>NW_027362765.1:61334144-62031847 GCF_046119375.1 Phyllobates terribilis
ATGAGCCATGCCATAAGGGTTATGTAGTTATGGATTGATTCCAGTGTAAGGGTCACAAGGTGTGTTATTATGATCCTAGACACCGGTGAAACAGTTTCCATGGTGTGCATGTTAACCCAGAAACCCCAGATATAACGCAGGGCTCGACAAACCCAGGCGCCTGGTCGCCAGTGGCGCCTAGAAAATGTTGCCTGGTGCTTGAGGAGTTGAGGAGTTGAGAAGAAAAAAAAATACTGTCAATCCAATCCCACCTCCTGCACGGAGTCATCCAATCGGAGGAAGCAGGGACAGTATCGCTCAGGCCGCCTTCTCCACTTTGCTCCGCCCCCCTTATGCTCCGGGACTGGACAGGGAGAGTTGGGTTACGGGGGAAGCAGGGCCGGCGTCAGCACCCGGCGTACCCGGGCAAGTGCCGGGGCCCTGGAAAATCAGAGGGGCCCAGCCGCCCACACACCCACCCGCCCACTCACTGTCGGGGCCCCGCCCACTCACTGTCGGGGCCGGGCCCACACACCCACCCGCCCACTCACTGTCGGGGCCCTGGCCGCTTCCTCGGCACCTGTTCAGGAACGCAGGCGCTGCTTGATTGCCGGCACTTCCCCCAGACATGGCCGCGCGCTGTCCGGCTGTGTCTGCTAGTAATGACACGGCAGGGTCGACAGCACTGCACCTTTAATTGTGCTTGCGTGTCGCTCCTGCCGCGTCATTACTAGCAGACACAGCCGCACAGCGCGCGGCCATGTCTGGGGGAGTGCCGGCAATCAAACACCGTCGGAGCGGAGGTCCTGCACAGATGGGCGGGAGGGGCCCGGACCCGACCGCAAGTGGGCCCCTCTGATGTTCCAGGGCCATGAAGTCTGTGACACGCCGGGGGCCCTGCACTGCCCCATACCCGAGGAGCTGCTGGACAGGACACTGGACCGGGGACAGGTGAGTGAGGCTTCCCCAATCCCCATATTAAAAATATTAGTAATGGGTCTGTGTGAGTGCATGTATGTGAATGTCAGTGTATATGACTGTGTATATACAGTTATATGAAAAAGTTTGGGCACCCCTATTAATCTTAAGCTTATTGTTTTATAAAAATTGGTGTTTTTGCAACAGCTATTTCAGTTTGATATATGTAATAACTGTTGGACACAGTAATGTTTCTGCCTTGAAATGAGGTTTATTGTACTAACAGAAAATGTGCAATCTGCATTCAAACAAAATTTGACAGGTGCATAAGTATGGGCACCTCACCAGAAAAGTGACATTAATATTTAGTAGATCCTCCTTTTGCAAAAATAACAGCCTCTAGTCGCTTCCTGTAGCTTTTAATGAGTTCCTGGAACCTGGATGAAGGTATTTTTGACCATTCCTCTTTACAAAACAATTCCAGTTCAGTTAAGTTTGATGGTCGCAGAGCATGGACAGCCCTCTTCAAATGATCCCACAGATGTTCAATGATATTCAGGTCTGGGGACTGGGATGGCCATTCCAGAACATTGTCATTGTTCCTCTGCATGAATGCCTGAGTAGATTTGGAGCGGTGTTTTGGATCATTGTCTTGCTGAAAGATCCATCCCCTGCGTAACTTCAACTTTATCACTGATTCTTGAACATTATTGTCAAGAATCTGCTGATACTGAGTGGAATCCATGCGTCCCTCAACTTTAACAAGATTCCCGGTGCCGGCATTGGCCACACAGCCCCAAAGCATGATGGAACCTCCACCAAATTTTACTGTGGGTAGCAAGTGTTTTTCTTGGAATGCTGTGTTTTTTTGCCGCCATGCATAACGCCTTTTTGTATGACCAAACAACTCAATCTTGGTTTCATCAGTCCACAGGACCTTCCTCCAAAAAGAAATTGGCTTCTCCAAATGTGCTTTTGCATACCTCAGCCGACTCTGTTTGTGGCGTGCTTGCAGAAACGGCTTCTTTCGCATCACTCTCCCATACAGCTTCTCCTTGTGCAAAGTGCGTTGTATAGTTGACCGATGCACAGTGACACCATCTGCAGCAAGTTGATGCTGCAGCTCTCTGGAGGTGGTCTGAGGATTGTCCTTGACTGATCTCACCATTCTTCTTCTCTGCCTTTCTGATGTTTTTCTTGGCCTGCCACTTCTGGCCTTAACAAGAACTGTCCCTGTGTTCTTCCATTTCCTTACTATGTTCCTCACAGTGGAAACTGACAGATTAAATCACTGAGACAGCTTTTTGTATCCTTCCCCTGAACAACTATGTTGAATAATCTTTGTTTTCAGATCATTTGACAGTTGTTTTGAGGAGCCCATGATGCCACTCTTCAGAGGAGATTCAAAGAGGAGAACAACTTGCAAGTGGCCACTTTAAGTAGCTTTTCTCATGATTGCATACACCTGGCTATGAAGTTCAAAGCTCAATAAGGTTACAAAACAAAAAAAAAGTGCTTTATTAAGTCAGTAAAAAGTAGGTAGGAGTATTTAAAACAAGAAAATGATAAGGGTGCCCATACTTATGCACCTGTCAAATTTTGTTTGAATGCAGATTGCACATTTTCTGTTAGTACAATAAACCTCATTTCAAGGCAGAAACATTACTCTGTCCAACAGTTATTACATATATCAAACTGAAATAGCTGTTGCAAAAACACCAATTTTTATAAAACATTAAGCTTAAGATTAATAGGGGTGCCCAAACTTTTTCATATAACTGTATATTTGTCTGTTTTATCTATGTGTATGTCTGTATGTGTACATATGTCTGCGTACCGTGTGTGCGCGCGCATATGTCTGCGTACCGTGTGTGCGCGCGCATATGTCTGCGTACCGTGTGTGCGCGCGCATATGTCTGTGTACCGTGTGTGCGCGCGCATATGTCTGCGTACCGTGTGTGCGCGCGCGCGCATGTCTGCGTACCGTGTGTGCGCGCGCATATGTCTGCGTACCGTGTGTGCGCACGCATATGTCTGCGTACCGTGTGTGTGTGTGTGCGCGCGCGCATGTCTGCGTACCGTGTGTGTGCGCGCGCATGTCTGCGTACCGTGTGTGCGTGTGCATATGTCTGCGTATGTGAAGGATGAGGGGGCAGGCTGGGCCATGTGTAATAAATAAATAAATAAATAAATTATATATATATATATATATATACATATATATATACATATATATATATATATATATATATATATATATATATATATATATATATATATATATATATATATATATATATATATATATATATATATATATATATATATATATATATATATATAATATATATATTTATTTCTCCGCCGTATCTGTGCATCATGAATCGTGTATGTGTTAAAAGGGCCCACTGAGACTCTTTCGCCCGGGGCCCAGAAAAACCTGGAGCCGGCCCTGGGGGGGAAGGATCGCTGTGGCCGGGGGCCCGTTCTCATCTCCCGCTACCTGTGTAAGTACATACAATGGCCGTGCTCCCCGGGGAGACTCCGTGTGTGAGGGGGTCTATATGTACAGTTTGTCAACAAAAAAAATTCTGGCTCCTAAATTTTTTGGCTGGCTCCTAGATTCTGAACAACTTTGTCGACCCCTGATATAACGTATTAACAAGGAAGGATTTAGGCCACAATGTGAAAATGAACAGAATTTTACAGATTGATGTATCCTATATAGAGAATAGCAGATACACGATTTGTCAATCAAATCATATGTTTCCAACAAAGGAAAATATTTAACAGTTTTGTACAGAGGCACATAACTTATACAGTAACCAGCATTTACATTTATTAGATTTCTGGAGCCCTTCATCTTTTCTGACTCCTTTTCCTTGCTGCCCATTTCCAGTGTACAATACGTGCCGTGGCTTGCCTATGTAGACTTTTTTTAAACTCTCAAGTCCGTGTTACACGTAGCCTTTGTGATAGCCGTCTCAGGGTCCCCAAAAACTGACAGCTACCTTTCTGTATTTATGGCCCAGTACCACTAGAGTTCCTTTTCCTTCTCCCTTATCGAATTTCTGACATGGTCCCAAGTCTTACCAGATGTACACAAAAATGGTGCAGCCTTCAGTGCAAATTTGAAGCAAGCAGATGACAACGGGCCCCCCCTTCCTGCACAGGCCAGGTCGAGGTCTCACCCTCAGCATCTGCGATTGTTACGCCTCTGCCTATTGAATATCTTTGGGTAGAATTGGCTGTTCAATGCTTGTCATCACATGCAAGAAGCTATCATGTCCTCATGGGCCTATAATCCTGCATAATTATTTAATCACCTAGAATCTTTGACACAATAAATTGCTGAGGCCCTAGTGGGCAAACAATGTACTACATGACTAGATGGGTGTCTCTAATGTGTCCATTCAGTGTATGTTTTGTTTATGGTGGAGATGACAGGATAAAGCTGATCAGACATTAGATGTTGTCTGGATCTTCTCACAATTGTCTGGTTTTGGAGACTCCTGGTTAGAATTAGGAGCCAACAGGTTGGATTTATACAGGAGACCTGTAGCTATGTGATACCTACTGCCATATTATTTTATGATCTTTTCTGTCTGACATTTACAATATTTGTTTCAGAGTAAAGATCTGCCCCATATTAATACTACAGAGACATATGTGAGGGGCGATGAGCGGTGTAAAGAGGAGATTCCTACAGATAACCGCACAGGTGAGTAGTGACCACTAAATGCCGAGAAGTCACATATGCTACTCAATCCCTGGCTACTCTAATAACCATATATGTTGACTTTTTTGGGGGTGTGTTCACATGGAATTTATGTGGATTTTATGGTTAAATATTTAGAGACTTTTCATGAAGATTGGCGCTGTACATGCCAATCTTAATCAAGGATCGTGAAGAAGTAAGATGCACCAAATTAATTAAGGGGCAAATGCCAATTAATTCAGCACATCTCTGTGGCATGTGCCTCCATGCTCCATTCCAGAAATGCTACTCCATTCAAGGACTAGAGTAGCATTTCTGGCTTAATTTACACCACCACAGTGTTGTAAGTTTTGATATATTTTGTGGATGGGCGCTGCCACGCCTTCTCCATCTTTTGCTCAACGCGAAACATTGCAAAATTTTGCGACTCTTCAAAGTGTTTTACACCAGAAAGTTGGCATAAACACTTTAATGATTCAATTTTGCATTCCAATGATGCAAACATATGCTTTTGCATAGTTCAGGGGAAGGTCATTCTGCATTCTTTCGTGTTCTCTTGGCTCAGCTGGAGGGTACTGTTTGAAATTCAATAAAAAGCCGTTCAGCTGTCCTTTTGCTGTATACATTGAGATTGATAAGGCTGGATTTAGACGGCCATGTAAAAAATTGTGATAGTCCTGTTTGCAAATTGTGGACTTGTTTGGCTGCCTTACATTGCATGGAAAATCTTGGTACATTAATTGGGTCAAAATAAAGCAAAGATTAGCAAATCAATTTAATCCGAATTGAATTATTTTAGAATTTTCACGGCAAGTTCAAACCACTTGCTATTCGATTTGCACAAATCGCCATTTTACTTCTTTGCAGATAATTGCATCAGCCACAGAAGTGTCACGTGACCTCAGGCATGGCCATGCGGGCTTCCCTAAGATGCCCTGTAATTATCACATTACAAACTAGAGCACAGCCAATCAGGAGGGACTATTAAATCCTTTAGAAAAGCTGAGGCAAGGAATGCTGCATCCATTTTCGGGTGGTCCTAGATAGTGAGAGGATGTCAGAGCTCACAGCTCAGCAATAGAGACAAATACTTTAGACAATGTGTGTTTTACAACTTCAGCAGTGAAGAAGATGAGTGTAGTATTCTGTGATTCAGTTGGCAGGTGGAGAGGGACATAAGAGAGATGCCAACAGCAGTATCGGATCCAGTGTGATTGATCAGTGATATAGTGCAGCTAGGTTGGCAACTTGCCTTGCTGAATTTGAATTACACATACATTTTTCTTAAAGGGATTGTCCACTACTTTTACATTGATGCCCTATCCGTCGGATAGGGCATCAATGTGTGATCGGCCCGGGTCCCACACATTGAATTGAATAGGAGGCGGATGTGCTGTACACCGCGGCGGCCACTACCACTTGACTGCGGAGCCCTGCAGGCACCGATAACAGCGGATCGGCGGGGGTGCCGTGTGCGGAACCCCGGCCGATCATACATTGATGCCCTATCCCACGGATAAGAGCATCAATGTAAAAGTAGTGGACAATTTCTTTAATTCTTCATGCACTGGAAAGTAGCAAGCCAACACAATATTTTTCAAGAAGACAAAATCTGAACTTGGTGTTAGTCAGAGAATATGTACATTTCACAATGCTACTACGTTTTTCCATTTTCTGCATATTCTTTTTTTTTTTTTGTGAAGGGGAGAATACTTGTTTTAAAAAAAGCTAAATAAAATTAACCAAGGTCCAGACATTTTAACTGTCTACCTCACAAAATGATGTGCGTGTCATAGACCATTTTTTTTTTTTAATGGAAACCTGTTTTACCAGTCAAATTTTACATCTCTATATGTCATACCAATACAACTGTAATTGTTGGCTTTGCAGGAATGTACCTACCGACCTAGCATTTCTTGTTATGTCCTTTTTTAGAAGGGAGGAGGGGAATAGAAATTTATTTAAAAAAAAAAAGTGATCTACAGTACAGACCAAAAGTTTGGACACACCTTCTCATTTAAAGATTTTTCTGTATTTTCATGACTATGAAAATTGTACATTCACACTGAAGGCATCAAAACTATGAATTAACACATGTGGAATTATATACTTAACAAAAAAGTGTGAAACAACTGAAAATATGTCTTATATTCTAGTTTCTTCAAAGTAGCCACCTTTTGCTTGGATGACTGCTTTGCACACTCTTGGCATTCTCTTGATGAGCTTCAAGAGGTAGTCAAGTATTTCAAGTGTTTGTTTCTGTTAATGTTGATGATTATGGCTTACAGCCCAATGAAAACACAAAAGTCATTATCTCAGTAAATTAGAATACTTTATAACAACAGCTTGAAAAATGATTTTAAAATCCAAAATGTTGGCCTACTGAAATGTGTGTTCAGTAAATGCACTCAATACTTGGTCGGGGCTCCTTTTGCATCAATTACTGCATCAATGTGGAGTGGCATGGAGGCGATCAGCCTGTGGCTCTGCTGAGGTGTTATGGAAGCCCAGGTTGCTTTGATAGCAGCCTTCAGCTCGTCTGCATTGTTGGGTCTGGTGTCTCTCATCTTCCTCTCTATGGTGTTAAGGTCAGGTGAGTTTGCTGGCCAATCAAGCACAGTGATACTGTTGTGTGTAAACCAGGTATTGTTACTTTTGGCAGTGTGGACAGGTGCCAAGTCCTGCTGGAGAATGAAATGTCCATCTCCAAAAAGCTTGTCGGCAGAGGGACAAAATTTCCTTGTAGACGGCTGCGCTGACTTTGGTGTTAATAAAACACTGGATCTACACCCGCAGATGACATGGCTCCCCAAACCATCACTGATTGTGGAACCTTCACACTAGACCTGAAGCAGCTTGGATTGTGGCCTCTCCACTCTTCCTCCAGACTCTGGGATTTCCAAATGAAATGCAAAATTTACTTTGCATTTACTTAGTGTGTTTATGACTGCCTTCTGGACATCTGTCAAGCAGGGCTGTGGAGTCTGAGTCTGTATAAAATGGTCCGACTCCTAAAATATGTAATAAATTGGGTACAGTAGTTCAATGCAGTTTGTGGGGAATATTTTTTCATAAGAATTTGGGAAAGTTATAGTCTGGATCGGTGTCATGGAAATTGAGGAGTCAGAGGTTTGGCTTACAGACTCCACAGCCCTGCTGTCAAGTCAGCACTCTTTCCCATGATTGTGGAGCCTACTGAAACAGACTAAGCGACCTTTTTAAATGTGTAGCAAGCCTTTGCAGGTGGTTTTTGTTAATTATAATTTGCTGAGATAATGACTTTTGTGTTTTCATTGGCTGTAAGCCATAATCATCAACATTAACAGAAATAAACACTTGAAATAGATCACTCTGTTTGTAATGACTCTATATAATATCAGTTTCACTTTTTGTATTGAAGAACTGAAATTAACTTTTTGATAATATTCTAACTTGGTGAGATGTACCTGTAGCAGCCTTTTTGCAGATGCTGGCTTTCTTGTCATGTATTAACCAACCTAGTATGTCTTCATACATCCTTTTTGAGAAGGGGGGAATAACTGAGATTTGTAGGGTTGTAAAAATGTATGATAAAAGACATAGTGGCAATTTCAATCGGCAGGGTAGTATAAAAGGAAAAATAAATACCACGGCTAAGATTGAGGGGAGCTGCTGCAGCACCACTATCAATGGCATCAGCAGTCTGTTCAGTAGAGTTATGAAACAGTTCTCAATTGTCTACCTTTTTTATGGCACATCACTTGTCTCAGACTCTGTTTTTCAGCAATAACTGCACTGATATTGCTTGTAAAATTCAGAGTCACACCAGATACTGACAGTAAAGTTTCAGATACTTTGGAAACTCAGTCAAGTGATATTGGATAATTTTCCTCATTTAAAAATAAAAGTCTAATATTTTTAATTAATTTATTTGATTTGGTTATTTTTATCAACTTTTAGTCTGAAAAATGTGATGTAGCTTTAGGTCAAATTTATTTTGTATTAAAGGGCAGTGTTTCTATTGGCTTGCATAACATATAAAAGAATATAGATGACTTGTTCTCATTTCTTGTGTCCACTGCTTAGTTTCATAAAAAATACAAAATCTTAAACTTTCTCCAAAGTAGTGGCTTATATGTACATGACCAATATGCTCCTTCTATGTGCTTTGCTCCTACTAGAGTACTTGTACGTCTCAGAGGGTATGTAGTGAGCTGAAATCGCCAAATAAAACAAATTCCAATCCCCTTTCTGATTTTTTTCTGAACATGTAACTTGAAATGATTGGTGACGGGTACAGTGGAACATGAACCTATAGAGAAGGAGGTTACAATACAAAAGTAAAAAATTTTTAAGGGGCATAATCTAGTGGCCTAACACGATAATCAGTCCCTCTTTTGTGGTCCACTGTCTTAGTCTGTTGATAATTGAATTGTATTACATTTGTATGTAAATTTTTAAACTATATAATTATAAATATTTAAATATTTCCAATGCAGTGTTCTTGAAAAAATATTAAAATCGGTTTTATTCTTGGCAGATAACTGTACGAAGAGCTCAGAGAGAAATCTGATATTCTCTGATATTGCACCAGATACATGTGAAGAATATGTCATTATACCAGACACCCCTCATGCCAAGATCCTTTCTTCTGCTTCATCAGAGACAAATACAAAACAAAAAATACAAAAGAAAAACAAAAGTAACAGAAGGGCTGTTGAACATTCCATAGGGAAGAATCCATTTTTATGTTCAGAATGTGGGAAATATTACCCTACTAAATCAAGATTTATTATACATCAGAGAAGTCACACGGGGGAGAAGCCATTTTTATGTTCAGAATGCGGGAAATATTACACTACTAAATCAAGACTTATTGCACATCAGATAAGTCACAGAGGGGAGAAGCCATTTTTATGTTCAGAATGCGGGAAATATTACACTACTAAATCAAGACTTATTGCACATCAGAGAAGTCACACAGGGGAGAAGCCATTTTTATGTTCAGAATGCGGGAAATGTTTTACAGAAAAATTATATCTTGCTCAACATCAGAGAGTTCACACAGGGGAGAAGCCATATTCGTGTTCAGAATGTGGGAAATGTTTTACACAGAAAACACATCTTGTTACACATCAGAGAGTTCACACAGGGGAGAAGCCATTTTCATGTTCAGAATGTGGGAAATGTTATAGTGAAAAATCCAAACTTGCTATACATCAGCGAATTCACACAGCGAAGAAACCATTTTCATGTCCAGACTGTGGAAAACATTATATTGAGAAATCCATACTTGTTGAACATCAGAGGAGCCACGCAGTGGAGAAGCCATTTTCTTGTTCAGAATGTGGGAAACATTATTGTATGAAATCGAAACTTTTAAAACATCAGAGAATTCACACAGGAGAGAAGCCATTTTCATGTTTAGAATGTGGGAAATGTTTTAATCAGAAAGCAAAACTTGTTAGACATCAGAGAATTCACACAGGGGAGAGGCCATTTTCATGTTCTGAATGTGGGAAATGTTTTTCTACAAACTCTATTCTTGTTACACATCGGAGAATTCACCCAGGTATGAAGCCATTTCCATGTTTAGAATGTGGGAAATGTTTTATAGACCTATCACATCTTGTTACACATCAGCTAGGTCACAAAGTGAACAAGGTGTTTTCATGCTCCGATTGTGGAAAATGTTTTAAACGGAAATCAGTTTTAATAGTGCATCAGAGAATTCACACAGGGCAGAAGCCTTATTCGTGTTCAGAATGTGATAAATGTTTTGCAGTGAAACACCATCTTGTTAAACATCAAATAACTCACACAGGGAAGAAGCCATTTTCATGTTCAGAATGTGGGAAATGTTTTACACAGAAACCAAATCTTGTTGCACATCAGAGAACTCACACAGGGGAGAAGCCATTTTTATGTTCAAATTGTGGGAAATGTTTTAATAGGAAAGCTAGTCTTGTCAAACATGAGCGAATTCACACAGGGAAGAGCCTAGACCTCAGTCCAAAGGCTTTCACCTAGCCAAATCAGATCTTAAACTTTTCACTGATGGGGGGCCCCTATGTTCACTTCTAAGGGAGGTCATGCCGTGTATCGTGTTGGAAGAAACCCAAAACAGCTAGCCCCCCACATCTCCCATGTGGCTGCCAGCACCAAGGCCTAAAAACGAGCTGGTAACTAACTATTGTTTCATCTGCGTATACTTATTGTACTACCATCTGTATTTGCATATCTGAACATTGTATATGTATATAGTGTTTTGACTATTGTGTCCTTAAGGCGAATAAATATCCAATTTAACCTTAGGTTGCTCTTTTATCCATCCACGAATCCACATGTCCGTGTTCTTGATTTAACGTCTTATGCGACTTGGGCTGGGTTCTGTCCCGATATAATCCCATTAACGGATTGGGCTTATATCTAACAAGGAACTGGTGGCAGTCCATAACGGGCTGGCAAGGCTCTTTTTCACTGGTGCTAATGAAAGGCGTCTCTCAACCACCTGTCAGAGTTGTGAGCAGGTGTTGTGCAACGCCAGCAGATGTGTGAGCCACCCTCTATTACCTCCCTGTGCTCGTGTGGACAAGGGGTATCTGTGTAAAACTTATGTATCCCCAGGGGGTGCGGAACGTCACGTTGGTGAAAGTGGGGAGACCGTACCGCGTGACTCCCATGACGTATTCGTGACGTCAGGCAGGGCTGTGAGGTGCAGTTCTTCACACCTTCCATGGTGTTCACACAGTAAGATATTACCACTATGGCCCTCCACATTGTACGATGAACTGGAAGATGCGTCCCACACAGTATAAGGTCTCCGCTCCACATTTTATCCCTACCATAATGCACACGATGCTATGATGCCTCCATAGTACATTTCCTTACACAATATAACCCCACAGTTCCCCCACAAAGATTATGAAGTTCTCACAGTGCCATCGATGCAGTATGAGGCCTTCACAGTGTTCTCAATATAGTGTGAGGTTGCCACAGTGTCCCCAATCCAGTATGACGATGCCGTCTTTCCCCCACTACACTGGAGAGGCACGACAATGTTAACAGGGAGGCCACAAAGGAGGATTTTGCAGAAGTCGAGGTTGGGAGAAGATGAGGGCATGCACTAACATTTTAGTAGATTCTGGGTTGAGGAAAGGAAGGATTCTAGAAATACTTTTGAGCTGGGGGCGGCAGGTGATGGTAAGAGCTTGGATGTGCAACATGAAGGACAGGGGAGAGTTGAGGATTACACCGAGGCAGTCGACTTCCAGTACAGGGGAAAGCGTGATGTAATTTATTGTGATATTTAGATCGGGTGTCAGCGTTAGGTTAGATAGAGGAAAGATGATGAATTCAGTTTTGTCCACATTGAGCTTAGGAAGCTTGATGAGAAAAAGGATATGGCTAAGATAGACACTCTGGGATTTGGGACAGCAGAGAGGTGACATCTGGGCCAGAGAGGTAGATCTGCATATCATCAGCATATACTGTAGATGGTACTGGAAGCCATGAGACTTTTTGTTGTGCCAGGCCAAGAGTATAGATGGAGAAGAGTAGGGATCTCAAGACTGAGCCTTGAGAGACATTAGCAGAGAGAGGGCGGGATGAGTAGGCAGTATGGGAATAGGAGACGCTAAATGTGGCGTTAGAAAGGGATGAGGAGATCCAGGGGAGGGCACGGTCTTTGACCCCAAGGGAAGAGAAGAATTGTAGTGGCAGGGAGTGGCTGACTGTGTCGAAGGTAAAGGACAGGTCTTTAAGGAAGCGTATAGAGAATTGTCTGTTAGCTTTGGCAATAAGTCATTTCCAAATGTATTTATGTCCTGAGGAATTAGATACCATTGAAATTGAGATACCAGGCAGGCCCTACCTTCTAACCCCTGGCTCACAGGCTTCATAGCTGTTACGTAGTCTGTGTCATTGGCAGTATGCCAAAAGATGAGACAAGTTGAGCATGCACTAATTGTTTTGACAATTGTCATGATCATGTTCAGTAGAGTTTCACATAGCCTAATGTTAGATCAAGTGGATCAGGGAGGTTTTAAACACTTCATTTTCAAACTTTTATAAATTGGAAGGATTGCGTTTCTTTCGAAACACGTCGATGAACTGTGGCCCTATCTGGATCTTGTAGTACTCAGCAGTGGCGTCATCCACTTCATCTACACAGCCCCTGTACATGCTGAAGCAGCGCTTCCAGCCGGAGCGCACTGCCAGCATCGGACAGACACAAGACAAGGGGACACCCGGGAGGACTCTCCCAGAACGGCTTTTCATATACAGGATCCCCTCCTACAGGAGCAACGTTACATTCAGAGCCTGAGGACCCCAACTAGTAAGTACTCCAACAGTAATTCTAACTGTTACTTGCATGCAGTAAAAGTTCCAGTAGTAGCCTTATGAGTTATGGCACTTTATCTCTTTTATCATCTATTCAACTGAAACGAACTGAGACAACTATTAACCACAGGCTCCTTTCCCTGTATCAAACAAGGGACTTTTTGGTATTCACCTCTTAGTATTTGGGATACAGTAGTGTTCAAAATAATAGCAGTCCAATATGACTAACCAGATTAATCACTGTTTTTGGTATAAATCATATTACCACATATCAAACAATTTACCAGTTGTTGTAGTAGATTCTAAGAAAACCAACAGACTCGGCATTCATGATCTGCATGTGTTTTAGTCTGTGTATTTGAAAAATTGAAAGGGAGTGTATTAAAAATAATAGCAGTGTGGAGTTCAATTAGTGAGGTCAATCATTCTGTGAAGAAACAGGTGTGAATCAGGTGGCCCTTATTTAAGGATTAAGCCAGCACATGTACATGCATTTCTCCTTTAAAGTCTGAGAAATATGGGTCATTCGAGGCATTGTTCAGAAGAACAGCGTACTTTGACTAAAAAGTTGATTGGAGAGGGTAAAACTTATAAAGAAGTGCAGACAATGAGGGGCTGTTCAGCTAAAATCTCCAATGCTTTAAAATGGAAAGCAAAACCAGAGATGCATGGAAGAAAACGGAAGACTACGATTCAAATGGATCGAAGAATAGCCAGAATGGCAAAGGATCAGCCAATGATCAGCTCCAGGATGATCAAAGACCGTGTCAAGTTACCTGTGAGTACTGTGACAGAAGATGCCTGTGTGGAGCTAATCTCTTAGCAAGAAGTCCCCGCAAAGTCCCACTGTTAAAAAAAAAAAAAAAAAAAAAAGACATGTAGTGAAGCGGATACAATTTGCCAAAGAAACACATCAACTGACTAAAAGAGAAATGTAGCAACATTTTGTGGACTGATGAACGTAAAATAGTTCTTTTTGGGTCCAAGGGCCACAGACAGTTCTTCAGACGACCCCCAAACTCTGAATTCAAGCCACAGTACACTCTGAAGACAGTGAAGCATGGTGGTGCAAGCATCATAATATGGACATGTTTCTCTTACTATGGTGCTACCGCAAACCAGGGATCATGGACCAGTTTGCATATATTGAAATACTCGAAGAGGTCATGTTGCCTTACGCTGAAGAAAGCGGTATTTCAACAAGACAACGACCCTAAACACACTAGTAAACTAGCAAAATCTTGGTTCCAGTCCAATCCTCGGATCTTAATCCGATAGAACACTTGTGGGGTAACATCAAAAATGCCGTTTCTGAGGCAAAGCCAACAAATGCCAAAGAGTTGATGGGATGTAGTCAAAGCATCCTCGGCTGGAATAACAGTTGACAGGTGCCAGAAGTTGGTTGACTCTATGCAACATAAATGTAAAGCAGTTCTAAAAAACTGTGGGTATACAACTAAATATTAGGTTAGTGATTCACAGGAATGCTAAATTCTCAAAACAAAAAGTGCATATTGTGAGTTTGTGAAGACAAAAGCAAAAACTGCTATTTTTTTTTAGAACAGCCCAATGTAAATTTTTTGTTATTTTCTGTAAAGTAGTTAAAAATTATGTACATTTCTCTTCATGTTTTGAATTATAAAACAGTGTGCCAAGTTCCCAATGCATAGGAATAAAAACTAGTATAAGGCTGTGTGCCCTCAATGCGGATTTAACGCATTAAAATCGCTTAAGAGGTCTGGGATGTATTCCAATGATAATCCGCATGCGGAAATTTCTGCTGCGGATTATCATTGCGGAAAAATCTGCAGCACAACCAATTTGGGCGCGATTTCTCGGCGAACTTGTGCGCAGGCGCCGGTGAGTCACTCTGACTTCCCGGTGCCTGCACACAAGTTTCCTGCTGCAAAACACTGCACTAACAGCAGGGAGAAGAGCGCCGTCCGTACAGAGGAAACAGCGCAGGCGCAGGATGTGGCCAGGAACTGCACGTCACTGGGCCCTGTGACATGCAGGGGTGGTGGGGTGAGTATGGAAATAGGGCTAGTAGGCAGGCATTTCTTGGCATCCGGGGGACGCGAAGCTTAGCAGAAATAATTTAATACAAAAGCTATTACACAGCAACCAGACCGCTAATATGGGCCATACAGGTAAGTATAGATTCACACTTCTATCACCTGTATGCCCATATAAGCGGCCTGAAAAGTCCCAGGGGGTGACAGATTTCCTTTTAACTCATGTTTTTGAACACTACTGTAGTAATATAGCCCCCTTTCTTTTCATTATCAGCCATTTTGGGCAGCACCAACCACAGCCCCCAGACACTGATCAAGGCGGTTACTGTTTTCCTTCACCTTAAATCTCCCGTTTAACCCCTTTACTCCTGAAAGTGGCTTGCACGTTAATGACCAGGCCAATTTTTTACAATTCTGACCACTGTCACGTTATGAGGTAATTACTCTGGAATGCTTCTACGGATGCCACTAATTCTGAGAGTGTTTTTTCGGGACATATTGTACTTCGTGATAGTGGTAAAATTGATTCAATATGACTTTATTTGTGAAAAAAATCGGAAATTTGGGGAAAATTTAGAAAATTTCATAATTTTCAAAATTTTAATTTTCATGCCCTTAAATCAGAGAGATATGTCACACAAAATAGTTAATAAATAACCTTTCCCACATGCCTACTTTACATCAGCACAATTTTGGAACCTACATTTTTTTGGGGGGGAGTTATAGGGGTTAAAAGTTGACTAGCGATTTCGCATTTTTACAACAAAATTTTCAAAACCATCTTTTTTAGGGACCACATCGTATTTGAAGTCACTTTGAGGAGTCTATATGCAGAAAATACCCAAAAGTTACACTATTCTAAAAACTGCACCCCTCAAAGTGCTCAAAACCACAGTCAAGAAGTTTATTAACCAGGGCTGTGGAATTGGAGTCAGTGTCCATTTTGGTGGAGTTGGATTCGGTATAAAATGGACTGACTCCGACTCCTAAAATATAATAAATTGGGTGCAGTAGTTCATTGCAGTTTGTGGGGAATATTTTTTCATAAGAATTCGGGAAAGTTATGAAATGTCCTATAAATGTCTGTCCTATTCCTGATCTAAGGATCTAGACTTTTAGCTGACCTGAATCTGTGCTACAGTAAAATTATCACGTAAACATGAGCCATGTATGAGGGAGTCAAGAGTCTGAGTCGGTGTCGTGGAAATTGAGGAGTCAGAGTTGGAGGTTTGGCTTACCAACTCCACAGCCCTGTTATTAACCCTCCACGTGCTTCACAGCAATTAATCGAATGTGAAAGGAAAAAATGAACATTTAACTTTTATTTTTACAAAAATTTAACTTTAGACCCCAATTTTTTATTTTCACAAAGGAGAAATTGGACCCTAAAAGTTGTTGTGCAGTTTCTCCCAAGTACGCTGATACCCCATATGTGGGGGAAAGCCATTGTTTGGGTGCACGGCAGGGCTCGGAAGGGAAGGAGCACCATTTGACTTTTTCAACGCAAAATTGGAATTGAGAGCGGACGCCATGTTGCATTTGGAGAGCCCCTGATGTGCCTAAACAATAGAAATCCCTCACAAGCGACCCCATTTTTGAAACTAGACCCCTTTAAGGAACTTATTTAGATATGTGGTGAGCACTTTGAACCACAAGTATTTCAAAAAAGTTTATAACCTAGAGCTGTGAAAAAAAAAATCACTTTTTCCACAAAAAATATCTTTTAGCTGCAATTTTTTTATTTTCACGAGGGGAACAGGAAAAATTGGACCCCAAAAGTACTCTGATACCCCATATGTGGGAGAAAACTACTGTTTGGGTGCATGTCAGGGCTCGGAAGGGAAGGAGTGACTTTTTGGAATGCAGACTTTGATGGAATGGTCTATTGGCGTCATGTCGCATTTGTAGAGCCCCTGATTGCCTAAACAGTGGAAATGCCCAACAAGTGTCCCCATTTTGAAAACTAGGTTCCCCAATGAATTTATCTAGATGTGTGGTGAGCACCTTGAACCCCCAGGTGCTTCACTGAAAATTATAACATTGACTTGTGAAAATAAAAAAATCTAATTTTTTCCACAAAAATGTTTTTAGCCAAAAAAAGAATTCAAAAGGGTAACAGGAGAACGTTGATCTCAAAATCTGTTGTGCAATTTCTCCTGAGTGTGCTGATAAAAAAAAAACTGTTTGGGTGCACTTCAGGGCTCGGAAGGGAAGAAGCTACGTTTTGGAATGCAGACTTTGATGGAATGGTCTGTGGGCGTCATGTCACGTTTTCAGGACCCCTGATGTTGGACATTTCCACTGTTTAGGCACAAGTGCCCCCTTTTTGGAACTGATCTACTGATTCCTGATATGTGAATTTTATAATGTGTCATATGTCAGTTGTGTAGCGTTCATCAGGTTGTCATATGTCAGTTGTGTAGTGTTAGTCAGGTTGTCATACGTCAGTTGTGTAAGTCAAATGAATTTAGCAGTCACTGGATGTGTGGTACAGTCTGAAGCATTCTTTCATACACAGGCCAGGTTTGCCGGGGCAGGTGTCACATTCATGAGTGGTGTCCTTGCATATCCCCCTTCGGTAACACACGCACTTCTTTTGTGACTTACTTTTTTTTGCTCTTTGAGGGACCTCCCTTGGGAAATGCTGGCCTGGTTCAATTCGAGGTCCTTCAGCTCCGGAAGTACTGGGGCCCACTCCATCACCATTGCTAAATATCAGGGCCTTGATCACTACTTCCTGGAACTGAAGGTACAACGTAGAAGTGTGGCCTGCACATCATGATAGCAGGAAAGCGTTGTGCATTGCCATCTGTATCATGTGCATGGCCAGCTTCTTGTACCACACCTTGGCCTTTCTCAAGGCACTGTACGGCTGGAGGACTTGATAAGAAAGATCAACTCCCCCCCATTTTTTTGTTGTACCCCAGTACACAGTCTGGTTTGACAATCTGTGTAGAGGTACCTTGTACAGTGCTGGGAGTGCTACCATCACCACATATGGTGTTCAAGAAAAGGACATCCCTCTTGTCCTTATACTTGAACACCTGCAGGTGGTCGCTACATTGGGTTCTGCTCTCACCCCTTCTGACCTGCGGTCCCATCAGCATCTTCTGGAGGCCTCTCTGATTTTAGCAGACAGTACCGCAGGCTGCGATACCTTGTGCAGAGAGTGACTTGAAGAGTTGGATGCTGGTATAAAAGTTATCCATGTAGAGGTGATAACCTTGATCCAGCAGTGGGTGCACCAAATCCCACACAATTTTCCCACTCACTCAAGACATGGGGCATTGAGGGAATTCAATATGGGAGTCCTTCCCGTCATAAACCCTAAAATTGTGAGTGTACCCTGAGGTACTCTCACGGAGCTTGTACAGCTTAATTCCGCACCTGGCCCTCTTACTGGACAGGTACTGCCAGAATTTAAGCTTCCCCTTAAAATGAATTAGGGACTCATCCACGCAGATGTCCCTTTGTGGCATGTACACTTCAGCAAACTTGTTGAAGTGCTCGATGACCAGCCGAACTTTGAAAAGGCGATCAAAGTTGGGGTCATCTCGTGCAGGACACAGTGCATTATCGTTGTAATGCAAGAACTTGTGGATGGCCTCAAAACGTATCTGGGTCATTGCCATTCAGAACACTGGAGTGTTACAAAACGTCAACACTCCAATATTGCTGAACTTCTGGCTTCTTCAGTATCCCGATATAAAGGACCAGGCCCCAAAATGTCATCATTTCTATTGCGCCTGCAGGAGTCCAGTTAGAAAATGATGAGCGTTTTTTGTGCCAAAAATTGTTGAGCGTACAAATTAGTTTAGCCCACCATGAAGTTTACTAAATACTCAGAGAAAAAAGGACTTTGACACCACCGGCCTCACAGAAACAGACTTTTTCAAACTTGATTCAGCCACAAAATCAGGAATCAGTGGCTCATAATTTTTTGGGGGGCGAGGTCCATATGGGGTCAGTAATGGGGGGCGCTGGTTCATCTTCTGTCCTGGGGCATCTTTGTGGCGGTTCAGCAGCACCTGAGGAGGAGGAGGAGTCAGAAAAATAAAGGTCCGATCCTTTCCCTCACTCTGTGTCGGAGGCAAGGAAAGCGTATGTCTCGTCCATTGAATAGCGGGTTTGGGACGACATTTTTTTGTTTATGTATGTGGTGTTTGTGTCAGTACTTTATTCAGTTGTGTTTATATGTGTGGCAGTGTGCTTGGTGTAAACTTTTTTTTTTAAAGAAAAAGATAAAAAACAAAAGGAATTACCGGAGGTGGAGCAAACAGCGAGCATGAAGGCGGATCAGTGATCAGAGCTCAGCCGCTGCAGGACGCAAGAAAAATAAAACTCTCAAAAATCGACCGATCAAGTATTGATCAGCGCTCTGTGGCAGAACGGGGGGATGGAGAGGGGGAAGTGGGGAGAGGTGGATGAGGAGTGTCAGGGATTCCACAGCGACGACACCGGGGAGATCACGCAATATCTCACCGTGCCGTCACTATATCACGGATTTCGTCTGGAATCGCGAGCACTTGATCCTGACTACTCACTTATTAGGTATCGGCAAGCGACCAGTGAGCGTATGGTGTCACGCCTCTGGATTCCAGCGCATAGAATACGTGTTTACGCCCTCCGTACCGTCACTGTCTTCTTCACAATAGCCCAATAAATATTATTATTCGCTGCCACCACCGTCCAGATATGAAATATAATACAGGTCTGTGCGGATGCCTGTGTTCTGGTAGCGTATATAGCTTGGGGGAGGGAACGATTACAGGACAAAAGAAACTACTATTAAATTTTATATTTAATCCAACAGAGAGGCAGTGTTTAGGAAAATTATATACAAGGATTTTACAAAGGAGACATTAAAATACATAAGCAGTTACACAAAATAATAAGGATTAAGGAAGAAACTTACTATACGATCGCTGAGACTCAATATAGGTGGAGGAGGGGCTCCCCGATTTGATTAGACAGTTATCGAACAGTTCGATCCGTTGCTGAATGAATCTCCAACCTATGCAAACTATTTTATGCTTAAGGGAGAGACCTGTCCAGACCCCCTTGTGCTGCCATCACAGGGGCTGGGGCTCCACCCTTCATGTTATCGCTGGCTGATCCCAGTTGCTCAAAAGTGGTACCATATTTTCTATTATGATTTTACCTTCATTTAGAGACCACACATGATATAGTTGCAGTCTGCTATTTTGCCACTTTTGCACCACAGCTTCCCGGTTTGGCTTACAGCAATGAGAAAATATGCATACGTTCCTTTGCTTCCCCTGCCACTAAAAGTATAGGTCCCGTTATTATCGGACGTACGGAACTTATGAAATATGGAATATTGGAAAATCCTGCAATCTGTAGCTGGGAAATTGTACTAATTATTTGTGAGTGCCTTTGAACTTAACGAGCCATTTCCTCTTTCCTTCAAACTCTGGCCCGTGAGAAGGTGTCAATCTATCTCATTTCTGTGTTAAGAGTAAATGCATTTGTATGTTAAGTGGGTCCTGTAGCCTTCTCTTTGTGCCAGCATCTGGCTAATTAGCCGATTTTCCTGTGTGCTGGGACTTGCACACAGCTGCGTGGAGTGTCAGCTCTGGTCTCGTGACAAATGATGGATCAGGGAAGGGTGAGGGAGGGCGGGTTTATATTTTCTTAATATTTTCTTAATATCTCCCTGACAAGGAGGGATCAAAAAAATCTTACAGTTGTCTTCTTTCTTCTGTCTGATGTCCTCTGTCATAGCTGGAGCAGCGATTGTGGTGTCACAGGCTTCTGTGGTACCACAAGGCCCAGCACGGTGCACAATTGGACAGTGTGACCACCCTGTAAAACAGCGAGCATGAGTGCTGATCAGTGATCTGCTGGATGCACGCACGGAGGTGGTGCAAAGGTGGGCGGGGGGGGGTGGACAGGTACAAAATAAAGTCCTGGAAAACGGCAAGCACGGACATTGATCGAGCTTGGCCGCTGCAAGACGCACAAAAAAAAAAAACCTGACAAAAATCTAGCGATCAAGTACTGATCAGTGCTCAGTTACAGAAAGGGGGATGAGGAAGAAAGTAAAAAGATGGTGGGGAGGGTGTAGAGGGGGTGTTGAGGTGGATGAGGAGAGATCAGGCAGGGATATTTTTACTGATGGCTTTTCTCTTCAGCAGCAGCAGGCAACAAGAGCAGGGAGTGTGGTGTCACAAAGGCCCTGCACAGCGCAGTACAGTTCAGCAGTGTGAAAGCCCTATACAAATCCTCAGCTACTATGAGGACATTCAGGGCGGTCTGACAGCGGTCACGCGCTGTGATTGGTGCGATCAATCAGAGCAGGTTCAGGAGATGCCTGGCCATGCCTATGACCAGCCTATGATCGGGGCTCTTGCACAGCCAATCACAGCAATCGTATTTGCCCCCAGGATGATGACACCATCTACCCTGTGGTAACATGGCGCCGGAATTTTAATGCGATCACCTCGAGTTCGGTCACGGTGACGCATTAAAGATTTGTCGTAATAGTACGTACCTGGTCCATAAGTATTAGGGACGTACTATTACTATGTCAGAAAGGGGTTACTAAGGGCTAACAAGTTCTCAATAGGGTTTAGCTCAGGTGAAAAAGGGATCATGTCATTAATGAACCTGTTTTTTTCCAGTCTCTGCTCGCTGGATGACTTTACCAACTCCCCTCTCCCGCTCTCGGACCACAACCTTCTTTCCTTCTCTGTTAAGAATTGTCTCCTCACCCGGGACACCCCCACTTACCACACTTATAGGAATACACGTACCATTAATACCCAGCAGCTTGTGGACAATCTCCACACATCTTTAGCCCCCATCTCCTCCTTCTCCTGTCCAGACTTAGCATTGTCACACTACAATAATACACTGAAGAGTGCCCTAGGTGAAGCAGTTCCTCCTACTCGCATAAAGATCCGACACAGACAACGGCAGCCCTGGCACACGATGCAAACATGTTTTCTTCAACGTTGCTCAACGTGTGCTTAGCGTCAGTGGAGAAAATCTCTTTTAGCAGAGGACTTCATCCACTATAAATTCATGCTCAAAACCTATAACTCTGCCCTTCATCTGGCGAAACAATCCTACTTCACCACCCTCATCACTTCAATGTCCAACAATCCAAAACGACTTTTCGAAACCTTAAACTCCCTCCTGAAAACTAAAGCACAGGCCCCCACCACCAACCTCAGCGGGGAGGATCTGGCCACTTATTTCTTTGAAAAAATCAACCACATCCATCAGGACATCTCAGCCCAATCTCCTCAGTGCCTGGATCCCCTTCCCTGCCGCACTTCAAGCTCACTTGCCATCTTTGAGCCTGTCACAGAAGAAGAAGTTACTTCTTCTCAGCCTACAACCTGCAACAGTGACCCATTTCCTTCACATCTCCTGCAGTCCCTCTCACCGGTGGTCACCACTCACCTAACTAAAATATTTAACCTCTCTCTTTTTTCAGGTATCTTTCCCTCCTCATTTAAACATGCCATCATAACCCCTTTACTTAAAAAGCCATCCCTGGACCAGAACTGTGCTGCTAACTACAGACCTGTCTCTAATCTTCCTTTCATCTCTAAACTCCTGGAACGCTTGGTCCACTCCCGTCTAATCCGCTATCTCTCAGATAACTCTCCCCTCGACCCTCTACAATCTGGTTTCCGCTCCTTACACTCCACTGAAACTGCCCTCACTAAAGTCTCTAATGATCTACTAACAGCCAAATCCAAAGGTCACTGCTCCCTGCTGATTCTCCTGGATTTCTCTGCAGCATTTGACACTGTGGATCACCAGCTCCTCCTCACTATGCTCTGCTCTATAGGCCTCAAGGAAACCGTTCTCTCCTGGTTCTCCTCCTACCTCTCTAACCGCTCCTTCACTGTATCTTTTGCCGGCTCCTCTTCCCCTCCTCATCCCCTTACTATTGGGGTTCCACAGGGCTCAGTCCTAGACACCCTCCTCTTCTCTCTATACACTGCCCCTATTGGACAAACAATCAGCAGATTTGGGTTCCAGTATCATCTCTATGCTGACGACACCCAATTATACACTTCTTCCCCTGACATCACCCCTACCCTAATACAAAATACCAAGGATTGTTTGTCTGCTGTGTCTAGCATCATGTCCTCCCTCTATCTTAAACTGAATCTCTCCAAAACTGAACTTCTTGTGTTTCCCCACCTCTACTAACCTAACTCTACCTAAGGCTATGTGCCCACGATGCAGAAATGCTCAGGATTTTTTCCTGAGTGTTTCTGCATCTCCCTGGCAGAAAAAAACGCATGCGGATTGTACATGCGTTTTCCTGCCAGGGACATGCGGAAATGGAGCGTTATTCACTGACATTTCCGCATGTGGATTGACAAGCGCTTTCCAAGCGATTAGCATCACTTGGAAAGTGCTTGTGACAACTAGGTCACACTATATAAATCCATGCAAACAGCATGGATTTATATAGTGTGAACCGAGAGAGTGGTAAAAATAAAAAAATAAATATATACTTACCCTCCGATGACCCGCGCTGGCTTGTTTCGCTCCGTCCCGGCTGTCGGCAACAATGAATTGAAAGACCTGCCGACGTCAGCGTCGCGTGACCCGTCACATGACTCTGACGTCAGCGCAGGTCCTTCAATTCACTGCAAAGTGTCGGGAAGCAAGTAGGAGCGCAGCGCGGGCCGACAGAAGGTAAGTATACATTTATTTTTTATTTTATTCTTTTTTTACAGATTTTTTAATGGTACCTGGGTGTGGATGAAACTCTCCTCTCATCTACACCCGGGTACCATCCGCACATTAGAACGCTTGGATTATGCATCTACATATACAGTGATGCGTAATCCATGCGGTCTAATGCAAGTCAATGGCAGCGAAGACGCAGCACTTCCGCAAAATAATTGGTAGTACTGCGTTTTTTTCCGCAATGATAATCCGCAGGTTCTTCTAAGGAGACCTCCAGATACACAGTGCTATCAATAATCCCTTTGTAAGTATAATGGCCGGCTCAATTTAGATACTACTATAGGCATCTAATACTTGGGTCCCAATTACACTATATTTACTTGAACTACTTTGGCACTTTATAATATGAATATATTCTCTAATTATTTTGGTACTTGATATTTATCTATGATACTTGGCTTTGTATTCTATATACTGTGCATAATATTAATTAAGAGCATTTTTTGTGGGAATAGTGCAATTTTTTCTGATGTCCTAGTTTATATGGGCCTGGAGTCACATCAAAATTCTTATTAATTAGGGATAACACTATATGTGACTGAATTGATTTGGATAGGTCTCCTTTAATGTTTTTAGGTTTCTGCTTTTACTTATCTTTTATTGTATGTTCATGAATTATATTCTTAAATTGGCGAAATAAAAGAATGATTTTATTAGATTTTGTTGTATATCTTCCTTAAACCAGGTTTATAACTGTGGTTTGTGTGTGTAATGATAATCCGCAGCGGAAATTTCCGCAGCATGTGCACAGCACGTGCGGATTATCATTGGGGAACATTGCTGCCCTTCTACCATGCGTTTTTAATGCGTTTTTAATGCGTTTCCGCAGCTGCAAAATCGCTGCGGAAACGCATTAAAAACGCATCGTGGGCACACAGCCTAACATCGAAATTACCTTGGAGGGTTCAACCATAACTCCCAAGCAGCACGCCCGCTGCCTTGGGGTCATATTTGACACTAACCTTTCCTTTACTCCCTATATCCGATCACTCACTCGCTCTTGTCAACTGCATCTTAAAAACATCTCCAGAATCCGATCTTTTCTCACTTTTGAAACTGCTAAAACTCTTACTGTCGCTCTTATTCACTCTCGTCTGGACTACTGCAACTCTCTTCTGATCGGTCTCCCTCTTACCAAAATTTCCCCTCTCCAATCTGTCCTGAATGCGGCAGCCAGGGTCGTATTTCTGTCCATCCGCTTCACCGATGCCTCCACCTTGTGCCAGTCATTACACTGGTTACCCATTCGCTACAGGGTCCAATATAAACTCATTGCTCTCACCCACAAAGCTCTCCACAGTTCTGCACCACCTTATATCTCCTCTCTCATCTCAGTCTATCATCCTACACGTGCCCTTCATTCCACAAATGACCTAAGACTAACATCCCCCATAATCCGAACCTCGCACCTCCGTCTCCAAGACTTCTCTCGTGCTGCACCAGTTCTCTGGAATGCTCTACCCCAGACGATCCGATTGATGCCTAGCCCCGATGTCTTCAAGCGCGCTTTAAAAACCCATCTCTTTAAACAAGCCTACCATCTCAAATACCCAGTAAACTAACTTTCCCCTGTTCCCTCCTAAATACTACACAGAATCTGCCCCCTACTGTTCATCTGTCTCTACACCCTCCATGCACACGATAACTGCACTCGGTAATTGAGTATTGCACTTGAACATACAGGCTGATGACCGGATCATACAGCTTTATATGATAATCCCGACTTATTATAATTGCCTGACCTGAAATAACTAGCACTTTCCACCTATAGTGTCCCCCCATTTCCGTGTAGAATGTAAGCTTGCGAGCAGGGACCTCACTCCTGATGTAACTGTTAAACTGTCTCACCTTGTATTGAATTTATTGTCTGTACATGTCCCCGCTTAATTGTAAAGTGCTGCGGAAAATGTTGGCGCTATATAAATAAAAATTATTATTATTATATTAATCTTTACCTCCCTCAGAGAAGTGCAAACTTCGATCTTGTGATGGAGAATTGTCCTGCAGAAAAATTATTATTTTTTTTAAAGACGCAGACTTTTTCTTGTACTACTGCTTGAAGAAAGTATCAACTAAAACCTGTCAGTAGATTTCGGGGTTGATTTTGAGTCGATCTTCAACTCAAAAAGGTCAAACTAGCTCATCTTTAATAATACCAGCACATAGCAGTACCCACATCCACCTTGCTAGCGTCTGAGTATAAGGGGAGGTCTGTGCCCTTTACTGATCTAGCCCTGGGACCATCCATCTAGTCCGTCAAGATTCACTCTCATCTCATCAATCCATAAAACCTTTGAAAAATCTGTCTTCAGATATTTCCTGGCCCAGTCTTAACACTTCCACATCTGTGTCTTGTTCAGTGGTGGAGGAGTTTCAGCTTTCCGTACCTCGGCCATGTACCTGAGCACTGAACACCTTGTAGGTCTGGGCTCCATGGAGATTGTAGTTCTAAAATAAGATAGCACGGTAGGAGAATGGCTTCCTGGTCGCTTCACATTTGAGGGTGGCCGGAGAGCTGATGCGAGAGGACCAGGGGCACTTGCCGAGTGCAGCATCTGAACGCCTTTTCATCCCATAATGCTAGCTAATTCACCCGTCCTATTGGGCCGGTGCAGACTTAATGCCTCAGCGGTAGCTCATTTCCCGACAGCTGCCGAGGCACTGGATGCCTTTCTGCTGAACAACTCAGGTGCCTTTGGTGTTCCAGCGCTATCTTGGATCTTGTCAGTGGCGGCTTCCATCTCTCCCTGCTCACAGAGATAGAGGTGAGGTGGGGGTACTACAGTCCTATAGACCACTGTGCAGGAGGAAAACAGGACATCCCCAAGAACTTCCTTGCTGTCGGGGGACCCCGGAGGGGTACTCAGGGCCGGGACCCCCAGACTATGGGGCGTCACTAGCAGTCCAGGAGCCTGTCAGTACCTCCTGCATCATGCCCTATGGATCACAGGCATACACCTACACATAATTTCCCAGGTCCTGATGCATGCTCCCAGCTTCCCCTAAGGCCTAAAAAATCCGCCTCCAAACGCTGCTACACGGAGTGGAGTTTCCAAGGCAACATGGACACTGATTTCAGATGTTTCCCTCCTTTCATTGAACAAACAAATGTAGATGGTTGATCTTCATCTCCTGCACAATATGATGATGAGTGGAGTGGACAGTGACCCCCACTCTCCGCTGCCTCATGGAATAAATACTTAGCACACTTGTGCAGGCAGGAGGACTTTAATGCCCTGATAGCAGAACTGAAATTACATGCATGAGATAGGAACTGCATCAGTTAGCGGGTCATTTGGACACTTTGAAGGAGGATCACAATGTCACCATATCCCACATGGCCAATCTCCAACAGATGATTTTTTACAAGATAAGGAACAATGCTGGACTTGCACACTCATAATATCAGAATGAGGCTTCTCCCTGAACCAGATGACTGGGAGGACCTGAAAGCTATGCTTAACCCCTTCCCAACCTTGGACGCACCCAGTCGTTCATGGAAGGCAATGATTTCCCTCCCTTGGACCTACTGGGTACGTTGTGAAGATTTTGCACGCACAGGAGCTGTGCACACGCAATCGCCAACAGGTGTTCAGCTAACACCATAGCAAACACCAGATTCTCACTGCCAGGAGTGGTGCCCACACCGCTCCCAGCAGTTTAACCCCCTAAATTCTGCAATTGATATTGATCACAGCATTTAGAAGACGAGGAGAGGGGGTCCCGATCGTTGCCATGGTGACCCTAGGTCATTATGACAACATCCGAGTCACCAGGCTACCAAGCTTGTTAGATCATGCTCAGTGCATGGTCTAATAAGCTTGTGTATCAATGCAAAACTGACGGTTATAAAGCATTGCAATATTAGTGTATTGCAAGGCTTTACAACAGCGATCAAGCACATGAAAGTGAAAGTTCCATAGAGGGACTAAGTAAGAAAAAGTAAAAAAGAAAAAAATAGTAAAAAAAATGGAAAAAAAAAAATCACAAAATAATAAAAAAATATATATATTGTACCCATAAATGTGTGTCTTTATGTAAAAAACAAAACAAAAAAAAGTACATGTTTGGTATAGCCATGTCCGGAACGACCCGCCCCATAAAACTGTCACATTAGTTTAACCCCTTCAGTGAACACTGTAGAAAAAAAATAAGTGAAAAACTGTAAAAATGCTTTTTCATCATAACCCCAAACAAAAAGTGGAATAAAAAAATGGTATCGCTGAAAATATCAAAATAAGCCGCCATACAGCTGCATCAGTTGAAAAATAAAAAAATCAATAGCTCCCAGAATACAGTGATGCAAAAATAATTATTTTTTATATAATAGTTTTTGTGTAAAAGCACCAAAACATAAAACAACCTATATCAATGTTGTATCACTATAATGATACTGACCCAAAGAATAAAGCTGCCTTATCAATTTTACGACACGCAAAATAGCATTAAAAAAAAGAAAATAATAAATTTCTGAATTGCTGGTCTTTGTTCATTCTGCTTCTCAAAAATTGGAATAGAAAGCAATCAAAAAATGTTGTGTGACCGAAAATAGTACCGATAAACATGTCAACTTATCCCACAAAAAACAAATCCTCATATGACTCTGTAGGCTGAAATAAAGGCTCGGCTCACATTTATCCTGTGCTCTACGCTGAGTTTAAGTGTATATCTCTGAAATGCGTGATTCAAACGGAAACACAGATGGAAGATGGAAGCCATTTCAATTTCATCGTCATGTCCAATTCAAATAGTTAAAACTCAGATTGACCCTGGGAGAAGATATGTAATCTTGGAAGGCTCCTTGCAAGGTAAACCTATCATTTTATGGAATGTATAAGCACCAAATACTAGCCAAGTCCCCTGTCTGCAGAATTTTTTCCCTCCTTCAAAAATTATAGCCGGCGGTTCTACTGATTGGAGGGGATTTTAATATTCCATTCTTGGAGGTCTCAGCTAGACTTATCAAGTGAGGGGTTACATCTTCCTCTAACCCGATTTGTTTTTCATTTGAATTTAGAAAGATAATTAGATCTAACTCGCTATTTGATCTCTGGAGAATAGATCATCATACAGAAAACGCATACACTATTCACCTGCTCATCATACTCATACAAGAATTGATTACTTCTTTGCCAATATTATAATTCTCAGAATGCTAAAGAATGGAGGTGGATCTAAAACCTGGATGGATCTGGCCCCGGAGATATTAGATTTAAAATCAAAACACCCCTCAACTTGATTGTGCCACTGGCGTTTGAATGAGTGCCTGGTCAAGGACTTCAATATCAGGAGTTCCTTGTCTGAACATCTGCGTCAATACTTCCAGTTAAACTCTGATTCTATGTCCTATCCAACCATTTTGTGGGAGGCGTATAAGGTCAAGATGAGCGGCTGTTATATTGCTGAAGGGACTAGATTAAAACAAAACGCATGCCAACTTCACTAGATTCTTGCTTCTCAAACATTTGGAGCACAGATTGGCCTCTTCCAAGTCGACTGGAACACTGAGGAGGCTGATAGCCAAGAGAGACAAATTAAAAGATCTATATATCGTAAAGTGGATAAGCTTCTCTGTACAAAACTGAAGTATTACGAAAAAGGCAACAAGATTCATAAAATGCTTTCTCAGCAACTTCAAGAACGTTCTGTGACCCGGTAGCTATGTCAAATATTTTTTCTAAATGTTACAAGAACTCATACAATCTGCAGGACCCTCTTCTAGGAAATCTAGACTTTAGGTACTCCCTAATTAATAAACTCCTACCTATTCTCAAATTGCCAGTTCTTCCCTCTGAAGCTGCTGACTCCCTTATAGGCAGGTATTGAATGAAGAATTACTTATGTCCTAAAAGATCTTCACAAGGGTAAATCACCAGGATCAGATGGTCTGATCTACTTATATTCTAAAACATTTTCAAATATAGAAAAACAAGGATTCCAGCAGCAGGCAGGTCCGAGAAACTTCCCAAAGTTTATTGAAGCATGTATGATATAGGGAATATATATATTCTTGTACCGAGCTAGCTAGTAGATAGAAAAATATTTAGATTTGAGAGTCCTCAGTGGTTGATACCTTTTAATGGCTAACTGAAAAGATGGTAACAAGTTAGCCATTTCAGTTAGCCATTAAAAGGTATCAACCACTGAGGACTCTCAAGTCTAAATATTTTTGAAGCATGTAAAAGTCCATAAAAACCTCACCCTCCACCACCTATAGAATTAAGAGGTCTGGCATACACGTTTCAGATGTATGTTCTTATTCATTGCAGTGAACATTGTTAAAAAACTGCATGTTTTGTCATATTCTGAATAGGTCAGCTGACCAAATCCAGCTAATTATTTAGATGATTCAACAAACAGATGGTACATAATTAAACAGAGTCATTATTCGTAATGGTAAATCAGGTCTTGCCTGACGTTCATAGCAAGTAGAGAACGTGTTTTAAAAGTATACATCCACCATGTTTCTCTACTAATAAGCTAATGATCACCTCCTCTATGAGGTTTTTTACTTTTTCAATCCCTTGTCCTTTAAAGGTGGAAACATCTCCATTGTGAACAGTTGCGAAGTGTTTTGATAGGCAGAACTTTTAAATAGTAATTTATTAACTCCTGATTCTGGTTTTTAAAGAAGTGGTAGGGCACCCAACGTACTGTATATTACAATGGATGCATGTGGTCAAATACACTACATTTAATGTATGTATATATATCATGTGTTTGTCACAGATGAGGAAAAATGTTTCATGTTTTGCATATATTTGCAACGTGCAAATAGTGTGACCACGTTTATATCGGTATATATATAATTGTTTTTAAGGATTCATTCAAATATAAACTGGGTGAGAGACTATCTCCTATCGTAGGTACTTTTTTAACCACAAAACACACTGGTATAGATAAATCAATTCTAAGTTTTTATCCTGGAATAGTATAGGGATGTTTTTTTTTCTAAGTTTACTGATCACACTAAATTGTGGACCATAAATTTAAACAAGTGTCACAGGATTATTTGTGGATATTTTGTCCTCTAAAATCGATATTTTGTCTTTCAGCATATAATCTCGATTTTTTTCACGCACTATTTTTTCGGCCCTATCTAATGTCCATTGTAGGTAATATCGTGCTCTTAAAAAAAAAAAAAGACTAACTGCCTGCGATTCCTTTGGACCCATAAAAGCGTGCGTGCCACGTGAAACGACCGTCGTCCAACAGGGGACCCGCTCCCCCACATCCATGTTTTTATTTTTATGTGAATAAAAGAAGATTCTATCCCTGCAGTGTGCCACCCCATGCACTTCTATTTGCTTGCTATGAACTTTACCTGAGGAGGTGTTGCACCTGCTGAAGAAGGAAGTGGTTCCAGCTGCCTCAGTCTCCGGAGTTCCGGATGAAGGGTATGTGCAGCGTGTGTAGTGCCGGTCACTGAACTTTGCAATCCGATATTGGGGGCATGGCCTGCTCCCTGATAATAGCGGCCTTCCCCTGACTAATGTCTCCTTTACTGCAGTTCAATATTGGGGGATTGGCGTTGGTGTGGCTTGCTCCCTGCTAGCAGCAACTTGCCCACTGATACTATCTGCTTGTATGTGGTCCGATATTATCAGGGGGCTGCCTGCTGCATCTAGCAACCGGGAGCAGGCCATGGCTACAACATTTTTTGATCGCTTTCTATTCCGTTTTTTGGGAAGCAGAATGAACAAAAAACAGCAATTCAGGATTTGTTTTTGGAGGGTTTTTTTTATGCCGTTCCGCGTGTGGTAAAATTGATAAGGTAGCTTTATTCTTCGGGTCAGTACGTTTACAGCAGTACCACATTTATATTTTTTTTATGTTTCGGCACTTTTACACAAAAACTTTTATATAAAAAATAATTGTTTTTGCATCGCTTTATTCTGAGAGCTATAACTTTTTATTTTCCCACTGATGGAGCTGTATAGCGCCTTGTTTTTTGCAGGACAAGATTACATTTTTAGCGGTACCATTTTTATTTCCAATTGGCTTTTTGATCGCGTTTATTCCACTTTTTGTTTGGCAGTATGATGAAAAAGCATGCGAGACCGCCGACCGTTCATAAACGTCTGCGCTGCACAGAGCCCTGCAAGTGAAGACGTTTATATACAGTGGACAGTTGGGAAGTGGTTAATTGTTGGATCCAGTGTAAGTATTGGCTAATATTTCTCTATGAAACGCCATTGTGAATGAAATTGTGTAACCATTCTTACCTCATTGTTGATAGTGATTGTGGAAGTTGGGTAGAATAATTCCTGCCAATTTGTATTTCGGGCACGTATGCTCTTTTAATACTTCTGTGGCTATATCCTCGATGTTTAATTTCTCTGGCACGAATTTCAAAATCTGTAGCAGTAGAACATATCCAATGGATCCTAAGGAACTGGCCAGTGGGATCAGATTTTATTACATGAGATGGATGTGAAGAAGAAGCATGAAGCAGGGCGCTACTGCTGTATTCTTTCGATAAATGTCAGACAACCCAAACTCATCACATTTGAGTTTTACATCCAAAAAGATCGATCCCACGAATGTCATATTTATATGTCAGTCTGAAGTTAAGATTATTCTCATTAGGATGTTCAAAAAAGGATCTTAAAAGAATCTATATACCGTCAGACATATTTAGTTAAAACTTCCAATTCCTGAAATAATTGACCTACCTGGAGGCGTCCGTGCATCCTTGTGAATCTTGGGTAATAGATAAGAAACCTTCTATACCAATGCTTTAACAGTGAGGATATATTTTGGATTTCTTTTGCAATCAGATAATCTCTTCCAGTTTGGAGTATTTTTGTCAGATCAGATCTGTAGGACAGCAATGGATTGAAGGCAAGTTTTTTATAACATCGATCTCTCAGGAGTTGATGTGCCTCCTTTTTGCAAAGGTTACAACAATATTTTCGCCCTTGTCAGCTGGTTTATAAACGTCTTCTTTTCTTCAATTGGTTGGGAGAAGAAAGCTCATAAGATGTTAAATCATTATAGATAATCGGGGGTATTTTCTCAAAGGCTGTGGAGACTAGAGTTGAGCCACCCCCGTAGTGTTCGAGTTCGGTTCGGTTCGTCGAACACCCGTATGTTCGTCGAACTGTTCGGGGAACACCGTCGAACACCGTTAAAACCAATGGCATGCAAACAAAAACACATAGAAACACATAGAAAACACATAGAAAACACTTCAAAGGTGTCCAAAAGCTGACAAACTGCTCAGAAGACACAACTAACACATCGAAAAGTGACATGTACATATAGTCATGCGAAAAGAAAAGAGGTGGAGGAGTAAAAGGAGGGGGAGACACAGATATAGGCATGTCATGCCCTTCTAAAATCAAGAACGTCGTGACAAGAAAATTAAAAAAAAAGAAGTATCTTTAGGTAGAATGGCGGTTCCATTCAGAACACTTTCCTTACAAGACGTAGTGGTATCCCCGTTGTGAGTTGTGCCAAAAACGGAACCCAATACATTCGGACTAATCCACAATTTGTCATATCCAAGGGGCAGGTCCGTAAACGATAACATCGACGCGGAACCAAGTACAGTAGTATATACTGTACATCCTTTGACAAGGCAATCAGGCGGATCAAGAAGTTGGGAAGGGTCACCCTAATGGCCAAAACAGACATTGATGCGGCGTTCCGGTTACTTACTACCTGTGCCTCCGAATAGTGTCCACCTATTGGGCTGCTTCTGGGAAGGAGCATACTATATAGATCGCTGTTTGCCCATGGGGTGCTCCAGATCCTGCTCACTATTTGAGGCGTTTAGTTGCTTCCTTGAATGGGTTGTAATGGACTTTTCTAAGGGGGCACATATTATCCATTACCTCGATAACTTCTTATGCCTGGGCCCAAAAGATTCGCCACAGTGTGAATACACGCGGTAGTGCACCTGTGAGAAGGAGAGAGCTGGAGGGAGAGCGGACACCACAGAGCCGAGGGGTTAGATGGAGAACGGAAAAAGGAAAGAGGGCGAGGGAGGTAAGGGAGTACAGTGGAAGGCCGACCTGAGCTCCCCCACGTTCCTGCTTGGCGGGGAACAGCCCTGGGAAGAAAAGCCGCTTGCGCATCCCTTTGAGGTTACGGGCGCGAGCGGGCTGAGGGACTACGCTGGAGTGCGAAGCCGACATGGCCAGTCCGTTCCTGCCCGTGCGACCTCCGTGTCGCCGGGTTTGTGCCAGAGCCGCGGTGGACCCTGACAGCCATCCCCCCTCTCCCAATACTGGTGCCTGTCCGCTGGTGGGTCTAGCCCCCCCACAGTGTGGGGGGGGGGGAGTAACATCTGCAGAAGAAAGACCATCTTCCAGCCAAACTAAGATGTCTACTTCCTTTCGTGGACAATGTGATACGATCCCTTTCTTACGGACACGCCCATCGCTACAAGTTCCAGATGAGGCACAAAAACAGCAGGTGCTTCAACGGATATCAAGTGCTCCTTCAAGTGAGCTCTCCTCCACCTCAACTTCAACATCACAAATACTCCAGTCCTCAGAGGTGTCACCCCAATCGCACTTGCTTCGTCACAGCTCCCAAGTCTCCAGCTGCCCGTCTGAGTATGGGGTAACACAGATGGTTGAGTCTGCACAGCTGTTTACTCATACTACAGCCTGGGAAACGGAGGTCTGCTCCAGAGCTTCTGTTAATCCAGATGAGGAAATGATCTGCACTGATGCCCAGAATCTTTGAGTCGGATCCAGGACCAGATGAAGAAGGTTCTGAGCATAATGTAGACCCTCGTTCCCAAACTGTAACTCCTGTTGGTGGAGACAATGATGAAGACGATGATGAGACTCAAATACCTGATTGGAGCGACAACTTGACTTTTCGGTCAGGGCAGGAAGAGGTTGACTCTGAGGACGACGGGTGTGAGAACACACAGGGTGATAATGACGAGGTTGGAGATCCCATTTACTGTCAACCCACAGTCAGCCAGTCGATGAGGTCAGCAGAGGTGGTGGAGGAGGATGTGACTAGCCCAGGGGATGGGGATGACTCGGTACCCGGGCCTTTGCCTGGCCTTTGGGATGTCGCGGTGGTCGGCTCCTGGACCCGTACCCTGGGGTCACTCTTTAAAAGGGTGGATAATTGTTAAGTTTATAAGAGTTCGTGACGCCACCTGTGGTATCTGGTGAGAAGCACCAGCGCTGCAGCAGTCCACTGAGGCCGCTCGATGGTACAGCTCCCCACAGGTGGAGCTAGGCCTCAGAAAAGCGTATGCAGGGGGAATGCAGGACAGGAAAGACCCAGCTGGGTCAGAGCAAGAACAGGAATGGACACGGAAGTCACTTCAGTACCTTTTACTGGTGGAAATTCAGACACATCCCGGAGCACTGTAGGGTGAAGGGTGCATATCAGGATCCTCCCCAATGAGCGGGTGTAGGGCCTCCTGTTTCTTGCCTCTGTGTAGTAAGTTTCTGACCTGCCTGGAGCTAGGCCTAACTTTGTCTCTGTCCTGCGCTGGCTGACCTTGTGGTAGGGCCTTGTCTTGGAGTTCACGCTCCCAGTATGCGGGGCCTAAGCGTCTCCTGGCTCTGTTACGTATCAGCACCTTAGCGATCCTGGGACTTGTAGTTCTCCAGGGATTCCGGTTATGCCTTACTGGGTCATAGAGATCCCGGTAAGCTCGGATCCAGTGTCCGGTAAATGCTTCGGGGTGAGCTGGTTAAGCTCCTCTGCCCCCTATGTACTAACTCTCCACTCGCCTTCGGCCTACTCGGGCCCTCACTAGGCTATACACACTAACGGCAGCTTGCCGCGCTTCACCGATCTTATGGCGCCAGCACACCTTAAGCTCTAACTGGGCTCCCTGAATCTAGCTAGCAGGAGCCTCGTGCTCCACTGCTGAACTATTAACTGAGTTCTCTAGACTAGACTGAGCTCCACTGCAGACTGACTTCTCTTAGGCTTCTCTACTGCAGGAACTCTTCAGAGGAACTGAACTGCGTAGCTCCACCTTCCCTATTTATATCCCTAACTGGCTCCCTCTGCTGGTCTGAGGTGGAAGGTGGAGATGTGTGAATGTTTATGGGGGCCTCTTGTGGAGGATTCCATCAATGCACTCTTCTAGGATCTGTGATACCAAGCGCAGCTGGGCATCACAGATGCTATTGACGACGAGGTGAGGTTGCGCCTTCCTGGACAGAGACGGAGTACTGGAAGCACGTCAACAACTGCATCCTCAACCACAACTCTGCCTCTCACCACAAGTCGTGGTGGCTCTTCAGGTCGCATGGGTGCTAAGCCTTGCATAGCCTGGGCATTTTTTCAGATCGATAAAGATGACCCAACTCGTGTTATCTGTAACATTTGTCAGCAAAAGCTAAGTAGAGGCCAAAAAATACATAGTTTGAGTACTTCATGCATGAACCGGCACATGGACATGAAGCATAAGTTGCAGTGGGAAGCTCACTGTGCTACAATGCGGCCTAGCCGGCCGGGCCAACCACCGTCTGCCACATCTTGTGCATCTGTGGCCTCTTCATCCTCTGTAACTGGGGGGACAGCAGTCACACCTGTTTTGGGACTCAGACCTGCCACCCGCAACAGCCAGTGTGATTGGCAGGTCATCATTTCATTTGGAAGTGGAAACACCAGCTGGTGTTGAGCTCTCTGACATCGAGAGCACCACCTTTGGATCAAGGCAACCTAACTTTTCCGCCTGCATCTTCCTCACAGACCGGCAGTTTGCCGGGGACACCCTACTCAACCCCGTCTAAGCACAACAGCCAGCCCTCGGTCCCTCAGATGTGGACAAGTAAAAGACCATTTCCTCCTAGCCATGACAAAGCTAAGAGGTTGAATTTCACCATCTGCAAGCTGTTGGCTACAGAAATGCTGCCTTTCCGCCTGGTGGACACAGAGGATTTTCGAGACCTTATGTCCGTCGCAGTGCCCCAGTACCAGATGCCCAGTCGGCACTACTTCTCAAAGAAAGGTGTGCCTACGCTACGCCAGCATGTCATACACAACATCACCGCTTCTTTGAGAAACTCTGTGTGTGACAGGGTGCATTTCACCACAGACACTTGGACGAGTAGGCATGGACAGGGGCGTTACATGTCGCTGACTGGGCACTGGGTAACTATGGTGACAGCAGGACAAGGGGCTGCTGTCCAAGTCTTGCCGTCCCCACGAGTTGTGCGTCAATCCTCTTTATCTAGAAGTTCCTCCACTGCTTCTGCCTCCTCAACCTCCTCTCGGTCCTCCACCTGCACCCAAAGCCTGTCTGGTAATGCCACCCGCTTTCTAACTGCGCAGAAGGAATCCTGCACACCTCTTTACTATGCTGGCAGCAGGGCTCAACGGCATCAGGCGGTGTTTACTTTGAAATGTCTGGGAAATGTGAGTCACACAGCTGAGGAGTTGTGGTCAGCTCTGGAGACCCAGTTTCATGAATGGTTGTCTCCACTGGACCTGCAACCAGGGAAGGCCGTGTGCGACAATGCTGCAAACCTGGGTGCGGCCCTTCGCCGGGGCAATGTCACACACGTGCCTTGTATGGCTCACATGTTGAACCTAGTTGTCCAGCAATTTTTAGCCCACTATCCCGGACTAGATGGCCTTCTGCAGAGGGCACGGTCGCTGTGTGCTCACTTCCGCCGTTCGCATCCCGCAGCTCAACAACTTACATCTCTACAGAAGTCATTGGGCCTGCCAGTTCACCGGCTGAAATGCGATGTGCCGACACGGTGGAATTCAACTCTGCACATGTTGCAGCGACTGTGGCAGCACCGACAAGCCCTGGTGCAATACGTTCTGACGTATAGCCTGGGCCAACGAGATCCAGAGGTGGGGCAAATCACGCTGCAGGAGTGGTCTCAGATCAGGGATCTATGAAGTTGACGCGCCCCCTGGGCCGTGGGGTACCCGGAGCCGGGCCGATAGAAGCTGGGGGTTGTAGTCACTGTGGCGGTGACCCGGTCCGTGACCCAGGGCGGTCAATCCAAGGGTAATTTGTATATATGGGTTTTATAATGTCCGACTAAACCACCTGTGGAGTGCGGCCAAAGGGGCCGCCGCTGCGGAACAGTCCTCTGAAGCTGGTGGTTTTGCAGCAATGGTATTATTACTCCCCACAGGACGAGTGTAGCTTCAGGGCAGTGTGGGTGGATGATGGTGGTTGTAGTGCAGGGAGTCAGTAATGAACACAGAGTCCGTGTGATGCAGTCCCAAGATCTTTACTCACAGTTGTTGCAGTCCAGATTACAGGTACCAGAGCAATCTCTCCCGTCGTGCTGTGCGTACTCAGTGAGGGGCTCAGTCCACCCCCAGATAGCTCCGGAGTACTTAGCAGGACCCCCTTCTGTGTGTCCTTTCTCTGGCCTTCTCCCTGCACCTCACACCCAGTGACACTTCTATCCGGTATCCTGGGGCCTTGGCGGGCGACGTGTGTTCCGTCCCCTGGGTCCTATGTGGCTACCTTCTTAGTGAGACTGGTGTGGACTTTGGCCTGTAGTACATGAAATGCTGCAGCCTCCGGTTTCTAGTTGAGCCTTGCAGTTTCTCCGCTAGTTGAGTGACCGGTTCCCCTTATCTCTACCTCCTGGTAGCAGCGGGCGTACGGGTGGCCTTCTGCACGGCCCGTACCCCTAGGGTCCCTTCGGTTCCGGGAGCCTTCCTGCTCCCACTCATCTCTTCTCTCCTTCAGTCCTGGGCCTCCCAGGCTAGGCCCACCTCCGGGGCAGAGCTCATGCAGAGCCTCTGCTCCTGTCACTTCTCCTCCTCTGACTGGCTTGCTCTTTCTAAGATGGCTTCCTATTTATACTCTCCCTGTCATGTGCTCCTCTAAGCTGCTTTCTCCACCCACACCCACTACATAGGACCCTCCCGCCAGCTAGGGACCTGGGACTGGGCTCTCCCTTAGGAGCAATCTCGCCCTACCCCCACTGCTGGTATGTGTTGGATGCAGGTGTTAGGGTCCCAAGCCATACTCCTTCCTTACCTGAGGGTGAGATACCACACCTCTGGGTGAGATGCAGTACCTCTGTGGCGACTGAACCCTCAGGGGCGCCACAGACCCTACAGCACAGTTTTGAAATGGCGACGAAGATGTTTAGTGCTGACGATGCCATTATCAGCATGACTATTCCGGTGATTTACATGCTGGAGCACACGTTAAACAGAATTCAGAGTCAGGTGGTGGGACAAGAGGAGGTGGAGGAAGTAGAGGAGGAGTCGTATGAGGAAGGGATAACATCTCCAAGGTCCAGACGGTCGGCAGCACCAAGGCGGCAGGCATGGGAGGGTGGGGGAGAGGGATTAACCAGGGCGCATGGTTGCAGCCAAACTGCTGAGGAAGGTGCAGGAGCCGAGGAAGAAGTGCAGGACGAACTGGCGATGGGCATGGAAGACTCATCAGATGAGGGAGACTTTGATCACATTTCTGTTGTGCGAGGTTGGGGGGAGAGGGCAGAGGAAGGAAGCATGATTCTTACCTCACTACCAACACAACAAGGACTTGGTCCTCCTGGATGCGCAAGACACATGAGTGCCTTCTTGCTGCACTACCTGCAACATGACCCTTGGATTGTCAGAATTCGAAGTAATCCCGACTACTGGGTTGCCAGTGCCACACTCTTAGATCTCCAGTACAAAAGTAAATTTGCCGAAATAATTCCTGCCATAGTAAGGGATTCACGCATGCAGGAGTATCAGCAGAGGCTGTTGCAGAATCTTACATGTGCTTTTCCACAAAACACCAGTGGTGCACGTAGTGAATCTCACAGTTCTAACTTGCAAACCGTGGGACTGTCGAGTCTTCATCACTTAAACCGTAACAGTAACACAGTATCTGCTGGTAACAGCAATTTTGTGGAATCGTTTCACCACTTTTTTAGACCATCCTTTGCAAGGCCACAGGAGACAAGAAGTCTGACACATAGTCAACGCCTAGAGAGGATGGTACAGGAGTATCTCCAAGTGAACATCGAAGCCATGACTGTGTCACTGGACCCTTGCTCATTTTGGGATTCCAATCTGGAAAAATGTCCGGAGCTCGCCACTCACGCCTTGGAGATCTTGTCATGCCCTGCAGCCAGCGTTCTCTCTGAATGTGTGTTCAGCGCTGCTGGTGGTGTGCTGACAGATAAGCGCACGCGGCTGTCCACTGAGAATGTAGACAGACTCACGTTCATAAAGATGAACAAATCATGAATCCGCAAGGACTTTTCTACCCCTGTGTCATCCTGGGGAGACTAAAAGCTTGAGGATTTGGTAAAATCACCTCACCAACTGTTTTAAGCAACTCTGGGGCAATTTATGCCACTTAAGTGGTGTCTGTGCCACAATTTTTGGAAAAAATGGAGACTCTTTTTGGAGTCCCCTTGCTATGTTTTACGTGACGTTGGCATCGTCAATTCCAGGTGGGTTGGGTCGCTCCCCCCTTTTAACTGTAGGAAACTACATACACTATGGCTTGGGGTAACACAGATGGTTGAGTCTGAAGAGCACCTTGCCATACCGCTATCGGCACAATCTCTGACCATACTGTAGTTAGTTTTGTGAAAAATTCTCTGAAGCGCTCAGTGTCTAGTTTCATTATTGCCATTAGTTATGCGCTCTTGTGATGATCTAGGTCGTTTCCCCCGGCCTGTATAACTAAGATGACCGGACCTCTTGCCTCTCTCCCTACCTTGATTACCTCCATTAATACCTGTGGCCATAGCAGGCCTCTAATACCTCTCCAGTTGAAATATGTGTTATGAAACTCTAATTTCCTCCCGCCTGGGTGGACTTTCGCCCTTTTTTCTGCCCAATATATATACGAGTGGCCTATCACCCACAATGTTGGCTTAGCGTCACCTGTAAAAGAAACAAACCACGTTAGGATAAAAAGTCCGGTCTTATGTATCTCGCCAAACACGTGGATCGCCATCTCCCTATCCTATGAACTTCCGTTTCTGACAGCCCTGCTCTTGCTGCTTCCGTGGCCGCGCCTATGCGGAATGAGTGTGTCCCATAATCTTTGGGGTGGTTCCCTGCCGATGTTATGCATTTATTAAATATAGCTTGGAACTGGTATCTTGATAATTGCATTCCATCAATGTGTGATAGGAAGAAATTACTTTGTGATCTGATGGTTATATATGTTTTTACTATTGTTATCCGACTCAGTGTACCGTTTGTGGGTTGTAGAAGTACCCAAGTGCCCCTGCCCGCTGGAACCGTTTTCGATTGGCGTATGCGTAGACGTATTGCATTATTGGCTATGACTACGTCCTGGTGTAATAAGCCTCCACTGGTGGTAATTTTGGATTGAGGGACTAATTCGCTTATGCATAGCGCCCCGAACAAGGCAATCGCAAATGTATTAGACAGTAGTGTTGCTTCAAATTGTGAGTGTCATGATAATGGTGTTAGGGATATGATGTGAGAAATCAGTTTTAGTGACACGGGACGGGACGTCTACACTCCTGACTTGGCTGACCCCTTTTCCACCCTTTTATGGATTGTCTGATGATGAATCTCTTTGTCACATCTCCCCAATTCAGTAGTTGGAAGTGAAATGCTACTCCAGTCATACACCGCTGCGCTGACGTCCCTGATATGCCCCTCATCATTAGCTGGTGGAGAAATTCTATGGTGACTTGTAATCTGTCTTGTTCACATTGGTCAACCCGTCTGCCTGCTACTAGTCATGTCCACTCTTCCCATGCCTTACCGTATGCTTGCCACGTCGACGGGGCAACTGACGCTCTGATTAATGGCATCAACTATTCGCCACTAGATCCCATAGGGAGGGTGGGCAACTGTTGCCCGATGGGTGGGCGTTGGGGAGGAGCTCTGTGAAAATCTGCCAATTGAATTGTGATAAAGCGTTAGCAGCAGCTTTAGACCCCTCAGCATCGTGGCTAGCGCGGACCCATACATTGTGTTTTAGGCACAGGAATGCTAGCCGGCGTAGTAGGCCTAGCACTGGGAGAGACGATGATGCCATCTTATTAATGCAGTGCGCTAGGCTGGTGTTTTTTGTTATGAAGCGTATATTTTTGTTAGCCAGGCGCGCCCCATATTTCTATTGCTACCACTATTGGGAAGAAAAATTATTTTCCGGGCTAGATGCAGCTAAAAATTATTATTAATTTCAAAGCTGGTGGAGCTTGGTATAGATGGCCTAATACAATGAATACCACACACTGCTACTATGCCCAAAATTATTTTCCAGGCAAGATGCAGCTACAAATTATTATTAATTTGAAAGCTGGTGGAGCTTAGTATAGATGGCCTAATAGAATGAGTACCACACACTGCTACTATGCCCAAAATTATTTTCCAGACAAGATGCAGCTAAAAATTATTATTAATTTCAAAGCTGGTGGAGCTTGGTATAGATGGCCTAATACAATGAGTACCACACACTATTACTATGCCCAAAATTATTTTCCAGGCAAGATGCAGCTAAAAATTATTATTAATTTCAAAGCTGGTGGAGCTTGGTATAGATGGCCTAATACAATGAGTACCACACACTACTACTATGCCCAAAATTATTTTCCAGGCAAGATGCAGCTAAAAATTATTAGTAATTTCAAAGCTGGTGGAGCTTAGTATAGATGGCCTAATAGAATGAGTACCACACACTGCTAATGACTCGCCCCCTGGGCCATGTTGCAGTGCGGCGCACGTGTGCGCGGGGGAATACCCGGAGCCGGATCCGATGGGGGTTGTAGTCTCCGAGTGGCGGGGACCCGGTCCATGCCCAGGGTGGTCAAACCAAGTGGCGGTTATTGCTATGATGGTATTAGTGTCCGACTACGCCACCCGTTGAATGCGGTTATGAAACCGCCGCTGCAGGGCAGACCGCTGAGGCCGGTGGTATGGTTGTGCAGCGTGGATGGTATAACCCCCAACGGGAGGGGTATAGCCTCAGGGCAGCTGGTGAAGCAGGAAATGATGATAGTGGTAGTGGTGGTGTGACAAGGAATCGCAGAGACTTGTAGTGCAGGTTTAAAGCTTTACTCACAGTTGGTGTTCAGATCACTTCGGCCAAGAGTGACCACCCGAGCCGTGCTGCGTCCACCAGGTGCGGGACTCGGCCAACTCCCAGGCAGTTCCAGAGCGTGGTCCTGAGCTCCCCTCTCCTGCTTCCTACTGGCCGTCCCCACCAGGGATCCACCTTTGTCCGGCTCCCTCGGGCGTTCTGGTGGTGAAACCTTTCCCGGCTTCCCTGACCCTATACGTGGTTTGCCTTCCTGGTGGATGTGGCGAGGGGTCGCGCCAAAACTTGACCACGACCTCCGGTTCCTGGCTGAGGATAATTGGCCTCCACCAGTTTGGGATCCGGTACCCTGTTCTGCCAACCCTTCACCCGTTAACTCGTGGGATCTCAGGGTTCCCTCTCTTCTTGCGTCTCTGGGCCTTTCCTGGTGTTTCTGTTCCTCCTTCTTCTTCTTTCTCTCTCTCTCTGCCTCAGGCCTCCTCTCCAGGCCTGGCTCTGGAGCTGGGCCCAGACTGAGCCACAGCTCCCTGTCAGCCCTCTCTGGCTGAGCTCCTCTCTGAACTGACCGTTGATCCAAGATGGTGCCCACCTTTTATACTCCCTCTGACACCCGAGCCCAGGTGACCAGCACCCAATGGGCTCCTACCTATGCCCAGAGTCCCTCCCCTCTCTGCTCCTACACCACTGGGATGTTCCTCCCCCCTCCCCACTCCAGCCAGGGACAGAAGCTGTCGTACCTGCACATCTATCTGGTGGGAGTACCGTTGGTCTATCCCCCGGAAATGGGGTGAGTGTAGTGCATGCAGCTAACTGAGCTCAGTTCCACGCCCCATCCTTACCCGGGAGTGGAATACCACACCTCTGGTTCGAGGTGCAATACCCCTGTAGCAGCCGAGTCCTCGGGGTGCTACATTCCCCCCTGGTAAATCACAGCACGTCCTCGGGCTGGAATAGAATAAAACAATATAAAACATACAAATTTTGAAAGTGCACTCATATATAAAACATTAACTGAAAACTCATCCCTTTATGGGAGGTACTTTTCTCTTTTAACGTTACGGGTATAAAACATTTTTCTAAGACATTCTATTAATGCCACCGGAACTCTTTTGCAAAACACTATATACAACTTTTTGGCATTATTATTTTAGCAGCATATTTAGCTTTCCATTATAAGACATTCTTAAATAAAACATTTTCAAACATATTCTTGATCTCCGGCCGCTGTGCAACTTGCGACCAGGTAAAGCGCAACAGTCACTAATTCCACGATAGAAAAACAGTTTCTTATAAAACCAGTAGGGGGCACTTTAAGAAGCGCAACTATTTACAGGGTGACCGCTCTCAGTCCTCGGCCAGTGGGGATAAGGGAGTGGCTGCTCACAGTCCTCAGCCTGATTAGGGAATAGGGCACACAGGTAACAGTCCCTTTAATAACTCGACTCTAGTCCCAACGGGGACCACACTCCAATTAGCAGCAATCCTTGTACCCCGACGGGTAACTATATACAGTTCTTTGTTCATGCTACTTCCCTTCAGTAGCTATGTCCTCTCCGTGCTCTCTCCTGAGGGTAGTCTTCAGACCCGTCCGGGTCCTCTTGGTCTTCCTCATACTGCAACTCCTCCTCAGTCAGCCGGTGTACGTGAAGGGCGTACGGTCCTTTAGCACACTGATGCCGGGTGAAGGCGACCACATCACCCGGGTAGAGGTCACGTCCGCAGTGTCCCTCCGGCAGGTGGCTCTCGACATCCCTGCGGGTGACAAAGACGTCGCCGGGGGTTCGGTGATCCCGGATAAAGCCCCAGCCGTTCTCCAGTTGAAACTTTATTACGGTCCCGGTGGTGCGGGGGCCGTGGGCCGTACGGGGGTTTCGTCGGGCCCGGCGTTTCTGCTCCGCGCTTTGGGCCTGCAGCTGTTCCTCGCGGATTCGCCTCTCTCGCCGTTCTCTCCCAAAGACCTCCAGCTGTTGACGGCAGCACTCCTCACGCCGGGCTGCGGCCGCCCGGGTCTCCTTGGTGAACCCCATGAGGTCCTCACCGGTCGGATCCCATGCGAATTGGGCGTCTTCCAACGGGAGCGGGACAATTTTGGGGGGTGCCGGTGCCGGGATCAGAGGCTCACACAGGGGCCGTTCCCTCCGGAGTCGGGGGTTGATGTACTCCGGTGGCCACACGAAGGGCAGCCCGTCCGGGCTAGTATGCTGCGCGAAGAGATCTTCGCCCAGGGGCAGCACTGTGGAGGTCGAGGGCGCTGTGGGGGCAGCGGTGCCCGGAGGTACCCAGCCTTGCGACCAGGCCGGCGGCACAGTGGAGGTAGAGGGCGCTGTGGAGACCGCGGCGCCCGGGGGTACTCGGCCCTGCGACCAGGCCGGGGGAATCCTATTTGGGTCAAAGGACGGCACCCTTGAGGAAGAGGGCGCTGGAGGGGCATCAGCGCCCGGGTTCACCAGGCCCTGCGACCAGGCCGGTGGCACTTCCTGTTTTACCGCGCTCAGGGTCAAGGGGCGTGGCGCGGAAGAGGGTGTGACCGCGGCTCCTGCCGCTTGAGGCCTAGTTGGGAGTAGTGGCGGTGCGGCAACGGGCGTGGTGAGTAGGACTTCGGGCTCTGCGACGGGGAGCTGGGGCAGGCTTGCGGCTACTGGGCTCGGGGTAGTGACGTCCCCATTACCTGCTTCCATCCTTGCAGCTCCCTCCGCGGCGTCGTCTCCGGCCTTCGTCCCTCCTGCACCATCCTCAGGGGCAGACATGCCCCACGTTGCGGGTGGCGTCCTCTGCTGGCGGGTTCCAGCCTGCTGGGCCATCTCCCTTCTCCATTCGGCCAGTGCTTCTTGCTGTACTCGGGCCATCTTCCAGGCCAAGGCCTCCAGCGCAGCCTGTGCACGCTCCGGATCTCTGGGGAGCTGTGCCAGGATCTCCACTAGGCTGTCTGGCGTTGCGGCCTGCAGCAGGCCCCGGCCCGAGGTGCTGGCATTGCTGGGCGCTTCCTCCATTCCCGGGTGCAAACCATCCAGACTCCTCCAGGCTGCACCCATCTTCTCCGTTTTGTTCTCTATCCGCCCCCCTTGGGAGTGGTCCCGGGGCAACTTAGTGACAGTCAGTTTCAGGGGCAGACCCCCCACTTTGATGGACATTTCCATGGTGGTAGTCTCAGCTGGTGGGGGCGGTCTCCGCTTTTGGCGCCCTTCTGGGACCGCGCCCACGATGGGAGGTGGTCTCTTGCCACCCTCTGGCACGCCCATAATGGCGTCCGCTCTGCCAGGGCGGGAAATCGTCTCAGATCGCGGGAATCGTCTCCCGATGGCGGGAAACTTCGCAGATGGCGGGCAAAGACTGCAGATGGCGGGCAAACGGCGGGAAACGACCCCAGATGGCGTCCGATGGCGGGAACCCTCTGGAATTGGCGGGAGACTCCTTTTTGCGGTAAATGTGAACTTTTCTTCAGGCACGCAGTACCCGGTGGTTGCGGGCACGTAATCCTGCCGACTACGCCAAAGTTGACTCGCCCCCTGGGCCATGTTGCAGTGCGGTGCACGTGTGCGCGGGGGAATACCCGGAGCCGGATCCGATGGGGGTTGTAGTCTCCGAGTGGCGGGGACCCGGTCCGTGCCCAGGGTGGTCAAACCAAGTGGCGGTTATTGCTATGATGGTATTAGTGTCCGACTACGCCACCCGTTGAATGCGGTTATGAAACCGCCGCTGCAGGGCAGACCGCTGAGGCCGGTGGTATGGTTGTGCAGCGTGGATGGTATAACCCCCAACGGGAGGGGTATAGCCTCAGGGCAGCTGGTGAAGCAGGAAATGATGATAGTGGTAGTGGTGGTGTGACAAGGAATCGCAGAGACTTGTAGTGCAGGTTTAAAGCTTTACTCACAGTTGGTGTTCAGATCACTTCGGCCAAGAGTGACCACCCGAGCCGTGCTGCGTCCACCAGGTGCGGGACTCGGCCAACTCCCAGGCAGTTCCAGAGCGTGGTCCTGAGCTCCCCTCTCCTCCTTCCTACTGGCCGTCCCCACCAGGGATCCACCTTTGTCCGGCTCCCTCGGGCCTTCTGGTGGTGAAACCTTTCCCGGCTTCCCTGACCCTATACGTGGTTTGCCTTCCTGGTGGATGTGGCGAGGGGTCGCGCCAAAACTTGACCATGACCTCCGGTTCCTGGCTGAGGATAATTGGCCTCCACCAGTTTGGGATCCGGTACCCTGTTCTGCCAACCCTTCACCCGTTAACTCGTGGGATCTCAGGGTTCCCTCTCTTCTTGCGTCTCTGGGCCTTTCCTGGTGTTTCTGTTCCTCCTTCTTCTTCTTTCTCTCTCTCTCTGCCTCAGGCCTCCTCTCCAGGCCTGGCTCTGGAGCTGGGCCCAGACTGAGCCACAGCTCCCTGTCAGCCCTCTCTGGCTGAGCTCCTCTCTGAATTGACCGTTGATCCAAGATGGTGCCCACCTTTTATACTCCCTCTGACACCCGAGCCCAGGTGACCAGCACCCAATGGGCTCCTACCTATGCCCAGAGTCCCTCCCCTGTCTGCTCCTACACCACTGGGATGTTCCTCCCCCCTCCCCACTCCAGCCAGGGACAGAAGCTGTCGTACCTGCACATCTATCTGGTGGGAGTACCGTTGGTCTGTCCCTCGGAAATGGGGTGAGTGTAGTGCATGCAGCTAACTGAGCTCAGTTCCACGCCCCATCCTTACCCGGGAGTGGAATACCACACCTCTGGTTCGAGGTGCAATACCCCTGTAGCAGCCGAGTCCTCGGGGTGCTACACTAATATGCCCAAAATTATTTTACAGGCAAGATGCAGCTAAAAATTATTAGTAATTTGAAAGCTGGTGGAGCTTAGTATAGATGGCCTAATAGAATGAGTACCACACACTGCTAATATGCCCAAAATTATTTTACAGGCAAGATGCAGCTAAAAATTATTAGTAATTTGAAAGCTAGTGGAGCTTAGTATAGATGGACTAAGAATAAGTCCCACACACTGCTACAAGCCCAAAATTATTTTCCGAGCTAGATGTAGATAAAAATTATTTGTAATTTGCAAGCTGGAGGAGCTTAGTATAGATGGACTAAGAATAAGTCCCACACACAGCTACAAGCCCAAAATTATTTTCCGAGCTAGATGCAGATAAAAATTATTTGTAATTTGCAAGCTGGTGGAGCTTAGTATAGATGGACTAAGAATAAGTCCCACACACTGCTACAAGCCCAAAATTATTTTCCGAGCTAGATGTAGATAAAAATTATTTGTAATTTGCAAGCTGGAGGAGCTTAGTATAGATGGACTAAGAATAAGTCCCACACACTGCTACAAGCCCAAAATTATTTTCCGAGCTAGATGTAGATAAAAATTATTTGTAATTTGCAAGCTAGTGGAGCTTAGTATAGATGGACTAAGAATAAGTCCCACACACTGCTACAAGCCCAAAATTATTTTCCGAGCTAGATGTAGATAAAAATTATTTGTAATTTGCAAGCTGGAGGAGCTTAGTATAGATGGACTAAGAATAAGTCCCACACACTGCTACAAGCCCAAAATTATTTTCCGAGCTAGATGTAGATAAAAATTATTTGTAATTTGCAAGCTAGTGGAGCTTAGTATAGATGGACTAAGAATAAGTCCCACACACTGCTACAAGCCCAAAATTATTTTCCGAGCTAGATGCAGATAAAAATTATTAGTAATTTGCAAGCTGGTGGAGCTTAGTATAGATGGCCTAATAGAATGATGCTATGCCCAAACGGTTTTACTTGGCTAGGTGCAGTAAAAAAATTGTATTCTATACACAGGTGGTGTAGCTTGCAACACAGATACGCTACTCCACTGACTAACACACACTGCAAGAGGCCAAAAAGGATTTACTTAGCTAGATTTAGCCAAATGCTGTGAAAAACACTTGAACAGCACTGGCACAGACCTGCCTGGCAAAAAGTCCTAGGAAATGCTGTAACCTAGTCCTCAAAAGGACTGCAATTACAATTAGTCTCTACTCCCAACCTATCTAAGAGCACAGACCTGCCTGCTAAAAGTCGTAGGAAATGCTGTAACCTAGTCCTCAAAAGGACTGCAATCACAACTATTCCCTACTCCCAAGCTATCTGTATATTTCTGAGAAAATTGGCTTGAAATTAACACTGAAAGTATAGCGCACACAGCAACAGCAGTGCCGTCTAACACGCAGCTGCAGCAGTGAGAAAATGGTGGCGACGGGGAAAATGGCTGGGTCTTATAGGGCAAGGACATGTGACATACACAGCCAATGACACATGCCCTTGCTTGTGTGAAAAAAAGCAGTTCTCCCCGTGTGTGCGCTGCTGATAGGCTGACAGATTGCACCTCCCCACTGTAAATGCGGGAAAGAGAAAAAAAAATGGAGATCTTCATTATTCCTGCAGAGATCCATCCCCTGCCCCTCCCCCCGCCCTGCTGTACACTCAAACTGCATATTAACATTAATTTTCAGCATTACTGTGAAAAAATCCAGTTATGATTTTGGTGCACGAACAGTTATCGAACATAACCTCGAACAGCCGGATTTTTTTCAAATCGTTCGTGTTCGCCGAACGGCTCGAACACCGCCCAAAACAGCTCGAATTTGAGATTGGCGAACAGTTCGAGTCGAACACCGCTCATCTCTAGTGGAGACCAATTGAACAAAAATATCCACTTTTGGACAAATTGAGAAGGGCAGAAATTTTTGGTATTTTTGCCTAAGGGAATTAGGGATCTTACCTAGAGGTGAAAAATCATGTTCATTACTAAGTTCCTCTAAGATCTGTAAGGCTGCTTGCTCCTCAGGTAAACGGACATTTTTCTATAACTCTTCACTATGAAACCATTTTTTGAAGAGGAGTGATCTTGAAGATATTCAAATCCTTTATAGCTATGAACGGATCATAACGCATAGAAGGTAAGAATGATAGTCTTTTCAAAAGAAGGGACAGTTCTGTATTAGAAAAAGAATGATTTGACAAATTAATTACCTTGGGAGTATTATCAGAGTTCATCACTTGTTGCGGTCTTTTTTTATTATATTTTTCTGTACCCATTTCCTTTTCAGATTTTTCCCAAGCTGAGTGGTCATAGAGTAATGAGATGAATAAGATTGTTCACCAAATGATGAGATAGATGATGATCTTTAACCCCTAACGATCGGATTTCATTGCTTCCATCTGTAAACCTTCTTCTGTTGAAAATCAGTAGAGTCTCTTATTAGTTTCTTTGCTTGGGTTTCTCGTATTTGTTTCTCCCATTCGTCTAAGCATTTATCCATTTTGACATTAAATGAGCTAGTCCCTTCAGTGGATGAGGAAGTCTTTAAAAAGGCCATGTGCAGCATCAAATTCGGTTTCAAGAGAAGCTTCCGAGACTCTACCGCTTCATGCTCCCTTTTCACACCCCATGTAATAAAATCTGTTCCTATTGGCCAGTTCCCGAGGATCCATCGGATATGTTCTATGCATATTGATTTCAAAATTCGTGCCAGAGAAATGAAACAAAGGTTTTTGTATTGAGGATAAAGCCACAGCAGTATTAAAAGAGCATACGATTAGGCCAGAAGTACAAATCCACAATCAGGTAAGAATAGTTACACAATTGCATTTGATGTAAGACTTAATGGAGAAGTATTGGCCAATACTTACAGCGGATCCAACACTTAAAAATCTTTAATTTAGACCTCTCATTACAGCCAGGCGTTCTCGTAACCTCAAAGATCATTTAGTTGGAAGTTTTTACTCATTTGATAATTATTCTATTCGCTACATTATAATCCAAGCCATCTCAATGTTGGTGTTGTTCCCCATGTGGAAAATGTATTGCATGCGCAAACGTGGATCATGCTACAGAATTTCGGCCCTCAGATAATAAAAAACATATCATCACCCAGACCATTACATGCTCCACTAATACAGTAGTCTATCATAAAACTTGCCCCTGCTCTAAAATTTATATTGGCCTTACTTTTTAGGGTACGTGTCAAAGACATTATGGCAGGGGCTAATGAAGAACAAATGGAACAATTAAACACCTATCCCTAGACATTTTAAAATCTATCATTCTCGTGGTCCTTCTGGACTACGAGTAATAGGCATTTACTGCATTCACTCTGACCTCCGTGGAGGTAATATTAGTCGTCTTCTGTCCCAAAGAGAAGCTAAGTGGATATGGACTCTAAGCACTTTACAACCACACGGTTTAAATGAAAGATGGACCATCAGACACTATACACCCTTATGTTCATTTCTTTCTCTTATTTATTTTAATTGGTTTTATATGTATGATATTGCTTTTATTAATTGTTCTATTGTCTTTCAGCATCCACTTAACTATTAGAGAGATGTACGATATCCATTTCTCACAGATCTATTGATGCATGGCATACTAAGATTCTTGAAAATTGGAAGGTCCTTTGGACACAATACATGATTCTACGTAGGATTAGGGTTGAGCGAGTATGTTCTGTCCGAGTATGCTCGGGCCGAGCGCCGAGTATTTACAGCTGCTCGGTGATATGGTTAAATCGCTCCTGTGTGCATGATTTGCAACTGTTTGACAGATTTATTACATGTGAGGAATGTGTAAGAAATAGACATTCCTCACATGTAATAAAGCAGTCAAACAGTTGCAAATCATGCACACGGGAGTGATTCAACCATATCACCGAGCAGCTATAAATACTCGGAGCTCGGCCCGAGCATACTCGGCGAAAGGGTTAATAGAACATACTCGCTCAACACTACTTAGGATATAATATTTGTTCCCATACTATTCAACTAAATGTGTGTGTGTGGTGATGTCACCTATGGTACATATGCAGAAATAGTTGTATGTGGTAACTAATGAATATGTGTTTACCTCTGATTAGATATATGCAGTGATATACTATCCAATACAATGCATCTCTTTGATTTATATCTTTTTGTATACACCACCCCACATATTTTCTCTTCATTAATATATTTCATCAATATACCATATTTTGCGGATTATAAGATGCACTGGACCATAAGACGCACCCCAAATTTTGGGGAGGAAAATATGAAAAAGTTTTTTTTTTAAATAAAATGGTGGTGCGTCTTATAGTCTGCTTTTACGGTAGCTTACCTGGGGGACAGGGGTGGAGCAGGGTCCCAGGAGGCAGGATGGCTGCCGCAGAAAGCTGGTGGCTGCGGCATCAGGAGTGAGGTGATACTGTTAATTCTCTGATGCATTATTAAAACTGACTTTTGTTCCCTTCCTGAATTGTATGATGCATACTAAGATGTGATTTCTCTGTAAAACATTTAACACATCTTGAAAACGAAAATGGCTTCTCCTCTGTATGAATTATCTTGTGTTTAACAATTTAATTTTTCCTAGAAAAACATTTTTCACATTCGGAACATGAAAATGGCTTCTTCCCTGTGTGAATTCTCAAATGTGTAACAAGATTACCTTTTGTAGAAAAATATTTCCCGTATTCTGAACACAAAAATGGCTTCTCCCCTGTGTGAGTTCTTTGATGTGTAACAAGATAATTTTTCCAAGAAAAACATTTCTCACATTCGGAACATGAAAATGACTTCTTCCCTGTGTAAATTCTCAGATGTGTAACAAGATTACCTTTTGTAGAAAAATATTTCCTGAATTCTGAACACAAAAATGGCTTCTCCCCTGTATTAATTCTTTGATGTGTAACAAGTTCATTTTTCCTAGAAAAAACATTTCTCACATTCTGAACACAAAAATGGCTTCTGCCCTGTGTGAATTTTCTGATGTCTAAGAAGATGAGATGTAAAAAGAAAACATCTCACATTCTGAACACGAAAAAGTCTTCTCCCCTGTATGAATTCTTTGATGTGTAACAAGTTCACCTTTTGCACAAAAACATTTCACACATTTTGAACAAAAAAACGGCTTCTCCCCTGTATGAATTCTCTGATGTCTAAGAAGATGAGATTTCAAAGAAAAACATTTCTCACATTCTGAATACAAAAATGGCTTCTCCCCTGGGTGAATTCTCTGATGTTTTAACTGGAAAGAAGCTCTTGTTCGACATTTCCCACATTCTGAACATAAAAATGGTTTGTCCTTTATGTCAGCTATTTCATGTTCAACAGCCCTTCTGTGACTTTTGTTTTGCTTATTTGTCTTTGATGAAGCAGAAGAAAGAATCTTGACTTGAGGTGTAAAGACATGTTCTTCACATGTATCTGTTGCAAAATCTGAGAATATCAGATGTCCCTCTGAGCTCCTGGTGCAATCATCTGTCAAGAATAAAACAGATTTTATTATTTTTCAATAACACTGCATCGGAATTATATTTTATATACAATCATGGGCAAAAGAGTTGAAATTGTTCCAAAAAATGAAGTATTTCTCCTAGAAAACTATTGCAATTACAAAATGTTTTGTTATACATATGTTCATTTTCTTTTTTTCTTGTTGGAACAACACAGCAAACAGCGAAAGACAGGCAATTGTACATAATTTCACACAAAATCCCCAAATTTGCCCCCAACTTAATATTTGGTTGCACATCCTTTGGAATATATAACGGCAATCAATCACTTCCGGTTACCATCAACAAGCTTCTTACGCCTCTCAACTGGAATTTTGGACCACTCTTCTTTTGCAAACTGCTTCAGGTCTCTCATATTTGAATGGGATTTAGATCCGGACTTATTGCTGAACTCTCCAGCGCTTTGTTTCCATCAGTTTCTGGATGTTTCTTGAAGTATGTTTGAGGTCTTTGTCCTGTTGGAAGATCCATGACCTAGGACACAAATCCAACTTTCTGACACTGCATTGCAACCCAAAATCGTTTGGTAATTTTCAGATTTCATGATTCCTTGCACACATTCAAGACACCAAGTGCAAGAGGCAGCAAAACAACCCAAAAGATCTTTGAACCTCCACCATGTTTGAATGTAGGTACTGTGTACTTTTCTTTGTAGACCTCATTCGATTTTCAGTAAACAGTAGAATAATGTGTTTTACCAAAAAGCTCCATCTTGGTTTCATCTGACCGCAAGACACTTTCCTAGAAGAATTTTGGCAAACTGCAGTCTAGCTTTTTTTGGTCTCTGTCAGCAATGGGGGTCCACTGAGGTCTCATGCCATAGCGTTTAATTTCATTCAAATGTCAACAGATAGTTTGCGCTGACACTGATGCACCCTGAGCCTGCAGGACAGCTTAAATTTAAATTCTTTGGAACTTGATTGGGGCTGCTTATCCACCATCTGGACTATCCTGTGTTGCAACCTTTCAGCATTTTTTCTCAGCCATCCACATCCAGGGAGATTAGCTACAGAGCAATGGTTTGTAAACTTATTGATTATGTTGCGCACCGTGGACAAAAGAAAATTAAGATCTCTGAAGATGGACTTGTAATCTTGACATTGCTAATATTGTTCAACAATTTTGGCTCTGTAGTTTCAGAGGCTGATGCCTTACCATTGAGCTATCCAGTCAAGTGATACCAACTGATAGCTTTTCTTGTCTTATGAGATCAACCATGAAAATACTCAGGGTGACTAAAAGTCATTGTGATTCTGATGTTTGAAGAAAGTCACACATCAGACTCACACATCAAAATCAAACATCATTTGAATTTGGCTTACTTGCAGTCTGTGCATAAGTCCCAATGAGTTTTAGACAAGTTTGCACTGAAAATCATATAACCAAATAGAACTCCTAGGTTTCTTCAACTGAGGTAATAGCTCAGTTGTTAGTGCACTGGCTTCTGGACACAGAGTTTTAGGTTCACGTCCCATCAGCGAACAGTGACTTTTTTTTTTTATTATTATTATTACAGTTGTAAAAGTCACTTGTCAGAATCACTTGTCAGACAGGGTATTTAGCCTCAAACTGACATCATTCTGATGTTTGATTTTGATATCTGATCATGTCCTAAAATGGACATTGTACCTGTGGGATCCATGCCTGGTTCACTTTAATGAATGTTAGCTTCCCCATGTTGACTGTGGACAGGCAGATGTGCCTGTCTCTGATCACACCCCCTGCCGTGCTAAACACATGTTCCGACAGTACACTTGCCCTAGGGCAGGCCAGCACCTGCAAGGCATGACAGTGGTGGCGACAGTGACGTTGTCACATCCTCTCTTTGCGGGGACGCAGGTGGCCCTGTTGATCATAATTGGGAAGTAGAAGCAGAGACTGCAGCCGAAGATGGAGCAGGAGGAGGCTCAGATCTGTCATGCTTTTTAAGTTGTGTACTCCACTGCTCCTTGTGCTTGGAATTCGGATGTCGCGTCATGCAGGTGGTGATCAGGTTCTGAAGATTTATGCCTTGCTTCAGGCTCGGACGGCACAGTGTGCAAACCACCCACTGCTTGTCGTCAGCACATTGCCTGAAGAAATACCATGTCAGGGAGCTCTTTTTAGCTGACTTTGGTGTGCTCATTTCAGGGGTGCGGTGGGCAATAGCAGCAGATGTACTGGCTAGGGGCCGCCCACTGTGCTGTAGCTCACTCTTTTGCTGTGCTGCTTGGGCAGCGTGACCATCTAGGTCTTCCTCCGAACTGCGCACATCACTAGGATGAAAGGAGAAAGGCTGCGTGGCACTCCTATAAGGATTACAAATAGGATTCCATTCCAAAATAATAAAATGAGAATTCAGAACTCCAAAAATCGATGCAAAGATAAACTTTTTATTGATGAATGTATCCACTATTTGCAATTTTAACATTTCGGACCATGTTGATCTTTTTCAGAACATGACACTGCTCAATGCAGACAAACTGGTGCTGGGGAAAAGCACAACCGTGCTTTCGAAATGGCATTCACAAGCGCGATTGTGCTTTTCCCCAGCGCCAGTTTTGACACTAGGCATGTATACACTGCTCATAAGCTTTCCTGTTCTGATAGCCACTGTGGCTACACTAAGCGGTGTCATGTTCAGAAGAAGGCCAACAGGGGTTGAAACTTGCAGTGTCATGTTCTGAAGAAGGCCAACAGGGGTTGAAACTTTAAAATTGCAAATAGTGGATACATTATGCAATAAAAAGTTTATTATCTTTGCATCGATTGTTGGAGTACCGAATTGTCATTTTATTAGCGTCATTAGGATGGCCTTTGCTCCATGTGGGGTCTAAGACCTAATCATTCCCCGCATCATCTTCCACTCACTCCTAACCCCTCCCACTGCAGAAAGACACAGTTGGCAACTGAGTTTAGTCATTTTCTGAGATGCGCTACGGTGGTCCACTAACCATGTACAATAGCCCTTTCACGTATTCATCCTCCAACCTAACAAGTGGTTGGGCATCAGTGCACTCAGTCTCTTCCACTTCTGGGGCAGGGCCAGGTGGATGGGCCACTGAACCCCAGCCAGCGGAGTCATCAAAAAGCAGAAGAGACTGCTGCTTGACTTTGGGCTCAGAGTGTTTGGCTGATGTCCCTCACTCCAGCTGCATCCTGTCCCTACGCTAAAGCAGAGCAGAATGGTGGCGGCAGGTTGATAAAGTTTAGTGCATAAAAAATAAATTAAGCTATTCTTTAAGGCCTCCTGGACAGATTGGCTCTAACCAGAAGATGCACCTGGCCTCCATTTGGATAAAGGGAATTGATGAAATTATTAAACCTCGCCTTGTTGGACCAGAGAAGTTACCTGTGTCTATGCTAGTGGCTACCAAATAACATGGATTCCTACAATATATATTATAGTAATATTGGATTATTTTTCAAAAATGACAAAGTCTTATATTTTTTCCTTGTTTTGATTTACTTCTCCATCTGTTTTTTTGGACGCATGTTAAAATCTGATGTAGTTTTGGGTCGAATGTATGCAAAAATATGGAAAATTCTGAAGGGTTCACAAACTTTCAAGCATAGCCCTAATGGAAAGCAGAAGAATTAACTGGATAGAAGGGCAAACTGAGCAATTGTAAGTACACAGTGCTATGTAATATGATGATTGCAATATGTTGAGGATAAAAACTTTGTTGGCATTTGCCCCTTAATGAATTTGGTGCATTTTACTTCACTACGCCCCTTCATTAAGATTGTATTGCACAGCGTAGGTCTTAAAGAAGTGGCCCCTAAATTTTGCAGTAAAAAGTCCACATCAAATATTCCATGTGAACACACTAAAAAAATTCCAACATATATGGTTATTATAGAAGCCAGTGACATAGTAGAATCTGTGACTTCTCTACATTTAGTGGTCACTACTCACCTGTGTGGTTATGTGTAGTAATCTCCTCTTTACACCGCTCATCACCCCTCACATATGTCTCTGTAGTATTAATATGGGTCAGATCTTTACCCTGAAATAAAGATTGTAAAGTCAGAGACAGCTGGAGAAGTCATTCAGAAGAACAGAAAAGATCATAAATTAACATGACGATCAGAAGTGACAGTGTGGCGCCCCTGAGGGTTCGACTGCCACAGGGATGCTGCACTTCTCTAATGGAGTGTGGTGTTCCTCCTCTGAGGTAAGAACAGTGCAATGGTCAGGACCACACCTCCACATCCAACACCACACTTCTCCGACCAGAGGGGGCTAGTAGGCACTAGGTGCTGCCCCTACTGGCACTCGGAAGACTGGGGAACCAAGAGATAGGGGAACCAATTAGTGGGTGAGGGTGGAGGATTCACATTCTAGTGACACTTTAAATTTCATATTTAATACACAGCCATCTTGGTTCATGGTCTTTTGATGGTTCTTTGATCGTTCTTACATCGTGGCCTTCCTTCCTGGGCGTGGATCCTGTGTGGACCTGCAGAGGACGGAGACACGGCCCTCGTACCCCGGCCTTGGGTCGAGGGGCAGGCTGCAGACAATGAATGTCCCAGCCCGGTCAAGGACCATGACCAAGAAGGCCCGGAGCTTAGGAGTGTAGCTCCACCGCAAATGGATCCCAGGGAGGATGCAGACGGAGCGGTATATGCCACCTGTCCTCGCCAAGCTGATCTATTCAGAGGGATTCCGGCTGCAAGAGGGGTACCGGTCCCCGACACCTGACCTTGCTACTCTACGTCCTGGTCAGGGAAGTCCGGTAGGCCCTGAGGATCCCACCAGGTAACGGAAGGAGCGGAGCTGCCACCCGTACCCTATTTCTGAGAGAAGTTCAGAGGGAGACCCGGCCTATTTACACACACAGACAGGAAAGGATCTGGTTTGAAGTCTAGGAGCAGAACTCCGCGAGGAGCAGGGAGACGCCTTCCTACTGCCATCTCCATCGTGAGTAAAAACCCTGGAAGTTAACCCCTATGGCCTCCGGACTCTTTATTCTGCACTACACCGCACTACGCAGCACCAGACCTCCTGGACTACAACCCCCTTCCTCCTGTACCTCTGCCCTGAGGCCCTGCTCCGCCTGTGGGGAGTAGTAACAACCATGGCTGCGATAACACCATGCCTCAGCGGACTGCAGCAGCGCTGGTGGCCTTCACCAGGTGCCACAGGTGGCGTAGTCGAGATCAGCCACTCAACCCGGATAAGCCCCTACCATCCTTTTTAGTGCGATGGCCCTGGGTACGGAGCGGGTCCGGGCCATGGCTGCACCCCATCTACAACATTAGGACCCGGCTCCGAGTCCCCCATCTCCCAGGGTAGGGCTTCCAAGCGCCACACAACTTGGCGTAGTCGGCAGGATCGTGTGCCCGCAGCAAAGGAAGGAATTACCCACTGCTACCGGGTACTGTGTGCCTTACACCTTGGACTGTCATTTCCACTTAAAATGGCGCCTGCCCAAGAAGAACAGGCGCCATAGTGCATCGGAAAGATGGTCTTCTAACACCTCCTATCGTGGGCCAGGCTCCCACATGGCGCCAAAAGTGCGGACCGCCCTTTCCATCAGAAACTGTCCGCGGGGTAATGCCCATCAAAATGGATGGGCTGACCAAAGGCATGCCTGTCAGCATACCGCCCTGGAGCTGCCCCGAAAGAGGAGGAAAAAGAAAAACAACAAGGTGCGGCCATTGCAGTTGGAGTTTGGCGACCTTCAGGAGCGGACATGGACGCTGCTGGAGCGCAATAAACGGAACCTTCCGAACCCGGCCCAGGCCCTTCCCCCAGCAGGGAGCGAAGCGGCACCAGACTTACAGCGGGAGATATTGAATTTCTCCACCAGGAAGCTCCGAGTCTTGCATGAAGACTGGATGAGGCCCAGAAGGCGGCGTCTGCTGCGTGGCGGGAAGAAATACTGCTGCACATCCGGACCCGCCGCCAAGGAGCTGAAGCTCAGGGAGAAGCGGTGACAGAGGTCGCGAGCGGCCCAGAGGCGGGTGAGTGTGCTGCCCCTGCCCCGGCTGCTGAACCTACCGTACCCATACTGGACCTCATGGCCGAGTATCTCCTGCCCGGCGCGGTCACCTGGGAGCAGGTCTTTGCCCTGGAGCTGCAAGCTTCAGCTATAGGCGGAGACCTGCACTGCCACCCAACTCCTGAATCGGAAGTACCTGAGGCTGCTGGGGTATCCACCGACCCCAACCCGGACTGGCCGCACTTGCTGAGGACCCGCAGCAATCCCTGCTGACACCGCTGCCCGCACCGACAGTCACCTGGCCGGTGGCTGAGGAGTGGGCCTGGGACAACCAGGGGGGGGACCTGATGGGCTTCCCCCGGGAGACCCAGGCTGAAGTGCGCAGGAGAAGCGAGCTGTGCCATCAGCAGATCCTTTAACTCAGCCGGGAGCAACGCCAGAGGGAGATCTGCTGCGAGCGCCTCAAGGTGCACGCCAAGGCTGCAAAGTCCCAGGCCCACCAGGAGGAGGCGACCCGTCCAAGCCCCCGTGTGGAAGGGCAAGTCGTCCGCTTCCACCATGAGGCGGGGTGGGGATTCATTAGGAGTTCCCAGCACGAGCACGACGTCTTCGTCAGCCGGCGGGACGTCAAGCTGCGGCTGAAAAAGGGACACCCTGGCCGCAACCTCTTTCCGGGTGACATAGTTACGTACACCCGCCACCACGGGGTGCAGGGGTGGTACGCCCTGGATGTCCACAAGGTGTCTGGGAGCGACGCCCCCTCGCGCTCGGCCTCAGAGGACCGGTCAGCCTCCGTCGGGAGGAATGAGCCTTTTCCCCGGAGGGGACCCGAGAATTAAGCAGCCCGGGCGGCTGTAACTTGTTTAAAAGTTATAATGTTTATGTTTTAATTTACATCCCCGGTTTCTAGAGACATTGGTCCCTGCGGACTTGCAGCAGACAGACTCCTACTCTGTACATAGTTTGCATCTCTTTAGGTGCTCCTTATTGGTTTTATGTAAAACCGCGGATATTTCTACCTCAGACCTCAGAAGAAAAACCTGTCTGGAGTGGCTCTCTTGGAGGTCCAACTCGGGATCTTCATGCCCTGCAGCCACCCCAGGGCCCACGTTGGGGGTTTCGGACAGGTCCCTCATACTTCTGAACTGCCTTTAAGTCCTTGCACTTTAACCCGTCTGTCTGTGCATAAATGTCTCTGGATGATTCTAGCACTTTTATATTTTTATACCTTTGTACTTTTATATTATATGCTGTTTGAAACGTTTAAGAAGAAGTGCCTCCCATAAAGGGAAGATTGTTTATTGTTATATATATATATCTATATATATATAAAAAAAAAAAAAAACTGTACCAGGTATTGCTCTTTTGCAGCCTGCGGACGTGCTGTGTTTCACCAGGGGGGAATGTGGCGCCCCTGAGGGTTCAACCGCCACAGGGATGCTGCACTACTCTAATGGAGTGTGGTGTTCCTCCTCTGAGGTAAGAACAGTGCGATGGTCAGGACCCCACCTCCACATCCAACACCTCACTTCTCCCACCAGAGGGGGCTAGAAGGCACTAGGTGCTGCCCCAACTGGCACTCGGGAGACTGGGGAACCAAGTGATAGGGGAACCAATTAGTGGGTGAGGGTGGAGGATTCACATTCTAGTGACACTTTAAATTTCATATTTAATACACAGCCATCTTGGTTCATGGTCTTTTGATGGTTCTTTGATCGTTCTTACATTGTGGCCTTCCTCCCTGAGCGTGCATCCTGTGTGGACCTGCAGAGGACGGAGACACGGCCCTCGTACCCCGGCCTTGGGTCGAGGGGCAGGCTGCAGACAATGAATGTCCCAGCCCGGTCAAGGACCATGACCAAGAAGGCCCGGAGCTTAGGAGTGTAGCTCCACCGCAAATGGATCCCAGGGAGGATGCAGACGGAGCGGTATACGCCACCTGTCCTCGCCAAGCTGATCTATTCAGAGGAATTCCGGCTGCAAGAGGGGTACTGGCACCCGACACCTGACCTTGCTACTCTACGTCCTGGTCAGGGAAGTCCTGTAGGCCCTGAGGATCCCACCGGCTAACAGAAGGAGCGGAGCTGCCACCCGTACCCTATTTCTGAGAGAAGTTCAGAGGGAGACCCGGCCTATTTACACACACAGACAGGAAAGGATCTGGTTTGAAGTCTAGGAACACTCTGGTGCGGGGTCCTGATTGAACACTGGACTTACTCGGAGGTTGTCGGACCCCCCCGTCTCTGGTGACCGCGGAACTCCGCGAGGAGCAGGGAGACGCCTTCCTACTGCCATCTCCATCGTGAGTAAAAACCCTGGAAGTTAACCCCTATGGCCTCCGGACTCTTTATTCTGCACTACACCGCACTACGCAGCACCAGACCTCCTGGACTACAACCCCCTTCCTCCTGTACGTCTTTCCTGAGGCCCTGCTCCGCCTGTGGGGAGTAGTAACAACCATGGCTGCGATAACACCATGCCTCAGCGGACTGCAGCAGCGCTGGTGGCCTTCACCAGGTGCCACAGGTGGCGTAGTCGAGATCAGCCACTCAACCCGGATAAGCCCTTACCATCCTTTTTAGTGCGACGGCCCTGGGCACGGAGCGGGTCCGGCCACGGCTGCACCCCATCTACAACATTAGGACCCGGCTACGAGTCCCCCATCTCCCAGGGTAGGGCTTCCAAGCGTCACACAACAGCAGTAGTTATCACATAGCTGCATGTCTCCTGTATAAATTCAACCTGTCGGCTCCTAATTCTAACCAGCAGTCTCCATAACCAGAAAATTGTGAGAAGATCCAGACAACATCTAATGTCTATGATCAGCTTTATCCTGTCATCTCCACCAAGTATAAGACAAACAATGAATGGCCACTTTATTAGAGACCCCCATCTAGTAGCAGGTCCGATTTACTTTGGCCTTTAGGAGCTCAGCTATTTATTGTGTCAAAGGTTCTAGGTGATTAAATAGTTCTGCAGGATTATAGGCTAACGAGAACATGAAATCTTCTGGCATTTGCCAAAAATTAGATGGAGGTGCTGACAAGCATTGAACATCCCATTCTACCTCGTCCCAGAAATGAAGTATAGGATTAAGATCCGAGGACTGTGAAGGCCATGGAAGCAAGAACAAGTAATGTCAAGTTCCTGGTGTAAAAAAAATGGAAGATACTGGAACCCCTTAGAGATAAATGATGTGACAAAGCTTTATTTATGGTACTGCGGGAAACACTGTTGTTATTACAGGACCCTGATGCAAAGTACTATTATATGGTTAATGCTGTGGTTCATTGTAATCAGTTTTATGTGCTAGTTATGGGAGAAAAGGCAGCTGAGCAGGGGAGAGTTACAGGGGGTCAGCCCTGCCGCCGGGCAGGGGAGAGTTACAGGGGGTCAGTCCTGCAGCTGGACAGGGGAGAGTTACAGAGGGTCAGTCCTGCAGCTGGACAGGGGAGAGTTACAGAGGGTCAGCCCTGCAGCTGGGCAGGAGAGAGTTACAGAGGGTCAGTCCTGCAGCTGGACAGGGAAGAGTTACAGGGGGTCAGCCCCACAGCCGGGCAGGGGAGAGTTACGGGGGGTCAGCCCTGCAGCTGAGCTGGGGAGAGTTACAGAGGGTCAGCCCTGCAGCTGGGCAGGGGAGAGTTACAGAGGGTCAGCTCTGCAGCTGGGCAGGGGAGAGTTACAGAGGGTCAGTCCTGCAGCTGGGCAGGGGAGAGTTACAGAGGGTCAGTCCTGCAGCTGGGCAGGGGAGAGTTACAGAGGGTCAGCCCTGCAGCTGGGCAGGGGAGAGTTACAGAGGGTCAGCCCTGCAGCCGGGCAGGGGAGAGTTACAGGGGGTCAGCCCCGCAGCTGGGCAGGGAAGAGTTACAGAGGGACAGCCCTGCAGCTGGGCAGGGGAGAGTTACGGGGGGTCAGCCCTGCAGCTGGGCAGGGGAGAGTTACAGAGGGTCAGCCCTGCAGCTGGGCAGGAGAGAGTTACAGAGGGTCAGCCCTGCAGCCGGGCAGGGGAGAGTTACAGATGGACAGCCCTGCAGCTGGGCAGGGAAGAGTTACAGAGGGTCAGTCCTGCAGCTGGGCAGTAGAGAGTTACAGAGGGTCAGCTCTGCAGCTGGGCAGGGGAGAGTTACAGGGGGTCAGCCCTGCAGCTGGGCAGGGGAGAGTTACAGGGGGTCAGCCCTGCAGCCGGGCAGGGGAGAGTTACAGAGGGACACCCCTGCAGCTGGGCAGGGAAGAGTTACAGAGGGTCAGTCCTATAGCTGGGCAGTAGAGAGTTACAGAGGGTCAGCTCTGCAGCTGGGCAAGGGAGAGTTACAGGGGGTCAGCCCTGCAGCCAGGCAGGGGAGAGTTACAGGGGGTCAGCCCTGCAACTGGGCAGAAGAGAGTTACAGAGAGTCAGCCCTGCAGCCGGGCAGGGGAGAGTTACAGAGGGTCAGCCCTGCAGCCGGGCAGGGAGGAGTTACAGAGGGTCAGTCCTGCAGCTGGGCAGTAGAGAGTTACAGAGGGTCAGCCCTGCAGCTGGGCAGGGGAGAGTTACAGGGGATCAGCCCTGCAGCTGGGCAGGGGAGAGTTACAGAGGGACACCCCTGCAGCTGGGCAGGGAAGAGTTACAGAGGGTCAGTCCTGCAGCTTGCCATGGGAGAGTTACAGCGGGTCAGCCCTGCAGCCGGGCAGGGGAGAGTTACAGAGGGTCAATCCTGCAGCCGGGCAGAAGAGAGTTACAGAGGGTCAGCCCTGCAGCCGGGCAGAAGAGAGTTACAGAGGGTCAGCCATGCAGCCGGGCAGGGGAGAGTTACAGAGGGTCAGCCCTGCAGCTGGGCAGGGGAGAGTTACAGAGGGTCAGCCCTGCAGCTGGGCAGGGGAGAGTTACAGAGGGTCAGCCCTGCAGCTGGGCAGGGGAGAGTTACAGAGGGTCAGCCCTGCAGCTGGGCAGGGGAGAGTTACAGAGGGTCAGCCCTGCAGCTGGGCAGGAGAGAGTTACAGAGGGTCAGCCCTGCAGCTGGGCAGGAGAGAGTTACAGAGGGTCAGCCCTGCAGCTGGGCAGGGGAGAGTTACAGAGGGTCAGCCCTGCAGCTGGGCAGGGGAGAGTTACAGAGGGTCAGCCCTGCAGCCGGGCAGGGGAGAGTTACAGAGGGTCAATCCTGCAGCCGGGCAGAAGAGAGTTACAGAGGGTCAGCCCTGCAGCCGGGCAGAAGAGAGTTACAGAGGGTCAGCCATGCAGCCGGGCAGGGGAGAGTTACAGAGGGTCAGCCCTGCAGCTGGGCAGGGGAGAGTTACAGAGGGTCAGCCCTGCAGCTGGGCAGGGGAGAGTTACAGAGGGTCAGCGCTGCAGCTGGGCAGGAGAGAGTTACAGAGGGTCAGCCCTGCAGCTGGGCAGGGGGGTTACAGAGGGTCAGCCCTGCAGCTGGGCAGGGGAGAGTTACAGAGGGTCAGATTTTAATATTTCTTATGACACCTCCCCCTTTTTGAGGTAGCATGGGGGGCTAATTTACAGATCACCTACAAGCTTACCTTATGGCCCACCCTTCCTAGATCCTACAATACCCTCTCCTTCTAGGATTTGGAGATTGGCTTCTCCGAGGGGTTACTCCGCGTCACCAGAAAGATCTGAGGCTCCTGGCTAGAGGTAGCCAGACATCACGCTAAAGCCTCAACCTCACAGGAACCCTCTGGGAACTGTTCTGGGCCAGTCACTGGCCCTGTCATTCCGGTGGCTGGTAAGGGTCCAAAAGGCAGGGTGTTCTGGGCTCTCGGGCCGTGGGTGACAGAGTCTACATAAGCTGTCTCCCCAGGTGATAACCACATTTTCCCATTTGTCTGACAGGCTGAGGACCCAACTCTCCCACTGCCCTGACCGACTGTGAACACTATGTTCCCACCACTCTGACAGGCTGGGGGACACACCTGCCCACCACACTGACCGACTCTGGGTACAATTTTCCCACCCCTCATACAGGCTATGGGTACTTCTCTCCCATCATCCTGACAGACGGTGGGACTCACATTTCCCTCACTCTGCCCGGTTGTGGGACATATCCACAGTCTGTCCAGGGAGTGGGAAGGTAAGACCTTCCCTACCCTCCTTATCTTAGGAGCTGTGCTAATTATGGGGCAGCCACCACTGGAGATGTCACGGTCCATTGTGACACTGATCAGCTGCATGGGACCACCTTCCTTATGATCCCCATGCTTATCTCCATCCTTTCCTGTAACCTCAGAAGTGGTGCAAATTACGTGGGCAACTATCACAGGCCATATCACGATCTGTCGTGACACTGGTCAGCTGCACGGGACCACCTTCCCCATCCTCCCCGTTACCCGAGGAGCCGGGCTAATCATGGGGAAACCACCACTGGCCATGTCACCATCCGTCGTGACACTGGTTAGCTGCACAGGACCGCCTCTCTGTGCCTGCTCCCATCGCCCTAAGCACTTATGCTGGCTCCTTTAAGGGGACCCTCAGCAATATCACCCCAATATGTGATGTGGCTGAGTTCTCCTTTAACACAACACAGCTTTTCATTTTGCATAACATTGACAGTATTGTCAGTTTCATCACAACATATCAGATCTGAGAGGGTTGTCAGGGATTTAGTAGGCAACCAACCATCCCAGATCAGTTCCCAATAATACATTTGTGGGCAGACTCTTGGACACTCCTAAAGATCTGCTAGCAGGGGCACTGGGGGTGGTTATCGGTCTACCTCCTTTCCAGCTGGCCATTGCTGACTTCTGCACCTCCAGTGTATGGTTGGCCTCATAAAAGTCTGCAATCTGGGCTACTTTAGCAGCCTCCTTTTGCTCCCGGTCCCGCACAAACTGTTGCACCTCCACATGGCAAAGATGAAGGAACTGGTCTTTCACCACCAGGTCCTCCAATTCCTCGAAGGTGGTAACTGATAGTCCCTGGATCTACGGCTTGAAGTTGGCTCTGAACCCATCCACCACATTACTATAGCTGTCATGTGGTCCATGCTGGAGGGCCTGGAACTTTTAGCGGTACACCCAAGGAATCAGCTAGTTCCTCAACCCTAGTAATAGAGAATATACCCATTTTTCACATGCCAATGAATCCTGATCACGGATCGATGATATACTAATATCCCCCTCTCTGTTAGCTAAATTAATTACTGTACACATTGATGACAGTTATTTCGGATCATGCCCCAGTGACTATGGAATTATCCAGGGTTTTCCCTCGGGGCTCGGACTTCCTGTGGAGATTTCCTGATTACTTTTGCAAAGATGACTTGTTCACCTACTCTCAAGTTCGATTTTTAATAAAATATCTCATAGTAATCCCATTTTTCCCTCCGCAAACGTGGCTTACATTAAACTACTACTAAAACCGGACAAAGACCCTTTATCCCCCAGCTCTTATAGGCCTATTTCTCTCAGTAATTCAGATATTAAAATCAAAATAATGGCCGACATATTGGCTTCCATTCAACTTAACCTTATTTCTCCCGCCCAGGCGGGTTTTATTAAAGGCCGTTCGGCTACTTTGAATATTAGAAAAGTACTCCTGGTACTAGATAAAATCCACTCCTCAGCAATTATCTCATTAGACGCGGAAAAGGCCTTTGACAACATAGATTGGGAATGGCTATACCAAGTCTTAACAAAAATGTCATTATCAGGCCCCTTCTTTAGTTACATTTGTAATTTATACTCATCTCCAAGGGCCCAGGTTTTCGGTCCACTCCCTTTCCCCTCGAGCAAGGAACAAGACCAGGCTTGTCTATTGTCCCCCTTCATTTTTAATTTAGCTTTGGAACCCTTAGTTCGTATATTATCGGATCCATACACCTTTTCAGGCATCCAGCTCACAAAGAGATCAATTCAGGCAGCCTTTTTTGCAGACAACATTATTTTATTTATGTCTGATCCCATCCACCATTTACCTATTGTGCTTGACTTCCTTACGCAAAAATTTTGGCACTTACTCCGGTTTTAAAATAAATGTAAAAAAAATGCGAAATACTCCCTTTAACCAAAAGAGGATTAAAATGATATCCAAGGGGATCTTTTGGCGATATAACCTTAGCGTCCTCTTATATAACCTACTAGCTATTGAACCCGTTCCACGCCCCGGTGGCGAGCATTTTTATTGGTATATGATCTCTCATGCTGGTATTTGTGCTGTGCCATCCTGTCCCCACCATCCTATTCTGGTATGCATGCACCCCTCAACCCCAATCCTGGAAGGCATGGCACCCCATCCCTCATCCCCAATCCGGGTATGCATGGCACCCCTCACCCTCCAATCCTGGTATGCATGGTCCCCTCACCCTCCAAACCTGGTATGCATGGTCCCCTCACCCTCCAATCCTGGTATGCATGGTCCCCTCACCCCCCAATCCTGGCATGCATGGTCCCCTCATCCCCCAATAATGGTATGTGTGGTACCCCTCATCCTGGTATGCATGGTCCCCTCACCCCCCAATCCTGGCATGTGTGGTACCCCTCACCCCGCAATCCTGGTATGCATGGTCCCCTCACCCCCCAATCCTGGTATGCATGGTCCCCTCACCCCCCAATACTGGTATGTGTGGCTCCCTCACCCCCCCCAATCCTAGTATGTGTGGCCCCCTCATCCCTTTCACGCTGTACACATACAAAAAAAATAAACACTTATACTCACCTTTCTTCCCTGTGCTCCAGCGCTGCTGTGTCCTGTTCTGCCGGAGGCTGGGGGAGCAGTGTGGCACCGGAGTACGCGCGTGACCATACCGTGCTGTCTGGCGCCCTTTTTCTGAAGACACACTGCAAATGTGTCTTCAGTAAAATGGTGCCGGATAGCGCTATAAGCATACGCCAATCCGCTGCCTCACTCCTGCCCCGGTCTCCAGCAAAGAGAGGCGCCACGGCAACGCTCCTCCTGGTCAGGTAAGTATGTAGCCGGAGATCGCGGTATGCGTTCAGTGTCTACACATACCGCGATCTCCGACGCCATACACTCCTCTTACCTGTAAAGGCTGGATGCCTGTTTCTGTCTGGAGCCAGACTGCGCGTCGCACATGCGCAGTCTATAGAGGCTTCAGACAGAGACACCCAAATCTATAGTATAACTGGAGATGCGTATCAAAATAGGTTGCGCACCCTCGTCTCCATACACTTTAAACTATCCTCCTCTTATCAAGAAAATTATTAATCAACAAAAGGCATGGCAGGATCTATCATTATCTTTTATGGGTAGGGAACACCTGGTGAAAATGATTAGTACGGCTAAGCTTATTTATCAACTGCAAACCTTACCATTGGTCTTGAATCACTCGGACATAACTATACTCAATAGGGCCTTCAGTCACTTTATATGGAAGGGAAAACATCCTAGGATTAGTTTGAATACACTGATAGCCTCCAAGGAAGAGGGAGGCATTAACTTTCCAAGCATCAGAAACTATAACCTAGCCTGCCTTTCTCGCTATATAATAGACTGGCTTCATAAGCGACATACGTATTCTGATCGCTCGCTGGAATCTGACTATGTATTCCCTTATAACTTAACAGCTATCTTTCACTCGCGTTTTACCTAGTTACCCTTAGCAGTCAAAGGATCCGTGATTTTTAGGGATACCATCTCCGCATGGAAAGTAGTAAAGATAAAATATGGTCTTTCATTCAGAATCTCAAAACACCTTCCGCTATGGCGTAATCCAGAATTCCTCCAGGGCAGTGAGAATAAATTCTTTTTAAAATGGCCACAAGCAGGTGTTAATAACGCATCACATCTTCTTCATCCAACTGAAAGGAGATGGCTAACATGTACAGAATGTCTGGGGAAATTCACCGTAGAGGTGATGTATTAAAGTACACACCTTATTAACAAAAATTCACAGTATTTGCTGTACTATTTGCCCAAATTCAATGAAATATAACTTAATAAATTCAGAAAATACAATAGACAAAAGAACACCCAAGTGATAGTCCCTCACATGTGGTTAACACTGTCCCTATAAAAATCTATCACTCCTCCCTGCGGAGGTTAGTACCCTGATTGCCTGCGCATTTGGCGCCCAAGCTCCTCGCCGGCTGTCCCTTCTATTCCTGTCTCGCGCTAGCGGGAGAGGGAGAGCCGCTAATTCTTAAAAAAAAATGTGAACAATCAAATGGCTCAATTTCACTCCTAATAAGTGCAATAGAACAATGGCAATTATCATGTGATATCTCGGCAACAATGAGGCTCACAGTTTCAGCTCCGTAACATCAAAGGCTATTCCCTTAATGCATAGTAGACAAGGCCAAATATACTAGAATATCAAACTATATAGGGGTTACACAAGAGGACCAGATCATAAGCAGTGGTCTGAGACCATCTCAGTGAGCACTACCTCTCATCTGACTAGATAAGTTATCATTACATATATTTTTTTCTTTATAAGATCACCTGTTGTATTACTCCTGATGAACCCCATAGAGAGGAGAAACGCGTTGAGTTGATTACAGGTGTATAGCGCTTACATCATGAGGAGCATGAATGAGTTTACTATAGGTGTATAGATCCTATATTGTAAGGAGCATAAATAATTCTCTGATGTTTATTGTATATCATGAGATCAGTTGATCACGGGTGCATAGCTTATATTGTCTTGAGTGTTTATTATGATCTGGTCCTCTTGTGTAACCCCTATATAGTCTGGTATTCTAGTATATTTGGCCTTGTCTACTATGTATTAAGGGAATAGCCTTTGATGTTACGAAGCTCAAACTGTGAGCTTCATTGTTTCCGAGATATCACATGATAATTGCTATTGTTGTATATTAGAAGACCTTAAAAATAGTCTGGGTCCGTTACGTTTAACTTAGAAAGGGGAAGAAATAGTTGAGGAGAGCAATCAATGGGTTAGTACTTCTAGTCTGGCTACAAACCCACTATCTTTTTATGATGGCTTTAATGAAGTATAAGATACAATAATCAACTAGTTCCTGTGTTTGGCTAGTAGTTAAAGTTTTAATTTTAATGTTAATTCTTGAATGTTAAATTTGTCATACCAGTTAAATATGCTAAAAGTATCATTATCTGCCTAGTCTGCGTACGGGCACATGAATATCTTCGTTTAATTGGTTTATATGTTATTTGGAAACTCAAATAAAAATTATGTTTAAAAAAAAAAAAAAAATGGATGTAAAAATGGTCATAGTAAAGGATAGGGGGCTGCAAAAAAAAGCAAAATGGGGGTAAGAGCAGGCCAATTGCCTTGCAAACATATGTGAATAGGAAAAGGAATTAAAACAACATTCGTTTTTTTTCAGAGGAAGCCGAGGAGAAAATGCTCCAAAACCACAGAGTAGTGATGAGCGAGCGTGTATTGTTAACCCTTTCGGCAAAAACACTCGGGTGCTTGCAGAGTATTTTCGGCGCTTTTTGGCATCTACGTTTGAGCCGCAGCGGCTGCATGTGTGTGGCGGCACTAACATAAATGCCGAGCGTGCTTGCCGAAAGGGTTAACAATACACACTCGCTCATCTCGCTCTTCAGTTGCTTCTATGAGGAGCCTAAAAAAACTCAGATACTTCATTAAGTGCAAAATCAAAGCTTTTCTGTCCTATAGAAAGCACCTTAACCACTTCGCGCCAGAGCCTGTTTTTGCCTTCGTGACCAGGCCAATTTTTTCAATTCTGACCACTGCCAGTTTATGAAGTAATTACCCTGGAACGCTTCAACGTATTCCCCTGATTCTGAGATTGTTTTTTCGTGACATATTGTACTTCATGATAGTGGTAAAATTTCTTCGATATCACTTGCGTTTATTTGTGAAAAAATCGGAAATTTGGCGAAAATTTTGAAAATTTTGCAATTTTCAAACTTTGAATTTTCATGCCCTTAAATCAGAGAGATATGTCACACAAAATAGTTAATAAATAACATTTCCCACATGTCTACTTTACATCAGCACAATTTTGGAACCCAAATTTTTTTTTGTTAGGGAGCTATAAGGGTTAAAATTTGACCAGCGATTTCTCATTTTTCCAACAAAATTTACAAAAACATTTTTTTAGGGACCACATCATATTTGAAGTCACTTTGAGGGGTCTTTATGACAGAAAATACCCAAAAGTGACACCATTCTAAAAACTGCACCCCTCAAGGTGCTCAAAACCACATTCAAGAACTTTATTAACCCTTCAGGTGCTTCACAGGAATTTTTGGAATGTGGAAGAAAAAAATTAACATTTAACTTTTTTCACAAAAATGTTACTTTAGACCCAATTTTTTTATTTTCACAGGGGTAACATGAAAAAATGGACCCCAAATTTTTTTGTGCAATTTCTCTTGAGCGTGCTGATACCCCATATGTGAGGGAAAACCACTGTTTGGGCGCACGGCAGGGTTCGGAAGGGAAGGAGCGCCATTAGACTTTTTGAATGTAAAATTTGTCTGAATAATTAGCGGACGCCATGTTGCGTTTGGAGAGCTCCTGATGTGCCTTAACAGTGGAAACCCCCCACAAGTGACACCATTTTGGAAACTAGACCCCTTAGGGAACTTATCTAGATGTGTGGTGAGCACCTTGAACCCCAAGGTGCTTCACAGAAGTTTATAATATTGAGCTGTAAAAATAAAATTTTCACATTTTTCCCACAAAACCGTTTTTCATCCCTTAATTTTGCATTATCATAAGGGTAATAGGATAAATTGCACCATGAAATTTGTTATGCAATTTCTCCTGAACACGCTGATACCCCATATGTGGAGGCAAATTACTGTTTGGGCACATGGCAGGGTTTGAAAGGGAAGGAGCGCCATTTGACTTTTTGAATGTAAAATTTGTTTGAATAATTAGCGGACGCCATGTCACATTTGGGGAGCCCCTAATGTGCCTAAACAGTGGAAACCCCCCACAAGTGCCACCATTTTGGAAACTAGACCCCTTAGGGAACTTATCTAGATGTGTGGTGAGCACCTTGCACCCCCAGCTGCTTCACAGAAGTTTATAATATTGAGCCGTAAAAATAAAATTTTCACATTTTTCCCTCAAAAAATGTTTTTCATTCCCTAATTTTGCATTATCATAAGGGTAACAGGATAAATTGCACCATGAAATTTGTTGTACAATTTCTCCTGAGTACGCCGATACCCCATATGTGGGGGAAAACCACTGCTTTGGTGTACGGCAGGGTTCGGAAGAGAAAGAAGCGCTATGTTGGCTGGGATAGGCAGCAGACACCATGTCACATTTGAAGAGTCGCTGACATGCCAAAACAGCAGAAACCCCCACAAGTGACTCCATTTTGTAAACTACACCTCTCAAGGAATTCATCTAGGGAAGTAGTGAGCATTTTTTAATTTTAAAATTTATACCATTGGGCAGTGAAAAAAGCATAATTATATTTTTACCACAAAAAAATGTTTTACCCTCAGATTTTACATTTTCACACAGGGCAATGGGTAAAAATGGTGCCGAAATGTGTCACACAATTTCTTCTAAAAGTGTCAATACCCCATATGTGGCTGTATCGTACCACTTAGCCATACGGTGAGATTTGAGGGGGAAGGAGCGCTATTTGACAATTGGAGAACAAATTATTGTAGAATAGGCATTTGGATTTGGGAGCACAAAATTTTCTGAATTTCTTTTGGGGGGCAAGGACCATTTTGCTTTTCCAGAGCCTTTCTGCTACCAGTAACTTGGAAGTCCCTTATATTTTTAACAGATGATGGACCTGAGTGGGGACTAGCTTTTTTTGAGGACTGAGTTGAAGCTTTTATTGGGAACATTTTACGTAACATTTATCCGGCGCTCTAGGCTGAGCACTTACATCGGGGTTTTCATCTAATTTTCCAAGTGATGTAATTCAGATGAAACCCCTGCAGGATCCATTCACTGTAATGAGGCAGCAGAGTTACTCTGGACTCCGTCTGGCCTCTGTTTAGTGGTGTCCTTTTTTTCAGAAGTGCACAAAACTGTGGCCAACCGCACTTTTATGCACGCCTAAAACAAATGACACCGTGGGATCCCAGGCTAGACGGCATCCACAGTGGCCTATATCTGCCTCATTACAGGGAATCTTCCATCATGGGTTCTGGCTGAATCACGTATTTCAGAGATTTACACGGAAACTCTGGTGTAAGTGCTCAGCGCAGAGCACAGGATAAATGTGAGCAGAGCCTTACTGGGATCTTTGGGAGACATAATAAACAAATCAGTAGCAGGTGAATAATATTTGTTTTATTTATTTTTTATGCCGTTCCTAGTGTGATATAACTGATTAGATTACTTTATTCTTCGGGTCGGTGCGATTACAGAGATACCAGATTTATATCGGGTTTTTATGACTGACAGCTGTCACACACTAAAATACGCTTTTTTTGCAAAATCTAGTTTTTGCATCACCATATTTTGAGAGCTATAATTTTTCCATATTTCGGCCGATAGAGTCATGTGACGGCTTGTTTTTTGCAGGACGAGTTGAAATTTTTATTGGAACCATTTTTGGGCACATGACATTTTTTGATCGCCTTCTATTCCGTTTTTTGGGAGGTAAAGTTAACAAAAACAAACACTTCAGGAATTGTTTTTTGAGTTTTTTTTTATGCCGTTCTGCGTGTGGTAAAAGTGATCAGGCAGCGTTATTCTTCGGGTCAGTACGTTTACAGCGATACTACACTTACTGTATTTTTTTTATGTTTTGGCGCTTTTACACAATAAAACTATTTTATAGAAAAAAAAATATTTTTTTTGCATTGCTTTATTCTGAGCGCTATAACTTTTTTTATATTTTGGCTGATGGAGCTGTATGGCGGCTTTTTTTGCGGAACAAGATGACGTTTTCAGTGGTACCATTTTTATTTCTATTCTCCTTTTTGATCACATTTTTTTCCACTTTTTGTTTGGCGATATGATGAAAAAGCATATTTTTTTGCTCCGTTTTTTATTGATTTTTATTATGGTGTGCACAGAAGGAGTTAATTAGTGTGACAGTTTTATAGCTCGGGTTGTTTCGGACGCGGCGATACCAAATATGTGTACTTTTTTTGGTTTTGTAATAATTTATTGGTTTAATATTTTATTTATTTATTTTTATTTATTTTGTGATTTTTTTTTTTAATAGTTTAAAAACTTTTTTTTTACTTTTTTTTACATTTTTACTTAGTCCCTGTATGGGACATTAATTTTTATTTTTCTGATCACTGATCTCATGTAATGTAATACACATATATTACATTATATGAGATCTTCACTGACTGTTTCAGTCAGAGTCTCCTGTCTGACTTCAGCTACATACAAGCTAAAGCCAGACAGGAAGGACACCATATATGGCAGAGCTGGAGGCGGTCATGTGACCTCCAGCTGCCATAGCAACCCCAGGTCCTCAAACGAAACGGAGGTCTTCGGAGGTAAGTAAGACGACCCCCTCTCTTCCTGCTGTCTCCTATATGCCGCGATCACTATAGATCACAGCATATAGAAGACAGCAAAGGGTTAACATCACTGGGACCTGATCTAATCAGGTCCCGATGATGTACCCTGTCAGAGCTAACGCTCTGCACCGGAATCGCAGTGCTTGCAGGACCCTGGGGGTCCTGAGCACTGCGAGACCACCCACCGTTTTTAAACGTCGGCACTTCACAGAGCCCGGCAAGCGCCGACGTTTATCTACAGTGGGCGGTCGGGAACCGGTTAAAAAGGCGGCTTCACATCTGGACCAAAACGCATCAAATAAGGGGAAGAAAATTGTTCTTGTGTAGTTTGGTGCAGGACACACAGATGACGTCGCGCTGCCCCGGAAGATAAAAGATTCATGGCCTCTCATCCACCTACCAGGTGGCACTGACCTGGATGCTGGACCAGAGACCCAGGAATCCATCTGCTCATCTCTAGTCCCAACTGTCTCGGATACAGTGGACAGTCCCAAGCAGTGGCGCCTGCTGAATTTTCCTCACTACCAGCGCCCCTCTGACAACTCTTCTTGCAGGGGAAAAGATAATGGTAAATGGGCGCAGATTGGCGTGTGGCCAAAATTTGCCGTGCCACGCTACGCGCGTCACATTATTTGTCCCTCTTTCTGTTCTTCGAAAGTTGGCCGGTATGCCTGTCCAGCTGAGATCGTCTTTCATGAGCTGACTGGGTATTCTGAACAGGGTTCTGGTTTACAATATACGCCTGCATTTGGTGGGTCTCTGCTGGGTATGTATTGATGAACAGGCCTTGTTGTGCACAGACATGCATCTATATTTGCATTAGTTTTGCAGGTCTGTGCCCTCCATCTGAACTAAGTTATCCTTTGTTGCCAAATAACTACAGCATTTATTGGTTTCTTTATTTAGTGTGGGGAGTGTAGTATCAAAAGGATCTTTTATCATCAGAAACAGCATATGTATATTCTCTGTATCATTCACATATATTTTGCCTGTATAGTCTGATGTTGGATGGGCTAGTACCCAGTGTGGTGTTTACTGTGTTTTTACTTGTGTTTTTAACATTTTTTGGTTTTGTTATGTGACATGCACTTAATAAAATTTATAATTTTTTTCATATATCTTTTGCATATGGTGGTCACTGCATATTAGCATGCTTCTTCTTCTTGCTTATTTTCAGTCTCTTTGTTGCATGCTGCATGTGGATGCCATTGATTAGATGGTGCCCTCCACTTGTGCATACTAGTAGGTAGTCCCAGTCACGACCATCCTTCTCTATGACCTTTTTGAGCATCACTTTTAAGGGTTTTATTAAAGCACTCCATCAGGCCGTCTGTCTGCGGATGGTAAATGGAGGTTCGCAGCTGGGTAATCTGAAGGACTTTACACAGCTCCTTCATTACATTGCTCATGAATGGGGTTCCTTGGTCGGTTAGTATCTCCTTCGGCTGTCCGGTCCTGGCAAATATATGGACAAGTTCCCGGACTATGCTACTACTCGATGAGTTCCTTAGTGGTACCGCTTCTGGGTACCGGGTCGCATAGTCCATGACCACCAGGATGTATTGATGGCCCCGTGCTGATTTAACTAAGGGCCCCACTAGGTCCATGGCAATCCTCTCAAAGGGGATTTCTATCACAGCTAGTGGGATTAGAGGACTACGGAAGTGGGAAGAGGGAGCGGTTATATGGCAGGTGGGGCACAACCTACAATAGTTTAGGATCTCCTGGTAACACCCTGGCCAATAAAACCTCCTCAATATCCTCTCCTGAGTATTCTTGACCCCCAGGTGTCCCCCCAGAACATGTGAATGGGCCATATCTATTACCTTTCGTCGGTATGGCCCTGGAACTAACAGCTGTTCCACTATCTCATCACCCCTTAGTTTGGTCACCCGATACAATAACTCCCCCTGAACTGCAAAGTGGGGGAATCTGGTGTCGGCCCCCGGCTCTTGGGCAACCCTGTTTCAGATAGTAATCAGGTCAAATGCCCCCTTTGAGGACAGGTCTCGAACTTGAGCAGTCCCAAAGTTCTCTCCGGATACTTCTAGCTAAGGGAGGTCACCCTCCTCGGTCACCGTCTCTTCCCCGTCGCTGGCAAGGATACACAATGGGAACTCATCCACTTGAGATTTTCGAGGGGGTTCTTCCGTAGGGACCTGGCTTTTGTCCACGCTACTTAGTATGGCTCTCTTCCCCCATAAGTCCCAAAACAAAGAAAAATCGTGCCCCAATATGAAGGGATTTATCAGGTCCTTGTCCACCCTGACCTGGTGTGACTGGGCACCACAGTCTGTTCCCACTGTCACTCTGGCCACAGGGTAGTCTTTGGTATCCCCATGTATGCAGCAAAGGCCCACAGTTTTGGCAGGGATCAGCTAGGTTGGCACTGATTAGGGTCACCAGACTCCCAGAGTCCAATAGTCCAAGCATCCTCACTCCATTAATGGACACGGCACACGACTGCGTCTCCTCGCTGGGTTGACAGTCCACACTGTAGGCCGGATTAGCGTAATAAGAACAATGTCTGCCTAAGCAGCAGGCCATTGGCTCAGGGGACATATGACACCGGGCGGCAACGTGTTCAGGACTGCAGGACCCTCAGTGGTCTTGGGACGCCCCCCTGTTGTGGCTCTAAACCCCCTCCGTGGTGAACCCACTCCCCAGTATTTCAGTATGGGAAGTGACTATATCTGGCTTCTCCATGGGATTTCTTGACCACTTGGTATCTCTCTACTAGGCCAATGAGGTCGTCCGTGTTCCGAGGGTCGCCCTAGGTAACAGAGGTCTGCAGTGGCCTGAGAAGGGAATCGATGAATCACCACATGCTTGACCATCTGGGAAGGAGTGGAAGAATCTGGCTGCAACCACTTCTGGACTAGATGTAGCAAGTCAAACATCTGCGAGCGAGGGGGTTTGTAGCCAGCATATGCCCAATGATGGAGCCCTTTGAGCTCTGACAGACATAGTCACTTCTGAGCATGCCAATATCTCTGTCTTTAATTTGGCACACTCTTTTGCATCCTGTAGGGCCCGGTCGTAGTAGACCTTTTGGGGTTCACCCGTTAAATAGGGGGCCAGCACCTCCGCCCACTGCTTCGGCAGCAGCTTCTCCCTCTCTGCCACCCTTTCGGACACAGTCAAAAATGCCTCAACATCTGTCACGCAAGGTGTGAGAAAGACTAAGTGCAACACAAAGGTGTGACGATACAGCTTAAAATCTTAATAAGCCAGAAGATTAGATTTGTTAATCCAAGAGAAATACATTATTGTGTTTTATTAGAGACTGCTGGCTGTGTTTTATTAATGTTCTGCTTGCTCTTCAGTTTATGTACACTAATTTAACTTGTAAAGTGTCCAGCATTCCACTAATCTCATTAGTATCTCAGGAGCCTCTAACCATTGTTCAAAAATCGTCTAGACCCATTGTGTAAGTGTTGAAAGAAGATCCGGTGGAGCCTTCACTACGGGGAGTCTCACATCAGCGGTATTACTGATTAGACCTATTTATTCTTCGTGTCGGTGCGATTACAGCGATACTAGATTTACATCGGGTTTTTATGACTGGCAGCTGTCACACACTAAAAAACTAGTTTTTGACTCACAATACTTTGAGAGCTATAATTTTTCCATATTTTGGCCGACGCAGTCATGTGGGGACTTGTTTTTCTGCGGGACAAGTTGACATTTTTATTGGTACCATTTTCGGGCACGTGACATTTTTTGATCGCTTTCTATTCTGATTTTTGGGAGGCAGAATGAACAAAAACCAACAATTCAGGAATTATTTTTTTTTGTTTTTTTTTATGCCGCTCCACGTGTGGTAAAATTGATAAGGCAGCTTTATTCTTCTGGTCAGTAGGATTACAACGATACCACATTTATATAGTTTTTTTCATGTTTTGGCACTTTTACACAAACTTTTACACAAACTATTTTATAGAAAAAATTATTATTTTTGCATCGCTTTATTCTGAGAGCTATAACTTTTTTAACTTTCCACTCATTTAGCTGTATGGCGGCTTGTTTTTTTGCAGGACAAGATGACGTTTTCAGAGATACCATTTTTATTTACATTTGTACTTTTTATTGCGTTTTATTCCAATCTTTGTTTAGCAGTATTATGATAAAGCATAGTTTCTCATTCATTGTTTACTGAAGGGTTAACAGTTTTATAGGTCAGATCGTTCTGGATCCGGCGATACTAAATATGTGTACTTTTTTGTTCATATTTTTTCATAAAAATATTTATTTATGGGTACAATATATAATTTTGTGATTTAAAAAAAACCCCACTCTTTTACACTTTGTTCCACTATGGAACTTCCACTTTTTTATCCTAATTGCTTATAAAGCATAGGGATGCAGGAACATTCCTATGCCTTATAAACTGTCAGTGCTGCACTGACACACAAAGTTGCTAAATCATGCACTGCGCATGATCCTGCAACTTTGCTAGCTCTGGTGACCCGGATGTTGTCAAGCTCAAGAAGGCACATGTGCAGGCCCATCTGAAGCTTGCCAATGAACACCTGGATGATTCTGTGAGTTATTGGGAGAAGGTGCTGTGGTCAGATGAGACAAAAATGTAGCTTTATGGCATTAACTTAACTCACTGTGTTTGGAGGAAGAGGAATGCTGCCTAAAGAACACCATCTCCACTGTCAAGCATGGAGGTGGGAAGATTATGTTTTGGGGGTGTTTCTCTGCTAAGGGCACAGGACTACTTCACTGCATCAATGGGAGAATGGATGGAGCCATGTACCGTAAAATCCAGAGTAACAACCTCCTTCCCTCCGCCTGGACATTAAAAATAGGTCATGGCTGGGTCTTCCAGCAAGACAAGGACCCAAAACATACAGCCAAGGCAACAAAGGAATGGCTCAAAAAGAAGCACATTAAGGTCATAGCGTGGCCTAGCCAGTCTCCAGAACTTAATCCCATAGAAAACTTATGAAGGGAGTTGAAGCTTCGAGTTGCCAAGTGACAGCCTCAAAATCTGAATGATTTAGAGATGATCTGCAAAGAGAAGTGGACCAAAATTCCTCCTGACATGTGCGCAACCCTCATCATCAACTACAAAAAATGTCTGACTGCTGTGCTTGCCAACAAGGGTTTTGCCACCAAGTATTAAGTGTTGTTTGCCAGAGGAATCAAATACTTATTTCTGCAAAATGCAAATACATTTATCTAATTTATACAATGTGATTTTCTTGATTTTTTTTGGATATTCTATCTCTCAATGTTAAAATTAACCTACCCTTAAAATTATAGACTGTTCATGTCTTTGTCAAGGGCAAACTTACAAAAACAGCAAGGGATCAAATAATTATTTCCTTCACTGTATATGTGTTCAGGGTAGCAGTGCGGGGGAGACACCTGTATATATACAATATATGTGACCTAGTTATTTTTAGGGCTGCAGTGATCATCGTGACAAGACGAGTCGTGGTTGTGAGATGTAGACATGAAGGTCTGACCAGATGGAGAAGAAGCAGCAGAAACCGACTCTAATCAGATGAGACGTTAGCGGAAAGTGCCTGGATGTAAATTTTTCTGTATCTGAACTGTGTTACTTGGAGTGATAATGTTATCTGTAAAATCCCTTAGGCTGCATTCTCACATTTGTGTGAAATGTCCGTGTGCCATCCGATAAAAAAATCTGGCAGCACATGGACTCGTAGAGTTTTCTGGGTCCATTCACACATCCGTGAAAATCACGGATCTGAGAATGAGATCTGTGAGGGTCAGAGAATGTCTTGTTCTGATCCGATTTTGAGGATCAGAATTGGACATGCTCAATACGTCTGTAAAAGCGGGCAGCACACCGACACTGCACACAGATGCTGGAATGTAGCATTATTATGTACAGCATAGTCCCTTAGTATATAGTGTACTCACTTATTGTGTATAGAGCAGTCCGTAGTTACATGGTTTCATCGCTCATTATGTATAACACCGTCCCTTATTACGTACCATCCTCTCTAGTTATATATGGTGCCATCCCTTATTATATTGCTTCCTCTGCGGTTATGCGCAGTGCTGGTCCCTTACATAGCGTATTCTTGTTTTTTTGTCAGTCACAGCGCCCTAATTTACTACATAGTCATATCTTGTTAGATATAAAATTACTGCTGATGGAGGAACTGCTGAGGCAGCATCTGACCATAAGACCAGTCCATCAGCTCCTCCATCAGAAAAGAAGCTTTCCCATGTTCCATCAGTCGTCATTGCATTATATATCTAACATGAGAGGACGCTATGTAATAAAAAACAGGGCGCTATATTATCCAATATGTAAGTGACGGTGTTGTAGATAACAAGAGAGGGCACTGTGTAATAAGGGGGGCAATATACAGAATAAATGAGACAATGTAAGATATATATATATATGTGTGTAGGGTGGGCCCCTAGAGTCAATGCCTCCTGTGGGTCCAGATACTCCAGTCCAGGAAGATAGCTTCTGCTATCGAAATGCGTCGTGGCGTATTAAACAATAAAAGGTTTGTGTTTTATAACCTTAATTCCCTGTCTAGTTGTTCTAGCGCTTCCCTAACACCGCACAATTCTTTCCTTCTTGATTGCCAATCTCCCTTGTGGAGAGCGGTGGAAGCTGCTCTGATTACTAGATTACTTCAGGACCTGCCGTGATGTCATTGTGGAAAGCCCACTTCGGTCACACGGTCCTGGTCATGTGACCGCTGAAGCAGGAAGAAACTCCTTACAGCAGTCCCTGTTTAGCTGCGGTCATCATACAGACTCCCACCTGGAAGCGTTTTCCCTTGTTGTGCTTCTTGGCACAACAGGACCAGGTGAGTGGTCACAACATCTCCCCGTTCTTCCCCCCCCCAAACCTCAGGCTCTTCACCATTGGTGCTCCAACTGTTTTTGTTTTCCAGATACTCCAGTCCGACACTGTCAAGCGGTGCTCGCCCGCGCACAGTCCCCTGCTGTTGCCCTAATCCAATCCGAGCCCGGTACCTAAATTATAAGTGGGAGTGACGGCCCTGCTCACTCGGGTGGTCCCTCCATAATCACAGGCGTGCATCTCCTGCCGCACTCTCCTCACGGATCTTCTCGCTTGACAATCGTCAAAAGTCTCTTGGGGCGGAAAGTACTGGGCCTCAGCTCCTTATAGGCGACATCTGATCTCCAAGGCTTGACTGATGTAGGTCCTGGTCTTGACCCGTGCAGTCTGACCCGAGTCCCACTATGCGTCATCTGGATCTTGTCTGCACGCAGCCAGCACCCTGCTGGCACACACTTCCTGCTGCGGCCTGTCACTCTGGCTGCAGTGTCTGTGCACATGTGTGACTCGCCCCCTGGGCCTAGTGTGGACGTGTGTGGGATACCCGGAGCTGGGTCTCTGGGGGTTGTAGAATCCGTGGCGGTGACCCGGTCCCGTGGCTCAGGGTGGTCAGGCCGATGGCGGTATTTTGTGGAGGTTTTAGGTTAATTGTCCGACTACGCCACCCGTGGATTGCGGTCAGCGCGGACCGCCGCTGCAAGGCAGACTGCTGGGGCTGATGGTGTGTGCAGCTGAGGTAGTGTGACTCCCCACGGGAAGAGTGGAGCCCCAGGGCAGTGTAGTTGATGGTGAGGGTGATAGTGCACGGGAGTCCCAGCACTAGTAGTGCTGGTGCGGCGATGAAGCAGGAACGACTCAGAGTCTTTGCAGTGCAGTTCAGGGTCTTTACTGGTGATATTAAGGCAGACCCTCCCGGGAGTACTGGCTAACATAAGGGGCCTGGTCAGTCTGCGAGCAAACAGGAGTTCCCCTGGCCAGGTGGAGTTGTAGGCCTCCCCGTCTATCTGCACTCTTTCTGGCTACCTTGCTGTAAGCGGGTAGAAGTAGCCCACGTCCCTGAGTATACCGTGTGGTGCTCACCCGTATGGCTGGTGACTTGGGGCCTTCTGTTAGCCTCCGCTCCTGGATGGCGGTGCTGGTCCCTTCCTTGTGACTGAGCCTCCGGGCTTCTATGGCCAGAGGACCTGGAATCCCCTGCCGGCTGGTTTCTGCTGCTGGGTGGATATCAGTCCCCACAGCCTCGGACTCCGGTGTCCGGTTATCAGATTCTTCTGCCAGGGCGAGCTATATCTCTGCTTAGCTTCCAGCCCCTGGTCTTCTGCTCCTAGCTCCTACAGAGCTCCTGCTGTAACTCTCCCTGTGTCTGGAACTGTCTCCAGGCTCTGACTGAACTCACTAATCCCGCCCCAGACCCAGTTTATAAGGGCAGATTCCTCCCCTCCCAGGTCTGGGCAGGAAGTGTTGCATGCTTAGGGCTCCTGACCAGAGAAACCTCCCACTTGCTCTCAGACGTAATATTTCTATTACTGTGGCAACCAGACCCCTGGGGTGCCACATGTGCACCTTGCGCTCTCTTGGCGCTAAGGCTTCCTGCGATTTGGTGAGCAGGACTTTTATATCCTGGAATTCTGTCATGCAAGGCACTGACCAGGTCCGGCACAAGAACTCACTCCCCCTGCAATTCTTCTGGTTTAATTTGGTTCCACTCGATTCCGCCTGGCAAGCAGATGGCAATCTCTCCACATTAATGGTACATCCTGCAAGGGCTATTCAGAGATATCCTTGCTTCTTATTACATGTGTTCCTCAGAACGTACAATAAAAAGATTCATTAAAGTAACAATGAAAAAATTGCAAATTGTAAATATCCAAACTTGTGTTGCATCAACTGCATAAAAAATGGTGGTATCAATCTACCCACTACCTCCCTAAATAAATACATTAAAGGATATAATTTACAAAAAAGACATTTATGAGGGATTTCTGACCTTGAACCACACAAGCTCTGCAAATATGACAATCTATTTCAAATACAGGCAAATTTGTGTTCCAAAATTTAAATTGTGCCCTTTCACTTCCAATCCCTGCCGTTTATCCAAACAGAACTTTTTGACTACATATGAGGTATCGCCGCATTCGCAAAAAAGTGGTAACAAACTGTTGGGTCCGTACCTCTTGCAAAAGTGAAAAATTTGTGGCTAAAGCAAGATTTTTGTGAAAAAAACATTTTCAACATGACGACCTTATGTTATCAAATTCTGTGTCGTACCTGTAGGTTCAAAATGCTCACTATACCATTGGATAAAATCCTTGAGGGGTGTAGTTTCCAAAACTTGTCTGGGGTTTCTGCTATTTAGGCACCTTAGGGGACCTTTACATGCGACTTGGTGCCCGCCATCTATTTCAGCCAAATTTTGCTCCTTCTGTTATGAGCTCTGCTGTTTGTCCAAACAGAACTTTTTGAGTACACGTGGGGTATCGCCGTGCTTGTAAGAAAGTGCGTAACATTTAGAGGTAGAATTTAGATATATTTTTTATTTCATTCCACTTTGCATTAATTCCTGTGTAACACCTGAAGGGCTGAAAAATTTCCTGACAATTTTGAAGTATAGGGGAGCAGTTTTTAAAATGGTATAAATTTTGGGAAGTTTCCAAAATATAGGCCCCTCAAAGTACTTTATATCTGAACAGGTCCATAAATAAACAGATTTTGTAAATTTGTTAAAAAAAAATAGAAATTGCTGCTAAATTTAACCCCTCTAACATCCCAACAAAATATAAAATGACGTTTGAAAAATTATGCAGATGTACATGTAGACATATTGGAAATGTTATTTATTATTTTGTACAACATGACTAACTAGTTTAAGTATATAAAGTCTGAAAGTTTAAAAATTGTGATATTTTCCCAAACAAATGCAAAATCATATTGAACAAATTTTACCACTATCATGAATGTCACGAAAAAACATTCTCAGAATCACTGAGATATATTGAAGTGTTCCAGAGTTATTACCATATAAAGTGATACTGTTCAGATTTTAAAATTTGGTCTGGTCAAAATTAGCTCGGTTACTAAGAGGTTAAAATGATGGTGTTTCACCATAAACATTTCCCACATTCTGAACATGAATATGACTTCTGCCCTGTTAATTCTCTGATGCACAATTAATTTTTGTTTAAAACTTTTTCCACATTTGGAGCATGAAAATTCTGTTTTCACGTCATGACTTATCTGATGCGTAGCAAGATGTGATCTGTCTGCAAAACATTTCTCACATTCTGAACAAGAAAATTACTTTTGCCCTGTGTGAATTCTTTGATGTCTGACAAGTTCACCTTTCGTAGAAAACCATTTCCCACATTCTGAACACAAAAATGTCTTCTCCCTTGTATGAATTCTTTGATGTGTAAGAAGACGAGATTTCAGAGAAAAACATTTCTCACATTCTGAACACGAAAATGGCTTCTCCCCTGTGTGAATTCTTTGATGTGTAACAAGATCATTTTTCCTAGAAAAACATTTTCCACATTCTGAACACGAAAATGGCTTCTCCCCTGTGTGAATTCTTTGATGTATAACAAGTTTTGCTTTCACATGAAAACATTTCCCACATTCTGAACACAAAAATGGCTTCTCTCCTGTGTGAATTCTCTGATGTATAACAACGGCACCTTTTGTAGAAAAACATTTCCTACATTCTGAACATGAAAATGGCTTTTCTCCTGTGTGAATTCTCAGATGTATAACAAGTTCACCTTTTGTAGAAAAACATTTCCTACATTCTGAACATGAAAATGGCTTTTCTCCTGTGTGAATTCTTTGATGTCTAACAAATCTTGCTTTCTGATTAAAACTTTTCCCACATTCTGAACATAAAAATGGTTTCTCCACTGTGTTATATATTTCATATTCAACAGCCCTTCTGTGACTTTTATTTTTCATATTGGTCTTTGATGGAGCAGAAGAAAGGACCTTGACTTGAGGTGTGTTGGGTATAATGACATGTTCTTCACATGTATGTGTTGCAAAATCTGAGAATAACAGATGTCCTTCTGAGCTCCTGGTACAATCATCTGCCAAAAATAAAACTGCTTTTATTATTTTTCAATAACACTGCATTGGAATTATATCGATATTTATATTATTATATACAGTCATGCCCAAAAATGTTAGCACCATTGAAACTGTTCCAGAAAATGATGTATTCCTCTCAGAAAATTATTGCAATTCCACATATTTTGTTATACACATGTTTATTTCCTTTGTGTTTATTAGAAAAACACAAAAAAACAGAGAGAAAAAGCAAACTGTATATAATTTCACACGAAATCCCAAAAATGGGCCAGACAAAATTGTTGGCACCCTCAACTTAATATATGGTTGCACACCCTTTGAAATATATAACTGGAATCAATTGCTTCCCATTTCTTAAAAGAATATGTTTTATTTGCACAGGTTTTCCAATCAACGCGTTTCAAAGTCGCTCGAGACTTCTTCCTCAAGACAAAAACCGATCAACTTCGAAACGTGTTGACTGAAAAACCTGTACAAATAAATCGTATTCTTTTAAGATATCTTCAAATGTCTTCGGATTTCCCTCAGCAGCGCAGACATAAGCACCTCATACCTGGATAAACATGCGCTTTGGTCTCTTTAACCCGTTTCCTGCAGCAGATGTTTCATGAATAAAATATGTTTCATATGTGCAACTACATCAGGTGAGCGTAATACTCCCCTTTTCTTATTCAATTGTGTTACCAGTTAATACCCTATTTTGCACTATTTTGCTTCCCAGTGTTTTCCACTAATATTTGAAGTTTGGAAAATGAATATTCACTGCTCCCCACGCCCATGCGTGTGGGGAGCAGTGAATATTCATATTCTTTAGTAGCGGGCACAGTGTAGGTGTAACGGGTCTGGGAGGCGGAACCTCTGAGCTACTATACAAGGGGGCGGTCCTTGTAAGGGAGCGGGTGGCGACCAGGGTAGACGGGCAGGCAGTCACAGCAGGTGACTGGGACAGTCTCTGAATGAACGGACAGGAGGTCACGGCAAGTGACCGGGGCAGTCTCTGGATGAACGGGCAGGAGGTCACGGCAAGTGACCGGGGCAGTCTCTGGATGAACGGGCAGGAGGTCACGGCAAGTGACCGGGGCAGTCTCTGGATGAACGGGCAGGAGGTCACGGCAAGTGACCGGGGCAGTCTCTGGATGAACGGGCAGGAGGTCACGGCAAGTGACCGGGGCAGTCTCTGGGTAAAGGATTGGTACGACCTGTGGCGGCAGATGATAGACGTGAGCTCCCAGGTGAGCAGGCGAGAGTCTCTGGATAATCGGGTGGTCACAGCATGTGACGGCGGAGCCTCCAGGAAGACCAACAGACAGGTAGCAGATGAGCGCTCCCAGGTGAGCGGGCAAGAGTCTCTGGAATAGCAGGTGGTCACAGCACGTGACGGCGGAGCCTCCAGGTAGGCAAGCAGGCAGGTAGCGGAGGAGCGCTCCCAGGTGAGCGGGCAGGAGTCTTTGGAATAGCAGGTGGTCACAGCACGTGACGGCGGAGCCTCCAGGAAGGCTAGCAGGCAGGTAGCAGATGTGCGCTCCCAGGTGAGCGGGCAGGAGTCTCTGGAATAGCAGGTGGTCACAACACGTGACGGCAGAGCCTCCAGGAAGGCTAGCAGGCAGGTAGCAGATGTGCGCTCCCAGGTGACCGGCCAAGCTGGTCCATAGACAGACTGACAGGAGTAGGAAGGCAGACCGTCGGACCTCAGGCTAGCAAGCAGGTAGCAGGAATATCAGGCAGGAAACAGACAGCAAACTGGCAGGACTCTGGCAGGAATCAGGCAGGTAACTGGCAACGGGACCTGAGGGCTGAAGCAGAGTAGTGAACAGTGCAACAACATTGCTCGGGCACCTCCATTTTGGAGGAGGTGCCTTATATATGGTGAAGTCCTCCGGCCATTGGCCGGGGACTCCTTAGGACGGCGCGCGCGGCCCCTTTAAGAGGGAGGGAGCGCGCGCGCCCTAAGCACAGTGGCCGGGAAGGAGCGCGCGCTGCCAGCAGAGCGGGAGGAGGACGCCGGGCTCGGAGCAGAGAGGTGAGGGGGAACAGCGTCCCTGCCTAGCAGAGGGCAGGGACGCCGACGCTACAGTACCCCCCCTTTAGGCCCCCCCTTTTTTAGGCCAGACAGAAATTTAGCAAGGATGAGAGGGGCATGGATGTTCTCCCGGGGCTCCCACGTTCTCTCTTCAGGACCAAACCCCTTCCAATCTACTAGAAAAAAGGTCTTCCCTCTTACCCTTTTGGTGGCCAGAATGTTCTCTACCTCAAATTCGTTTTCAGCGGAAACCGGAGCAGGAGGCGTGCCTGTAGACTTGGAAAAAGAGTTAAGTACCACAGGTTTGAGGAGAGATACATGGAAGGAGTTAGGGATCCGTAAGTTGGCCGGGAGTTTCAATTTATAGGCCACCGGGTTGATCTGACTGATGACCTCCAGAGGACAGATGAACCGAGGCCCTAACTTATAGGAAGGAATCTTGAGCCGGACATACTTGGACGAGAGCCAGACCTTATCCCCTGGACGGAATTGAGGAGGATCCAGATGTTTTTTGTCAGCATGTCTTTTCATACGCTCGGATGACAGAAGGAGTGCGGACCGGGTACTCTCCCATGTGGAGGAAAATTTGTTAACAAGAGATTCCGCAGCCGGATTGTCCACCGAGGTGGAGACGGGAAACGGGATCCGAGGATGCTGACCGAAGACTACAAAAAACGGGGATTTGGAGGAAGATTCGCTCTCGTGATTGTTGTACGAGAATTCGGCCCATGGCAGGAGATCCACCCAGTCAGAATGGTGGGCATTAACGAAGTGCCGGAGGTAACTGGTCAGGATCTGATTGATCCGCTCCACTTGACCATTAGACTGTGGGTGGTAAGCGGAGGAGAAGTCCAGGGTGACGTCTAGCAATTTACAAGTGGCTCTCCAGAAACGAGAAGTGAACTGTACCCCACGATCCGACACGATGTGACGGGGCAGGCCATGAAGACGGAAGATGTGGCGGATAAAGTCTTTAGCCAGCTCGGGTGCAGACGGGAGGCCTGGCAGGGGAATGAAGTGAGCCATCTTGGAAAAGCGGTCAGCGACCACCCAAATGACCGTACAACCGGCAGAGACGGGAAGATCAGTTATGAAGTCCATCGCTATATGCTGCCAGGGGGCAGCAGGTACTGGCAGAGGAAGAAGGCGACCGGCTGGCAGATGTCTCGGAACTTTGTTGCGGGCACAGGACACACAGGCAAAAACAAAGTCTATTACATCCTTGCGCAGGTTAGGCCACCAGTAGTGCCGGGAAATAAGCTGGAGGGTCTTTTTCTGACCGGCGTGGCCAGCTAGTTTAGACGAATGACCCCAGTGTAGGATCTTCTCCTGATCAGGTACCGATACGAACGTCTTACCGGGAGGGAGACGATTTAGACTCACGGGAGCCACCTGCATTACTCTGGCGGGATCGATGATATGTTTAGGTTCTTCCTCGAGATCAGATACCAGAAAGGATCGGGACAAGGCGTCTGCTTTGATGTTCTTGTCAGCCGGGCGAAAATGTAGAACAAAATCAAAGCGAGCAAAAAACAAGGACCACCGGGCTTGGCGCGGATTAAGTCTCTGGGCATGCTGGAGATAAGCCAAGTTCTTGTGGTCAGTGTAAATTATTACCGGATGAAGAGCCCCCTCGAGTAGGTAACGCCACTCCTCCAATGCCAGCTTGATGGCCAATAACTCTCGGTCTCCTATGGAATAATTGCGCTCAGAAGAGGAGAAGAGTTTAGAGAAGAAGCCGCAAGTTACCATCCCTCCGGAAGAAGATTTTTGAGTAAGTACAGCTCCGGCTCCAGAGGAGGAGGCGTCAACCTCCAGAAAGAACTGCTTGTTGCCGTCCGGACGATGCAGCACCGGGGCGGAAGAGAAGGCCTGTTTTAAGGAAAGAAAGGCCTCCTCTGCTTCGGGCGGCCACTCTTTGGGATTAGTACCCTTACGGGTGAGCGCGGAAATTGGGGCAGTCCGGGAAGAGAAGTGCGGTATGAAGAGGCGGTAGTAAAAAGCAATAAAAAAGCAATAAAAAAGGATTTTGGGGGTATGTCAAAAGTAAAAGAAAAGTCAAAGATGCTATAGGATTTTTACAGGATGAAAATGGAGAAATGGTAAGAGAGGATGTTGAGAAGGCCGAACTTTTTAATTCCTATTTTGCATCTGTTTTCTCTCAGAAAGAAAATGTAACATCAACTGATCTTCACTGTCCTTTTAGAGGTATAGAGGAATCCAAGTTATCTGTAAACAGAAAGATTGTGAGGGAATATTTAGCTAACATAAATGAGTTCAAGTCTCCAGGTCCAGATGAATTACACCCCAGAGTACTGAAGGAGATCATAGAAGAAATTTTAGAACCACTCTCCATAATCTTTGAAAATTCTTGGAGAACAGGAGAAGTCCCAGAAGACTGGAGAAGAGCAAATGTTGTTCCTATCTTCAAAAAGGGGAAGAAGGTGGACCCAGGGAACTATAGGCCGGTGAGTCTGACTTCTATACCAGGAAAGATCTTTGAACAAATTATTAAACAACATGTATGTAAGTACATGGATAAGAATGAAGTGATTAACCAGAGTCAGCATGGGTTTGTAACTAACAAGTGTTATGTTCTGCTACCAAAGCTAAGGAAAGAGAGGAGATCTGTCCCTACTATAAGACTCAGCTGAATCCCTACGATGTAACAGGGAACCTGATCCTGCGATCAGACCTGCTAAAGTCCTAATCTAGTCTGTACGAAGACCTATAGATGTGGGGAGGGAATCCCTACAAGTACTAAGGACTGGGAGGAATATGGGACACCTCCTAACAGAAATAGTAGCAGACAGACGAACAAACAAAATAGATAGAACATAGAGGTCCGTAGACCAAGCAAACTAACAGAGTTAGATACAGAGCACAGGCTAGCTAGAAAGTAGATATACAATGAAGTCCAGCAAAGCCAGAAGGGCGGAGCAGGATTAAATAGGCCAACAAGGTCATGTGACCAGCAAAGGAAAAAAAACCTAACAGCAAGGTTCTAACAGTACCCCCCCTTCTAAGAGGATCCTCCGGATCCCCTAGGACCAGGCTTATCAGGAAATCTCCTGTGAAACGCTCTGATAAGTCTGGACGCGGAAACATCATCTGACCTCACCCAAGAGTTATCCTCGGGTCCGAAACCTTTCCAGGCCACAAGATACTGCAAACTACCTCTATACCGTCTAGAGTCAAGGATGCGAGAAATTTCATATTCCCCGTCCTCCACCACCGGAGGAACAGAGGCAGAGGCGTCACCATCCGACACAACAGCTTTTTTTAACAGAGAGACATGAAAGACCGGATTAATTCTCCAGGAGGTAGGAACCTCCAACCTAACAGCAGATTGGTTGACAACCTGAAGCACCTTAAAGGGCCCTACAAACTTGGGACCCAATTTCTTAGAAGGAATCCTCAACCGCAGATTCCTAGAGGACAACCAAACCATGTCACCAACAGCGAACAAAACCTCCTGTCGTTTCCTATCAAAGTAGTCTTTAGATTTTCTGTTGGCCTCCTGAAGATTACCACGCACATCCGTCCAAACTCTTTCCAAATCACCGGAAAAATTCTCCTCCTCAGGCACGGCAGATCCCAACTTGGAGAACGACCCAAACGACGGATGTCTCCCAGAACAACAAAAAAAAGGCGAACAACCAGCAGAAGAAGATGTATGATTGTTCAGAGCAAATTCGGCAAGTGGCAGAAACTCAGACCACCCCTCTTGATTGTCTGCCACAAAACAACGCAAGAACTGCTCAACATCCTGGTTTTTCCTTTCTGTCTGGCCATTAGATTCAGGATGATATCCGGACGAAAACGACAAATGAATTCCCAACCTGTCACAAAAGGCACGCCAAAAACGAGCCACGAACTGAGGACCCCTATCAGAAACAATGTCAGTAGGAACGCCATGAAGTCTGACAATTTCCTTGACAAAGGCCTTAGCGAGAGTTTTAGCGCAGGGCAGTTTGACGAAGGGAACCAAGTGACACATCTTGCTAAAACGGTCCACGACCACCCAGATGACAGTAAAACCCTCAGAGGGGGGAAGGTCAGTTATAAAGTCCATAGCCAAATGTGTCCAAGGAGCACTGGGGACCTCCAAAGGACAAAGCAACCCCGCAGCAGGAGTATGTGAGGACTTAGATCTAGCACATATAGTACATTGGCGCACCCACTTAATGACTTCCTTCTGCCATCCAGGCCACCAAAAACTGCGACCCACCAGTCTCTTGGTCTCAGAGATTCCGGGATGACCTGCCAACCGAGATTCGTGACACTCAACAAACAAATCTCTCCTAAAGGTCCCAGGCACAAACAACCTCCCATGAGGAGTGTTAGATGGGGCATTCTCCTGAGCTTTAAGAATCTCATCTTCCAAAACGGAGTCTAAAGCAGCTATCACAACACCTTCTTGTAAAATGTTTTCCTCTTTCTCAGCACCGACTATGGGAGAAAAACTGCGAGATAAGGCATCCGCCTTAACATTCTTAGTACCAGGGATGTAAGTAACGGAGAAATTAAACCGCGAGAAAAACAGTGCCCACCTAGCCTGACGGGCATTCAGGCGCTTGGCAGCATCAAGATATATCAGATTTTTATGATCCGTAAGAACCTGAACGGGAAATTCCGCACCTTCCAAGAAGTGGCGCCAGTGTTCAAATGCGAGTTTAATAGCCAATAATTCCCGATTACCAATATCGTAATTCAGTTCAGTCTCCGAAAATTTTTTTGAAAAAAAGGCACAGGGATGTAATCCATCCCCGTTATCCTGAGACAATACTGCGCCAACCCCCACAGAGGAAGCATCAACCTCAACCAAAAACGGCCTAGTAACATCAGGCTGCATAAGGACGGGAGCAGAGGTGAACCTCTCCTTGAGATACACAAAAGCTTCAATGGCCTCAGAAGACCACTGAACCGCATCAGCACCTTTCCTGGTGAGATCAGTCAGAGGTTTGACAATACTAGAAAAATTTTTTATGAATTTTCTGTAGTAATTGGCGAAACCCAAAAACCTCTGTATCGATTTCAAACCAATAGGCCTAGGCCATTCCTGCACAGCCTGAACCTTAACCGGATCCATCTCAAAACCTTTGCTGGAGATAATGTAGCCCAAAAAACTAATTCTCTGTACAGCGAACTCACATTTCTCCAGCTTAGCAAAAAGCGAATTGTCCATTAATAACTGTAATACCTCACGCACGCTCCGCCAATGAGACTCCAGATCTGGCGAATAAATCAAAATGTCATCCAAATACACAACCACATTTTTACCGATCAAAGGTCTAAGGATGTCATTAATCAGATTCTGAAAAAATGCAGGAGCATTAGTAAGACCAAAAGGCATAACCAGATTCTCAAAATGACCCACAGGAGTGTTAAAAGCAGTCTTCCATTCATCACCCTCCTTTATGCGCAACAGATTGTATGCCCCCTTAAGGTCAATTTTAGAGAACCACTTGGCCCCCAATAACTGGTTAAACAGATCAGGAATTAATGGCAGTGGGTAAGGATTGCGTACCGTAATTTTGTTAATCTCACGAAAATCCAGACAAGGACGTAAACCGCCGTCCTTTTTTTTTACAAAAAAAAATCCAACCGCCACAGGAGACTTAGAGGGCCTAATGTGACCGGCGGCCAAACTTGTCTGTATGTATTCCTCCAAAGCCTTCCTCTCAGGAATAGTAAGGTTAAATAAACGACTTTTAGGAAGAGTCGCTCCAGGGACAAATTCAATAGAACAATCATAGTCTCTATGGGGAGGCAAAACCTGCGATTCCTTCTCAGAAAAAACTCTCCAAAAATCCTGAATAGGAACAGGCAATTCTCCCCTATCCAAAGCTGCAATACGCCCATTACAACACTTGTCATAACATTTATGGCTCCAGGATTTAATTTCACTGGTAGACCAATCCAGTACAGGATTGTGAAATTTTAACCAGGGCAAACCCAATATTACTGGAGAAGGCAAGTTATTCAACACTACCAAATCCAATTTCTCATGGTGAACACCATTAATAGTGAGAGGAAATTCACTGACCTTGAGAGTAATATTCTTCAAAGGGGAGCCATCCACAGAAACCACAGCAATGGGGGATGATAAAGGTTCAGGTTTTAAATTGAGTTTTTCCACGAATCCCCCATCAATTACATTCAGTGTAGACCCGCAATCAACAAACACCCGAAATTCCATTAATTTTTCCTGAGCAATCGTGGAAGCAGCTAAAAATATACCCTTGGAATTTAAACAGGCAATACGGGCGTGACTGACCATTTTTTTTTCTTTCTTCATCCGAAGCTCACAGCCTTTAATCAAATGACCAGATTTTCCGCAATAGAAGCACAAGCCTTCCGAAAAACGACGGTCTTTTTCTTGAGAGCGAGGTGCCACCGATCCAATCTCCATCGGTTCACCACTGTTAGTACACACATTATCATAACCAGAAACTGACATAGCAGAGGATTTGCTCTCATTAACCCTAGCACGCAGTCTTCTATCCACCCGTATAGCTAATTGCATAGCCTGTTGCAAATCCTCAGGTGTAGGATAAGCAATTAGCAGGTCTTTAACCCTTTCACTGAGCCCAGCAAGAAATAGACTTTTCAGAGCAGAATCGTTCCACCCTGTTTGAGTGGACCAACGACGAAAATGAGTACAATATTTTTCGACATTACCTGATCCTTGTTTTAAACGTCTCAACTCAGTCTCAGCTGATGCCACACGGTCAGGATCATCATATAATAGTCCTAAAGCAGAAAAAAAACTATCCACTGATCTGAAGCATGTATCACTAGGTTGCAAAGAAAAGGCCCACTCCTGAGGCTCTTTGCGCAAAAGTGACATTATGAACCCTACGCGCTGGGATTCATCCCCAGAGGACTTGGGTCTCAAACGAAAATACAATAAGCAAGCATTTTTAAATGAAAAAAATTCTCGATGTTCACCAAAAAATAAATCCGGCAAACATACCTTAGGCTCCAAGAAATATGCTCCAGGACAGTTACTCACGTGCTGACGGAGCTCGGCCACCTCCAGAGAGAGTCCCTGCAGGCGATGAGCCAAATCCTGAACCGACACCATGATGGAAAAAAAAAAAAAAAAATCTTTCCTTAGAGAATTTGCAGGCTGGACTTACTGTTATGTTCTGCTACCAAAGCTAAGGAAAGAGAGGAGATCTGTCCCTACTATAAGACTCAGCTGAATCCCTACGATGTAACAGGGAACCTGATCCTGCGATCAGACCTGCTAAAGTCCTAATCTAGTCTGTACGAAGACCTATAGATGTGGGGAGGGAATCCCTACAAGTACTAAGGACTGGGAGGAATATGGGACACCTCCTAACAGAAATAGTAGCAGACAGACGAACAAACAAAATAGATAGAACATAGAGGTCCGTAGACCAAGCAAACTAACAGAGTTAGATACAGAGCACAGGCTAGCTGGAAAGTAGATATACAATGAAGTCCAGCAAAGCCAGAAGGGCGGAGCAGGATTAAATAGGCCAACAAGGTCATGTGACCAGCAAAGGAAAAAAAACCTAACAGCAAGGTTCTAACAACAAGTCATGTCAGACTAACTTAATTTCCTTCTATGACGGAATCACTGACTGGTTGGATCAGGGAAATGCTGTAGATATAGTATATCTTGACTTCAGCAAAGCATTTGACAAAGTATCTCACACCATCCTTATTGAAAAAATGACCAAGTATGCAATGGACCAGGCAACTGTTAGGTGGATTCATAACTGGCTTAGTGATCGGACTCAAAGGGTGGTTGTAAATGGCTTCACATCCAGCTGGATGAATGTCTCAAGTGGGGTACCACAGGGCTCCGTCCTGGGACCTGTATTGTTCAACATCTTTATCAATGATTTAGATGAAGGAATTGAGGGTAAACTGATTAAATTTGCTGATGACACAAAGCTAGGAGGGATAGCTAATACTAGAGAAGAGAGAGAGAGGATTCAAAAAGACCTAAATAAACTGGAGCAGTGGGCAGCAACCAACAGAATGGTTTTTAACAGGGAAAAATGCAAAGTACTACATCTGGGCAATAAAAATGAAAAAAACATATACAGAATGGGAGGAATAGAGCTAAGCAACAGTACATGTGAAAAAGACTTAGGTATACTAATAGATCATAGACTGAACATGAGTCAACAGTGTGATGCAGCAGCAAAAAAGGCAAATACAATTCTGGGATGTATTAACAGAAGCATACAGTCTAGATCACGTGAAGTCATTATCGGTCTTTACTCCTCTTTGGTCAGACCTCATCTGGAATACTGTGTACAGTTTTGGGCACCACATTTTAAAAAAGACATAGACAAACTGGAGCAAGTTCAGAGAAGAGCGACCAGAATGGTGACTGGTCTGCAAACCATGTCCTATGAGGAACGGTTGCAGGATTTGGGAATGTTTAGCTTGCAAAAAAGAAGACTGAGAGGAGACTTAATAGCTGTCTACAAATATGTCAAGGGCTGTCACATTGTAGAAGGATCATCTTTATTCTCATTTGCACAAGGAAAGACTAGAAGCAATGGGATGAAACTAAATGGGAGGAGACACAGATTAGATATTAGAAAAAACTTTTTGACAGTTAGGGTGATTAATGAGTGGAACAGGCTGCCACGAGAGGTGGTGAGTTCCCCTTCAATGGACGTCTTCAAACAGAGGCTGGACAGACATCTGTCTGAGATGATTTAGTGAATCCTGCTTTGAGCAGGGGGTTGGACCAGATGACCCAGGAGGTCCCTTCCAACTCTACCATTCTATGATTCTATGATTCTATGATAGTAGTTGGCGAAGCCCAGGAACCGCTGAATGGCCTTCAACCCCTCCGGTCGGGGCCATTTCTCGATGGCAGACAGTTTCTCTGGATCCATTCGTAGGCCGGTCTGAGAAATAATGTAGCCCAAAAACGGAAGCGAGGTCTGCTCAAAGAGGCACTTCTCATATTTAGCGAAGAGGTGGTTCTGCCTGAGCCTGAGCAGGACCTGACGAACGTCCCTCCAGTGAGTCTGGAGATCCGGAGAGAAGACCAAGATGTCGTCCAGGTACACCACAACGCAGGAGTAGAGAAGGTCCCGGAAGATGTCATTGACCAACTCTTGAAAGACGGCAGGAGCGTTACAGAGACCAAAGGGCATTACCAGATATTCATAGTGGCCGTCCCGGGTGTTGAATGCAGTCTTCCATTCATCCCCTTGACGGATACGGACCAGGTTGTACGCCCCACGGAGGTCCAGTTTGGTGAAGACTCTAGCCCCCCTCAGGCGATCAAATAATTCTGGAATGAGCGGAAGGGGGTACTTATTCTTCACCGTGATCTGGTTAAGGCCTCTATAGTCTATACAGGGACGGAGAGAGCCGTCCTTCTTTTTTACGAAGAAGAAGCCTGCTCCCGCCGGGGAGGTAGATTTCCGGATGAATCCCCTGGCCAAATTCTCCTCAATATATTCGGACATCGACCGGGTCTCAGCAGCAGACAATGGGTAAATACGCCCACGGGGAGGAGTAGTACCGGGTAATAGGTCGATAGGACAGTCGTATGGTCTATGAGGGGGTAATGTCTCTGCCTCCTTTTTATTAAAGACATCAGCAAATGACCAATAGGGAATCGGAAGTCCAGGTAGATTAGTTGGGGTAGGAGAAGGACGGACGGGATGAACAGGAACCAAACAAGTCTTATGACAGTCCTGTCCCCAGCGAAGGACTTCGGTCTGCCAGTCAAGCACGGGTGCATGTCTCTGGAGCCAAGGTAGACCTAGTAAGAGGGCGTGAGAGAGTCCAGGCAGAACATGAAAAGAGATGCTCTCAGAATGCAGCATTCCCACCTGCAGAGTTACGGATTCGGTGATGAGTTGGATGGGACGTGGTAAGAGGCCCCCATCCACAGCAGCGACAGATAATGGTACAGCCAGAGGTTTGGTGGGAATGCGGTATTTTTCTACCAGGGACTGTGAGATAAGATTCCCGGCCGCTCCAGAGTCAAGTTGGGCTAGTTCGAAATAACGATTCTCCCCGCAGATAATAGAGACTGACAGTAGCAGAGATGGAGAGGATTTATTCTTGTCTAGGTTGACCTCTCTGAGCGAACCTAGACACAGGCGTTTCCCGACCTCTCCGGGCAGGTACGGATCCGGTGCTCCTTACTGCCACAGTAGAAGCAGCTCCCTTCGGCACGGCGTAAGTCCTGACGGGTTTTGACCATCTTGGTCTGGTCGACCTGCATAGGCTCAGGAGAGTGTACCTGGGGAGAGACGGATTTCTGAAAAGTAGGAGCTAGACGTGGAAATCTCCTCTCACGGGTGACCTCTTTGGCACGCTCCTGGAACCGTAGGTCAATCCGGGTGGCAAGAGTTATTAGGTCATCGAGAGTGGTAGGAATGTCCCGACCGGCAAGTTCATCTTTAATACGGCCGGACAGACCCTCCCAGAATACGGATACCAGAGCGTCGTTATCCCAGGCCAGCTCCGAGGCAAGGGTACGGAACCGTATGGCATATTGGCCCACGGTGAGACTTCCCTGACGGAGGCGTAGCAGAGATGATGCGGATGAGGTCTTCCGTCCGGGTTCGTCGAAGACTTTCCGGAAAGCCATGAGAAAGGCAGGCAAGTCGGACACCAGGGGGTCTCCTCTCTCCCATAGAGGATTTAGCCAGGCCAGGGCCTCCCCGGTGAGATGGGACATGATGAAGGCAATTTTGGCCCGGTCGGAGTTAAACTGGTGGGACAGGAGTTCAAAGTGCAGGGTGCACTGATTTATGAAGCCCCGAGCCTGGGCGGAGTCGCCTCCGAAGCGAGGAGGTGCAGAAAGCCGGGGTCCGTGGTAGGATACCATGGTATTGGTGGGCAGCGGAGCTGCCGGGTTGCGAGTCATGGCACTGGCGGTGGTTGCTGGTGGAGCAGTCAGAGTGTCCAGGCGAGAATTGACATTCCGCAGGTGACCCAGGATGGACTCCTGTTGGGACCTCTGACGGGACAGTTCATGACAGAGGTCCGAGAGCGAGGGAGCTTGGGTGCCACCGGGTTCCCTGGCCCGAGCAAACTGTAACGGGTCTGGGAGGCGGAACCTCTGAGCTACTATACAAGGGGACGGTCCTTGTAAGGGAGCGGGTGGCGACCAGGGTAGACGGGCAGGCAGTCACAGCAGGTGACTGGGACAGTCTCTGAATGAACGGACAGGAGGTCACGGCAAGTGACCGGGGCAGTCTCTGGATGAACGGGCAGGAGGTCACGGCAAGTGACCGGGGCAGTCTCTGGATGAACGGGCAGGAGGTCACGGCAAGTGACCGGGGCAGTCTCTGGATGAACGGGCAGGAGGTCACGGCAAGTGACCGGGGCAGTCTCTGGATGAACGGGCAGGAGGTCACGGCAAGTGACCGGGGCAGTCTCTGGATGAACGGGCAGGAGGTCACGGCAAGTGACCGGGGCAGTCTCTGGGTAAAGGATTGGTACGACCTGTGGCGACAGATGATAGACGTGAGCTCCCAGGTGAGCAGGCGAGAGTCTCTGGATAATCGGGTGGTCACAGCATGTGACGGCGGAGCCTCCAGGAAGACCAACAGACAGGTAGCAGATGAGCGCTCCCAGGTGAGTGGGCAAGAGTCTCTGGAATAGCAGGTGGTCACAGCACGTGACGGCGGAGCCTCCAGGTAGGCAAGCAGGCAGGTAGCGAAGGAGCGCGCGCTGCCAGCAGAGCGGGAGGAGGACGCCGGGCTCGGAGCAGAGAGGTGAGGGGAACAGCGTCCCTGCCTAGCAGAGGGCAGGGACGCCGACGCTACAGTAGGCTGCAGCAGGCGGCTGCTGCCTCCTGTGCTCCGCCGGTGTCGCTTCCCCCACCACCCACAGCCACAGTATTTATGTATATAGGACTATAAGATGGACCCCCCACTTTCCTTCAAAATTTTGGAGGAAAAAAGTGCGTCTTATACTCCGAAGAATACGGTATATAGTTATTATAGAAGCCAGTGACAGAGTAAAATCTGTGACTTCTCTACATTTAGTGGTCACTACTCACCTGGGCGGTTATCTGTAGGAATCTGCTCTTTACACCGCTCATCACCCATCACATATGTCTCTGTAGTATTAATATGGGTCAGATCTTCACCCTGAAAGAAATATTGTAAAAGTCACAGACAGATGGAGAAGTCACGTGATTCAGAAGAACAGAAAAGATCATAAATGAACATGGCTACCAAAACTGACGTGACAGCAGTAGTTATCACAGAGCTGCAGGTCTCCTGTATCGGCTCCTAATTCTAACCAGTAGTCTCTATAACCAGAAAATTGTGAGAAGATCCAGACAACATCTAATGTCTATGATCAGCATTATCCTGTCATCTCCACCAAGTATAAAACATACACTGAATGGTCACATTGTGAGAAGATCCAGACAACATCTAATGTCTATGATCAGCTTTATCCTGTCATCTCCACCAGATATAAAACATACACTGAATGGCCACATTGTGAGAAGATCCAGACAACATCTAATGTCTATGATCAGCTTTATCCTGTCATCTCCACCAAATATAAAACATACACTGAATGGCCACATTGTGAGAAGATCCAGACAACATCTAATGTCTATGATCAGCTTTATCCTGTCATCTCCACCAAGTATAAAACATACACTGAATGGCCACATTGTGAGAAGATCCAGACAACATCTAATGTCTATGATCAGCTTTATCCTGTCATCTTCACCAAGTATAAAACATACACTGAATGGCCACATTGTGAGAAGATCCAGACAACATCTAATGTCTATGATCAGCTTTATCCTGTCATCTCCACCAAGTATAAGACATACACTGAATGGCGACATTATTAGAGACACCCATCTAGTAGCGCATTGGATTTACGTTGGCCTTCAGGAGCTCAGCTATTTATCACATCAAAGATTCTAGGTGAAGAAATAGTTCTGAAATATTATAGGCCCATGAGGACATGAAAGCTGGCATTTGTCAAAAATTAGCTGGAGGTGCTGACAAGCATAGAACATCCCATTCTACCTCGTCCCAGAGATGAAGTATAGGATTAAGATCTGAGGACTGTGAAGGCCAGGGAAGCAAGAACAAGTAATGTCATGTTCCTGGTGTAAATAAAATGGAAGATCCTGGCACCTCCTGAAGAGAATTACTGTGTAACATAAAGCTTTATTTGTGGTGCTGCAGGATCTACTGTTAAAACAAGGCACTGATGTAAAGTACAAACCAGGAATTGGCTCGAGGGAGATAATTTGCATATTCCTGGTGCATTCTGGAAAGAGTGAAGAGTCTCCGCGAGACAGCCATGGAGCAGTGAAAAAAAGTGTCTTGCAGAGCTCCTCCACTCTAAGATCTTAAAAACCTGTCCAGCTGGCACATAAAGCACGGGCAACACAAAGAAAAACTCATCCAAAGCACCTCATACCTCCTCTGCCTCCCAAGGAAACATCCACTCTTATCTCCTCCAAAGAAACAGCTCAGAGGCACCTCAGACACAGGAGACATCTGAACTCTTGGTGACACAGGAGATACAGGCCAGTAAAAATATTCCAACTCCCACCTCCCCAGCCAAACACCCAAGACTCACTATCTCACTAAGATGGATGGGGATAACACTGCTCACCATGCCACAGATAGCCACAGGGAGTCAGGGCCTTCCTGTAAAATCAAGATGGCTCCAGCACTTCTCTCCACACTGCAGATAAACAGACATGTGGAGTTCAGTGAAAACCCGGCCCCCTTCCCTCCTCTGCAGGTGCTTGCTTTAGAGGGCAGCCAGGGGCACATAACAGATCCTAATGCTCTAAGGCTATGTTCACACACGTTGTGTTTTGCTGCGTATTTTGCAGCAGATTTTTATGCTAATTTTCAGCTGCGTCTAGCAGCTAGCAGTACCTGCAAAGTCTCTGTTCACACATGTTGCTTTTTGTTTGCTGCGTATTTTCTGCCTTGCTTGCGTATTTGGAAAATAAAGCATGTCACTTCTTTTTTGCTGCGTTTTTTTCACCTATAGGAAGTAATGGGTGGTCAAAAATACGCAGCAAATACGTAGCAAAAAATGAAACAAAACCTGCGTTTTTTACGCAGCTGTTTTCCTGCCAGAGAAAAGTTAGGAGCAGGTTTGCAGCAGGAAAAAACACAACGTGTGTGAACATAGCCTAATACAGAATGGAATAAAATCTCTCCCTCTCAGGACATCTTATAACCCTGACACAGACTTGAATCTAACAGCTCCTGGCAGAGAAATGAATGCTTCTCAAGGACCAAATATTATAACATCAGTGTGGTCTACTGTATTCCAGTCTGGTCCCCAGCTGGGGATTCATCAACAGGACAGAATATATGATATTACTGTGCAGCCCATGCAAGACCCGTCAGTTACATGTGAGGAATCTGAACAGGGGTTACATGGTCAATCCCAAGACTTGCCCGCAGGGTTTCCACAGATTTTGTGCACTCAATTGGAGCAAAGCGATAATAATTCCTTTGCAACAATACCCTTTCCAAAAGCAAAGGCGTAGCCATTCTTATTGACAAAAACACATGAGGTAATTGACATTGTCAACGATACCAATGCTAGATATTTGATTTTTATTATAAGAATATGTCAGGGACGTCAGCGACGACACTGGGGAGATCACACACTATCCCACCGCTGCCGTCACTTTATCAGAGATTCACAGGGATTCGCGCACACACGATTCAGGTTACTCACTACGTACCTATAGGCAAGCGAGCAAAAAGCATATGGCATATACACCTTCGGATTCCAGCGCATGGAATATGTGTATATGCCCCCGTACGGTTACTGCCAGCTTCACGATAGCCCAATTATTATTATTGGCTGCCACCACCGTCCCAATTTGAAATAGAATACAGGTCGGATCGAATGCCTGCGCTCTGATAGAGTATATGGCTTCGGGGGAGGGAACAATTACAGAGCAAATGAAACAGAACTATTAAATTTTATATTTAATCCAAAATTGAGGCAGTGTTTAGGAAAAATATACAAAGATTTTACAAAAGGGGACAATGCAGTACAGAATATACAGTTACACAAATAAAACAGGATTAAAGAAGAAACGCACTATAAAATTCGCAGAGATGACTCAGTATAGCTGGAGGGGGGGCGCCCAATTTGACCATTATTCAATGTGATTCTTTGCTTATAGTCTCTATACCCCCCGGCAATGAATAATGAACCATCTTTGGTCGGGTCTTTTATGCCGAAGGGGGGCCTTCCGACACACTCCCCTGGGATGACATCACATGGGCTGGGCTTCATAATTTTATTAGAATCTCTAAATTCTTGGATAACGCTGGTTGATCGCAGAAGCTTCAAAGCAACGCCATATTTTCCGTTATGAATTTACCTTTCTTTAGTGACCACACATGGCGTAGCTGCGATCCGTTAGTCTGGTACTTTTGCGCCACAGCTCCCCAGAGGGGCTTATAGCTACGGAAGAGGATGCGTATTGTTCCTTAGCTGATCCTGCCACTAAAAATATGGGTCCCATTATTATCAGACGTATGGAACTTCAGATATTCCATATTTTGCGCCAGTGCCAGCCGGACTAAAGATTTCTGTTGAATTCTACTGAACTTCTGGGAATAAGACCTTCTCACCTGTATCTAGATTTATTGCAAGCCTGTGTCACTGGAAAACACACTCGCATGCTAATTCGGTTTGCCACCTCTTTGGGATAGCAGCTGCCTGTTAGCCACTTCTAATGTGTGTGCTAATTTGCATACAGACAGCTCTTTAGATCCTGAGCTTTTCTCCTGAGACAAATACTATAGGGGAGGGGGGGTGAAGAGGGTTCTGGGAAAGAGACTTCTTAATATTTTCTTAATATTTATGACAGGGGAGAATAATATTTCCATGACAGAATAGGAGATAAAATTTCACCATTATTAATACATATGCTCCTAATCAACATCAGGCCCAATTTATCATAGATTTGATAGATAAGGTGGTGCCGATTGTCAAAGGAACAGTTATCCTATGCGGTGATTTTAATCTGACATTAGACCCTACCTTAGATAACTCGACAGGGAAAGCGTCTTTATCATACGCGACTATTAAAAAAGTAAAAACACGCACTTCTCAAACTACAACTCTGTGATATATGGAGGCTCACACACCCATCCATCAAGGATTACTCTTTCTATTCTCCTCCTCATGACTCATAGCAGAATCGACTGCATTCTGGTGCAACATCATGCTTTGTCATGGCTTCTAAAGACTGACATAGGAACTATGTTGTGGTCTGATCACTCTCCTGTGTTTTGTTCTCTTGCGGTGTCTTCTCTTTCCAAGTCAGGATGGACATGGAAATTGAACGAAGCTCTACTTCTGGATCCGGTTTGCACTCAGGATGTAGCCGATACCATATAGCATTTCGGGCGAGACCATGAATCAGACGCCTCCTCACCCACAATAAAATGGGAAGCTTTGAAAGGGACGTCTTCATAAAACATGGCTCTCGACTGAAACGTGATAGAGCAGAAAAGATCACACTAGCCATCAGTAAGGTGGAGACTCTAGAACTTGCTCATAAACAGGCTCTTGCCCTGGCAACACTCAGAGAATTATTAACAGCTTGACTAGAAGCTAAGAAATTATTAGATCTAGCCCATAGACATTCACTTCAAGTTTGTCGTAGCAAATTCTATGAATTTGGTAACAAATGTGGTCGCATGTTGGCTAGAGGACTGAAAGCTCAACAATCCCAAAACCATATTCCCAAAATAAAAAATGCAGCAGGCCACATTTTACATAAAACAGAAGATATCTCCACACAATTTCATAAATATTATACTAACCTATATAACTTAGATGGCCCTCCGGACAATACACCCCCACCTGAAAATGTTGTGCATATTTCTGAAGATACATCTTCAGCATCCTTGATGGACAAACCCCTATTATATTCTGAGTTATCCTCTGCGGTCCAATCATTGGTGAGCAGAAAAAGTCCCGTACCCGACATGTTTACTGTTAAGTTTTACAAGACATTCCTTCCCCTACACCCCTTATATTATCATCATTCAACCATGCTTCCAACATTAATCCATTTCCCCCCCAACCTACTGAGGCCCATATCACAATACTCCCTAAATCTGATAGGGACTTTGCTGAATGTCGACTTAAAAATATACGCAAAAATATTGGCAAATAGACTTCAGCCCCTACTCTCTAACCATATTCATTTGGATCAAGTTGGGTTCCTGGTTGGTAGAGAGGCCCGCGATAACACACTAAAAACCATTGATATCATTCACTACGCTCAAACAAGAAACATACATCTTTTAATACTGTCACTCGACGCTGAAAAAGGGTTTGACAGAATATCATGGTCAGCCATCTATTATTCCCTCAAAAAACAATATAGGAGAACTCTTTATAGCTAAAATAATGGCCCTCTATTCAGGGCTGTGGAGTCGGTAAGCCAAACCTCCGACTACGACTCCTCAATTTCCATGTCACCAGCTCCACGACTCTGACATACATGGCTCATGTTTAAGTGATAAATTTACTGTAGCACAGATTAATCTCCGCTAAAAGTCTAGACCTGTAGATCAGGAATAGGACAGACATTTATAGGACATTTCATAACTTTCCCAAATTCTTATGAAAAAATATTCCCCACAAACTGCATTGAACTACTGTAACCAATTTATTATATATTTTAGGAGTTGGAGTCGGTCCATTTTATACATGCTCCGACTCCACCAAAATGGGCTCCGACTCCACAGCCCTGCCTCTATTGTAACCCTTCAGCGAGATTAAAGATAAATGAAACCTTGTCCCCATCATTCACAATCTTTAATGGAACAAGACAGGATTGCCCTCTCTCCCCTCTCCTTTACATCCTCGTGATGGAACATTTATCTTCTATTCGTGATAACCCTGATATTAAAGGCATCACTATAGGGCAAACGGAATATAAATGTTCCACCTTTGCGGATGATGTCCTTCTATACATTACAAACCCACATACGAGCCCACATACGTCAATCCCATCTATTATGGCAGAAGTGGATCATTTTGGCACATGGTCCAATTTCAAAATAAACACCTCAAAATCTCAGGCTCTCAACGTTTCCTTTCCAACTACCACTCAGGCTATCATCCAATCAAATTTTCCCTTTTCTTAGCCTTCACAAGGTATAAAATACTTAGGGATACGCATACATAGTGATCTTTCTCGACTGTTTGACCTCAATTACAAACCCTTGGTCAAATCCATAAGAACCTTAATTCATGGACTGTGAAGCATTTCTCGTGGTTTGGCAGAGTAAATATATTAAAAATGAATATTTTACTTAGACTGCTTTATCTTTTTCAAACTATCCCAACCAGAATCCATTTAAATTTTTGGAAACATCTACATAGTAGCTTTTGTAAGTTCATCTGACCAACTGGTCATCCACGTATTCGTGGTGATATATTAGTCAGGTCTAAACAGATGGGAGGCCTCTGTCTTCCGGATTGTAGAAAATACTACATGGCGGCAGTCCAGGCCAGAATACTCGATTATTTTCACCATGAACATGGGAAGCTTTGGGTTCATATAACACAAACTATATGTTCAAGGGCATTAACTACACTCCCCTGGAACCCACATCCCTCAGTCCTTAAACTCTCTCAACAATCCACATACAGTACAATCCTATCCCTAAATCGAGACATTAAGAAGATCTCTTTAATTGACCCATAGGGCCCATTATACCCAATCTCAGACAATCCCACCTGTCATGGAAATATTAAGAAAATATTAACAATTTCTCATAAACCCCTCTTCCCTTTCACCCCTCCCTTATCCGCCATTTGTCACAAGAGAAGAGCTGACAATCTAAAGAGCGATCTCTCTGTAAATTATCACTCACAGCAGAACTAGCTTAAACAAATGCTGGCACAAGAGAGGTGCTACCAACCCAATTAAAATGCGAGTGTATTTCCCCCTGACAGAGGCAGGGGCTAATTAGACACAGGCTTGCGATAAATCTACATCTAGGTGGGAAGGTTGTATTCTCAGGACGTCAAATTGAATTCAACAGAGCTCTGCAGATGGCCGGAGCCAATATGAAATAAGGAATATCTCCAGTTCCATAATTCTGATAATAATGCGACCCATATTTTGAGTGGCTGGGTAAGCTAGGGAACAATATGGATATTTTCCCGTCGCTGTAAGCCCCTTCGGGGGCTGTGAAGCAAAAGTAACAAAATAGCAGACTGCACCTGTGTCATGTGTGGTCTCTCCCGGAAGCTAAATTCATCAATGGTATCACTTTCGGGCCTCTGCGATCAACCAGCGATCAGTTATCACCTAAAACCAGATATCTTAATAAAAATGTGGAGTCTGGAGTCCAGCCCACGTGATGTCAGCACAGTGGGTGTGTGCTCAGGTTTCCCCTTAGGCATAAAAGAATCCACGGAGGAAGGATGAGTACTCATGTTGGAAGTACATATTTATATATGTAGCATGGGTCCCGTTTGATAACGGCCAGAAGTGGAGTGCTTCCCTCCACCTACACTGAATCGTTTCAGCGATCTCTATATTAAGTCTTCTTTAGTCCTGTTTTATTTTTTGCAACTGTATATTCTGTATTGTAATTGTCCCCTTTGTAAAATCCTTGTATATTTTTCATAACACTGCCTCCCTTTTGGATTAAATATAAAATGTAATAGTCCTGTTTCTTTTGCTCTGAATCGTTCCCTCCCTCGAAGCCATATACGCTACTAGAATGCAGGCGTCCGACCAGGCCTGTATTATATTTCAAATCTGGACGTGGTGGCAGCGAATAATATTAATTGGGCTATCGTGAAGCTGACAGTGACCGTATGGGGGCGTATACACATATTCCATGCGTTGGAATCCGGAGGTGTGACGCCATATGCTCATTGGTCGGTTGCCAATACCTATGTAGTGAGTAGTCGGTGTCGTGTGCTCACGAATCCCTAACCAAATCCTGACAGAGTGACGGCAGCAGTGGGATATTGTGTGATCTCCCCGGTGTCGTCTCGGTGAAACCCTGACATCACCTTTTTACCGGGACTATCTTCCAATAGATTTCTGGGTAGAAGTAAATATCACCCTCTACACTTTGCACATGTACTATCTAACGCATCTTTTATACCCTTCAACGAGATGTTTCAGGACTGCTCTATCCCTCCAAGAGCCGACTATGACTATAGAGAATTGCCACATTTCTATTCCCATGTTAGGAAAGATAGACAGCTCAAAAGGGAACTTACAAATTTTGAAAAACTGTACCAATTTTTTGTGGGGAACATCTATGTGGAATATACACCCATAACCCACTTACTATAAGGGACTGGGTTATGCAGATTTTACAATATGCTTTCACCTCACTATGCAACCGTGAATTTGTGGGCAATGTCTAATATCTAGACGGTGACCTTATGTGCATCTATAGATGCATGAGATTTGAAAATTTAATATCAATCTATTTTAATAGCAACTAATAAAGAATTCATGTTTTATTATTCTATATTCACATCTTTTCTTTTTGCCCCTCCCTAATACAGTGGCTACAGAAATTATTCAGACCCCTTTAAATTTTTCACTCTTTGTTTCATTGCAGCCATTTCGTAAATTCTAAAAAGTAAATTTTTTTCTCATTAAAGTACACTCTGCACCCCATCTTGACTGAAAAAAAACAGAAATGTAGAAATTTTTGCAAATTTATTAAAAAAGAAAAACTGAAATATCACATGGTCATAAGTATTCAGACCCTTTGCTCATATTGAAGTCACATGCTTTCCATTTCCTTGTAATCCTCCTTGAGATGGTTCTACTCCTTCCAGCTGTGTTTAATTAAACTGATAGGACTTGATTTGGAAAGGCACACACCTGTCTATATAAGACCTGACAGCGCATGTCAGACCAAATGGGAATCATGAGCTCAAAGGAACTGTCCAAAGAGCTCAGAGACAAAATTATGGCAAGACACAGATCTGGCCAAGGTTACAAAAGAATTTCTGCATTACTCAAGGTTCCTAAGAGCACAGTGGCCTCCATAATCCTTAAATGGAAGAAGTTTGGGACCACCAGAAGTCTTCCTAGACCTGGCCGTCTTGCCAAACTGAGCAATCATGGGAGAAGAGCCTTGGTGAGAGAGGTAAAGAAGAACCCCAAGATCACTGTGGCTGAGCTCCAGAGATGCAGTAGGGAGATTGGAGAAAGTTCCACAAAGTCAACTATCACGGCAGCCCTCCACCAGTCGGGCCTTATGGCAGAGTGGCCCGACGGAAGCCTCTCCTCAGTGCAAGACATATGAAAGCCCGCATAGAGTCTGCTCAAAAACACATGAAGGACTCCCAGACTATGAGAAATAAGATTCTCTGGTCTGATAAGACAAAGATAGAACTTTTTGGTGATAACTCTAAGCGGTATGTGTGGAGAAAACCAGGCACTGCTCATCACCTGCCCAATACAATACCAACAGTGAAACATGGTGGTGGCAGCATCATGCTATGAGGGTGTTTTTCAGCTGCAGGGACATGACGACTGGTTGCAATTGAAGGAAACATGAATGCGGCCAAGTATAGAGATATCCGGTATGAAAACCTCTTCCAGAGTGCTCTGGACCTCAGACTTGGCCGAAGGTTCACCTTCCAACAAGACAATGACCCTAAGCACACAGCTAAAATAACAAAGGAGTGGCTTCAGAACAACTCTGTGACCATTATTGACTGGCCCAGCCAGAGCCCTGACCTAAACCCAATTGAGCATCTCTGGAGAGACCTGAAAATGGCTGTCCACCAACGTTCACCATCCAACCTGATGGAACTGGAGAGGATCTGCAAGGAAGAATGGCAGAGGATCCCCAAATCCAGGGGTGAAAAACTTGCTGCATCATTGCCAAGAAGGCTCATGGCTATACTAACTCAAAAGGGCGCTTCTACTCAATACTGAGCAAAGGGTCTGAATACTTATGACCATGTCATATTTCAGTTTTTCTTTTTTAATAAATTTGCAAAAATTTCTACATTTCTGTTTTTTTTTGGACAAGATGTTATCAGCGTGACAGCGTGGCAAATCATGGATGTTCGTGGGCAGAGCTGATTTTTTGGCATGAACAAGTCGGAACCCCGAACATGAACCTGAATTTGAAATGCCGAACAAATTCGCTCAACACTAGCAGAGTGTACTTTAACCCCTTTAAAGCCCATGACGTACTATTCCGTACCTGCACCCTGGGACTTAATAGCCAGGTACGGAATAGTACGTCATGGCGATCGCGCCTGCACACAGGCTGTGCGGGCGCGATCGCCGCCGGGTGTCAGCTGATTGTCACAGCTGACACCCGATGCTATGTGCAGGGAGCGGTCCCGCACAGCTCCCGGCACATTAACCCCCGCAATGCTGCGATCGAAGTCGATCGCAGCATTGCGGTGGCTAAGGGGAGGTGATCGCAATACTCATCTCCTCTTCCGGCCTCCAGCGCTGTCTGCCGCGGCTTCCCGGATGTAACCATGACGACCCGATGTCATGACAACATCCGGGTCACCAGACAGCAGGAAGATTTTTTGGTCATGCGCAGTGCATCTTCTCCCTGTGTAGCGCTGACAGCCTGGATAGCACAGGTATGGTGCTCCATTACTGTGCTATGCAGGCGATCAGAATAAAAAAAGTGAAAGTCCCATAGTGTGACAAAGTATAAAAGTAAAAAAAACTGTCAGAAAGTGAAAGAAAAAAAAAAAAATTGTAAAAATATAAAAAAAAATAAAAAAAATAATCCACCAAAAATAAAAATATAATGTACCCATCAATAAATATTATTATGAAAAAAAAACAAAAAAAAACAATAAAACTACACATATTTGGTATCGCCGCGTCCGGAACGACCTGACCTATAAAACTGTCCCACTAGTTAACCCCTTCAGTGAACACGGTAAAAAAAAAAAAAAAAAAAAAAAGACGCAAAAAACAATGCTTTATCATCATACCGCCAAACAAAAAATGGAATAACACGCGATCAAAAAGACGAATATAAATAAAAATGGTACCGCTGAAAACTTAATCTCGTCCCGCAAAAAAACAAGCCACATACAGCTTCATCAGCCGAAAAATAAAAAAGTTATAGCTCTCAGAATAAAGCTATGCTAAAAAATATTTTTTTTCTATAAAATTGCTTTTATTATATAAGAGCGCAAAACATAGAAAAACGATATAAAATGTGGTACCGCTGTAAACGTACTGACCCGAAGAATAAAGCTACCTTATCAATTTTACCACACGCAGAGCAGAATAAAAATTTTGTAAAAAAAACAATTCCTGAATTGTTGGTTTTTGTTTATTCTGCCTCCCAAAAATTGGAATAGAAAGCGATCAAAAAATGTCACGTGCCTGAAAATGGCACCAATAAAAACGTCAACTCATCCCACAAAAAACAAGCCATCACATGACTCTGTCGGCCAAAATATGGAAAAATTAGAGCTCTCAAAATATGGTGATGCAAAAACTAGATTTTACAAAAAAATGCGTCTTTTAGTGTGTGACAGCTGTCAATCATAAAAACCCGATATGATTCTGGTATCGCTGTAATCGCATCAACCCGAAGAATAAAGTCGTCTAATCACTTATACCGCACGAGGAACGGCGTAAAAAATAAACTGTCGGGTTAGGGTTGTGCTAGGGTTGGGGTTGGGGTTGGGCTGAGGTTGGATTAGGGTTGGGGTTAGGGTTGGGATTTTTTTCAAAAGTAAAAAAAAACAACAAAAAAACGATATGGCGACTAGTGTTGAGCGCAAGTGCTCGCTACTTGAGTTTGCATCGGGTGCTCGGGTATGCATTGAGTATTGTGGGTGCTCGAGTGACATGCTCGAGTCTCCGCCCCATATGCTTCGCGGCCAAAAAAAACTTGCGGGGATTGCTTGCCATGCACGAGGAATCCCCGCATGTTTTTTTTTGGGTGTCTAATAACCTTGAAACATGCGGGCAGGGACTTGAGCATGTCACTCGAGCACATGCGATACATGGTGCATACCTGAGTACCCGATGCAAACTCAAGTAGCGAGCACTTGCGCTCAAGACTAATGACAACTTGTTCAATATGATGACCTAATGTTATCAAATTCTGTGTCGTACCTCTGGGTTCAAAATGTTCACTATACCCGTTGATAAAATCCTTGAGGGGTGTAGTTTCCAAAATGAGGTCACTTGTGGAGGGTTTCCACTATTTAGGCTCATCAGGGGCTCTCCAAACGCGACATGGCGTCCGCTCTCGATTCAAGCCGTGCGCCCAAACACTGTATTTTCCCCACATATGGGCTATTGGCGTACTCAGGAGAAATTGCACAAAAGTTTTTGGGGTCCATTTTCTCCTCTTACCCTTGTGAAAATAAAAAAATTGGGGCTAAAACATAATTTTTGTGGAAAAAGTTAGATTTTTTTTATTTTCACGGCTCCATGTTATAAACTTCTGTAAAGGACTCACCACACATCTAGATAAGTTCCCTGAGGGGTCTAGTTTCCAAAATGGTGTCACTTGTGGGGGATTTCCACTGTTTAGGCACATCAGGGGCACATCCGCTAATTATTCAAGCAAATTTTACATTCAAAAAGTCAAATGATGCTCCTTCCCTTCCAAACCCTGATGTATGCCCAAACAGTGGTTTTCCCCCACATATGGGGTATCTGCTTACTCAGGAGAAATTGCACAAAAGAATTGAATGGTGCAATTTCTCCTGTTACCCTTATGTAAATGCAAAATTGGGGGCTGAAAAACATTTTTGTGGGAAAAATGTGAAAATTGTATTTTTACAGCTCAATGTTATAAACTTCTGTGAAGCACCTGGGGCTTCAAGGTGCTCACCACACATCTAGATAAGTTCCCTGAGGGGTCTAGTTTCCAGAATGGTGCCATTTGTGGGGGGTTTCCACTGTTTAGGCACATCAGGGGCTCCCCAAATGCAACATGGCGTCCGCTAATTATTCAAGCAAATTTTACATTCAAAAAGTCAAATGGCGCTCCTTCCCTTCCAAACCCTGCCGTGCGCCCAAACAGTGATTTTTCCCCACATATGGGGTATCTGCGTGCCCAGGGGAAATTGCACAACAAATTTTGGGGTCCATTTTTTCCTGTTACCCCTGCGAAAATAAAAAAAATTGGGTCTAAAGTAACATTTTTGTGAAAAAATTTAAATGTTCATTTTTTTCTTCCACATTCCAAATATTCCTGTGAAGCACCTGAAGGGTTAATAAAGTTCTTGAATGTGGTTTTGAGCACCTTGAGGGGTGCAGTTTTTAGAATTCTATCACTTTTGGGTATTTTCTGTCATAAAGACCCCTCAAAGTGACTTCAAATATGATGTGGTCCCTAAAAAAATGGTTTTGTAAATTTTGTTGGAAAAATGAGAAATCGCTGGTCAACTTTTAACCCTTATAGCTCCCTAATAAAAAAAATTTTGGTTCCAAAATTGTGCTGATGTAAAGTAGACATGTGGGAAATGTTATTTATTAACTATTTTGTGTGACATATCTCTCTGATTTAAGGGCATAAAAATTCAAATTTTGAAAATTGCTAAATTTTTGCCAAATTTCCATTTTTTTCACAAATAAACGCAAGTCATATCGAAGAAATTTTACCACAATCATGAAGGACAATATGTCATGAAAAAACAGTCTCAGAATCAGGGGGATCCGTTGAAGCGTTCTAGAGTAATTACCTCATAAAGTGACAGTGGTCAGAATTGTAAAAATTGGCCTGGTCATTAACGTGCAAACCACCTTGGGTTGTAAAGGGGTTAATGAAAAAAAAATGAACTTTTTAGAATTTACCAAATGGCTGCAATGAAACAAAGAGTGAAAAATTTCAAGGGGTCTGAATACTTTCCGTACTCACTGTATGTTCAGTAAATGCACTCAATACTTGGTCGGAGCGCCTTTTGCATCAATTACTGCATCAATGCGGCGTGGCATGGAGTCGACCAGCCTGTGGCACTGCTGAGGTGTTATGGAAGCCCAGGTTGCTTTGATAGCAGCCTTCAGCTCATCTGTATTGTTGGGTCTGGTGTCTCTCATCTTCCTCTTGACAATACCCGATAGATTCTCTATGGGGTTAAGGTCAGGCGAGTTTGCTGGCCAATCAAGCACAGTGATACTGTTGTATTTAAACCAGGTATTGGTACTTTTGGCAGTGTGGACAGGTGCCAAGTCCTGCTGGAGAATGACGTTTCCATCTCCAAAAAGCTTGTCAACAGAAGGAAGCATTAAGTGCTCTAAAATTTCCTGATAGACGGCTGCGCTGACTTTGGTCTTGATAAAACACAGCGGACCTACATCAGCCGATGACATGGCTCCCCAAACCATCATTGACTGTGGAAACTTCACACTAGACCTCAAGCAGCTTGGATTTTGTGCCTCTCCACTCTTCCTCCAGACTCTGGGACCTTGATTTCCAAATGAAAATTGGAACTCTGGGACCTCGTGGAGTGTGTCAATGACTGCCTTCTGGACATCTGTCAAGTCAGCAGTCTTCCCCATGATTGTGGAGCCTACTGAAACAGACTAAGGGACCTTTTTAAACACTTAGAAGCCTTTGCAGGTGTTTTTTTTAAGTATTTTAATTTACTGAGATAACGACTTTTGTATTTTCATTGGCTGTAAGCCATAATCATCAACATTAACAGAAATAAACACTTGAAATAGATCACTTTGTTTGTAATGATTCTATATAATATATGAGTTTCACTTTTAGCATTGAAGAACTGAAATAAATTCACTTTTTGATGATATTCTAATGTAGTGAGATGCACGTGTATATAGACTCCTGCAAAGAGTTCAAAAACAATCTTTTGTTTAGTAGAGCTTACCAAACAGTATATTCCAACATTGCTTCAGCAGTGTTTAAGTCGGAGTGGAGAAAACCTACAGACTAGGGAGGATATCACACAGTAATATGAAAGTTCCACAACACAATCCAGCACTTCCTTTAAAGAATTAAAAAAAAACCCTAACTTAATTTCATATCCAATAAAATGACATACAGACACCAAAGTGGGGTAAGAAAAGAGAACCTATGCGTTTCGAACTTCACTGGTTCCTATTCATGATTTAATGTGAACTTGCAAAGAGCTAACATTTAAAAGCAACAATCGTACCAAACCACAAACTTATTGATTGGTTGTTAAAGTTACAAGATGTGACTGAATATATCATATTTTGAACAGCATTAATATAAAAAATACAAATACATATTTTTTTTTACATATGATTTATTACATATTTATTAATACATATTTTTTTTACTCCTTGTAAAACAATATATATTGGTTTTCTTATGTGTTTTTATACTAATGTTGTTGGAAATATGATAAACTTATTCAAGTCTTTAAGAACTAATTAAGGCGGGTGAGGCTTTGTACGATCGTTGCTGTTAAATATTCGCACTGTAACATCCCTGGTGGCGTGCTGGCATGGCTTACCATCTCCCACCATGCAAGACCGCCAACTTACCTACCAGTCCAGGCTGTGCACTAAGCTCCTCTACTTGCTGTGTGCATGTCTCTTGTCTGCTGGCTTAGGGCGGCGGTGCTGGGACTTCCTGATTCATAAAGTTACAGTGTGCACAGTCCTAATGCGTCCCCAGCCTATTTCTGTGAGTCACTGGATTATTAAACCTCCTCCACCCAGTGGGAGGTGCCTGAGCAACACTTTCTTACAGTGTGTTCTGTGCAACTGTGAGTTACCAGGTCCTGTCTTGAATCTTGCCTGTTTCTGCCACCCTGGGGGCTGAGTACCCAGGCCTGTTACCTGTATCTGTGACTTCTAGTCTGTTTCCGCCACCCTGGGGGCTGAGTACCCAGGCTCGTTCCTGTGTCAGTTCCTGTCTGAACTGTGTCCTAGCCTGTTACCTGTTTGTCTCTATGTCCGATCCTTCCCTTTTCCTGCAGTGTCTGAACCAGTACCTAACTCCTACTCATTGTCTCTGTACTTCTGTTTGTGAGTTTGGTGTCCAATCGCTACTTCATAGCAAGTACCTTGTGTGTATCTGGTTCTACTTGTCCCGTTTCCCTGCCTCCGTATCTACCTCCTGTGTTCTAGCTATCTTCCTGTCTTTCCCTGTCCCTGTCCCATGCGAACAGTGCCCTATCCTGTCTGTCCGCTCCTGCGGCACTGCTCTGCTCCGCTTCCCGTCCGCACCTGCGGCTCTGCTCTTTCCTGCTCTGCTCTGATTCCTGTCCGTACCTGCGGCTCTGCTCTGCTCTGCTTCCCCTCCGCACCTGCGTCTCTGCTCTGCTCCGCTTCCCCTCTGCACCTGCAGCTATGCTCTGCCCTGCTCTGCATCCCCTCCGCACCTGCGGCTCTGCTCTGCTCTGCCCTGCTCCGCTTTCACTATGCACCTGCAGCTCTGCTCCGCTTCCCCTCTGCACCCGTGGCTCTGCTCTGCCCTGTTCCGCTTCCCCTCCGCACCTGCAGCTCTGCTTTCCCTCCACACCTGTGACTCTATTCTGCCCTGCTCCACTTCCCCTCCGCACCTGCGGCTCTGCCCTGCTCTGCTTCCCTTCTTGCGAGGTCCTTAGTCACGCCCCTCCAGGCATTCCTCGGTTCATGGCCCAGTGAGACCACTAACCACGCTCACGCCAAACAGTCCAGGCGTGAGACTAACAGTTTGCTCAGGCCATGGTCCCCGTTGAGTCTCACGGCCCTTCTCTCTCGGAGATATTTGAATCTTTGTCTGGGGAATACATGCACCAAAAAATTTTTTTTTCCCAAGCTGGGGTCCAGGCGATTTACGCATCACCCCAAATGGAGCTATCAGAATTCGTTCCCCCGGATCCACCATGGTACTATGGGGATCCAAAATAAAACCGTGCGTTTGTGGAGCAATGCTTGCTACATTTCAAATTTTCCCACAGATCGGGTTAAAGTGGCATTTCTGATGTCTTACCTAGCAGATGATGCCTTAAATTGGGTCACCCCCCTATGGGAAGCAAGGGATCCTATCGTCTCTGACCTGCAGGCCTTCCTGGAGGCCTTTCTAATGGTCTTCGATGACCCTAACCCTAAATCTTCTGCTAAAGCTTCCCTTCCCAATATCCTGGAGCAGTCCAGATGGGTGATGCGTGTAGGTAGCCCACTAGTTCCTCAGCCTGAAGAGGCTGCTGCCCACGCAGAATCCACAGAGGATGACAATGCTCCGCAGAATACTTCCCTTCCCAATCTCAAGAGGCAGCCCAGACGAGATAGGCGTAGAGGTAAACTGTCACACCAGGTCCTGTCCTCCCAAAGACCTCCTGTCCCCAGCTTGTAGAGGCAGCTACCCGTGCAGAATCCATGAAGGTTGACCATGTTCGTCAGGCAAAGCAGAAGCCGGAACTCAGTCATGAAATTGGATTGCGGTATTGCTGCGGTTTTATGGAATACCCTAAAGGTCTTTCTTCCGCAAAGTTTGGGGACTCCCAAAGCCTCGGGCCAGTAGGAGAGGCTGCCCTCGGCGTTAGTGTCTCCTCTCCACAGGTGACTGTGACTGTCTCCGTGGCAAGTGAAGGCCTCGGATTAACCGGAAGTTTCGGGCTGAAAGCCGTGAAGAGTCGGTGTCTGATCCCCGTCTGACAACTCTAGAATCCGGTTTGGGCATTGACAGGGATAGTACGAGTCCTACTCAGAAACAGTCAAAAAATGTCTGTACAAATTAAGCTCCAGATTGGAGCATTATACATGAAGAAGATCACATTCCAGGTGCTGTCTGGTTTACCCACAGGTCGTCCAGAGCCGAGAGCTCTAGGTCTGGAGATCCTGCATGGTGTTTCCTGGGGGACTGCTGAGGTACAAGGGGTGTCCAGTCCCCATACCTTCAGGACAGTCAGCAATGTCTTCTCCTTTTTCACCAGATCTGCTAGTCGCTGACTCGATGTGCGCTGAAGTCTCCAAATAAAGGGAAGCGGAGGCGATATCCCCACACAGTCTCAACAATTGTACCAATGATCTGGCTTCAGATACCGCCCCGCCTCGTAGCCATGTCATCTCAGGGACGAGACTGAAGATGGTCCCAAAGCAAGGATCTTCCATCTCTAATAAGTCTGGCAATAAGTCCATCAAGGCGGTGGATACCCCGAAGTCTCTGCACCCCTTCTACCAGGCGGAGGACCCCCAGTTGTCTCTTGAATCCTCCGGGGTGCTACCTGATGTTAAAAAATGAAGAGAGACTTTCCTACACCCTGTTCCTGGTACTTCGCCCACTTCATCCAGTAAGCTTGGCAAAGTTTACGTCAAGGCGGTGGTTACCCCCGAGTCTCTGCACCCCTCCAACCTGGTGGAGGATCTCCAGTTGTCACTTGAATCCTTTGAGGTGCTACCCGATAATAACAAATGGAGAGAGACTTTCCTATGTCCTGTTTCTGGCACTTCGTCCACTGCATCTGATGCTGAGGATAGCTCGATGGGAGGAAGCATCCTAGTCACCAAGATGGTGAGACCTGTCTCGTTCCCTCTAGTGGACAGAAGAGGTAGTCTTCTTGAAGAGAAGTCTTGGGAGTCCATTGAGAAGGATCGGCCTCCAACTTCTCTGCAGAAAATCCTTGAGGCTTGAAGAAGAGGGGGCGTAAAGAGGGGGGTACTGTAACATCCCCGGCGGCGTGCTGGCATGGCTTACCATCTCCCACCATACAAGACCGTCAACTTACCTACTAGTCCAGGCTGTGCACTATGCTCCTCTACTTGCTGTGTGCATGTCTCTTGTCTGCTGGCTTAGGGCGGCGGTGCTGGGACTTCCTGATTCTTAAAGTTACAGTGTGCGCAATCCTAATGCGTCCTCAGCCTATTGCTGTGAGTCACTGGATACTTAAACCTCCTCCAGGTGCCTGAGCAACACTTTCTTACAGTGTGTTCTGTGCAACTGTGAGTTGCCAGGTCCTGTCCTGAATCTTGCCTGTTTCTGCCACCTTGGGGGCTGAATACCCAGGCCCGTTACCTGTATCTGTGACTTCTAGTCTATTTCTGCCACCCTGGGGGCTGAATGCCCAGGCTCGATCCTGTATCTCGTTCCTGCCTGAACTGTGTCCTAGCCCGTTACCTGTTTGTCTCTATGTCCAATCCTTCCCTTTTCCTGCAGTGTCTGAACCAGTACCTAACTCCTACTCATTGTCTCTGTACTTCTGTTTGTGAGTACCCTGCTCCGCTTCCCCTCCGCACCTTCGGCTCTGCTCTGCCCTGCTCCGCTTCTGTATACCAGCCGTGTCTGCCAGTACCCGCCTGTCTGCATACCAGCCGTGCCTGCCAGTACCCGCCTGTCTGCATACCAGCCAAAACCTGCCCGTTCCTCCATTCCTTGGTGTGAGTCAACAGCTGTGTGACCGGGGTCTGACCTGGAGTAGCACCTGGGCCACCTCCCACGTCCCTCCTCAGACCACGGAGTTGATTAAGCTGCCGTGCGTCCGTGGTCGGATCTGGCGAGGTCCCTAGTCACGCCCCTCCAGGCACTCCTCGGTTCATGGCCCAGTGGGACCACTAACCACGCTCACGCCAAACATTCCGGGCATGAGCGTAACTTAACTTTGTAAGTTCACATTATACTATGAAGAAGAATTAGTAAAGTTCAAAACATGTAGGTGTTTTCCTACCGTACTTTGGTGTCTGTCTGTATGTCATTATTGGATAAGAAAGAAAGCTTTTTTTTGGAATATTTTAAAGGCAGTGCTGGACTGTGTGGTGGAAATCTTTGTTCACTTTGTTGCAAGAAATTAGTTGGAGATTGAGAGAGGTGGAAGAGAGAAGAAGTGAGAGACTGAGAAGCAATGTGAAGGTCGGATCAGGGTGTGTGATAAGGAAGGATGAGGACAGCGTGTTTCTAAACTGACCCCAATACTGATACGTGGCTGAGACACTGGAGTACAGCTGGTAAGACTTGGTACCAGGTCAAAGATCCAGTAGGGAAGAAGGGAAATCAACTGTAATGGTGCTGGGCTGAAAGTACACAATGGTAGTTATCAGTTTTTGGGGACCCTGAAATAGCAAAGACAAAGGCTACTTGCAACACGGACTTGGAGTCCAGATAGTCAAGCCAGGGCACGTATTCTACAGTGGGAGTGGACAACATGGAAAAAGAAGTCAGAAAGGATGGAGGTTCACAGAAAACTAATGACTGTAACTGCTGGTTACTATAAGTTATATAGCACTGTATAAAACTTTTAAATATGCTCTTTTGTTGGAAACATATGATTTGATTGACAAGTCATGTATCTGCTATTATCTATATATGGTACATCAATCAGTAAAATTCAGTTCATTTTCATATTAGGCCACACTAAATGCTTCCATGTCGACACATTACATCTGGGGTTCCTGTGTCATCTGAACCTGTTTCACTGGTGTCTAGAATCACAATAAAGACACCTCGTCCGTATGACCCTTACACTGGAATCAATCCATGACTACATAACCCTTATGGCATGGGTCATTGTCCTTCTACCAAACAGTAAACAGATGCTATGAAGGGATGAACTTGGTCTGTTACAATGCTTAAGTCCGAATATCCATTCATAGGTATCAGAGGACCCAGGATGAGCCAAGAAAACATTTTCCGCACCCACACACGCCCACCACTAGTCTGAAAGGAAGGATATACGGATTCATGCTGATTGTGTCAAATTCTGACCCTTCCATCATCAGGATCCAACAGCAACCTGGATTCCTCCAAACAATGTTTTCCACTGCTCAGTGACAGAATTTTTTCTCTCTTTTGTCCAATTACATTTTATTCATTTTTGTTTCCCTTAGATAGTAATGACACTGGAACTGGTCGTCTGCTTCTATAACCCACCTGTCCTAGGAATGGTGAATACAACAGCATGGTGGCTCAGTGATTAGCACTGCAGCCTTGCAGCACTGGGGTCCTGGGTTCAAATCCCACCAAATACAACATCTGCCAGGAGTTTATATATTCTCCCCGTGTTTGTATGGGTTTCCTATGGGTTCTCTGGTTTCCTCATACACCAAAGACATACTGATAGGGAATTTAGATTGTGAGCCCCTATAGGGACAGTGATTATAATATCTGTGAAGCGCTGTTGAATTAATGGAACTATATATGTGAGTAAAATAAATAAATGTATTGTAATATATTAGATTAACACCATCATTGTATTCAGCTGCAGATTAGTGATGAGCAAGCATGCTCATTACTTGAGATTACGAGCATGCTCGGGTATTTTCCCGAGTATCTTCAGCGTGCTCGGATGTTATGTTTCAGTCACTCTGTGCGCATGATTTGCAACTGTGACAGCTTTAATAAATGTGAGGAATGCCTGTTTCTTAGGCATGAGAAGCCTTCCATCTCTTGTAATAATCTAGCTGCCCGCCTTGGAACAGACTAACTTCTGAATATCCTTTTTAAAATGTGGAGCACAAAACTGGATCCCATATTCCAGATGTGGCCTCACCAGTGATTTATAAAGGGGTCACAGTACTTTAGGATCGCAGGATTTTATTTCTCTTTTTATACATCCTAAAATCGTATTTGCTTTTGCGGCTGCTGCTTGACATTGAGTACTGCTGCTCAGCTTACTTGTAACCAGAATACCCAAATCCTTCTCCTGTTCTGTAGTCCTGAGTATACTCCCATTAAATGTGTATGTAGCAATAGGATTACTCCGTCCTAGGTGCATTACTCTACATTAATCTACATTAAACCTCATCTGCCAAGTGTTTGCCCATTCAGTCATCTTATCCAGATCATTCTGCAATATCGTAATGTCAAGATCAGATTTTAATACCCTACATAGCTTGACACTTTACTCTCGATCCCATATCCAAGGTCATTAATAAAGAGGTTAAAAAGAATCGGTGCTAGCACAGATCCCTGCAGTCCCCACTGCTGACAATATCCCATTTAGAGAACGTACCATTTATGACGACTCTTTGTTTCTTATAATTTAGCCAATGTAAAGAACAAAAAATTTCCAGGCAAACCAATTCATTATTGATCAGAGGACTCACAAATTATTAATCCTACAAAGCACCATTCTTGAGTCATAAAAGATCCAAACTTCGAGACCGGGTGGTGAAGCACGTGGGCAAGGTAATTATTATGTTGATACTGTGACAATTATTCAGCTATTATTACTATTTGCTTGCCAATACAGGGTTGATCAAGGATTTATACATAGAGTATTTGATACATGATTTTGATGGGTACCTTCACAGATAAGGTGTCAGCAATATGATCTTTGGAAATAGTTCTCACCTGAATATGATCACTAAATCTAACATATACTTACTCTGATATAAGATCTTTGCTGTGACCATATAATATACTCAAAATTGAAATAATTTTTCTGGGTCTTCCCCCTTTTTGAGTGCTTCTCATACCGCTTTTTGTTGTGAGCCTATACCTATACCTCTGTACTATTAGGCTGTGTTCCCAATATGCGTTTTTTAAGCGTTTCCGCAGCGGCAAACGCTTGGTAGAAGGTCTGCCATGTTCCCCAATGATAATCCGCATGTGCTGTGCACATGCTGCGGAAATTTCCGTTGCGGAAAAATCCGCAGCACTACCAATTATTTTGCGGAAGTGTGACGTTTTCGCCGCCATTGACTTGCATTGGACCGCATATCATCCGCATCACTGCATCTGTACATGCGGATTCCATGCGTTTCAATGTGCGGATGGTACCCGGGTTTGAAGAAGAGGAGACTCTCCTCCAGACCCAGGTACCATAGTACCTGTAAAAAAAAGAATAAAATAAAAAATAAATATTATACTTACCTTCTGATGGCCCCCGGTGTCCTTGTCTTGGCTTGCCGGCAGCTCGCGGTGTTCTCAAGGACCTGCGGTGACGTCATTTAGTCATGTGATGGGTCACGCGACCGCTGACGTCGGCAGGTCATTTAGTCTAGCGCAAGCTGCCAGCAAGCCAAGACAAGGACACCGGGGGCCATCAGAAGGTAAGTATAGATTTTTTTTTTTTTTTTTACCATTTTTTTTCGGTCACACTATATAAATCCATGCCATTTGCATGGATTTATATAGTGTGACCAAGTTGTCAAGCACTTTCCAAGTGATGCTAAAATCGCTTGGAAAGCGCTTGACAACCCGCATGCGGAAATGCATGTGAAGAACGCTTCACATCCGCTTGTCCCTGGCAGGAAAAACGCATGTACAATCCGCATGTACAATCCGCATGTACAATCCGCATGTACAATCCGCATGCGTTTTTTTCTGCCAGGGAGATGCAGAAACGCTCAGGAAAAATCCGGAGCATTTCTGCATCATGGGCACATAGCCTTAAGGAGGAATCGTTCTCTTGTGCTGATGCTATTGAGCACAACTCTTTTTAATGTGCGTGCTTAAATGTCCATTATTTAATAAAATGATGTCTGATTTTCCCGTGATAAATGGTTTGGATCTTTTATGACTCAAGAATGGTGCCATTTAGCCAATATCTCTAATTGGTTTCGGATGGGAGAGTGAAAGCTTATCTAATTAATTGGCCATTCAGTATGTAACACTGGGGGATAAACAAGACTGAACACAAGACTTTCAAAGACTTTTACACATCATAGAGGAAATCTCATGACACCTTCTCTAAATCTACCTCATGATCCTGAGGAACATTGGGATCTTCTTGTTTACAATCCACTAGAAGAGGATGGGGACATCTCTCTGGTGTTGTCCTCTCACGGGATAGATCTGGAGGAAACAGATACAGGGACTGAATTCATTCTTTACATACAGATAATTATAGGCCGTGTGCATTTAGTCCTGTCTATTACCTGGTGATGTGAGGGGCTGGGGAACCTTCATCATGACGTCCTTGTACAGATCTTTGTGTCCTTCTAAATACTCCCACTCCTCCATGGAGAAATAGACGGTGACATCCTGACACCTTATAGGAACCTGACACATACAAGGATACAGTCATCCCTCTGATCCCTTCATAGCATTAATGTATTATGTCCCAGCATTCCCAGCAGTGTCACCTCTCCAGTCAGCAGCTCAATCATCTTGTAGGTGAGTTCTAGGATCTTCTGGTCATTGATGTCCTCATGTAACCGGGGGTGAGGTGGAGGCCCTGTGATTGGGCTCAGGGGTCTTCCCCATCCCTCAGACACAGGGGTCTGACAGCGATCACTAGAGGTCTTCTTCACTACTGTGTAATCCTGGTTATGGAGAGACACATTAATAAATCTCACTACAGACATTTCCAGAGTCCTCACCTCTCCAGTTCTGTCCATCTGTTATTTCCGTAGATAAGAATGATGTAATGTGACGTCATCAGATTCTCTCACCTCTCCAGTAAGCCGGAAGAGGATCTCTAGGGTGAGGTGTAATATCCTCTCTGCCATCTTGTCCCTGTCTCTATCCATCCTTGACTGGTCAATCCGGAGAATTCTCTTATATAGAAGATCTCCACTGAGAGGATCCGATATTGTAGGGACCTGAATGGGGAGAAGATGATGATGTAACATCATAAAGATCCCATGTAAGAAATCTCCGGAGCTGTTACCGGCTTCACATAATCATTATATCCAGTCATGGCCCTGTCCTGCCCCCGGTAGAACACACAATCAAAATATAGTCATATACAGATTCCTCTACCCTGTGCCAGTCATTGCACTGGTTGCCCATCCACTACAGAGTTCAATATAAACTTCTCTCTCATCCACAAAAGCGCTCCACGGTTCAGCACCATTCTACATCTCGTCCCTCGTCTCAGTCTACCACCCTTCCCGTACCCTCCGTTCTGCTCATTACTTAAAATTAAATCCTCAATAATCCGAACCCATCTCCAAGACTTGCAGGTTGCGCCAGTTCTTTGGAATGGACTACCCAGGAAACATTCCCAATACCCACAGTTATGGCGGAAAAACATATTTCTTTAGACTAGCCTTTTGCCTCGCCTCACCTCACTTATCTAACTATCCCCATTTTGCCCATACAAAACTGTCTTCGAAATCAGGACCTTTGTATCATCTGTTCACACACCCTCCATGCACTTAATAGCCCTCTGTGTCTGTTCTGTACACATACTGGCTGGTGACTGGTTCATGAAATGTTATGAGAATATTCTATTTAGTATATTATGGCTGTATCGTACAATACAATAACTTTTTACCATTTACCTTTCGAGTCTTCCCTATTTCCTCATAGATTGTAAGCTTGCGAGCAGGGCCCTCACTCCTTTTGGTATCTGTTGATTTATGTGATTATTGTTTTTCTGTAATGTCTTTATTGTCTGTACAAGTCTCCTTTAAAATGTAAAGTGCTGCGGAATATGACGGCGCTATAGAAATAAAAATTATTATTATTATTATTATAGATTGTAAGCTTTCGAAAAAGGACCCTGACTACTCTTGATATCTGAGCTATCTGTTATTCTGTAATGTCTTTATTGTCTGAACAAGTCCCCCTTTAAAATTGTAAATTGCTGCAGAATATGTTGGCGCTATAGAAATAAAAATTTTTAATATAATTATTATTTATCACAGAATATCTCCAATCCGAAATCAAAAACACAGGACAAATCTAAAAGGAAAAATTTATGTATGGGTCTTGGAATGTGGCTGCAACACTGAAAGGGTTAATGTCCCCTGCGCCCAGTAATGGGGAATCTCCACAGACCTCCACACTAGATATATGGCTGTGACTGAATCCTAGTAGATAACGGGATCTGGTGCCTCCGTACTCCAGGAGTCAGTCATGTTCCCGTTATCACACAGGGTCTGTTCCTCTCATTCTCGCTGCCATCATTACCGAACACTCAGCTCCTCCAGCTTGTTGTCTTACATGTGGCCGCTTCCTTCATGGGAAAACCCTTCACTTCCTGCAAACTCTAGAATGCCTCCTCCCCTCCTTATGACCTCATCACAGGTCCTACAAGCACTGAACAGCCATATATCTAGGGTGACAGAAATTGTTTCCCACGTATCTTGTGAGACAGGTTAAGGGATTAGATTATAGGGTCACCACGGCCGTCTGGCAGCTGGATATCGGCTTCTGGACCAAATCCTGGCTGAAACTAAGGATGATCAAACCCGTGGATGTTCGGGTTCAGCCGAACGATAGCTCAAAGTTCGGTTTGGCATCCAAACTAGACCCTGAACCCAATAGAAGTCAATGAGGACCCCCGAAACTTTGGTGCTTTAAAATAGATGCAAAATGGTCATAGTAAGAGCGAGGGGGCTACAAAAGGAAGCAAAATGGGGATAAGAGCAGAGCAATTACCCTGCAAACAAATGTGGAAAGGGAAATTATTTAAAATAATATAGAATAAAAAAAAAAAAATCTTGAACCATGAGTCGGAGGTCCAAGTGGAGGAGAAGGTTGGCAGTGTTGGTACAAGAGGCGGTGTAGGTGGAAGAGTCGGAGATAGCCAACACTGTTTTTGTGTTTTTTTTTTTTATTGATTATTTTGGGGGGATACTCTGAAAACAGGCAGTGTAATTATCTTCTGGCCACTCTCTCTCTCTCTGTAAACAGGCCATGTAATACTCTGCACTTTTTTTGGGTGAAAACAATGAAAGCATCAAATTAGAGACCTGGTCATGGTGCTGATGGTGATGGTTTAGCTGCTGCAGGGAGAGCGAGGACATGGTAAATCTGTGTCAGCAATGTGCCCAAATGAAACATTTTCCTCTGGTGCATGCAGGTGACAGGACATTTCTGAGTAATTTTGCAGGCCAGAGTACTGCTGGATGAATGGTGAGGCCAGAACAAGTAGAGGTGGTTTTAGATTGGTTGGCTGAGAGTGCCTTCAGTTCCTTCATTTTGTCTTCCATCCAGTCCCCTGCTAAAAGTGCAGAATTTGCACCTGCGGCCCATGGCCATCTGCCTTCCACCTCACTGCCCTACAAGTCAGGCAAGCAGTCTGAGCCCCCAGACACTTCTGCTTTTTGATGACTGCTGACTGTGGTTCCATGGGAAATCCACCTGGTCCTGCTCCACAATTCTAAGAGATTGAGTGCACTGATGCTCGACCACTTGTTCTGTTGGGAGGATGAGTGCAAACAGTCAGCGGACCACTGCAGCACATCTGATGATGATGAAACACAGGTGCCAACTGCTGCAGCTTTCTGCTGTGTGTAGACTGGCCAGGAGGGTATGAGGGTGTGAGGACTGGGTGGAACATCATGCAGAGGATTAGTATTATTTTTTTTTAGCATACCATTGATTCCATAGTGCTCGGCATGAGGAGGGGTTACATTGCAAATACAAATAGAAATTACAATAAACAAACTAATATTGACAGACTGTTACAGAGGACCATCCGAGTGACGTGGGCAGTTCAGAGGAAGAGTTGGTGGTTATGGAGCCCCTGCTGCACAGCAAAAGAGGGAGCAGGATGCAAAAGCACCGTGGGCAGCCCCTAGCCATTATGTCGGCTGCTATTGGCCAACATGCCGATGAACTAAGCACACCAAAGCCAGCTCAAAGGAGCTCCCAGACAATACACAGATGGTTTTCATGCTGTGCCATCACAGACTGAAGCGAGACATAAATGTTCTCAGCCTGAGCACCACTTGCATGACTAGGCATCTGAATGCAAAGCACGAGCTGCAGTGGAGTACACACCCGAAAAAACAGGAAAGATTTGAGCCTCCTCCTGCTCCCTCTTCTGCTGCAGTCTCTGCCTCTTCCTCCCCCTCCCGAGCAACAAGGCCACCTGGCTCCCCGCAAAGAGAGGATGTGACAGTAACACCACCAACAGTGTCACCAAGCATCTCCACACCATTTAAGCGTTCAGCTGTATATCCACCACACTGGATCCCATGTTTAACATGTGGCCTCCCAAGTGATTTATAAAGGGCTAACAATATGTTGGGATCTTGGGAACTACAGCACTTGGTTCCCAGCCACCACTACTTTTCCAGGAGGGCCATCCCTGCCCTGTACAAATGTTGCACTGCGCAACACTATCAGTGTAAATGTCCACATAACCACCGATACATTGACCAATAAGCACGGTTTGAGGCGTTATATCTCTCTAACTGCCCACTACTTAAATGTTGTTGTGGCTCTGACTGAGGAAGAAAGTGTGTTTTGTCCTATCACCACCAAGGATGGCTGGATGTTTTTGGGATGTTTCTCTGTCCATGTTGACTCCTCCTCCTATTCTGCTTCCTCCAACTCCTCCTCATCCACTCAGCATAACACCTGCACCACCAACTTCAGAACAGCAAGGGGGAAACGACATCAGGCTGTTCTGAAACTCATCTGTTTGGGGGAAAAATCCCACACTGCACAGGAGCTGTGCATGGGGATCAAAGAACAGACAGATGAGTGGTTGGTGCCGCTGAACCTCAAGCCCGGCTTGGTGGTGTGCAATAATGGGCAAAATCTTGTAACCGCTCTGGGCCTAGCCGGATTGACGCACATCCATTGCCTGGCGCATGTGCTGAATTTGATTTGGTGGTGCATAGCTTCTTTAAAAATTACACAGATATGTCAGAGCTGCATTGAAATTGCGGGCAGTCTGTGCGTGCTTTCGGATTTCTCACCCTGCCGCAGCTCATGTGTCTGCACCGAAACTTCACTTCTGCCTTGCACATGCTGGATAGACTTTGTGAGCAGCAAAAGGCTGCAGTTTCAGCTGCAGCAAGCACGGGTGTGTCGCTTTGCAGAACAACACCACTTCATAACCAATGAGTGGGCCTTTATGCAGATGTGTGTGCCGTGTTGTGCTGATTCAAATACTCCATGAACGTGGACGATGCCTATGATTAGTGATGAGCGAGCACTAAAATGCTCGGGTACTTGTTGTTCAAGTTAAGCAAATTGGAATGCTCAAGTGCTCGGACCGAGTAACGAGCCCAATGTAAGTCTATGGGAAACTCGAGTATTTTTCTGGCGGCTCCCCCGGCGGTCTGCAGAGGGCCTAAAAATTGCCCAAATCGATGGGAATAGTGCTCAAATGACATGGGAACAGCATGGGGAAGACCCCTGGAAGCATTACTTGCTCCCAGGTCACTGCTGTCAACAACGTTGTCAGAGGTATTACGCCTCTTTTACGGACTCACAATAAAACATACAAAAATGAAACCAAAATGGATTTTCCTGGGAAATATGTTAAGTAACATCCTGTCCAGGGTAATGACTTGTATATGAGGCAAAATAAATAACCAAAAACAAAAATGCTCCTCCACACCTTGGGCTATGTTCACATGTAGCGTATTTGATGCCTTTTTGCACTTTTGCATTGCTTTCAACAGTAAAAAAACATTTACCGGTAAATGGCATTTTAACATTTTACTACTTTATCTGGCCATGTGGTGTGTGACACATCATCAGACACATACTGTTTCATTTATGATGGAGGGAATCTGAAAGTCACAAAGACTATTTTTATAGGGCCATCAGGCGGCCCTTACTATTCTTAAAGGACCAGCAGTCGGCTATGCTTTGTTGTTCTCATTATTAACGAGTGGGTGTCCTATACTGTTATTGCGTATGCAGTGAAGCAACGGCTGCCAAAGATTTGGAGGAACTCCAATGCCCCTTGCAAGAGACGTAGAGGTCGGAGGGCCTCCTGAAAACAATGTTCCCATTAATAGGAAGTGTGTCTCCCATACTGTTTGCCTATGCAGTCAAGCAACGGCTGCCAAAAATTTGGAGCAACTCCAATGCCCTTTGCAAGAGACATAGATATGTTGATATGGTACATATGGTGGTGATATGGTGCTGGAGGATGAGGATGTGGAGAAGGAGGAGGAAAAGAGCAAATAGACAAAATCAGGAAGTGTATATGTAGCGCCCCGAGGGTTCGGTCGCTACAGGGGTATTGCACCTCAACCAGAGGTGTGATATCCCACTCCCGGGTAAAGATGGTGTGTGGACCGGTACTCAGTTAGCTGCATGCATCACATACACCCCATTTCCGGGGGACAGCTCAACGGTGATCCCATTAGTACAGTAATGCAGGCACGACAGAACATGTCCCTGGCTGGAGTGGGGAGGGGGGAGGAAAACCCAGTGATGTAGGAGCAGGAGGGGACGGGTTCTGGGCATAGGTAGGAGCCCATTGGTTGCAAGTCACCTGGGCTCATACACAGCGAGGGAGGTATATAAGGTGGGCACCATCTTAGATCAGTGTTCAGTCTGAGAGAGGAAGTGACAGAGCAGGGCATCTGTGGAGCTCTGCTCCGGAGGTGGGCCTAGCCTGTGAGGCCCAGCCAGCACTGAAAGAGAAGAATGTCAGTGCAGAGAGTTGGAGAAGAGAAGGAGTTCAGCCAGAGAGGGCTGACAGGGAGTTGTGGCTCAGTCTGGGCCCAGCTCCACGAGGCAGGCCTGGAGTGGAGGCCAGAGCCAGAGGAGAGGAACAGAAACAGAAAGGAAAGTAAGAAGGAACAGAACACCAAGAGAGGCCCAGAGACACGAAAGCAGAAGGAACCCTAAGGACCCAGGAGATTGCGGGTGACGGGTTGGCAGAACAGGGTACCGGATCCCAAGTTGGTGGAGGCGACTAATCCTCAGCCAAGGACTGGCGGTCGTGACCATTTACTGGTGCGACCCCTCACTACACCTACTAGAAAGGCACACCACATAGGGTCAGGGAAGTGGACACCCAGCCTCCCAAGAGAAGACCCGAGGCAGCTGGACAGAAGTAGTGTCACTGTTGGGGCACGGCTGACGAAAGGATAGAAGGGAGTCCTGTGCCACACTCCGGAATTACCTGGGGGTTGACCGAGCCCCCTGCCTGGTGAATGCAGCACTGCTCGGGCGGTCCTATCTGCGCACAAGTGACCTGGATGAGAACTGTGAGTAAAGAACTTGAACTGCAATACCTTGTCTCTGTGCTTTCTCACCGCATACAGCACCACTAGTGCTGGGACGCCCGCACCATCACCCCCACCATCTACTACACTGCCCTGGGGCTGCACTGTTCCCATGGGGAGTCACACTACCTCAGCTGCATACACCATCAGCCCCAGCGGTCGGCCTTGCAGCGGCGGTCCGCACTGACCGCAATCCACGGGTGGCGTAGTCGGACATTAAAACCACAAAAACCCTATAAAGACTGCCACTGGTTTGACCACCCTGAGCCACGGGACCGGGTCACCGCCACGGTGACTACAACCCCCAGCTTCCACAAAAAGGGCTTGGTTCTGGGTTCCCCACGCGGCCCAGAGGGCGCGTTATATACCCATATCTGGGTGTGAAGACAGAGGTGCATGAGAATAGTTAGACCTCCCAAAAAAAGACACTGTAGATGTTACGCTGCTATCATTCGGTGGTGTTGAGAAGTCTGGCCCAATCCAGCCCTTGTTCATTTTTGTATGAGTCAGCCTGTCAGGATTTTTAGTTGACAGACGGATGCGCCTATCGGTTATAATTCCACCAGCGGCACTAAAAACCTGCTCTGACAAAACGCTAGCGGAAGGACAGGCCAGGACCTCCAAACCGTAGAGAGCCAGTTCACGCCACGTGTCCAGCTTGGATACTCAATAATTATAAGGCACAGAGGAATAATGGAGGACGTTGGTACAGTCGGCAAGGTACTCCCTCACCATCTTCTGAAACTTTTCCTTCCTTGGGAGAATACCCCAAGCCTCAGGACCTGTGCGATGGGAGGGTCTGAGAAAACTGTCCTAGAGCTTTGACAGTGTTCCCCTGCCTCTGCTGGATTGCATTTGTGTCTCTCTTGCCTGTACTCCTTGGTTGTCCAACGAACTGTGATCTCTGCCGCCAGCATTTTCAGATGGGAATTTTTTAAATAATTCCTCAACAAGGGCCTTCTTGTACTGCCCCATTTTATTAGGCCTGTCCCGCAAGGGAATAAGAGACAGAAAGTTCTACTTGTAGCGTGGGTCTAGAAGTATCACCAACCAGTAATGACTGTCACCCAAAATTTGGACTACGTACGGGTCATGGGAAAGGCAGAATAACATAAACTTAGCCATGTGTGGCACACTGCAAAGAGGCAAGACTTCCGTGTCCTCACCAAGAGGACGACTGACCATGCTCTCCTCCTCATCCTCCTCCTCTTCCTCCTCCTCACTGTCCTCAGGGCATCCACGCTGAACAGACGGTATGACAGTTGTGCGGGTAGTACCGTCTATAGCGCAGAAAACTAGCTCCTGTTCTTCCTCTTCCTCATTGTCACCCAATCCACGTTGGGATGAGATGAGGCTGGGCTGTGTGGAATCACCCTGTATGGTTCCTTGCTCCATCTCATCGTGCTCTGCCTGCAATGCATCCTCTTTAATTGTGAGCAGAGAGTGTTTCAGAAGACAGAGAAGCGGGATGGTGATGCTAATTATGGCGTTTTGGAGGATGGTACAAATGTCCAAATCCATGTCCACTCCTGAGGTTTTATGTGTGGAGTCTGACATGAATACCGACGTCCTTGTTGATGCTGGTAGTCAACAACTGCCCTATTCTGCTCACAAATCCTTCCCAGCATCTGCAATGTAGAGTTCCAACGCATAGGGACATTGAAGATCAGTCGGGGGGCTGGAAGCTGCAATCAATGCTGAAGCACGGCAAGGGCGGCAGAAGCTGTAGCTAACTTTCTAAAATGGGCACACAGGAGACGTACTTTGACAAGCAAATCCGGTTAGGTTTTGAGAAACTACTGAACCACGAGGTTAAGCACATGGGCTAGGCGTGTTACGTGTGTGAGCTCGCCTCGCCTCAGAGCCGCCACCAGGTTCTGGCCATTGTCACACACGACCATGCCTGGCTGTAGGGTCAGCGGTGTCAGCCACAGATCTGTCTGCTCTTTCAGAGCTGTCCACAACTCTTCAGTGTTGTGCGGTTTGTCACCTAAGCATATTAGCTTCAGCACAGCCTGTTGCTGCTTGGCCGAGGCAGTGCTTCCATCTTGCGACTGATGTGGTCATTTCGGAAATGGAGGCTGAAGAGGAGGAGGAGGTGCAGCAGCTATAGAATGTGGGGGCAACTCTGAATGACCCAGGGTCAGCAATCCATCGGCATCGGGAGGACGTGTTACGTCCCAAGGTAGGACTGGGTCCCAGCTTCCACTATATTAACCCAGTGTGCCGTCAGCGAGATGTACCATCCCTGCCCACAAGCACTTGTCCACGTGTCCGTGGTTAGGTGGACTTTCCCATTAACTGTTTTGTTGAGGGCACATCTAATGTTGTGGGACACGTGCTCGTGTAATGCGGGGACGGCACACCGGGAGAAATAGTGGTGGCTGGGGACCGAATACCAAGGGACGGACGCCGCCATCAGGTTGCAGGAAGCTTCCGTCTCCACAAGCCTAAAAGGCAACATTTCGAGTGCAAGCATTCGCGAAATGTGTGAATTTAGTAGTGTGGCCTGTGGGGCGTTGGCTGCATATTTGCGTTGCGTTCCAAGGACTGTGGTAGGGACAACTGAGCGCTGCGCTGGGACAAGAATGTGGACGTGCTTGTTGATGGTGCTATTTGAGAGTGTTCAACGATAGGTGCAGGGCATGAGGCATCTTGGCATGCGCCATGGAAATGGGATTGGCGTGCACGCACAACAGCGGAACAAGCAGTGGTGTCACCCGCAGACACTGTTCCTGGACCCTGGGGTTCAGCCCACTTAGTCGGATGCTTTGCTGCCAAGTGCCTGATCATGCTGGTGGTGGTCAGGCTGCTAGTTTAGCTACCCCTGCTGATGCTGGCCAGGCAGGTGGTGGAAATTGCCTTTTTGGGGTTATCTGTAGAGTCTTTAAAAAATAACCAGACTCGGGAAGACCTAACAGTTGTACAGGCAACTTCCGTTGTGTTGGTGTTACGATGAACGCTTTCCCGCCTTGTGTCTGCAGCCACCACACTGCTTCTTCCTGCCTGTTGTGGTGCTACGCTTCCCTCTCCCTGTGTGCTGCTGTCCTCGCTCTGTATGTCCTCTTGCCAGGTTGGGTCAGTTACTATATCATCCACCACCTCGTCTTGCACTTCCGCACCCTGGTCCTCCTCCTGACTTTCTGGCTATTGTGTCTCATCATCATCCACCCCTTGCGACAGTAATTGCACTTTCCCACCGTCACCTTCGTGTGACATTGGCTGCTTCAATTTTTGGGTATCGCTACACACGTTCTCCTCTTGACTCGCTTGAAGCTGGCCAGGCGAGAGGCCTGAATCTACAAATGGAAAAGTGAACAGCTCATCTGAGTGTCCAAGTGTGGGATCAGTTATCTCCAGGCACTTGGCATGGTGGGAGGAAGGAGGATCAGGGTGAGGAATATGCGGTCCAGACTCACGGCTACTGAGACTTGACCATGTGGAAGAGGAAGACAGGGATGGTGGTGGTGGCTAAGTGACTGAAAGCATTATCTGCTATCCAACCAATAACCTTTTGACACTGCTCTGTGTTCAATAGTGGTGTTCTGCGGTTCCCTAGTAATTGGGACAGGAAGGTCGAGCAACAAGATGTGGGTTTTTGTTGTGGCACAATTTCAGCTTGCCCATGGCCACGTCCTCGGCCTGTGCATGCACCATCACGTCCACTTCCCCGTCCCTTGCCACGCACCTTGCCCATTTTAATGGAGGACAATATTTTCCACGTTCACGAGAAATGGCTGATTTTGGAATGCAGTTATATGTGATACGTCTGACAGAGAACAACAATTTTAAATAGCAGGCCTGTAATTTGCTAATATTATTCTTCACAGACACCTAGTGTGAATATCTTGACCGGCACACTGCAACAGAATGAAAATGGAAGAAATGTCTGATTTTGGAACGCTCTTATAGGTGTTATGTCTAACAGAGAACCCCGGTTTTAAATAGCAGGCCTGTAATTTGCTAATACTATCCATCACAGACACCTAGTGTAAATAGCTTGACCGACACTCTGCAACGGAATGAAAATGGAAGACATGTCTTATTTTGGAACACTCTTATAGGTGTTATGTCTGACAGAAAACCACGGTTTTAAATAGCAGGCCTGTAATTTACTAATACTATTCTTCACAGACACCTAGTGTGAATAGCTTGACCGACACACTGCAACAGAATGGAAAAGGAGGCCAATATTTTCCGCGTTCAGTTTAAATTTCTGGATTTTTATCGCGGAAATATGGAACAGATCTGGCTTTATTCTGCAGTGAGAACAAGCAAATGTAGCAGAAAAATGGTGCACTCTGGATTGCTTTTTAAGCAAATAACCAGGATTAAGATCCAAAAATTTTTTTCCCTGGCCCCTGATATCTGGGGCTATGTCTACAAATATCTGTAAGAACAGCAGCAGCAGGAACATTCAATGGACCCTCTTGCATTATATGCACTGCAGTCTGCCACATACACTGCCTGCCTGCCTAATTCCTGCTATCACCACTGAATATTTGCAGCTGGATTAGTCCTCAGAAGAACTGTTAGTTCAGGTAGATATATATATATGTTGTGGGATACCTATACTAACAGGACATTCAATGAACCCTCTTGTGCTGTATCATGCACTGCAGTCTGCCACATACACTGCCTGCCTGCCTAACTCCTGCTATCGACACTGAATATATGCAGCTGGATTAGTCCTCAGAAGGACTGTTAGTTCAGTTGGATATACACTGCTCAAAAAAATAAAGGGAACACTCAAATAACACATCCTAGATCTGAATGAATGAAATATTCTCATTGAATACTTTGTTCTGTACAAAGTTGAATGTGCTGACAACAAAATCACACAAAAATCATCAATGGAAATCAAATTTATTAACAAATGGAGGCCTGGATTTGGAGTCACCCCCAAAATTAAAGTGGAAAAACACACTACAGGCTGATCCAACTTTGATGTAATGTCCTTAAAACAAGTCAAAATGAGGCTCAGAATTGTGTGTGGCCTCCACGTGCCTGTATGACCTCCCTACAACGCCTGGGCATGCTCCTGATGAGGTTGCGGATGGTCTCCTGTGGGATCTCCTCCCAGACCTGGACTAAAGCATTCACCAACTCCTGGACAGTCTGTGGTGCAACGTGACGTTGGTGGATGGAGCGAGACATGATGTCCCAGATGTGCTCAATCGGATTCAGGTCTGGGGAATGGGCAGGCCAGTACATAGCTGCAATGCCTTCATTTTGCAGGAACTGCTGACACACTCCAGCCACATGAGGTCTGGCATTGTCCTGCATTAGGAGGAACCCAGGGCCAACTGCACCAGCATAAGGTCTCACAAGGGGTCTGAGGATCTCATCTTGGTAACTAATGGCAGTCAGGCTACCTCTGGCGAGCAAATGGAGGGCTGTGCGGCCCTCCAAAGAAATTCCAGCCCACACCATTACTGACGCACTGCCAAACCGGTCATGCTGAAGGATGTTGCAGGCAGCAGAATGCTCTCCAAGGCGTCTCCAGACTCTGTCACGCCTGTCACATGTGCTCAGTGTGAATCTGCTTTCATCTGTGAAGAGCACAGGGCGCCAGTGGCAACTTTGCCAATCCTGGTGTTCTGTGGCAAATGCCAAGCGTCCTGCACGGTGTTGGGCTGTGAGCACAACCCCTATCTGTGGATGTTGGGCCCTCATACCACCCTCATGGACTCAGTTTCTAACCGTTTGTGCAGACACATGCACATTTGTGGCCTGCTGGAGGTCATTTTTCAGGGCTCTGGCAGTGCTCCTCTTGTTCCTCCTTGCACAAAGACGGAGGTAGCGGTCCTGCTGCGAGGTTGTTGCCCTCCTACAGCCCCCTCCACGTCTCCTGGTGTACTGGCCTGTCTCCTGGTAGTGCCTCCAGCCTCTGGACACTAAGCTGACAGACACAGCAAACCTTCTTATCACAGCTCGCATTGATGTGCCATCCTGGATGAGCTGCACTACCTGAGCAACTTCTGTGGGTTGTAGAGTCTGTCTCATGCTACCACGAGTGTGAAAGCACAACCAACATTCAAAAGTGACCAAAACATCAGCAAGAAAGCATTGGTACTGAGATGTGGTCTGTGGTCCCCACCTACAGAACCACTCCTTTGTTGAGTGTGTCTTGATAATTGCCAATAATTTCCATCTATTGTTTATTCCATTTGTACAACAACATGTGAAATTGATTGACAATTAGTGTTGATTCCTAAATGGACAGTTTTATTTCACAGAAGTTTGATTTACTTGGAGTTATATTCTGTTGTTTAAGTGTTCCCTTTATTTTTTTGAGCAGCGTATATATATGTTGTGGAATACCTATACTAACTATGAAGAAGCAAATCTCTCCCTGACGCAGCAGCAGCTCTCCCTACTCTGCCTGGTTCCGGAGTAGACTGTGACGAGCATGGCGGCGCCCGGTCTTATATATACCTGATGATGCTGTGCGGCCAGCCAATCATGGCTACGGCATTACAGTGCATGGCAGGCAATCCCTGTTTATTGGCTCTCTAAACAGCGCCAAACATGCAGGGAGGGAACCTGAGTTCCCAGAAATACACGCCGAGCGCTGAACTCGTCGAGCACAGTGATGCTCGGTCGAGTACCGAGCAGTGGCGAGCACTTTCTCTCATTACTACTGATGATGCCATCATCAGCGTTACCTTCCCGCTTCTACACCTCCTAGAAAAAGAAAGCTTCAGGCGATGATAGATGAGGTGGTGGCACAGAAGGAAGTGAAGGAGGAACAGGGACCATTCACACTATTAAGAGTCCAGTTGTCCACACATGGCTTGGATGATGGGTTCCTGTACCAACAACGGTTAGGAACACAACTGTCCAGTCAGGGGACAGTTTTGTAGGAGGAGTATGAGGAACAACCATGTTCACCACGGGCGTACATATCATTGGTGCAACTTGTGCGGCCGCACAGAGGCCCGAGAGATAAGGGGGCCATTTCGCATCTCCAAAGCAGATCAAATTTTACATTATGATGGGCTATTAGGGCTCACAGGGGTCCTCTCCTCACTGTGTCCACCAGTGATGTTCACAGTAGGATGGAACTCAAAGCAGCTCACAGGCATCACTGGAACATGGCTGGGGGATACAGATGATACAGCTCCCACCGAGGACAGCTTTTCATTGCCTCTGAGCAGCCTGGCACATGAGGCAATATATGCTGCTGTGCCTGCGCAACGACCACCGAGTTCCCCGGATTGTTACAAGTGCTGATTACTGGGTGGCCACCCAGCTGGATCCCCTCTACAAACACAACTTGCCATCCTTACTTCTGTCACTAGAGCATGATCGGAAAATGCGGGAATACAAGCACACGCTCTGGTAGACGCACGTCTGACGGCATCCTCACCTGACAGCAAGAGCTCAGTGGAAGCACAAGGTAGAAGAGGAGGAAGTCGCCAACGCAGCTGGGACACCGGTACCACCTCAGAAAGGAGGGTTAGAACGGCAGAAATGTGGAAAACCTTCCTCAGTACGTTGCAATGTCCAGCACCACCATCTGATGTAATCCGTACTAGCAGGAGGCAGCGTTTCAGTTATGCCTGTGTAGCAACTCACTCGGGATTAATAGGTTAGACACGAAAAAAAACGAAACTGAACCTGTGGGTTCCTGTACAGACTATATATCCTGATGTGGCGCCCCTGAGGGTTCGGTCGCCACACAGGTACTGCATCTCTTTAATGAGGTGTGGTATCTCTCCTTCGAGGTAAGGATGGTGCAGCTGTCAGGACCCCACCTCTGCATTCATCCCTACATCTCTCCCACCTGTAGGGGGGCTTATATGCACCAGGGTGCTGCCCCAGCCGGGATAAGTGAAGATGGGGGAACCAAAGATGGGGGAACCTAGTAGTGGGTGAGGGTGGAGGACACACTTAGAGGTTACACGTACTAAATTCATATTTAATACTCAGCCATCTTAAGTTCAAGGTCTTTGATTGTGATCTTCATCGCTGAACGTGGCTTTCGGTGTGAACCTGCAGTTGATGGGGACACGGTCTTCGTACTGTCGTCACTGAATTTTGGGTCTTCTATCCTTTGGATTACGAGCTCGGAGAGAATGAAGACACAGGACAGGATGTTTGTGTCTAAACATACTCTAAAAAACTTTATTACAAAACACAGGGCTAATATACACCCTAAAGGCAGGAAACGGATTTGCCATATATGGTTCGATTATACAGTTTAGCTGAACAAGCGAAAAAAGCTAGTTTCTGTATGCTTTAAAATATTTAATTAGACTTATCTAGTTAGCAAGGTCATTTCATCTTTCTGCAAGAACACATTATTGCTACAAGAAGAAACATCTGGCCAGGGAGAATCACTTTATCTTCTCCCAAGGACACACTATTGATACAAGAAGGAACATTCATAGCTGTTGTTTTCACCTAAAATAACTGTCAGACTTATATAGCATAGATGGGGCCTTTAAACTTGAGGGACTCCATCTTCTGCTATAACATTCCATCCTTTTGTTCCTTCATTTATCAATATGAATTTCTATGTTTTCTTTTAGTACAACGCTGAATACACATTACAAAAAGCTTAAAAACCAAATAAACCGCAAGACACATTAGCAAAACCTGTAAAATAGCTTGTACTATACCAGCCAACCACCCACCAATACCTTTAAACCAATTTGCGGGATTTAGAAAGGAAAATCTCTGTGTGGAATTATTGGCCAAAGTATCTGAACAGTTCACTCAAAAGTTTATCTCTTCCCATGAGACCGGGACAGCGAGAAAAGGTATGCTAGTGGACGTCACAGGGGCATGTATACATATCCAACAATTAGCAATGGTCTGGTTTTGCTCCTTTAGTCCATCGATTAGAGCAAGATGGTGTTTAATGAATCTATTGTCGTCTCCATCCATGGTGCCTAACCTAGTCCATGCACCTGTGGTCGCAAGTATGCAGGTAAGTATAAACAATGTCATCATTCTTTGTCCGCTGGTTCTCCTAGTATCTTTTTGCAATGGGACGCGTGGATCCAGGTCTCTTTTCCCTCTAGCTTAATGGCTGTACTTGTGGTCAGCAGAACTTGAAAGGGTCCGTCAAACCGTGGATCTAGGCTTTTCCTCACGTGTGTTTTTATAACCACCCAGTCTCCAGGTTGCAGCGTATGGCTGCTAGAGTCTTGATCTGGATCTGGAAGAGAACTGAAGACATTATCATGTACTTGCTTAATCTTTTTGTGTAAAGCCCTCACATAGGAACTTAGCACTTGGTTGTTCATTTCTAATGCTTGCGGATAGAAACACCCTAAGCTGGGTACGTTGCCAAACAATATCTCATATGGAGAAAGTCCAGTCTTTCTATTAGGCGTGTATCTTACTGAAAACAGAGCAAGTGGTAAACAGTCCGGCCATGGTTTTCCTGTCTCAGCCATGGCTTTCTGAATTTTTAATTTCAATGTCCCATTCAGTCTTTCCACTTTACCACTACTTTGTGGGTGATATGGGGTATGGAATGCTTGTTGAATTCCTAGAGCTGACATGACTTCATTCATTATTTCACCTGTGAAGTGTGTACCTCTGTCACTCTCAATTACCTCTGGTACCCCATACCTGCAGACCAGCTCCGCAAGCAGTTTCTTTGCGGTTGCCGCAGCCGTGGCTTTGGCAATCGGGAAAGCCTCTGGCCATCCTGAGAACAAATCAATACAGACCAACACATATTCCCATGATCCTGACTTTGGCAGCTGAATATAATCAATTTGCAGTCTCTGGAATGGATAGAGGGGCCGGGGGGTGTGTTTGGGTGGTGTTTTAACTACTCTACCCTGATTATGTGTAGCACATATCATGCACCCTTGTACCAGGTTTTCAATACAGGTGGAGAATCCTGGTGCCACCCAATGTTTCGGCATCACACTCATCACACCCGTTTTAGATTGGTGTGTCGGCCCATGTAGTATCTGGGCAGCTGCTGGGTACAGTGCCCTTGGAAGGCATCGTCGTGTCCCTTTCCCCCATACCCCATTTGCTTCATTCAGGCATGCACCTTCCTTTAACCACTTATCGACCTCCTCCTTTTGAGCCTGAGCCTGCATTTGGGATAAGATGTCCTCCGACACAAAGGGGTTTTTAGGGGCACTTAACTGACGTACTGTTGACCCTTGTTGCGGCTTACAGGCTGCTGTTTTTGCCGCTGCATCTGCCATCGCGTTTCCTCTGCTTACCTGGTCGGTGCGTCTGGTATGTGCTCTTACCTTTATGATAGCTACTTGTTTAGGTAGTTGTAGCGCATCAATTAACTGCTGGACCGCATCAGCATTCTTAATGGGGTGTCCTGCTGCCGTCAGGAAACCTCTTGACTTCCATATTGGACCAAAATCATGCGATATACCGAATGCGTACCTAGAATCTGTGTAAATGTTAACAATACTACCTTCCGCTAGTTTACAGGCCTCGGTTAGGGCCCTAAGTTCAGCTTCTTGAGCCGACTGGTGTGGGAGCATTGGTTCTGCCTTGATTACTGCATTGAGGGAGACAACTGCATATCCAGTATGGAAGGTACCTGAATCGTCCTGATGATGGAATCCATCTACAAAAAATTCAAAATCTGCATTTTGTAATTCACGTTCAAATACAGTAGGTAAACCTGCCGTTTCTTGTGCCATCATTTGTACACAGTCATGAGGAACTTCCTCTCTTGGATCTTCCTTAAAAAGCACAGTACCTGACTCCTCCTTTAGATCCGAGAGAGGTAACAAAGTTGCTGGATTCAGGGTAGTACACCTCTGTAAAGAAACATTGGGAGGCATTAACAGTGCACATTGTAACCTGAGATGACGTGCTGCTGAGAGGTGAGCGGGTTGCACTTGATTCAATATAGTGTAGACATCATGAGGTGTTAGAACGGTGAGTGGGTGGTCAAGAACAATGTCTGTGGATTTATGGAGTAATAGTCCAACAGCATGCAGAGCACGTACGCAGGATGGTGCACCTCTGGCTACCGCATCCAATCTGCCACTAAAGTAGGCAACAGGTCTCTGATTATCACCGTGTGTTTGAGTTAAAACTCCTGCTGCATGTCCAGCTTGTTCATGAAGGTACAGAGTAAATGGGAGCTCATAATTAGGGGTACCCAAAGCTGGAGCGGCCAAAATACGGTTCTTGAGAGAATAAAAACAGTCTATTGCCTCTGATGTTAGTACAAAAGGTGTTGGGGTAAGACAGTCATAGAGGGGCTGCATTAAAACAGAGACGGCATGAATCCACTGTCTGCAATAGGAAACAAGTCCAAGAAAAGTTCTGAGGGCTGCAACATTAATGGGGACGGTGAATGCCTGTACTGCTTGTTTGCGTGCGTTTGTTAAATGACGAGCTCCTGGTGTAATGCAATGTCCCAAAAAGGTGACTGAAGATTTACAAAACTGAAGCTTATCTTTCGATGCCTTGCAGCCAGCGTGATAGAGAAACAACATAAGCGATATAGTTGCACTATGACATTGTTTCCTGGAGGGGGCACAAATGAGCAGGTCATCGACATATTGCAAAACAACGATATGTGGTTCAGACCATCCCTCCAGTATTTCCTGCAGACTTGCAGTGTACATTGTGGGTGAAGTCTGGGCACCCTGAGGCAACACTGTCCATGTATATTGACTGCCCTGGAATGTGAAAGCAAACAGGTACTGGCAGTCAGGATGTAATGGTACACTGAAAAATGCATTTGCCAAATCAACCACTGAAAAGCAAAGAGAGTTAGAAGGTATCTGTGACAGAAGAGTATGTGGGTTGGGCACAACTGGTGTTAGAAGTTCTGTGGTTTTGTTAACCAACCGGAGGTCATGGACCATTCTATATGCGGCTGGTTGTCCTGGCACACTCTTTTTCTTTACTGGGAACAGGGGAGTGTTGCAAGGGGACTGGGTTTTGACTAGGACTCCTCTCTGTAGTAATTTTTGGACCTGCTGGGCTATGGCATTCTCCTGAGCCGAGCTAAGGGGATACTGCCTCTGTTGAGGCAAGATGGCTCCTGGTTTTAATTTCACCATTACTGGTTGAACTCTTAACCTACCAACATCTGTTTTGTCTGAGGCCCAAAAATCATGTGGTACAGCCTGCTCCAATATCGGGGGAAACTCATTTGTCTCTTCTATGCTGGCAATATCTAGTGACATAATTTTGCAAAGGGTACTTGGTTTTAAACCTGGGGTCATGGTGACAGTGCCATCGGGATGATACTCAATATGTGCTTGTAATTGGGACAACACATCATTTCCCAAAAGGTTACATTGGCCTCGGGGCGATACCATGAGCTGGCTATGTACAGTAGCTCCTTGAATTTGCAGGGGAATTCTCTTGGTGACAGGAAGCAGGACAGACGGGGAATTGAAGGGGGTGGCAATGACATGATGTGAAAAATCAGTGTCAGTGTATGGCCAATCACCTTGCGTAATTACTGAATTGTCGGCCCCCGTATCTACTTGGAAATCGATTTCTTGTCCCCCTGGTAGGTTCACCTGCACTATACAACTGGGAGTTGGGGGTAAGGAGATGAGGGGGTTCATGTGCAAGCTACCCTCATCCTATGGGGGCGTTGTTTGGTCGGCTGGAGGACCCGTACTCTGAGCATTTGGATACGGGTTGGTCCTACAGTTCTTTCTAAAATGTCCTGGCTTTTTACATCCGTAACACAGTTTCTGTCCTCCTCCTTCAGTCCGTCCTCTGCCTCTGTTGTTTCTGGGGGTCGTCTCTACTATATGTATTCTGGCAGCTCTTTTTGCCTGCGCTATGTCATGCTGTGCCCCCTGAGCTATTCTAGCTAAATCTTCTGCCTTCACTGATCTCCAGTCCGGTCTACTTGCTTTTACCTTCTCTGCAATCTCTTTCTTTAGTCCATTCATGAAAGCACTTGCTAATACCCTCTCACTAGTCTTATTCCCGGGGTTGAACCCCATTTCTGACCAGGTTTTCTTTAGTGCATAGAAATAATCCTTAGGATCTTCCTCCTTTCCCTGCACTCTATCTTCTAGTGTAACTTGCTTTTCTGCTTGCCTGTCTTGACATGCTTTTACCAACGCTGCTGCGAATAGGACTCCAACTGCTGCATCATTAGATTCTGCATCTACGGGTCCGGTCCTATTGGCATACTGTTTTTTTTTGTCTCATCTATCAACCTATCATAGCGGGCTTCATCTGCCAATTTTCCCTTAATTACCCTCTGCAGATCTATTCTAGTGACATGGTACGTATCCTGTATGGTGGTGATCATTCTAGAGAAACCCATAGGGGACTGGGATGGGTCTGGCAGCTGGGAGATCAGTGCCAACTGCTCTGAAGGACTCCATGGTCTATACATTAACATTGTGTGAGCTTCCTGACCTGGAACCACTGCATCCCCCCCTGCTGCTGCTGCTGGTGCTCCTGGCACAACTACCGTCCTTATTGGAAATAGACTAGCCGGGTGGGGTCTCGGTCCTCCACATGCCACACAGATGTCTACTGTCAAGGGATTCTGCTGTCCACATCTGGGGCAAACCCAACATTTAGGTTCCTGGGAATTCTGGTACTGGTGTGGGGGTGACGTCGGGAGCGGACAGGAAGGAAAATCTGTCATTCCAGTTTTTGTCAGTCTGTAACGTCCGTCTCCTAATTCTTCAATCTTTCCTTCAAAATAAGCGCATGCATTCATCCATACATCTACTGTCCCTAACAGACCCTTATCTTTCAGCCATCCATGATAGGAGTTAAAGAAGGATTTCCATTTCTCTCCATTCATCTCTCCATTCTCATTCATTCCCGCTTTACACAATATTTTGTCAATTCCAATCAGTGCCTGTTTCCCTTCTCTGCGTACCACTAAGTCTTTGGCTATAATGCCTTCCTTGGCATTTTGGTTCCTCATTTTTTTTCGGTTCTCCTCACCTAGAAGAGACTCCTCAGTCACTTAGACAATGGTCACTTAGACAATGGGCCACAAAGGTTTCTGAACCATTCCACTACTAGCCTCTCTAGGACTTATACGCCAACCAGAAAAACAGACCAAAAACATCAATCCCGGGACACATCCACAACACAATCATCGGATCCATACTTTCATTCTTAAATTCTCCAAAGGATAGAAGGCAGGACTGTCAATTTATCTGAGGGATTCTACTGGTTCAAAGGGACCTGAGCCAGACAACAATCTGTTGAATTACCTGGGGAGCCGACCGCTCGGGGGTGAGGGAGTCTCTTATATGCAGTGATATAATTAGGTAGAATATAACAGTTATTCTTACCTCAGCGCTGTATATATCACCAACAGAGAGCTTCACTCGTCCCACGTCTCGGACCGGTCGAGCACCCTTGGGTAGATTAACTCAAGGTCCCTGTTCGAGGCGCCAGCTGTCGTCACTGAATTTTGGGTCTTCTATCCTTTGGATTACGAGCTCGGAGAGAATGAAGACACAGGACAGGATGTTTGTGTCTAAACATACTCTAAAAAACTTTATTACAAAACACAGGGCTAATATACACCCTAAAGGCAGGAAACGGATTTGCCATATATGGTTCGATTATACAGTTTAGCTGAACAAGCGAAAAAAGCTAGTTTCTGTATGCTTTAAAATATTTAATTAGACTTATCAAGTTAGCAAGGTCATTTCATCTTTCTGCAAGAACACATTATTGCTACAAGAAGAAACATCTGGCCAGGGAGAATCACTTTATCTTCTCCCAAGGACACGCTATTGATACAAGAAGGAACATTCATAGCTGTTGTTTTCACCTAAAATAACTGTCAGACTTATATAGCATAGATGGGGCCTTTAAACTTGAGGGACTCCATCTTCTGCTATAACAGTACTCTGGCCTTGAGTCGAGGAGTGGGCAAGAGTTAACGGCTGTCTCTACCCGGTCAAGGTCCTTACTTAAGAAGGTCTGGAGGGGAGTAGAGGAGTAGAGCTCCACAGGCAAAAGGATCCCGGAGAATACGGACGGAGCGGCATACGCCACCTGTACTCTTTATTCTGGCCTAGTCAGAGGGACTCCTGCTACAAAAGGGGTACCGGCCCCCGATACCTGACTTTGTTACTTCACATCCTAGTCAGGAAAGCCCGGAAGGCTCAGTGGATCTCACCGGGTAACGGACGGAGCGGAGTCGCCACCCGTACCCTTGATCTGTGCATAGACCAGAGGGAGACCCGGCCTTACCACATGTAGTACACTCGGACAGGAGAGGACTTAGTAAGAAGTCTAGGAACACTCTGGTACGGGGTCCTGACCAAAGCACCTGAACTACCTGGAGGTTGTCGGACCCCCGGTCCTGGTGGCCGCACAGCGCCGTGAGGAGCAGGGAGAAGCCTTGCAGCTGCATCCTCTATCGTGAGTAAAACCTGTAAGACTACCCCTATGGCCTCCGGTCCTTTATTCCCGCGCCGCACCGCACTGCACCAGTATTCACTACTACTCCCTCCACTCACGTCTCTGCCCTGAGGCCCTGCTCCGCCTGTGGGGAGTAGCACCATCCAAAGCTGCCACTACATCCCGCCTCAGAGGACTGCCGCAGCGCTGGTGGCCATCACCAGACACCACAGGTGGCATAGTCTTTCACACCACTGGAAGCACTGTCACCTTCCCTCCTAGCCCTTAACTTTTTATGTGACAACCCTGGGCACGGACCAGGCCTAGGCCGCGACTACATCCACCTTGCACAGTGGCCTGGCTCCGAGTACCCCAACTCTCAGGGTGGGTTGGGTGAGCGGGGAAGGAGAGAGGCGTCCCCTAATCCAACCAACTCGGACGTATTATTATCATGTCATCTCTCTCCTCCACCCGGGCGTCACACTGACACCACAGTCCCTAGTGGTGTCTGCAGGTACAGAGATAGCCCTAACCAAAGAACTATTAGATGGCAACTAGGACCTAATCTCCCTAATCGGCCATATACGGTAGTTGCTTGACATCCCTCCTAAAGAACCAGATGGCAGAGTAGAGTGTGAATTAACTACAAGAGAAGTGTGCTGAAGAAAGGAAAGATCTCAGAGTGAGTAAAGTAAATAACAAAATACCAAACAAAGAATAAAGCAAGTACTGTTAGCAAATATACAGGTTACTTACTAAAGAAAAATAGAAGAGAGGTGCAACGTATAGCAAAGAAACAACAAGGAGAAAATTCTTGGCTCAAAGCTCACAGACTGGCTCCAAACATCAGTACAATGTCAGAATATCTAAATGAATCTATAACCAGTAGAAAACGCTCTCTGGGGGATAGAATATAAAGCTGCACCCAAAAGGTGGTAGGTGGACAAATGAAAACACCTGTGTTAAGCTAGGCAGACTGCAGACAGAAAACAGAACCCAAACTTCCAAAGAAAAGGTGTGTCTCCTGTTGCTCAGCAGAAAGAGAAGCCAACCACAAAACACTAGCTCAAGGGATCAAATCGATGGGCATGATAGTTTCAACAACATGGTGGAAGAGTATGTGTCCATATGTCTCCACGTACTAACTGATGGGTCTGCCCACTTAACTTCTGGGTCTCCAAATTAGACACATGGCCTGAGCTTGCCCTTTATGCCTTGGAGGTGGTGGCCTGCCCTGCTGTAAGTGTACTGTTGGAATGTGTGTTTACACAGCAGGAGGTGTGATCACAGACAGGCGCATGCACCTGTCCACAGCCAACGTGGGCAAGCTCACATTAATATAAATCAACCAGGCATTAATCCCACAGGACTTATCAGTACCTTTGGCTGCATAGAGAAGTATACCAGCCATACCCAGCCATTGTTAGACTCCACCGAAGTTTGTTTGTTCTATTTTCCATTCACAATGTATTGGGGCCTCCCCAAATGAAAATCTTAAAAAAAAAAAGAGAGTGTTTTGCAGGGTATACCCATTCAGGCTTCTTTGCGGAGTACCACTACCGATGCTTTTTCACAGTACTCCCGCAGAGATGGGTGCAGAGTAGATGAGCGAGTATGCTCGATGATACTCAAGTATCTGGGTGCTTGAATGTGCTCGGCACTGGCACAATCATTTGCAGGTGCTTGGATCTAAAGCTCGCTTCCCCACCCCGCAACCTGAGGGAGCGACCAGAGGAATATCAGAGCCAGACCAGGATGGTGCGACAGTCGAGGTGGCAGGAGCCTGTGGTCCAGAACCGGCCGCTTTACCGGAACCACCAAGGCCTGGACCCAGGCCACGGACTTCACCACTGGAGTTTTTGTGGACTGCTGACAGAGAAGCCAGGATCCATCAACTGAGGAGTGGATTGAGGTGCCTAGGCTGGTCGGAAGAGAGAAGGAGGCGAGCCAGTACCATGGCTGAAGAAATGCTAGGTACTGAGAGTTGGCATTCCAGTGGGAGGTCGTTACGTATGACCGGCAGTGGAGTTGGCGGTCCATAGAAGAGTTTGAGACCCATCATCACATCTTGTTCAACCAGCAGGCAGTAGAGACAGAACACTTTCCTCAAAGGCTGCAAGAGCCGACGGCTGAAACCAGGGTCACGTCCCTCAAAATGAAGGGGAGACATCACTGGTATGAGGTGGGTGTGATCCGAGAAGGAGGGACCAGGATGAACCCTTCATGCAAAATGAGACACTACTTGAGGCGGCTCTAGATGGGGCTACCACCCCCTTGAGATCGAACTGTCATTGAGGTTTCCCACCTCTTATATGAGAGCAGGTGATAGTACAAGTGATACAGGGGGCTGTCGACCATTTCTACATGTTGGGGGTTTCGGCACTACCAGAAGCCGGATAACTTACAGCCCAGGCACCTGGGAATTGGGCTCCAGGAAGCAGGTGGAGGCAGTCACCCCAGCCTCCTGAGAAAGGAGAAGAAGCGGACACCTGAAGAGGATTTCGCTATGAAAGGCGCAGTTGTGCCTGTTGCACAGGAACGAACCACTAAGGAACTGTTCTGCGTTCCTAAGGGCACGAGACCCTAAATTGTGCCAGGGATCCCACTTTTGGCCAGGACAGCCAAAAGTGTTTATGTTTTCCACCTCCCAGTTTGTTTTTGCACACGGCTGTGCAATCGCCTGGTGGATTAAGGGACTCTGGACTTATAGGGCACCAGACCCTTTCTGTCCCTATAGATTGTGCTATTAAAAGGAACTGTTACCAGCAAAACTGGGAGGGGAGAAAACGAATGACTTGATGATCTGGACAGGTCAGGCCTCTATGGATATTTTAATGAGTCCCACCAGTTGTTGCCTTCAAGGGTCTATGGAATATGGATGACCCTCATTATAATTTTTACTAGCCTTTCTTCATTTTTTAATGAGTCACTCCATTTGGTGTCTTCAAGGGTGTATGGATGACCTTACTTGTAATTTTTTTCTGGCTTTGCACTGTGTGCAGAACCTTTATGAGTGTAGGAGTACCACAACTACACTTTTTTAATATTTGAATAAAGCACTACAGTTTGTGCCCTCAAGTGTGTATGGATGACCCTGCTTGTTACTTTTGGCATGCTTTGCACTGTGTGCAGAGTTTTTATGAGTGTAAGAGTACCACAACTACACTTTATTCACAATATTTGAATGAGGCACTGCAGTTGGTGCCTTCAAGGGTGTATGGATGACCCTGATTGTAATTTTTGGCAGGCTTAGTGCATATCCCTTAAGAGTCTAGGAGTACCACTACATGACAATTTGAACAGAATATGTATGAGGTCCTCTTTTATGTCTAATAGAGAGTGTATCGCAGACCCTCTTCCATCTAATTTTTGGCAGTTCTTGCTTCCTTCATAAATTACACTGAAATTTCCAATTTTTTTTAATAAGAAATTAAATTTTGGTTTACTTTAATTATTTTTTTGTAAATCCTGTTTACATTTTGCCTTCTATACAAGTCATTATACGGGAAAAAATGTTTTCCTGTAAACTCCAATGTTTTATTGTCAGTAATTAAAGTGGAGTAAAAGTGTGACACCATTGTTCTCAGCAGCGATCTGGGAGTCAGAGATGCTTCCAGGGGTCTGCCCCATGCTGTTTTCCTTGCATTCAGCACTTTTTCCATCCATTTAAATATTTTCATTGATCCCCCAGACCTCCTTGTAGGGTCTGCCGGAAAAATGCTCGGATTTCCCATTGACTCCCATTATACTCATTACTCGAAACAAGCATCCGAGCATTAGTAATTGCTCGGTTCAAGTAATGAGAATCCGAGCATTTTAGCGCTCACTCATCCCTAGTGCAGAGTACACATACAGGTCTTTTGGCACAGTATTCCCACAGACACAGTTGCAGAGTAGAAAACATTGTTTTTATGCACAGCACTCCCACAGATACGGGTGTATAACTATTTTTTAGGCCAATAACTTGTACAGACACAGTGGCAGGGTATAATTATTTTTTAGGCCCAGCCACAACTTGCACAGACACAGTGGTAGAATATAATTATTTTTTAGGCCCAGCCACAACTCGGTAAGACACACCGGTAGAGTCCAATTATTTTTTTTGGTCCAACCATCACTATAGAATAATTATTGTTTAGGTTCAGTCACAACTTCTACAGACACAGATGGAAGTGCAGAGCACACTCAAAGGCTTTTTGGCACAGTACTCCCACAGGCTGGGATGCAGAGTACACACAGAGGCTTAAACGCACAGCACTCCCACAGGCAGGGAAGGAGAGTACACACAGAGTCTTAAAGGCACAGTACTCCTATAGGCAGAGATGCAGAGTACACACAGAGGCTTAAAGGCACAGTACTCCTGTGAGAGTGTGAAATGTGATAACAGCAGGAGAGCACTAGGACCCTGTGACTTTTGCCTGGCTGAGCTCAGAGGAGGGGCAGTGCAAGAAACTCTGTGTGTTCTAAGAGTGTCTGAGGTGTGAGACGCTGAGGTCTGTGAGAACGGAGCTGCAAGAAGACACTGTCTTTACACGCTTCCCTGTGGAGTTTGTTTACCCCTTTCTCTGTTTAAGAACAAGTGCCGAGCTGGGGAAAGCTGTGTGGCTCTGTGGAGTTCTGTAGAAGTCCATGCTGAGTGGATTAGAGACTTTGTGCTGAAGGAGTCACATGTCGAGTGATAAAGGAAGGGACTAAGGAATCCATTTCTGTGACGGAGCACATGGTTGGTGTACTGGGTAAGAGTGAGAGACTTCGGGAGGAAAGAAGGTTTCTGGTGCCATTTCTACTGAGAGGATATTGACAAGCCTTTGTGAAGAGATCTTCCCAGACCTTAATCTGAGGCTACAGGACTAAAGTCCCTGGCGTGTGGGCTCAGCATCGGCCGACAAGACAAGGAATTTTTGCTGTTTTTGTGAACTTAGTTTTTGTTTTGGCGCCAAAGTTTTCCAGGACTAGCTGCAGCCACCGTGATTCACAGGCCTGTGATAGACTGCATCTGAGGTTAACGGTACCATAACTTTAAGATACCCGGGTATCCTGATAATAAGGGTATAAGAGCAATTGATATAGCTTCATGCATTATTATTTGTTATGCACACGCCCGGGCTGAGCGGCGTGTGCGTGTGATTGCAGTGATTCCACTGGACCGTGCCGGAGAGTGAATGCCTGGAGGGGCTTAACTAGGTATTCACCCGATCCGACCAGGGTCGCACGACGGCATACGACGCCAGTGCACCAAGGAGGAACCGAGCAAAGGGACCAGGTGCTACTCCAGGACAGACCCCGACACGGCTGTTGACCCACACAGGGGAATACAGGAACAGACTGGTAGGCTGGCACACAGACTGGTGGGTATAGGCAGGCACGACTGGTATGCAGGCAGGCGGGTAAGCAGGCAGGGGGGTACAGGCAAGCACAGCTAGAGTGCAGACAGGGAGGCACTAGCAGGTAGGAACACAGGCGGGATAGGACCCAGTACACACTGGGACTCAGGAACAATACAGGCAGAGGGGTACAGGCAAGCACAGCTAGAGTGCAGACAGGGAGGCACTAGCAGGTAGGGACACTGGCGGGATAGGACCCAGTACACACTGGGACTCAGGAACAGAGCCACAGATGTGGCGGACAAACACAGCAGAGTGAGGCCGCCCAGAGAGGTGAGCGAGAACAGGGCAGGACAAGGCCGCCAGGAGCGGTGAGCAAGAGTAGAGCAGGACAAGGCCGCCAGGAGCGGTGAACAAAGGATCAAAGCTGAGCGAGACTGCTGGAGCAGTGAGCAAGAGTAAAGCAGGACGAGGCCGCCTGGAGCGGTGAGCAAGAGTGGAGCGAGACTGCCGGAGCAGCGAGCAAAAGGGTCAGAGCGGAGCAAGGCTGCCGGAGCAGCGAGCAAAGGAGTCAGAGCAGGCTAGAACCGCCGGAGCGGTAAGCAAAGGAGTCAGAGCAGACTAGAACCGCCGGAGCGGTGAGCAAAGAAGTCAGAGCAGGCTAGAACCGCCGGAGCGGTGAGCAAAGGAGTCAGAGCAGGCTAGAACCGCCGGAGCAGTGAGCAAAGGAGTCAGAGCAGGCAAGGCTGAGTAGGGGGGACAGGGCTCTGTTCACACGGAACAGACAGGAAGGGAAAGGCAGAGCCAGACACCCACAGGGTACTTGCAGTGAAGTAGCGAGTGGACCACAAACTCACAAACGGGAGTACAGAGACAACAGGCAGGAGTTAGGTACGAGTTCAGACTCTGCAGAAAAAGGAAAGGAACAGACATAGAGAAAAGATAGATGAAAGATAGGAGAGAGTACAGACTGGAACTGAGTGTACGGACGAGACCGACAAAGGAGCGGGACACAGGAGCGGGTCTGGGAATACGGCCCCCAGAGAGGCGGGACGAACAGGCAAGGAGCGTGTTCAGACAGAACAGACAAGATACAGGAGCAGGTCTGGGTAATCGGCCCCCAGAGAGGCGGGACAAACAGGCAAGGAGCGTGTTCAGACAGGACAGACACCGCAAGGCAGGGACACAAACAGGACTCTGTTCAGACGGGAACAGATACCGCAAGGCAGAGACACAAACAGGACTCTGTTCAGACGGGAACACATACCGCAAGGTACAGACAGGCAGATCTAGGAATACAGCCCCTAGAAGGCGAAAGAACAGGCAAGAAGCGTGTTCACAAGAACAGACCACAGTTCAGACACAGAACTGGAAAACAGGATAGGACCTGGCATGTCAGAGACAAAAAGCCAACTGACAGGACACAATGCTCAGGCGCCATCTTGAGGAAGAAGGTGGTATAAATACCCAAAGATGGACAGCAATAGGCTGAAGGTGCAACAGGGGCGTGTCCGCAGCAGGTACAAGAAACAGGAAGTTCAGCGGGCGTCGCCCTATGCAGCCAAAACAGACAAACAGACAGCAAGGAGGGAAGCCAGAGAGACATTCTGGACTGGAGATCAAGTGCGCGCTCTTGCACAGTGGGAGATGGACCACCATGCAAGGACGCCGCCAGGTATGTTACAGTACCCCCCCCCCCTTACGCCCCCTCTTCTTCAGGCCTGCCAGAATCTTCCGCAGGGAATTCGAGGACCAGTCGTTCACTTCAAGGAGATCACTTCCACTGTCCACAGGAAAAATTGATCTCATCTGGTTAGCTAGGATGCTACCTCCTATCCAGCCATCCTTAGCAACAGACGAAACGGGTGGAGTACCAGGAACAGCACACAAGGAAGTCTCTCTCCACATATTTTCAGGTGGCACCCCAGAGGGTACAGGAGACAACTGGAAGTCCTTCACCGGGTTGGAGGGGGACAGAGACTTGGGGGTAATCTCTGCTTCGAGGTACATCTTGTCAAGCTCACAGGAAGAAATAGACAGGTTATCAGGTACGTAATGAGGAAAAGTCACTGTCTCTTTGTTATCTGGTGGTACCCCGGAGAATTCAGGAAACAACTGGAGGTCCTCCGCCGGGTCAGAAGAGTGCAGAGGCTCAGAGAAAACATCTGCTTCAGAGTACACTAGGTCGGACTCACTGGAGGAAGCAGGCGAGGTATCGGGTACCGAGTATAGGAAAGTCTCTGTCCATTCACCACCAGGTGGCACCCCGAAGGGTTCTGGAGACAACTGGAGGTCCTCCGCCTGGTCAGAGGGGTGTAGAGACTCAAGGGTAACCTCTGCTTCAGAGTACACAAGGTCGGACTCACTGGACGAAGCAAGCGAGGTATCAGATCCAGGATATAGGAAAGTCTCTGTCCATTCACCACCAGGTGGCACCCCGAAGGGTTCTGGAGACAACTGGAGGTCCTCCGCCTGGTCGGAGGGGTGTAGAGACTCGGGAGTAACCTCTGCTTCGGAGTACACTAGGTTGGACTCACTGGACGAAGCGAGCGAGGTATCAGGTACAGAGTAAAGGAGAGTCTCTGTCCTTTCGCTACCAGGTAGCACCCCGAAGGGTTCTGGAGACAACTGGAGGTCCTCCGCCTGGTCGGAGGGGTGTAGAGACTCGGGGGTAACTACCACTTTGGGGTACTGATTGTCAGGCTCACAGGACGAAGCGGACAAAGTATCGAGTACCGAGTGTAGAGAAGTCTCTCTCCATTTGTCATCGAGTGGTATCCCGGAGGATTCAGGAGGCAACAGGGGGTCCTCCGCCAGGTAGTAGAGGTGCACAGACTCAAAGGTAACCACAGCTTTGGAGCATCCTTGGACATGCACACCGGTTAAAGTGGGTGAAGCATCTGATGCCGGGTGCAGGAAGTTCTCCTGTGTGGAGTCTGGATGGGCAGAAGTCTCTTCAGGCAGGAGAACCGGAGCACTACCCACGCACATTACCCGTTGGGGCTTCTCCGGGATACAGGGAGATGAAGCTTCAGTAGGGACTTCAAGGTTGGGGTCAGGAGGTCTCAGGGAGGACAGACCCTGGCGTGACGGCTTGCCTCTACGTCTAGCACGTCTGGACTGCCTCTTGAGGTTGGGAGAAGTATTCCGGAAAGCGTAGTCACCCTGTGAGGATTCTGGGTGGGCAGTAGTCTCATTGGGCTGGAGGACTATTGCGCTAACCACACACATTACCCATCGGGGCTGCTCCGGGATATTGGGAGGTGAAGCTTCAGCAGGAGCCTCCGGGTTAGGATCATCGAAGACCATTAGAAAGGCCACCAGGAAGGCCATTAGGTCCAGGAGGATCGGATCCTGTGTTTCATATAGGGGGTTGATCCATTCCAAGGCATCACCCGCCAGGTAAGACATAATGAATGCCACCTTAACCCGATCGGTGGGAAAACATAGAGGGTAGAACTTGAAGTGTAGCATGCATTGCTCCACAAATGCACGACTTTGTCTTGGATCCCCATAGTAACGTGGCGGATCCGCAGGAACGAGAGCAGATAGATCCATCTGGACGGGTGCGTAATTCGCCTGGAATTCAGCTGAGAAAAAATAAATAAATTTTATTTATTTATTTATTTTTAATGCATGTATTCGCTGGAAAACTTCTCAGAGAGCGAAGGCCGTGGGGCTCAACGGGAACCATGGCCTGAGCATGCTGTTATGCACACGCCCGGGCTGAGCGGCGTGTGCGTGTGATTGCAGTGATTCCACTGGACCGTGCCGGAGAGTGAATGCCTGGAGGGGCTTAACTAGGTATTCACCCGATCCGACCAGGGTCGCACGACGGCATACGACGCCAGTGCACCAAGGAGGAACCGAGCAAAGGGACCAGGTGCTACTCCAGGACAGACCCCGGACACGGCTGTTGACCCACACAGGGGAATACAGGAACAGACTGGTAGGCTGGCACACAGACTGGTGGGTATAGGCAGGCACGACTGGTATGCAGGCAGGCGGGTAAGCAGGCAGGGGGGTACAGGCAAGCACAGCTAGAGTGCAGACAGGGAGGCACTAGCAGGTAGGAACACAGGCGGGATAGGACCCAGTACACACTGGGACTCAGGAACAATACAGGCAGAGGGGTACAGGCAAGCACAGCTAGAGTGCAGACAGGGAGGCACTAGCAGGTAGGGACACTGGCGGGATAGGACCCAGTACACACTGGGACTCAGGAACAGAGCCACAGATGTGGCGGACAAACACAGCAGAGTGAGGCCGCCCAGAGAGGTGAGCGAGAACAGGGCAGGACAAGGCCGCCTGGAGCGGTGAGCAAGAGTAGAGCAGGCCAAGGCCGCCAGGAGCGGTGAACAAAGGATCAAAGCTGAGCGAGACTGCTGGAGCAGTGAGCAAGAGTAAAGCAGGACGAGGCCGCCTGGAGTGGTGAGCAAGAGTGGAGCGAGACTGCCGGAGCAGCGAGCAAAAGGGTCAGAGCGGAGCAAGGCTGCCGGAGCAGCGAGCAAAGGAGTCAGAGCAGGCTAGAACCGCCGGAGCGGTAAGCAAAGGAGTCAGAGCAGACTAGAACCGCCGGAGCGGTGAGCAAAGGAGTCAGAGCAGGCTAGAACCGCCGGAGCGGTGAGCAAAGGAGTCAGAGCAGGCTAGAACCGCCGGAGCAGTGAGCAAAGGAGTCAGAGCAGGCAAGGCTGAGTAGGGGGGACAGGGCTCTGTTCACACGGAACAGACAGGAAGGGAAAGGCAGAGCCAGACACCCACAGGGTACTTGCAGTGAAGTAGCGAGTGGACCACAAACTCACAAACGGGAGTACAGAGACAACAGGCAGGAGTTAGGTACGAGTTCAGACTCTGCAGAAAAAGGAAAGGAACGGACATAGAGAAAAGATAGATGAAAGATAGGAGAGAGTACAGACTGGAACTGAGTGTACGGACGAGACCGACACAGGAGCGGGACACAGGAGCGGGTCTGGGAATACGGCCCCCAGAGAGGCGGGACGAACAGGCAAGGAGCGTGTTCAGACAGAACAGACAAGATACAGGAGCAGGTCTGGGTAATCGGCCCCCAGAGAGGCGGGACAAACAGGCAAGGAGCGTGTTCAGACAGGACATTATTGTTAATAGTGGTAGGATTGTATTCAGTGTGCCATCTCAGGGGGTCCCCACATACCGCCCTCACTAGACTGACTTTGTGTTTAGGTAAAATTGTTCCAGATCACTAGAATAATTCACATAAGCTAGGAACCTTGAGATTGGCACATTGATTTCAGCTTTTGCTGATTGCGTGTATTTAGTAGAGACAGTGTCCCAGGCAGAACCTGAGACTGATTCATTCAATAATGAATTTTAGTCTAATCCCTGTTTTAGTAAAGAAAGTGTTGTTTATTTCTGTCTCTGTCTCAGTTTGTGACTCACTGGATCTCTCTCGGACCTCTGATCATTACATTTTTGGCGCAGTCGGCAGGATCCAGTGCTTGTCATGGACGGAGACGAGGGAAGAAATTACTCTTCCGCACTATCAGCCCCCCCGCTGGTAGCGGAACCCCTGGCAGCCGCGACGACTGTGGGAGGATATGTGCCAGTAGGAGCTCTACTCCAGCACATGCCGTTGCAGGATTGGGCTGAGAGGGTCCGGAGTGTTCTGCGGATGTGCAATCTGGTTCCCGCATTACGAGCAGAGTTGCCATTAAATGCTCTAGAGGGCGACTCTAGGCGGATGGTGATGGTACGTCCAGAGTCAGAGAGGAGCACGTTAGAGAAAATCTTGGAGCTGTTAGAGCGGAGTTCCGGAGGTCGGGCTCGCGTGGCCCAGCTTCGGTCCTTGTTTTTCAATCGGCCCCAAAGGGAATGTGAGACTTTGATGCAGTACTCAAACACTTTACAAGAAACGTTGAATGAGGTGCAGCGTATAGACCCAGGGGCCATGGGGGCATTCAGAGAGGTAGACCGCTTACTCTGGGACCAATTCATAACGGGGTTAGCCAATAGACTCCTTCGAGACAAAATGATGGAGATGTCCCGAGCTACCCCGGAATTATCCTTCTGGCAGATTTATCGGGCTGCGGTGGAAAGGGAGGAGGAGTCTGCTCTAGTGGCCAAGGGGGCAGTTGACAGTGCACAGCTGGAGGGAGGTCCGGCGCCAGTTTCAGGAGGGGGAGGACTGGTAAACGTTGTACAGGCTCTACGTGCCGAACTGAAGGAGTTAAAACTGGAGGTGTCTAAACTCAGAGCTGGGCCGGTCCCTACTCCTACGGAAGGGCCACCCGCCCCGTCCTCTGGAATGGTGGTTCCACAGCCTGCCCGGTCGCTCTCCTCGAATGATCCAAGTTCTCGTCCATGAGGAGCGGTCACCTGCTGGAAGTGTGGGCGTCGGGGACACATCTCCCGGTATTGCCGGATGTCTGCAGCCCCGAAGCCTCCTTCGCCGGCGTTAAACTCCCAGCCGCTGCCATGAGAGGGCGAGCAGCAGTGGCCCACCCCCCACAAAGCCCTCGACGGGAAGAACAAGATTTGTTTGCATGCAGTCCAGTGCTGGAAGTAGAATTTGAAGGGCGGAAGATGAGATGTTTGGTTGACACAGGATCCGAATGTACCATAATGCCCTTAGAGGTGTACGAAAGGCACTTCAGTCAACTCGTGGTTCCCGAGGACGGCCGAGTGATAAGGCTTACAGCCGCTAACAATGGCCAACTGACGGTGAAGGGGATCATGTGGATGCAACTGAAAATGCTTGGTCAAGAGCTGGGTCAGAAAGGGATAGAGCTGGTGGACCACCCTCCTAGAAAAGGGATGGAGGTGACGCTCGGAATGAACGTTCTGCGAGATTTAAATCATCAGATGTATGCCAGTGAGGGACCCCGATACTGGGCGCGTGCTACCCACCATCGACCCACCCAGAGAATGATACACCGTCTAGTGCTGAGTTGCGATCTCCTGAAGAGTATCCGAGTGCCATCGCGGACCATGATCTCGCCCCGTCATGAAGAATTCTTCAAGCTACCGGTGGGGGCTGCGCAGAGACTGAATGGGCTTGAAGTACTCATCGAGCCAGCCCCAGAGAAGTCCTCGTTCGCCAAGGCGCATGTGGCTTGGTTTCTGGCGATTGTGAAGAATGGACGGGTGCCAGTATCAACGTTTTAGATGAGGCTGTTACAATTCCTTCTGGGACCATTCTGGCTGAACTGTTCGTGCCAGCAGAAAAGGTGCCTGACAAAACAGTGTTCGAACTTTGCCCAGATGAACAGTCTTCCTGGACATTCGCGGTCGAAGTAGGCCAGACCGAATCTCCTACCGAAGAATGGAATGGTCGTGTGATCATGGACCAGATGGGAGTGGATCGGGAGAAACTGACCCCCGTGCAATTGGAGCAGCTGGAGAAGGTTTTGTGGGAACATCAAGAGACCTTTTCGTGACATGCGGAGGATTTCGGTTGTTCCCAGACGATTGAGCACGAGATTCCCACAGGGGATACTCCTCCTATTAGGGAACGTTATCGTCAAATTCCCCCAACACTCTATCAAGAGGTGAAGCGCATGGTGGCCAGTATGCTTGACAACCAAGTGATCCGAGAAAGCCAGAGCCCCTGGGCGGCCCCTGTGGTCTTGGTGCGGAAGAAGGATGGGACCCTTCGGTTTTGTGTGGACTATCGCAAATTGAATGCTCACACGGTGAGGGACGCCTATCCATTACCTCGCATAGAAGAGTCTCTGTCGGCATTGGGTCGGGCCAAATATTTCTCGACGTTGGATTTAGCAAGTGGCTATTGGCAGGTACCAATGGCCGAAAAAGATCGAGCCAAGACGGCGTTTGTCCTACCAATAGGGCTCTTTGAATTCAACCGGATGCCCTTTGGGCTCTCTAACGGCCCGGGAACTTTTCAATGCCTGATGGAACATTGCTTAGGCGATCTGAATTTTGAATCAGTCCTGATATACCTAGATGACATTGTGGTGTTCGGGACCTCATTTGAAGACCATCTTGAGAAGTTACGTCAAGTTCTCCGGCAGCTCAGTTGTTATGGCCTAAAAATAAAACCAAAGAAGTGCCAACTGTAACAGAGTCAGATTGAGTATTTAGGTCACGTGGTGACTCCGGACGGGGCTCTGCCGCGACCAGTAAGGTCATGGTTGTGCAGGAGTGGTCACCCCCCCGTACCCTGCGAGTGGTTCGGGCCTTCTTAGGTTTAGCGGGGTACTATCGGCGATTTGTACCTAAGTTTTCACAAGTAGTGAGTCCCCTGAATGAGCTCTTAAGAGGGACGGCACAAGGTCCCCAAAATCGCCCCATCCCATGGGGACCACAGCAGCAAAAAGCATTTGAGGAGGTGAAGGCCGCCCTAACGAGTGCTCCGTTGTTAGCGTATGCCCGGTTCGATTCCCCTTTCCTGTTATATACCGATGGCAGTCTGCATGGGCTGGGGGCGGTACTAGCACAAGTGCAGGATGGTCAGGAGCGAGTAATCGCCTATGGCAGCAGATCTTTAAGAGACACTGAACGCAACCCAGCTAACTACAGTTCGTTTCGCCTAGAGCTACTGGCCCTGGTGTGGGCGATGACGGAACGCTTTGCCGAGTATTTAACGGGAGCTGAGGTGCTGGTCATGACTGATAATAACCCTCTGGCTCACCTAGAAAACGCAAAGCTGGGAGCGTTGGAGCAGCGGTGGGTCGCTCGCCTTGCAAAGTTTAACTATCGAATTAAGTTTCGATCTGGGCGGAAAAACGGAAATGCGGATGCACTCTCAAGGGTGCCCCTTGGGTCCTCGGGGGAAAATGTTGATGACCAGCTTGAGGACACTGAAACCCCTGACTTGGGGCAGGTACCTATCTTCCAAAGTGTGGTACATTCAAGTGGGGTGGCGTCAGGGATGCCATGTGTTCTGGGAAAAATAACTTTGGATTGGGCGAAGGACCAGAACGATTGCCCTGACATTGCACTAGTGCGCAAGTGGGTACAAAAAGGGGTCTGTCCGCTTGCAGAGGAAAAGGCCCAGCTGTCCGTGGAAGGAATGAAACTACTGCGACAGTGGGATAAGTTGTGCGTGGAACAGGGCCTCTTGTACCTGTCATCTGAGATGCAGCACCGGTACCAGCTAGTAATCCCTATGGGGATGGGTCCGGTGGTCGCTCGCGAGGCACATGAGAAGGAGGCCCACTTTGGGAGTGAAAAGACACTCCAGTGGCTACAGCGAGTCCTCTATTGTCCTGAATTGGGGGAGATGGTGACAGAGGCGAGTCGGCAGTGTCGGGTCTGTGGGCTCAGTAAGAGCCCTGAGCAGCGGGCGCCCACGCAATCTATTAAGACTTCCGCTCCTTTAGAGCTGCTCATGATTGACTATGTCATAGAATCATAGAATCATAGAATGGTAGAGTTGGAAGGGACCTCCTGGGTCATCTGGTCCAACCCCCTGCTCAAAGCAGGATTCACTAGATCATCTCAGACAGATGTCTGTCCAGCCTCTGTTTGAAGACGTCCATTGAAGGGGATGTCCTGATAGGATACTCAACGTCTGGGTATTCCTATTGCTTGGTAATGACAGACCACTTCACCAAGTATGCTGTAGCAGTGCCGACAAGAGATCAGACGGCGGAGTCGGCGGCTGAAGCCGTGTGTCGATATTTTATTCAGGTGTTTGGGTGTCCACAAAGAATACACTCGGATCAAGGGGCATGTTTTCAGGGGGCATTGATGAAGGAGCTGTACCAGCTGTATGGTGTCGCACAGTCGAGAACGACACCTTACCATCCCCAAGGTAACGGAGCATGTGAGCGCTTTAATCGGACTCTGTTGCAGATGTTGAGGACGTTAGAGGGTAAACAACAGGTACGCTGGCCTGAGTATCTCCCCGAATTGATGTGGGCCTACAATAATAGAGTGCACAGCACTACTGGCTACTCACCACACATGTTGATGTTCGGAAGGCCAGGGCTGGACATTGAGGATTTGAGCATGCCAGATCCCTCCTCCAATCCCCCTCGGACCACATCAGAATGGGTTCGGGAACACCGGCGGCGATTGAGGGTGGTGTATCAGGTGGTGGGTGATCGACTCTGTCAGGTGACCCATAGGGACACGCACCACGTGCAAACCGAGCCTTTCTCCCCGGGGGATAGAGTGTTGGTGAGAATGAAACGACGGTTCGGAAAGCTGAGTGAACAGTGGGAGGCGACTCCGTACCTGGTCAAAAAACGGCTGAGCCCTGAGATTCCAGTCTACGACTTCGAACCGGTGGGGACAGGGGGACCATCCCGTAATCTTCATCGTAACATGCTACAACAGTGCTGGTTTAAAGATGCGGTCCCCGTTTCCCCGGAACCACAGGCCATGTCCTGAGGGGTGGGCATCCCTAATGCTCTTGAATTTGATGGTGGGTCTGTCTCTGCCCCTGCTTACTTGCCCCCTGTGATCGATCTGTCCCCGTGTGGAGAGAGTATTGAGAATGTGGTATGTCCTTCAGAGAATGGGGAATCAGGTCAGTTACCTGGTCCGTATGATGAGGCACAGGGCGCCACACCTCAGGAGGGAGCAGCTTCATTGGCTCCCGTTGAAGAGACTTCTGCTCCCTCGGGACCCGAGCCTGTTTGGGTGGGTCTCAGGAGAACTACTCGAGCTACGGCGGGTATACCTCCACAGCGCTATGCACAAGATGACTTTGAGTGGGGAGGTGTGTCGAGGACGCCAACCTCTAGTGGGGTGGCATGTGAGAGTGTGAAATGTGATAACAGCAGGAGAGCACTAGGACCCTGTGACTTTTGCCTGGCTGAGCTCAGAGGAGGGGCAGTGCAAGAAACTCTGTGTGTTCTAAGAGTGTCTGAGGTGTGAGAGGCTAGACAGGAGGACTGTGAGAAGATGCTGTCTTTACACGCTTCCCTGTGGAGTTTGTTTACCCCTTTCTCTGTTTAAGAACAAGTGCCGAGCTGGGGAAAGCTGTGTGGCTCTGTGGAGTTCTGTGGAAGTCCATGCTGAGTGGATTAGAGACTTTGTGCTGAAGGAGTCATATGTCGAGTGATAAAGGAAGGGACTAAGGAATCCATTTCTGTGACGGAGCACGTGGCTTGGTGTACTGGATAAGAGTGAGAGACTTTGGGAGGAAAGAAGGTTTCTGGTGCCATTTCTACTGAGAGGATATTGACAAGCCTTTGTGAAGAGATCTTCCCAGACCTTAATCTGAGGCTACAGGACTAAAGCCCCCGGCATGTGGGCTCGGCATCGGCCGACAAGACAAGGAATTTTTGCTGTTTTTGTGAACTTTGTTTTTGTTTTGGCGCCAAAGTTGTCCGGGACTAGCTGCAGCCACCGTGATTCACAGGCCTGTGATAGACTGCATCTGAGGTTAACGGTACCATATCTTTAAGATACCCGGGTATCCTGATAATAAGGGTATAAGAGCAATTGATATAGTTTCATGCATTATTATTGTTAATAGTGGTAGGATTGTATTCAGTGTGCCATCTCAGGGGGTCCCCACATACTGCCCTCACTAGACTGACTTTGTGTTTAGGTAAAATTGTTCCGGATCACTAGAATAATTCACATAAGCTGGAAACCTTGAGATTGGCACATTGATTTCAGCTTTTGCTGATTGCGTGTATTTAGTAGAGACAGTGTCCCAGGCAGAACTTGAGACTGATTCATTCAATACTGAATTTTAGTCCCTGTTTTAGTAAAGAAAGTGTTGTTTATTTCACAGCAACGAGCGGTGGATACCGCGTTGTGACGTCTTACCCCTTGACACACAGTACCAGGCAGTCCATATCGGACCCCTATCCAGGTTCCATCCTAACCACGTATCCTTTCACAGTCTATATACCGTCTACTGGAGAAGGTCCTTGTGACTGAAACGTTTTTATGTATATTATGGACTGCAATAAATTTTCACCATTACAAGTTTTCTGAGTGCCAAGATTATTTTACAAGACAAAGGGTTCGGCCCCTACTTGAGCACCCTATTTAGGGAGTGCAGCGATTTGATTATTACTCTGTCTCAGTTTGTGACTCACTGGATCTCTCTCGGACCTCCGGTCATTACACTCCCACAGGCAGGGATGGAGACTACACACAGAAACTTAAAGGCACAGCACTCCTACAGGCGGGGATGCAGAGTCAAATACTGTCCTTCACTTCAGCTGTGTCCTGTCCCTATACTAATCAAAGCAGAATGGCGGCGGCACCCATGATCTAGCATTTATACAGGCCCGGGTCACTTGCACATACATGCCAAGAATTGACATAGCTGTGATGGCTCCTGAAGTGCCCACAGCCTAAAAGCTTGTTGATTGGCTGCGCGGCAGCCTTTCAACAAACTTTATTCAGCATCCGAACCAGAAGAGTAAACCAGACTTATGTGGAAAAGACTGTGTTTGGGGTTAGGTACAATACACTAGGTCTAGTTCAGGTTCGCTCAGATCATCCCTACTGATGAACTGATTTTTGCATAAGCAGTGATTGAAATTGATCACAATTTCTGTGTTTTTGTTTGTCGACCCATTTTTGGAAGATTGACGACAGGGTCTCTGGGAAGGTTACTGGCCATGGTGCGAAAATTCTAATGTTTTGTTCACCCATCCACTTAGCTATTACTTTTGCCTTGTGACATGTTTTCTAACATGCTGGAAAGAGCATTTGTTGTTCATCACCACATTGTTCCTGGATGGTTGGAAGAAGTTGCTTTTGAGGATGTTTAGATCTCATTCTTTATTCATGGCACTGTTCGTAAGTAAAATTGTGAGAGAGACCCTCCATTGATTAAAACCCCTCACACATGAATGCTCTCTGGATACTTTTCTTTTGGCAAGGCACAGGACTCATGATAGTGCTCACTTTTTATTCTCTGTCCAATCATTCTTCCAGATCTCCTAAACAGTCTGAAGGGGGCTACGGGAGAGAAAATTACTTTACCCCAGTCTTCTGCAGTCCAATTCCTGTACTGTAGAATTCTATTAGTCTCTTATGGTTTTCTTGTAGAGAAGTTGCCTCTTTACTGTCCTTCTTGACACCAGGCCATCCTCTAAAACCCTTCATCTCACTCTGCATGCAGATGCATTGACACCTGCCTGCTGCCATTACTGAACATACTCTGCACTGGTGTTCAACCAATTCTGTAACTGAATCCTCTTTAGGAGATGGCCCTGACACTTGCTGGATTTTCTGGATTTTATTACATGCCTTAAAAACATTCTCCACAGAAACTGAACCTCTTTCTTTGAGGTTCTTGATGATCTGATAGATGGTTGATATTTAGGGGACAAGAAGAAATGTCCTTGCAAGTAAAGATCTTTTAATACAAATCAGTGATAATGGCATGTGTTTCCTTGGAGGCAACCATGGTTAACAGAAGACGACAATGATTTCAAGCACCAGCCCAATTTTAAAGCATCCAGTCTACTCTTACAATTCAATCAGCATGACAGAGTGATATCAGCTGCCTTGTCCTCATTAACACTAACAATTTAATGAGAAGATTACTGAAATTATGCAAGCAGGTTTTTTTGTGCCTGGGCTGAAAATAAGGGGAAATTTCATTTTGGTTATTAAGTTAACTTTAATGGCAAGGAATGACTTTGCAATTTTTTGCAATTCAAGTTGACTACCATACTTGAACATGCAAATTGACATTAGAAAAATTGAAGAAGCAAAGTTTGTTAAAACTAAAAATTTGTGTCAACATTATGTCACATGATCCCTGAGCCCAGTCAGCGCTGGCTTCACTCTCCCCACCTTGGGACGTATCGGACATCAAAAGAAACTGTGTGGCCAGTGACAGGTTTGATTTCCTCTTGATGTCTGATTCGTCCAAAAGTGGGGAGAGTAAAGCCAGAGCTGATTGGGATCAGGATTTGCGTGAAATAAGCTCATGCGAACCCCAACAGACCAGAAGAGTGAGTGCTGATACTGCTGGAACGGCGTCAGCACCGGAGGTGAGTATAAGTGTTGTTATTTTACTGGTGGAAATATGCTGAGACCGGGTTGTCTGAGTAGTGGACAATACCTTTAAGGTTTGATAATTGGAGCTTTGGACAGAGGAATTTGTTATTACCTATTTATAGCTCTATTTTTTATGCTTCTAAATAATTAAAAGATTTTTCAACTGTAATAAAGCACCACATTATACATTGCATGTCTTTTAAATGGCATTATTGTGAGAAAAATTATTAGTTATTATTATCTGAAAAATGTAATAAACCTACGGTGAACTAAAAACAATTGCACAGGAAATGTCAGCCACTCTCTGTCATGCAAGGTGAGGGAAAACTAAGTGCAACAGGAAGGGAAGATGGGGAGGAAACCCAAACACTAGGGAAAGGGGGAGTGGAGACCCCTAGGCAGATCTAATATCACCCTGCCTATTCTATTATCCCTATATAAGTTTCACGCCTATCGCCGAGCAGGTACCTAAGGCCTGAATGTCCCTAGACAAAAAGGTAGACAAACAAAGGGGATACACTTAGCTTGATCAGACACCAGAGAGATACCGCCAACTGTCCTCCAAGGGCACCAGAGAAGAAACTAGCCGACTTCTAGTGCTCCAAGCCAAACACAGAGGTACATAGAACTATCACCGGCGACTCTCTGGAGAAACGTAAACTATTTAACTACCCAGCAAGGGTGTGTCAATCAACAGCAGAAGGTGGAGGTCGCCACTGGGTCCTACATGAAGAAGGATATAACTATACTAAAGAGATGAGGGAATCAAGAAGGCGTCTGCAATGCCAAGCACAGTGACCTTCTACAACCGGCTCCAGAGCGACTGTCTATCATACCTGACATACCTGTGACATTCTCTTGGACTTGCAATGAGAGAACTGTCTGCCTGAGCCCAAAATAGGGGTAATATTTGGACTTTTTATTTTTTTTATAAAATGTATAAAAAGTTCTTCAGTGCAGTGTGTTGTTGTTAATCAAACTATTTATTACCACCAGTTACCATCTGTTGAATCATAGCCATGTATGTCAATGTCACTTTGACTTACAAAGAGTAACTTTATGCTAAACATCTTAAAAAGTGTTGGATACTGTGCCAGGAGACCTGAGAGTGTCAATCAGAGGACTGGAGAACTTTCAATTCACAAAGAATCAATTTGCTGCTTACTGATGTCCCTAGAAAAGTCAGCCAAGCTGATGAATTTAAATTTCAGAAGATTCACTCATCACTACTTACTGGAACACTCGGCGAGTCACACACAATTCTGTTTCATACACAGTCTGGATACAAGTGCATTAGAAGTTTACAGCTCTTAACATGCACAGTATCCGCACAGCTCCGCTCTGTAGAGGCGTCGTACGCGCATAAAGCTCAGATCTGCACACGTGCATACGGCTCAGCTCTGTACACACGTAATACCGGCCAACAGCTCAGCTCTGCACACGTGCATACGGCTCAGCTCTGCACATGTTGTACGCGCATGCGGCTCAGCTCTGCACATGTCATACGCGCAATAGGCTCCATGCGCAAAACTCTGCATACGTGCACGAGTGCGCGCCATACACACGTCATACGTGCATGGCTCAGCTCCGTACCTATAATGCACACACGGCTTTGCCACATCTACACTGTACATCCTGATCTTATCCTGAGTCCTACATTCTCCACAGACCTCCACCTGCAGAGCCGCACACTAGATATATGGCTATGGATAAATCCTAGAGGGCTAAAGGACCTGCTCCCTCCATCCACCAGGTTTATCTATGTTCCCCTTTATCACACACAGTCTGTTTCCGCTCATTCTCAGTGCCATCATTACCTGTCACCAGTGCACTCAGTGTCTCCAGCTTCTTCCAGCCACTTCCTGCAAATTCTAAAATGACTGTGACATCATCACACGTCCTGTAAGCACAGAACAGCCATATATTTATGTTTTCATCTAGGTTGAAGTTGATTGTTTGAGGATCTCACCATCGCCTCCACTCTATACAGTTCAGTACTGAGATGACCAGAATGGAGCTGCTGGAGAGAGGTCCTCAAAAAAATCAACTCCAGTCTAGACGGCTCATCACTGAAACGGCTGGAGGTGATTCCAGGAGCTCCTCATAGACACCATTCTAGTCACCTCATTACAGAATGGACTGGAGTGGAGTTGTTGCAGGGGGGGGGGGGATAATGAAGTGCAGGAATAAATTAGATTACAGGTGGTTTATTTTCTTGAATAGAGATTACCTTATTTATATATTTATTTCTCCGACTCACCCTTCATTAAAACTGACATACAAAATTCTGTTCTCCATGAATTGGGGCTGTAATCTTGTGTAACTTTCTGTCAAGAAATAATGAGACTCCCTGCAACAACTCCATTCTAGCTGTCTCACTACAGAGATGACTGGATCGGAGTGGCTGCACTGAGGTCCATGAATTCTCTGCACACTGTACTGTCTATAAGGACGCCCTCTGTACAACTGCAATCTAACTGTCTCATTACAGAGATGACTGGATCGGAGTGGCTGCACTGAGGCTTATGAATTCTCTGCACACTGTACTGTCTATAAGGACGTCCTCTGTACAACTGCAATCTAACTGTCTCATTACAGAGATGACTAGATCAGAGTGGCTGCACTGAGGTTCATGATTTCTAAGCATGATGTACTGTCTATGAGGACGTCCTCTGTACAACAACTCCATTCTAGCTGTCTCACTACAGAGCTGACTGGATCGGAGTTGCTGCACTGAGGTTCATGATTTCTGGGCACACCGTACTGTTTATAAGGACGTCCTCTGTACAGCAACTCCATTCTAGCTGTCTTACTACAGAGAGGACTAAATCGGAGTGGCTGCACTGAGGCTTATGAATTCTCTGCACACTGTACTGTCTATAAGGACGTCCTCTCTATAGCAACTCCACTCTAGCTGTCTCACTATAGAGATGACTGGATCGGAGTTGCTGCACTGAGGCTTATGATTTCTGGGCACACAGTACTGTATATAAGGACGTCCTCTGTACAGCAACTCCATTCTAGCTGTCTCACTATAGAGATGACTGGATCGGAGTTGCTGCACTGAGGCTTATGATTTCTGGGCACACAGTACTGTATATAAGGACGTCCTCTGTACAGCAACTCCATTCTAGCTGTCATACTACAGAGAGGACTAAATCGGAGTGGCTGCACTGAGGCTTATGAATTCTCTGCACACTGTACTGTCTATAAGGACGTCCTCTCTACAGCAACTCCACTCTAGCTGTCTCACTATAGAGATGACTGGATCGGAGTTGCTGCACTGAGGCTTATGATTTCTGGGCACACAGTACTGTATATAAGGACGTCCTCTGTACAGCAACTCCATTCTAGCTGTCTCACTATAGAGATGACTGGATCGGAGTTGCTGCACTGAGGCTTATGATTTCTGGGCACACAGTACTGTATATAAGGACGTCCTCTGTACAGCAACTCCATTCTAGCTGTCTCACTATAGAGATGACTAGATCAGAGTTGCTGCACTGAGGTTCATGATTTCTGGGCACACTATACTGTATATAAGGACGTCCTCTCTACAGCAACTGCATTCTAGCTGTCTCACTACAGAGATGAATAGATCGGAGTGGCTGCACTGAGGTTCATGAATTCTCTGCACACAGTACTGTCTATAAGGACGTCATCTGTACAGCAACTGCATTCTAGCAGTCTCACTACAGAGATGAATAGATCGGAGTGGCTGCACTGAGGTTCATGAATTCTCTGCACACTGTACTGTCTATAAGGACGCCCTTGTTAGAACTCTCCTGTTAGTTTTTTTCTATTTTGTGGTCACGTGACCTGCAGCCTATTTATTCCAGCTCCACCCTTCTGACTTTGCTGGACTTCAGTGTTATTTTGACTCTCTATCTAGCCAGGTGCTTTTGTACCTATCTCTCTAGTTCGTTTGGTCCTTTGGACCTCTAAGTACTTTTTGTCTGTTTGTCTTTTTGCTCCACTACAACATCTGCTAGGAGGTGTCCAATTTTGTCCCAGTCCTTAGTTCTTTTAGGGACCCCTCCCTTTATTCTATAGGTCTGCGTTCAGACTAGCTGAGGACGAAGGCGGGTCTGTTCACAAGGAACAGGTCGCCCGCTGCAACGTAGGGAATCAGCTCAGTCTTATTGTAGGGACAGATTCCCTTTCTTTCCTTAGTTCTTGTAGCAGATCATAACAGTCCTCTATACAGCAACTCCATTCCAGCGGTCTCACTACAGAGATGACTGGATCGGAGTTGCTGCACTGAGGCTTATGATTTCTATGCACACAGTACTGTCTATAATTATTTCCTCTGTACAGCAACTCCATTCTCGTCTCACTACAGAGATGACTAGATCAGAGTTGCTGCACTGAGGTTCATGATTTCTGTGCACACTGTACTGTCTATAAGGACATCCTCAGTGCAGCAACTGCATTCTAGACTGCCTCAAAATGAGTATATCTCTTTCCTATTGAGTCACTGAATTCTATTGGGAGTGGTGCATGGAATGTGCTCTATGGGCATGATTTTAAGACACCCAAAGTCTTTATTGTAATTGATTACTATATGACGGGATAAACCATGTTTTAAGACTTTGGGTGTCGTAAAATCATGCCCATAGAGCACATTCCGTGCACCACTCCCAATAGAATTCAGTGTCTCAATAGGAAAGAGATATACTGGATATATCAACTAAATACTTTGAAACCTCAGGGTCTCAATGAAATATCAGAGGTTTTTATTTGAAAGCACTGGCAAATGTAATTTACCTCTACATGGTCAGGAACATATGTCTTGGCTTGTTCTTGGTCCACTGTCCCGTTCCAGGTTTTGACCAAGTTCAGTTTCCTTTTCTTCTTATGATCATTGCATTCTGTTCCCAGTAGTCTGCACCATTCCCTAGGATACTTTCAGTGCTCATCATACCACCTAGTGGACATCAATGTGCATGACTATTCTCTAGTACTACACCGGTAATACGCACACACTCCTAAAGAAATAATTCATGTTCTGCAAACAATTCTGGTTGCAGATACGATCACATATTCTATTATAAGTGGAATTAAAAAAAAAATAAAATAAAATAAAAAAAAAAAATTTGGGGGAGGGGGACAATTGATTGTATGTGAATACATGTAAAGGGAAATGTCCTAGGTTGTACATGTATATATGTATCTACATACTTGCCATGCTTGCAGATAAGTATACATGTATATATTGGCCCCCATCTCCTTATGTGTTTCAGTCTGCTTGCTGCTGTTGGGGGCAGGATCAACAAAATGTCCAGCCATGTACTAAAACAGGTTTTGCGAGTATGGCTGGACATGAAAAAAGACCTTAGCCGTGGACGGGGAATAATACATCATTTCCTGTGCTGGACATAAAACCCCATAGCACTCATGTGCTGGCTCTTTTTTTGGACTTTTTGGACTCTTGGAGACGATGGACACAACACATGGCTGAGTATCTCTCTTCCCCTGTAACTCTTTACTTACTAGCCCTACATACCCTGTACTAACCCTATCCTTGTATCTGTATGTATATATATATAGGGAAGGTTAGTATAGTTGGGTGGGCTGATATTGCATGAGTGATTAGGAAACGTGGGTGGAAAATATATTAGGTAATTGGGAATTGTATATCCATATTGTGTACAGTGTTAGTGGGATAAATAGTAGTACATTAACTGTAGACTTTTGTGTAATAAATACCTTTTATTAGCACACGGTTTTGTCTCAGTTGGTATATAGTAAAGGCACAGATAACGTTAGTGGATATTAATTATTAATAATCAAGTTTGATATCGGACCTCAATAGAGGTGTAGGAGAGTTCCCCATTAATAACTGATATTTTTGGAGTGACTATCATCCTTTAACAGTACACATTTAATGCATTTGGTCTGTATAATACAGACAAGGGTAACTGGTACATCTCTTAATACGTATCGTCCATATGACACATTCTATTATTAGGCACTGTCTTTTGGATCTTGACATATATTTTTATTTTGTTTCGTATGTACACATAAGTTAGATATAGCTTTTAATATTTGTTTATTACTTCCTATCAGAACAAGATCAGTCTTGATATACATGAGCACCTATGGCTTAGAGGTTTGCACCACTATTAGGATCTAAACACGATCCAGTTGATCGCAATACAACAGGTTCAATTCCCGCTTCAGGAATTATGTATCCTTTATTTTTTGCATTGAATTATATCGGTTCTTAATTATCTTTTAATCATGCTAACAATATTTTATTCCCGACGTATATATCCCAATGGATACTCAAATTTATGCCTTTTTATTGATTGTACTTTTCGGCCTTAAAGACCACCTTGGTTTGGCGCCAGTTTTTTTCACATTTTTTGTATATACACTGCTCAAAAAAATAAAGGGAACACTTAAACAACAGAATATAACTGCAAGTAAATCAAACTTCCGAGAAATCAAACTGTCCACTTAGGAAGCAACACTGATTGACAATCAATTTCACATGCTGTTGTACAAATGGAATAGACAATAGATGGAAATTATTGGCAATTATCAAGACACCCTCAATAAAGGAGTGGTTCTGCAGGTGGGGACCACAGACCACATCTCAGTACAAATGCTTTCTGGCTGACGTTTTGGTCACTTTTGAATGTTGGTTGTGCTTTCAAAAATTTCTTCTACGATCTCCTTCAGTACTCTGGGGTGTAATTCATCTGGACCTGGAGACTTGAACTCATTTATGTTAGATAAATATTCCCTCACAATCTCTCTGTTCACAGATAACCTGGATTCTTCTATTCCTTTAATAGGACAGTGAAGATCAGTTGATGTTACATTTTCTTTCTGAGAGAAAACTGATGTAAAATAGGAATTAAAAAGTTCTACCTTCTCAACATCCTTTCTTACCATTTCACCATTTTCATCCTATAAAAATCCTATAGCCTCTTTGACTTTTCTTTTACTTTTGACATACCCCCAAAATCCGTTTTTATTGCTTTTGACATCTCTTGCAAGCCTTAATTCATTGTCAGCTTTAGCTAACCTAATATGTGCCCTACAGGTTCTGCAGACTGCATTATAATCTTCTTTAGATATGCCTCCCTCTTTCCATTTGATAAACATTTCTTTCTTTCTTTTTAGCATGTGTTTAAGTTCTGTGTTCATCCATCCTGGTTTCCTTAAATGCTTCCCATTTTTCCTACTTTTTGGGATTGTTAACGATTGTGCTTTGAGAATCTCATTTTTAAAAATTTCCCATCCTTCCAGGACATTTTTGTCCTTAAGGACATCCAGCCATTGGATCTCTCCTATTCTCTTTCTGAGTCGCTTAAAGTCTGCCTTTCTGAAATCGAACCTTGAAGTTTGAGTCTTCACATGTCTTCCTCCTCTAGTTATCCAAAATTCTATAATAGCATGATCGCTGCCTCCTAGCGTCCCAGCCACTTTTACCTCCTCAACCATTTCCTTCCTGTTTATAAGGATTAAATCCAAAGTAGCAGATCCCCTTGTTTTCTCCCCTACCTTTTGGAAGATAAAGTTGTCAGCAAGAGAGGATAAGAATTTGCTTGACCTGTTAGTTTTACTTGAGAGAGATTCCCAACAAATGTCTGGATAGTTGAAATCTCCCATGACCACTACGTCATATTTTTTGGAGAACTTGGTCATTTGATACATAAAGAGTTCATCCATATCTTCAGTTTGCCAGGTGGCCTGTAGTACTGCTTCTCTGAGTCACATGCTTCCATTCCTCTGTTTCATCAGGTGTAGTTCGAATTTCTTCTCTTTCTGTATCATGAAGAGATAATTCTGCTGTCTAAGAACTCTTCATCTTCCTTAATGATTTTCAAGGTAGTTAACCTCTCTTCTAGATTTCGCAACTTTTCCTCCAACACTGACACAAGCTTGCATTTCTGGCATGTGAAGTTTGGCTTTTCCACTGGCAAGTCTGTGAACATGTAGCAGGATATGCAGCTCACCAAATGGCTCCTGGACTCTTCCATGTTCTTATTGTTAATGTGTTATGAAAACAGTGAAAAACGTTCAAAAATTCCAGCGCGTGGTTTACCGATGTCCTCCTTTCAGCTCCAACGGCCAAAATCTAGTGTTCTTTGAGCTCGTGGAGACTCTTCACTTATCCCAAAATGCAGTGGGAATATGCAAATTATCTCCTCAGGACTCCTCCCCTGGTTTACCGATGTTCTTCTTTCAGCTCCAACGGCCAAAATCTAGTGTTCTTTGAGTTCACGGAGACTCTTCACTTATCCCAAAATGCAGTGGAAATGTGCAAATTATCTCCTCAGGAGTCCTCCCCTGGTTTGAGAGACGTGGAGGGGGCCAAAGGAAGGCAACAACCCAGCAGCAGGACCGCTACCTCTGCCTTTGTTCAAGAAGGCACAGGAGGAGCACTGCCAGAGCTCAGCCGGCCACAAATGTGCATGTGTCTGCACAAACGGTTAAAAACCGACTCCATGAGGGTGGTATGAGGGTCCGACGTCCACAGATGGGGGTTGTGCTCACAGCCCAACACCGTGCAGGACGCTTTGCATTTGCCACAGAACACCAGGATTGGCAAAGTCGCCACTGGCACCCTGTGCCCTTCAGATGAAAGCAGGTTCACACTGAGCACATGTGACAGACGTGACAGAGTCTGGAGACGCCGTGGAGAGCAATCTGCTGCCTGCAACATCCTTCAGCATGACCGGTTTGGTAGTGGGTCAGTGATGGTGTGGGGTGGCATTTCTTTGGAGAGCCGCACAGCCCTCCATGTGCTCGCCAGAGGTAGTCTGACTGCCATTAGGTACCGAGATGAGATCCTCAGACCCCTTGTGAGACCATATGCTGGTGCGGTTGGCCCTGGGTTCCTCCTAATGCAGGACAATGCCAGAACTCATGTGGCTGGAGTGTGTCAGCAGCTCGTGCAAGATGAAGGCATTGAAGCTATGGACTGGCCTGCCCGTTCCCCAGACCTGAATCCGATTGAGCACATCTGGGACATCATGTCTCGCTCCATCCACCAACATCACGTTGCACCACAGACTGTCCTGGAGATGGCGGATGCTTTAGTCCAGGTCTGGGAGGAGATCCCACAGGAGACCATCCGCAACCTCATCAGGAGCATGCTGAGCCTCATTTTGACTTGTTTTAAGGACATTACATCAAAGTTGAATCAACCTGTAGTGTGTTTTTCCACTTTAATTTTGGTGGTGACTCCAAATCCAGGCCTCCATTGGTTAATAAATTTGATTTCCATTGATGATTTTTGTGTGATTTTGTTGTCAGCACATTCAACTTTGTACAGAACAAAGTATTCAATGAGAATATTCCATTCATTTTCATATTTTGGGAATAAAAATGAGAGATAGGGTCTTTAAAATTTCATTATTTGTAAATTATGCACTCCTTACCCATACTAATCTATAAATTACTCTTCCTAATCTCAATTCCATCCTCTAGGAGTTTCACTATCTCTGATAATAAGATTGATTCCTCAAAAACAGAAGCTCAACCTCTGAACATCCCCCAAGAAGATCTAGATCACTTTAAGATAAGCTAGAATTTTTGATGGAAGACTGACAAAACTAAATATTTTGGGGTCAATCTTTCCTCCTTCTATAAAACTTGTTCTCCCATAATTACCCCTCTCTTTTTAGGCATTTGAAAAAGCTGGTTACATGTACAGGTAATATGTCATATTTAATTGATGTTGGTATCCCATAATACAAAAACGCTGCACCTATTCAAGTGGTAGGATGTCAAAGGTGCATGTAAACGCATAGTATGTGCACAGGTATACATATGCAATGTTTCCACATGAGAAGATTACTAGTACCTTACAGAGACACCCACATGTGCAGGGGCTCCTAAACTCTTGTGCGTCTGGCCAAAATGAGGTTTAATGTAGACAAATGTAGAGTAATGCATCTAGGATGGAGTAATCCTACAGAACAACAGGAGAAGGACTTGGGTATTCTGGTTACAAGTAAGCTGAGCAGCAGTATTCAATGTCGAGCAGTTGCTGCAAAAGCAAACAAGATTTTAGGGTGTATAAAAAGAGAGATAAAATCCTGTGATCCCAACTTATTTTTACAACATTACTAATCACTTGTAAGGCCAAATTTAGAATATAAGATCCAGTTTTGGCTCTACATTTTAAAAAGGATATTCAGAAGGTAGAGTCAGTTCAATGGCAGAAACTAGATTATTAGAAGGGATTGAAGGCCTCTCATATGATGAGAGGTTGGAAACGTTGGGCTTGGTTAGCTTTGAAAAAAGATGTCTCAGATAAGATCTCATTTACATGACTTATTCCTTCCAAAGACTTAAAAAAGGACCAAGGGGAACTAACTATGTGTGGAAGAAAGGCGATTCCAACAGCTAAATAGGAAAGTGGAGTTCCAGTGCGTGAGCACGTTGCACACCAGTCGGTGAGCTGACACTTGCTTGCACTGCTGCAGTACTTCCAGAGCAGCAGCAGCGGAAGCCAACTTGCGGAAATGGGTGCTGATGCGGTGTAGCTTGACCAGAAGCGCTGGCAAATCTGGTTATGTTTTCATAAAATGCTGAACTATCGAGTTGAGCACATGTGCCAAGTATGGTACGTGTGTGAGCTGGCCAGGCTTCACAGCCGCCACCAGGTTACGCCCATTATCACACACGACCATGCCTGGTTGGAGGTTCAGCCGCAAAAGCCAAAGATCTCTCTGGTCTGTTATTCCTTTAAATAATGCTGCCGCGGTGTGCGGTTTGTCTCCTAGACAAATTAGCTTCAGTAGAGCATGTTGCCGCTTCACTGAGACAGAGCTACAGAGCTTACAGCTTCTGGCTGATGTGGACAACATGCTCTGAAATAGCACATCGGAGATGGAGGATGAGGAGTAGCAGGGCTCTCTTTAAAAAAGTCCGAGACTGGGGAACACCTAACTCTTTGACAGAGAAATTATCAAGTGTCGGTGCTCTGCAGAACAGCTGCCCACCTTCTTCTTCTGGTCACCCTACTGCCCCTTCTTCCCCGTTTCGGTGCTGCTGATCCCTCCCCCTCAGCACTGCTAGCCTCGCTCTGCATGCTTGCTTCCCAGGTTGATTTGGTGACTTTGTCATTCAGCACCTTGTCTTTCACCCCTGCACCCTGGTCCTTCTTACTTCATGACTTAACAACAAGACTTAGTGGCAACTGTGTCTCATCATCACCTTCTTCTGTGTCTCATCATCAACTTCTTCCTTTTCCAAAATTTGCCATTCTCCACCATCATCTTCTTGTGGTTGTGGCTGGTCTAAGTTTTCTGCATTACTAAACAGCATGTCCTCCTGTCCCTCTTGGAGCATGCAGGTTGAGAGGCCACAATCAATAAATTTAAAAAGGCAGAAATGCATCATAAAAATGCACCAATAATCAGAGAAGAAGATTGTTATTGTATAGTTTGGTGCAGATGACGCACCCCTGGGCCTGTGTCGCGCTGCGTTGCGCACGCGGGAGCTTACCCGGAGCCGGATCTCTTGAGGGTTGTAGTCTCGTGGCGGTGATCCGGTCCGTGCCCAGGGAGTCAGACTAAGTGGCGCTGTATCAGCGGTAGATGATGGACGACTACGCCACCCGTTGAATGCAGCTATGGAGCTGCCGCTGCAGGGCAGACCGCTGAGGCCGGTGGAAGGATGGTGCAGCGTGAATGGTATAACCCCCAACGGGAGGGATATGGCCTCAGGGCAGCCGACGTGGATGATGGGGGTAGCAGGAACCACTCAGAGACGATGCGGTGTAGTTCAGGGTCTTTACTGGTGACAAAGATAGACCCTCCCGGAGTACTGGCTAGCGGTTGGGGCCTGGTCAGTCCTTGAGCAGATGGGATCTCCCCTGGCCAGGCGGAGTTGTAGGCCTCCCAAACTAACGATACTCTTCTGGCTACCTTGCTAGAAGCGAGTATAAGTAGCCCACGTCCCTGAGTGTACCGTGTGGTGCTCACCCGTATGGCCGGTGACTCGGGGCCTTCTAGTAGCTTCCGCTCCACGACGGCGGTGCTGGTCCCATGCGTGTGACCGTGCCTTCGGGTTTCTTGGCCAGAGGACCTGAAATCCCCTGCCTGACGGATTCTGCTGCTGGGTAGGAGTTAGTCCCCACAGCCTCGGACTCCGGGTCCGGTAAGAAATCTTCTCAGTCAGGGCGAGCTCTGCAGCTGCCAGCCCCTGACTCTTTGTAACACTGCTCCCACAGAGCTCCTGTTGTTTCTTCCTATGCTGCTTCTCTTCTCTACTTCTGGCATGGCCCAGGAGCTGGGCCCAGCCGGAGCCACAGCTCCCTGTCAGCCCTCCTGGCTGAACTCTCCCTCTCAACTCTCTAACCCTGCCTCAGCCCCAGGTTTATACAAGGGAAGTTCTTCCCCTCCCAGGACTGGGCAGGAGGTGTGGCATGCATAGGATCCCTGACCAAGAGACCTCCCACCTGCTCTCAGACATAACATTGCTGTTACTGTGGAAACCAGACCCCTGGGGTGCCACATTGACACCTGCATAAAACAAAAAAAAACACAGTATTTATGCAATGTGTGAACGCTGCCTTAGGTCTCATTCACACGTCCATGTCTCCAGTACGTGTGGTGACAGTTAGCGAGCCCTGGCTAATCAAAAGCTTTCCCGTGGACACCAGAATGTAAGAGATTTACACCCTCCTGTTCAGCCACCAGGTAGCACTGATCTGGACGTTGGACCGGAGTCATGTGAATCGATCCGCTCATCTCTAGTCTCAACTGTCCCGAATACAGTGGGACAGTCCCGAATTTGGGTCTGCGCTCTGCAGTCTCGGGCGCCTGATGAATTTCCCTCACTTCCACCGCCACTGGACGACATCTCCCAGCAGGGGAGAAATAAATGGTAAATAGGCGTGGATTGGGGTGTGGCCAAAATTTGCCACAGCGCGCTATGCGCTCCACATGACTTGTCCCTCTTTCTGTTCTTAAAAACTTAGGAGGTATGCTAAATCCTAGTGGACAGAGGGACCAGGACTTTTTACCTGCTAGGATTCAGTCACAGCCATATGACTCGCCCCCTGGGCCTTGGGGCACTCGGAGCCGGGCAACAGGGCAATATTGGGGGTAGTAGTGGCAACCCGGTCCGTGGCTCAGGGTGGTCAGACCAAACATTGTGGCAATCTATTTGTAAGGTTATAAATGTCCGACTACGCCACCCATGGATTGCGGTCAGGGTTAACCGCCGCTGCAGTGCAGACCGCTGGGGCAGATGTAGGTGTGCAGCACTAAGTAGTATAAATCCCCACGGGAGGAATGTGGCCCCAGGGCAGTATATAGATGGATGATGGAGGGGATGATTCCGATCGCAATAGCCAGGAGACGGAGGCCTCTTAAACAGTTCAGGGTCTTTATTAGAACAGGTGAGACGACCCAAAAACAGTCCCGGCTAGGAGTGGGCCTGGATGCCTGAGAACAAGTAGGAAGCTGGCCCTGGTCAGGGGGAGGGTGAAGGCCTACCGTATTCTCTGCGCTCTTTCTGGACATTTCCCTCCTGGTGGTGTAACAGCCCACGTTCCTGAGCTCGGCGTGTCTTCTCGCCCGTATGGCTTGCAACTTGGGTTCCTTTCTATTCTTGGCCTGGTGCAGCTTTGCTGGTCCCTTCTGCTGTGGCGGAACCTCCGGGCTTCTTAGGCCAAGGGACATACAATCCCCTGCGGACTGGTTATTTGCTGTAGGACTTGGAATCCTAACAGACTCGGACACCAAAGTCCGGTAGTTCAGTTTCTCTCTCAACCAGGACAGGCTCCCCTCGCCTTCCGTCCCTGGCTCGTGGCTCCTCTACTGCCACTCGTCCTCCTCAGCCTCAGCTGAACTGGCTCTCCCTTCTCTGGGACACCTCTCACTCCAGAGACAGGTCGTCCAGAACTCTCTAACCCTGCCCCCAGTTCCAGCTTTTATAGGGGCAGCCTGCTCCCCCTACTGGCCTGGGAAAGGAGGTGCTGCATGCTAATGGTCCCTGACCAGAGAACCTCCCCCTTGCTCTCAGACACAGCTTTATTATACATTTGTGGCATCCAGGCCAGGGTGACACACATATACAGTATATAGTGTGCGGCACTACAGGTGGAGGTCTGTGGAGATTCCCCATTTCTGGGTGCAGGGGACATTAACCTCCTCAGTTCTGCGATCACATTCCAGGAGACAGAACGTGGTCCCGTCTGTGTCGCTATATCAGGGTCTCTGTCTGTATTGCATTAGATTGGGACACTTCCCTCCTGACGTCGCTCGCTGCTCTGTTACTGTACAGTCTCCATTATGGCCGTCGCCGGCTCCATGTTGTCACTATCAGGAGATATTAATGTTCTATCATTATCTGTTAATGACGTCCTCTGTTCTGCCGTCCCGATCTCTGTGGATGTTCCCCGCACTTTATAACTTTCTGTCTTGTTCTTCTGAAATATTTAAAATTCCGATATTTTAGATTATGTTTTTATCGGTGCTGTTTGTTTTATTGTGTTTTTGGTGCTGGATTGGAGATATTCTGTGATAAATCTGTGTATGTGACTATAATATGATTGTGTGTTATACCAGGAGCAGGACGGGGCCATGACTGGATGTAGTGATCATGTGAAGCCGGTAACATCTCCGGAGATTTCTTACATGGGATCTTTATGATGTTACATCGTCATCTTCTCCCCATTCAGGTCCCTACAATATCGGATCCTCTCAGTGGAGATCTTCTATGTAAGAGAATTTTCCTGATTGACCATCAAGGATGGATAGGGACAGGGACAAGATGGCGGAGAGGATATTACACCTCACCCTAGAGATCCTCTTCCGGCTTACTGGAGAGGTGAGAGATTCTGATGAATTCACATTACATCATTCTTATCTATGGGAATAACAGATGGACAGAACTGGAGAGGTGAGGACTCTGGAAATGTCTGTAGTGAGATTTATTAATGTGTCTCTCCATAACCAGGATTACACAGTAGTGAAGAAGACCTCTAGTGAGCGCTGTCAGGACCCTGTGTCTGAGGAATTGGGAAGACCCCTGAGCCCAATCACAGGGCCTCCACCTCACCCCCTGATATATGAAGACATCAATGAACAGAAGATCCTAGAACTCACCTACAAGATGATTGAGCTGCTGACTGGAGAGGTGACACTGCTGGGAATGCTGGGACATTATACAGTAACGCTATGAAGGGATCGGGGGATGACGGTGTCTTTGTATGTGTCAGGTTCCTATAAGGTGTCAGGATGTCACCGTCTATTTCTCCATGGAGGAGTGGGAGTATTTAGAATGACACAAAGATCTGTACAAGGACGTCATGATGGAGGTTCCCCAGCCCCTCACATCACCAGGTAATAGACAGGACACACGGCCTATAATTATCTGTATGTAAAGAATGAATTCAGTCTTTGTACAGTGGGGGGAAATAAGCGTTTGATCCCTTGCTGTTTTTGTAAGATTGCCCACTGCCAAAGACATTAACAGTCTATAAGTTTAAGGGTAAGTTAATTTTAACATTGAGAGATAAAATATCCAAAATATAATCAAGAAAATCACATTGTATAAATTAGATAAATTTATTTGCATTTTGCAGTGAGAAATAAGTATTTGATCTCTCTGGCAAACAATACTTAATACTTGGAGGCAAAACCCCTGTTGGCAAGCACAGCAGTCAGACGTTTTTTGTAGTTGATGATGAGGTTTGCGCACATGTCAGGAGGAATTTTGGTCCACTCCTCTTTGCTGATCATCTCTAAATCATTAAGATTTTGAGGCTGTTGCTTGGCAACTCGGAGCTTCAACTCCCTCCATAAGTTTTCTATAGGATTAAGGTCTGAAGACTGGCTAGGCCACTCCATGACCTTACTGTGCTTCTTTTTGAGCCACTCCTTTGTTGCCTTGGATGTATGTTTTCGGTCATTGTCTTGCTGGAAGACCCAGCCACGACCCATCTTCAATGCTCTAAGGAAACCCATATGGTTTCAGCTGCTAGACGTAGGGCCTGATGGTTTTTGTCTGATTATAGTCAGGAAAGGAGTGACAGAGCAGAAAGCCAATGTGTGTGTGTGGTAAGAGTCCCCAGAGGTTTGTCTCTCTAGGCCTGTATATCTGTTTTTAAAAGAAACAGATGGTGGGTAGTGATCTGTTCATTAAGGAATAGATTGAACTGGGTAGGACTGCTGCTGAATTTGTAAACTAAACAGAAGATGGGCAGTAATCTGTTCAATAAGGGGCAGATTGAGAATGGTAGAGGTGCTGTATAGAGTATACAAGCTATAGTGTTGTGTGGTATGGGTCCCCACTGGTTTATGTCTTTATTCCTGTTTTTTAAAGAAGTTTGTGCAGAAAATGCATATGTATAATTCAGTGTCTGGTTGTCCACCGGGTGGCAGATTTGATGAAGGCTTCCGGAAAGTATTTGAGGAACAGAAAGGTTATTTAAGGCTATGTGCCCACGATGCAGAAATGCTCAGGATTTTTTCCTGAGCGTTTCTGCATCTCCCTGGCAGAAAAAAAACACATGCGGATTGTACATGCATTTTCCTGCCAGCGACATGCTGAAGTGAAGCGTTCTTCACTTGCATTTCCGCATGCGGGTTGACAAGCGCTTTCCAAGCGATTTTAGCATCACTTGGAAAGTGCTTGTCAACTTGGTCACACTATATAAATCCATGGAAACAGCATGGATTCATATAGTATGACCGAGAGAATGTCAAAAAAATAAAAAAATAAATGTATACTGTCTTGCTTCACCGTCCCGGCTGCCGGCAGCGGTGGATTGAAGGACCTGCCGACGTCAGCGTCGCGTGACCCGTCACATGACTCTGATGTCAGCGCAGGTCCTTCATTCCATCGCGAAGTGCCGGGAAGCAAGGAGGAGCGCACCGCGGGCCGCCAGAAGGTAAGTATATATTTATTTTTTATTTTATTCTTTTTTTACAGCTTTTTTATGGTACCTGGGTGTGGATGAGACTCTCCTATCCTCTACACCCGGGTACCATCCGCACATTAGAACGTGCCAATTACGCAAGTACAGATGCAGTCTTGCGGAATTGGCGCGTTCTAATGCAAGTCAATGGCGGCGAAAACGCAGCGCTTCCACAAAATAATTGGTAATGCTGCGTTTTTTTCCACAATGATAATCCGCAGCGGAAATTTCCGCAGCATGTGCACAGCACATGCGGATTATCATTGGGGACCATGGCCGGCCTTCTACCATGCGGTTTTTAAGCGTTTCTGCAGCGTTTTTGCCGCTGCGGAAATGCTTAAAAAACGCATTGTGGGCACACAGCCTAAATGATGTTTGTTTACTAGACCAGGCTGATATATGGTGGGAAAAAAAAACAAAATCTGTAACTAGAGGCGAGTTGGAGGAAGAAAAACATGGTGGTAAGTTTTTGTATATTAAAGTATGTCACAAAGATGGCGTTCATTCCCCTGCCGCTTGCAGTTTGACTCCACCCCGTACATTGTCCCTAAAGGATGGACATGTTGTGTATATAGGAATCAGAATCCAGATTGGGTGGAGACCTGTTGTGTATGTGGTGCTCCCTGTTGGCACATAGGAACCATTAAACCTCCTACTCCTAAAACAGGATTGTACCCTTTTTGTTAATGCCCCACAACCTATTTGCATAACGTGGCCCCCCACCTTGGCCAGTGTCCCAAGTTCTACGCCCCCATAAGTCCCGGCCAGGCTCCCAATGAATATTATGCCTGCACTGGATGGGACCAATGCCCCTTCAGGCCCTGTCCTCCAGCACCCCCCCTGACTCAGCCTAAATGGATGCAGCAGTTATATGTCAGCCTTTTGCTTCCATGAAAGACACACTAGGACAATTTCTTAGTCAGGGTGGGCAGCTCACCTAAACCCCTTCTGCTACTCGCCCGCAGCGCTCACCCAGACTGCAACCACCAGCCCACACACCCGATACTGTAGAGCCCCGGGAGGGTGTGTGGCGTCCATGGATTCCTAGTGATATGTTGGCCCTGATGAGTAGAATGCCAGACCCTGAAATGTTTCCCATGCTATTTGTTAGACAAAGCAGATAAAATTAGAAAGGCTTTTTCCTGTTAGTAGAAAAATATTATACTCGACTCTGGCAAAGATGACAGGACTTAGTATATGAGAACACGTCTAAAGTTCACACCCGTTTACTGTCTAGTGCCTCTGTTGAAGTTTTAAAAGCCCGTGATTAAAGAGCCACTAATAGTGTCCTGTCCAGGGTACCTGTCTATGTCCCCAGCCATGATATTCAAAGTAGCCTAGGGTGTGGAAACAACAAATGTCCTGAATAACAAGGCAAAAATCCAGTCCAGAGCCCCTCTTATGTACGACCAGTCCAGGCAAGGACAAAGAAATTTCACGTTATAATTGTGAGAAGCTGGACACACACAGAAGCTGCAGTCCTGCTAGAGCTTGATAGCCCCCCCTTCTTCTGCCTTCTCCAGCGGGGAGAGGGGAGATTCAGTGTCTCACTAAGAATCCTATTTCTGTTGTATACGTCTGCTGGAATTTCTTTAACATTCTCTCATGGTTTACGTCTCTCATGATGTTACGGCCATTTTTTCTCAGTACTGCTTGACATCTCAGACTTTAATGTGCCTGATATCATCACCATTCACGTTGCACTACTCTGAATCCAGCCACCTTGTTGCCTCTGGAGGGGGGAGAGGGGTGGTATTGATAATGTGGGTGATCTGCTAGTTAAGCCACAAGAGGAATATGGCTGTGTAAAAATAATGTCCCATGGGGGGTTTCAGTCATGTTACTGATGTCTCACTAGGTAACCCAGACCATGAGCTCTTTGTGGATGGATTGCGGTATGGCGTGGATGGCCGGTTCAACACTGGATATGCTGCTGTTTCCCTCCATGAAACCATAAAAGCAGAGCAGCTGTCCCCACACATGTCCAACCAGGGATCTGAACTCCTTGTCCTTGAAGAAACCTGCAGGCATGCTAAAGACCAGACTGCCATGATTTATACAGATAGCCACTATGATTTCATGACTATGGACCTATATGGAGAGCTTGATCTTTCCTCGCAGCCGCAAGTAAGCCTATCAAGGATGATACATCTGTCCAACGCCTGATGGAGGACCTACCTTTACCCAAGAAAGTTGCCATGGTAAAAGTGAAAGGCTATGCAAAGGATGACTCAACCACAGCTAAAGGCAACCACCTGGCCGACCAGACTGAAAAATCTGCAGCTTGCCAACCAAGAGACAACCCTGCCAGGGTGACAGCTGCACAGGTGGACTCTGCCGCACATCCACCGGTGATCTACGACCTTCTCCTGAAGCTACAACAACAGGCTGGTGTTGAAGAATTCGCCAGATGACAAGAGAAGGGACCCGTGCAGTCACCAGAAGGACTGTGGCACGTGGGGGACAAAGTTTGACATTCCCTAGTTCAGTATCCCATGATGGCTCAAGCTACCCACGGCAATACCCAACAGTCAAAGACTACCATGACAGACCTCGTCCACTGCCATTTGCATGCTCCTAGGTTCAGTGTCACTGCAGCCAAACACGTTCAAGCCAGTCTGACCTGTGCACTCAGCAACGTTGGACACACCACCAAGACGCCTATGAGACGCACACACTGAGGCCCCTGTACCCATTCCAACATCTTCAGAAGGACTACATTCAACTTCCCAAGATGCAAACCTATGAGTATGTACTTGTGTGTGTTGACCTCTTCTCAGGATGTACAGAAGCTTATCCAGTGTGTAAAGCCATTGCCAAGGCTACAGCAAAGAAACTAATCTCAGAAGTCATCTGCAGATACAGGGTGCCTGAGACCATGAAGAGTGACAGAGCCACCCACTTTACCGGAGAAGCAATGCAGGAAATAATGCCCGCCTAGGGAGTGAAAAAGGCCTTCATACAGTCTACCATCCACAAAGTAGCGGTAGAGTAGAGAGATTGAATGGGACCCTGGAACTGAAAATCCAGAAAGCCATGGCTGAAACAGGCAGACCGTGGACAGAATGCTTGCATTTTGCACTCTTCTCAGTCAGGTATACTCCCAACAAAAAGACAGGCCTCAGCCCATATGAGGTGTTATTTGGGTCAACCCCCTAGGCTAGGGTTGATAGGCTGTCTTCTTATGTTATTGCACTTACAAAACGCTTGTCTAAAATATATTCTTGCGTTTTCTAGATCCAGATTCTGTGGAAGGGTGCCACCCCCTTCAGCCCGGAGACTGGGTGGTAGTCAAAAGACACGTCAGGAGAGCCCTTAAGCCTTGAGTTGATGGACACTTCCAAGTCCTGATGACAACTGAGAAGCCATAAAGTTTGAGAGAAAGCCCAACTGGATCCATGCCTTAAACTGCAGAAGCACAGCTGAGCCCAACAAAGCCACCGAGTGATGTGGACGCACACCCTGTGCCTTATCCTTGATAAATGGGAGCTCATCGAGGACTATGTCCCAAGAGAGAGAGAATGGGGAGCTAGTTACCACTTTCTGGTTTGAAACCTCAGACCCTGTAGTCCGTTATAAATTTGATCTGTGAAACATGGTCTCCTGCCCTAGGGAGGAGTGGCAGCATGGGGACCTATAGACTCACCCAAAAGTATATATGTGTCACCACTGCCAATACTGGCTATGAGTCTGATTGTAAGTCCTGAAGTGTGGTGGGGTGGAACACTGGGGAAGACTGGGTCTGCAATCCTTCCGTAGCCTGAGAAAATACAGACAGCATGGGTAGAAGCCTCCTTACTAGAATGACTCTGCTACAACCAGAATATGTGTCCAAACATTGAACAGGCCCTGCCTTACTTGTAAGTCTGACAACAGTCTTTCCCTAAACTTAACGATAGAGAACCCCTCTGATACGGACGCAGGACTATATATGTGATGGGCATAAATATACTGGGGGTCACTGACCGATTAGGACACTTTTACTTTAAAGATATCAACGACCGACCTATAAATAAGACTGAGACCCTGCAACTTAAGACTTCCGAAGACTTATTCCTGGTGCCCTTCCCTATAAGCAACTAGACAAACCTCATTGCTTTCTCCAGTCTAATTCTGCTATTTTCTGCTACACAAGGAGAAAATACTTCAGAGTGTAATCTGCTCCAGCAGTTGTATCCCCTTATCAACTCTAAAAACGTAAAGGCCAATGGGCCTGGGAATTACCCTTGTTTCCAGAATTTAACATGTACCATTGACCTAAAGCATTTAGGTTCCTCCTACTGAAGTCTCAATAACACCACTAACTTGGTACAAGGCCCTCTAAAATCAGACGGTAGCTAGGGCTGACTTGTGATGGGTGTGTGGATGTGGTGACTTTTATCCAGTACTGCCAGTGGGATGGGAGATATCTTGTGCCATTGTTAAATTCCTGATGCCACTCCAGATTGTGACTCCAAACACAGACAAACTCCACAAATATGCAACAGAAAATCGGAGACACAAGCATGACACCAGCATTCCTACTTCTTTCGACCCTCACGTGTACATTGACTCTACTGAGGTTCCAAGAGGAGTACTGGATGAGTTCAAAGCCAGAGATCAAGTAGCAGCAGGACTTGATATTTGATAGTTATTCCTCATCGTTACAGCGAATAAAAATGTGGACTGGATAAATGATATCTACAATGACCAACTGTTGGATGCCAACTCTGACCAGCACATTAATGTGGCACTCGTATAGTTTCTTTGCTTGTTGTGGCTTGTATGTGTGTGTATGTGTGTCCTTCTGATGGTGTGACAGTGAAGCAGTGTAGGAAGACCGGCTTCTTCTATTAGGGGAGGAAAATGTATCTGGGGGAGTCTGTAAATGGGCACTGTGGCTGGAACATCCACCCACTGACACAAGAGAAGGGAATTGTGAGAGCAAGAGTTATACTATATATATCCTGACTCCATCTTGAATTTTGTACGTGTATCTTCTGCTTACCAGAATGCGGTTTGAGCTAGCATGTGTATTTTGTGGGAATTGGATGTTTCGCCCCCAGCAATTCGCCCCCGCATACATTTCGCCCCCGCACATTTCGTCCCCAGCATTTGGCCCCCAGGATGTTTTGCCCCCGCACATTTCACCCCCTCACATATCGCCCCCAGTTCGCCCCTGGATGTTTGTACCCTGCTTTGCCCCCAGAATTTTGTGTTTGGATGTTTCGCCAGTTTGTCCTTGTGGTTCATAAATTCCCGTTCGTCATCAATCCACATGTCACCAAAGTACTGTACAGAGTGCTGCACTTTTGTGACATGTCAAATCAACTGTTTCCATCAGAGCATTTTGCCCGCAATTTTAACAAGACATTTTCCAAAACGTTTCTAAAACGCTTTTGTGTTACAAAAACATAACAGGAAACAAATAAACGGATTCAAAAAATGTAGTGTAAATGAGGCTTGATTTATGTGGGGAATGTAAACCACTCTAAAATCTTAACATTTTTGTGAACTTTTACCTGACCCAGCACTGACCTGCTTTTTTGCAAGTTTTGTTGCAGATGTAACAATTTGCATGTCAGGTGTCCTGCAAGTTACATTAGACGCTTTTATTCCATCTTTACATCAGAATGTAGCAGTGTCTAAAATCTCTACAAAGAGAGAGGTGTACGAGCACAAAAAAATCAGTCAGCTTTCACAGCAATTAACTGTCTACAAGTATGAATTCAGTTCTATCCAAACGTGGGAAGAAGAAGTTGGTCTACGAGAATCACATTTACGTATTTTCCAAACGAACGTCTGACGACGTCCATTCCATCTGGGTGTGTGAAAACCGGTCGACTTGCAAGGGACGTGTTTGGACCAATGAAGCATCTGGTTAAGTGGTGAAAGTAACCAATCCCCACAACCACGCAGCACAAGCAGCAAGACCTGAAGCAATTCGACTTGTCAATGAGGCGGTCACCAGGGCAAGGACAACACAGGAGACACCACAACAGATTCTCACAGAAGTAATTTCAGGAGCCCATTCTAATGTAGCACTTCTCCCAAGGAAAGCGTCACTGAAGAGAACAATACGATTATCAAGACAACTTGGCAATATTCCAAGGTTGCCCCAAACCCTTGATCAACTTGTTATTCCCCAGGAGTTCCAGGAGATCAATATTGATGGTATCCAGCAGCAGTTCCTTCTGCATGACTCTGGTAAGCATTTAACATTTCCATTATGCAGAATTATTGCAAAGTTTTTGTTGCACAAATGTGAAAAATTCTATATTACAAAGTGCTAATATAGAATACTATGTGATTTTTTTTGCCTTAAAGGGAAACTTTGAGGATAGTATAATGTAGGGTGAGGCCTACTGATTCCAACTATGCATCACTTGTTTAGTTGCAGTCTGATTCTCTGCTCAGCTTCAAAGTAGAAGTCCTGCCTTTGAGATACAGTGGTCTGCCATATTCATAGGCAGAGTGGTAACCTTGTCCACCAACCATGATTTGCAGGTATCCAGCCATTGTCAATCACAGCCAGAGGACAAGGTTGTCGCATCAAACCTGCATCACTAGATATCAATCTTAGTGTAGAATTTTCTGCTATAAAATAGCTGCAGATTGTCTGCTGCAACTACTTAGTGCATGTGAATGTACCTTAAGGATTCATTAACATATCTCCTAACCTATGTGGATTATCCACAACTGTAGATATACAGCTATACTGATGTAGATAATTCTACACCAAAATCTCCATTTAGCTCTATGGATTTAGGTGCAGGTTTTAGTGCAGAATTTTAGCCCCTTGTCTGAATGGCTGGAATCTTCTTTGCATAATGGCAGCATACATTCACATGCAGGGTCATAAGTAGCTTGGCCCTAGCCCCATAGCAAAGTTTTGAAGGGGCCTGGGCCCCCCTTCCTCCGCAGTGCCCTGTCCCCTTTAGCCATGCCCCCTGCCAACAGCCTGAAATTAAGTTCCAATGCTGAATTAGTGCTGGGAAGAGGGTATACCATGCTTCGGTAGGTGCCTGTCACCTACCGGAGCATGGCAGGGGGTTAATTAATATTCACCACCTGCTGCCACACGCTCCGTTCCTCTGCTTTGATACAGGACCTGGAATGATGTATGCAATCATGTGATCGCTCATGTCTCAGGATCTGCATCAAAGCAGAGTGAGGAAAGCAGCGCAGCAGCAGGCGGTGAGCATTAATTTATCCTTGCCATGCTCCAGTAGGTGACAGGCACCTACCAGAGCATGGTAGATCCAGGGGGCCCGGTGTTCATGGGCACATAACACCCCATTGGCGGCAGGCCCCCTGAGGGCCCGGGGGCAGTGGCGTCCCCTGCCTACATGGTAGGTACGCCACTGCTGCACTGCATGTCATTTTTTTTAAATGCATATGACCCCGACCTAATGAACCATTGAGTTAGTATGCTTTTTTTTCACAATTACTTCTTACATGTTTGCTTGTTTTTCCTGATGTAAACCTTTTATTATCATGGAATTCTGCATTTTGCTGGTTTCTGGTGCCGTTAATCCTTTCACAACTTTGAAAATGTGACATTTTTGAAGCTTGGAAGCATTTTTAAACAGGAATATATTATTTTCCACTGGGACAATACATTTCGTAGAAAAAACTATTGTTTAGCCCCTTCACACCAGATTTTGCTTTAGTTTTAAGTTTCTGTTATAAAATCAGAAAATCTGAAGCAAAATGTGAGTTTTTAATGTAAGATATGAACAACGGATGCTTCTGATAAGGAAAAATTTTTGTGAATTCATCCCGAAATTCTCTGTCAGCTACTTGTTCCTTTTTGTTTTGTCTCTCATTATTTCCTGTACTAATAGTTTCACTTTTAATTTCACAGGTTCTATGGTACCCGGGTCCGGAGGAGATTCTCCTCTCCTCCACACCCGGGTATCATCCGCACATTGGAACGCATGAATTCCGCATGTACAGATCCAGTGAAGCGGAATCCATGCGTTCCAATGAAAGTCAATGGCGGCGAAAACGCAGCGCTTCCGCAAAATAATTGGTAGTGCTGCGTTTTTTTCCGCAATGATAATCCGCAGCGGAAATTTCTGCAGCATGTGCACAGCACATGTGGATTATCATTGGGGACCATGGCCGGCCTTCTACCATGCGTTTTTTAAGCGTTTCTGCAGTGGAATTGCCGCTGCGGAAACGCTTAAAAAATGCATCGTGGGCACACAGCCTTACGCTTTAAATATATTGTTCTGCAATGTTGGTTGGTTTGACCAATTGTTAATATTTTTCTGTCTGTAAAGTTACTTATCTACTGTAGAAAATTTAAAGTTTTGGAATAAAAAAAAACGTAACTTGACCACATTTATACATCTTAGACCCAAAATATGATTAGTGAGAAGTGAACCTGCTAAAGTTCAGTTCGGGCAGTTCCGTCCCAAACACACAAGAAAATCCGTGTTTGGGTTCAGCACCCCCAAAGTATCATCTCCATTGAACTCAATGGGTATGGAGACTCAGAGGAGTGGAGGATCTGTCCACCACATCCTCATCACTGACCAGATAGTAAAAAGAAAATATATATATTGTTACTTACCCCTTTGCTGAGGTACCGGCAGACGCGGAGGGTCCTCTTCCATGCACTTCCACATTGTGTGAATATGTCATCGTACCCAAGTGAATCCCTTTCAGGATTCCTAGCTAGGGATCCCCTTGGTCAAGAAGACTCTCCACGCAGGTCGGGACCTCAGCGAAGGGGAGAGAAGCGATTTTTATTTTCTGATGAGCAAACTCCGAACATTGCCTGTTTGGGGTCGGTGTGGTTGAACCCGAGCAGACAATGTTTGATACGAACCCTGAACTTTCCAGATCGGGTTTGCTTATCACTAGATACAGTATGATATGTAATGGATGACAAAAAGAAGCCATTAAATGTAACACCAGATCTCATTGCGGCACTGCGCATGTGACGCACCCCCTGGGTCGAGTGTGCACGTGTGTGGGATACCCGGAGCCGGGTCTCTGGGGGTTGTAGTCTCCGTGGCGGCGACCCGGTCCCATGGCTCAGGGTGGTCAAACCAGTGGCAGTCTTTATAGGGTTTTTGTGGTTTAATGTCCGACTACGCCACCCGTGGATTGCGGTCAGGGTGTACCGCCGCTGCGAGGCAGTCCGCTGAGGCTGGTGTGGTGTGCGCAGCTAAAGATGGGATAACTCCCCACGGGAAGAGTATGGCCTCAGGGCAGGGAATGTGGATGATGGGAGTGATGGTGCACGGGCATCCCAGTACTAGTAGTGCTGTATGCGGTAAGAAAGCAGGAACGACTCAGAGTCTTTGCAGTGCAGTTCAGGGTCTTTACTGATGATATTAAGGCAGACCCTCCCAGGAGTACTGGCTAGCATAAGGGGCCTGGTCAGTCTGTGAACAAACAGGAGTTCCTCTGGCCAGGTGGAGTTGTAGGCCTCCCCGTCTATCTGCACTCTTCCTGGCTACCTTGCTGTAAGCGAGTGGAAGTAGCCCACGTCCCTGAGTATACCGTGTGGTGCTCACATGTATGGCTGGTGACTTGGGGCCTTCTGATAGCCTCCGCTCCTCGATGGCGGTGCTGGTCCCTTCCTTGTGACTGAGCCTCCGGGCTTCTATGGCCAGAGGACCTGGAATCCCCTGCCGGCTGGTTTCTGCTGCTGGACTTAGAGGTTCCCACAGCCTCGGACTCCGTTGTCCGGTAGTAGTCTCTTCAGCCAGGACGAGCAATATATCTGCTTCCAGTCCCTGGCACTCAGCTCCTGCTCCTACAGAGCTCCTAGCTGTCTCTTGCCCTGTGTCTGGAACTTCACTCCAGGCTCTGTCTCACTAATCCCGCCCCAGACCCAGTTTATAAGGGCAGATTCCTCCCCTCCCAGGACTGGGCAGGAGGTGTTGCATGCTTAAGGGCTCCTGACCAGGAAACCTCCCACTTGCTCCCAGACGTAATATTTCTATTACTGTGGTAACCAGACCCCTGGGGTGCCACATTCCCCCCTAGTAAATTTTAATACTCCGGGACTAAACACATTTTTAAGAAAACACAAGTACAGGGTATAAACAATAATACAACAACATATGTACAAGAAGCTTTAGTCTTTAGAGGTCACGGCGTGTCCGTAACCGGGTGTCCATGTCACCCAACAAGGTGAAGTCTTGGAACAGAGTAGGGGACCTGTCCAAAGCAAACCTCAAACGTTGGCCCTGGGCGTGGCTGCAAGGCTGAGGCTAGCTACTTTGGGCCACAAGGAGGCCACGCCAGACAGGTTTTTCTCTTCCGCGGCCATCTTCGCAAGAGGCACCAAGGTGCAACTATCTACAATTTAGTTCCGGTTACTCAGCATCCATAACCTGTCAGTCCAAATAAACCTGCAGGGTAACTAGAGAAACATAATTAGTAACCAGGTAACAAAAACATAAAACTTTTTCAGCATTTACGTATGTACAGGTAAATATATACTTGGCATTAGACTCTCCAGCGAACGGGCATCTGTCCTCTAGTGCTCCTGGTGGACCTACATAACCCACTATCTGGTTCTGCACTACAGGGTGTAGAAGGTGTTACGGGCAGGCCTGGCAGCTTTCTGCGTACTCTTTGGCTCACTAGGGGCACGGCAGGCTCACTACTAGCAGAGGGTTGATTCTCCTGGGCTGCTGGTATGGATTCTTCTGCCTCCTGGGCCGGCTGCTCTTCTGACACTCCCTGTTCTTCTGTAGGCCCTTGAGGGGCTGGCTGGAGAAAGGTGAGGACAGGTACCACGACTGTGTTGTTGATTTGAGTCCAGGACCGGGGAAAGTCTCTGAGTACGGTACTGATCATTTCTTCTCTTTCCTCTGCGGGTTGAGGGTTCTCTTGATCTCCGTCAGGGCTTTGCAGCTGCTCGGGACACTTTTTCTGGTGGTCTCTGGAAACAATGGCTGTGGTCTCTCCTCCATCCTTACTGATTATGCAGAATTTTGGATTGTCATGGCTTGAGGGCAGTACGGTGTACAGGTCCTTCTCCCACTGGTCGTCCAACTTGTGGAGCCGCCTCTTTCTCTTCAAGACCTGCTCTCCAGGTACCAGGGGAACAGCGGGAGCATGCTGGTTATAAGTCTTCTCTTGCCTTTCTCTTACTTGAGACAGACTTCGCTCGACGCTCTCCTGTACTTTCCGATACTGCTGCTGCCGTTCTGTATCCCAGTCTGCCTCTGGCGAGGTGTCCTCAGGTGTCAGGACTCCCATATCCAGGTCAATAGGCAGCTTACCAGGTCTTGCTCTCATTAGGTAAGGCGGGGTACAGTTGGCGGAACCTACAGGGATGTGATTATACAAGTCCACCAGATCAGGCAGTTTTTCAGGCCACATACTGCGTTCTTCCAGGGGCAACGTTTTTAGCAAGTCTATCACCACCTGGTTCATTTTCTCACATAGTCCGTTGGTCTGAGGGTGATAGGGCATTGTTCTTATCTTCTTGCAGCCATACAGATTGCAGAACTCTTGGAAGACCTCCGCTTCGAAGGCTGGTCCTTGGTCCGTCAGCACTTGCTCCGGATACCCGTGTGGACGGCAGAAGTGCTGCTGGAAGGCTCTAGCTGCTGTTTCAGCCGTTAAGTCCTTGACAGGGACCACCACCAGGAACCGGGAGTAGTGATCTAGGATTGTGAGGGCGTAGATGTACCCAGATTTGCTTGGAGCCAGTTTCACATGGTACAGAGCTACCAGCTCCAGTGGCTGCCTGGTGATGATGGGCTGCAGAGGAGTCTTCTGGCTGGCACGGTCCTTCCTTCTTAGGTTGCACGGGCCACAGTCTCTGCACCACCTCTCGATGGCTCCTCTCATGCCTACCCAGTAGAACCGTCCACGCAACAGGAATTCTAGCTTCTTCCATCCGAAGTGTCCTGCTCCATCGTGGTATGCCTCCAGAACCATAGCCGCATCTCGTCTTGGGACCACTACCTGCCAGGTCAGCTCATGTGTTCTAGAGTTGACCATTCTCCGGCACAGCTTCTCCTTGTAAAGAAACAGCTTACTTTTCTCTTTCCACAGTTTCTTGGTCTCCTCCGGAGCGTCTGGGTCAAGACGGGCATCAGCCTGTGTCAGCATTTCCTTCACCAGACGGACTGCAGGATCACTGTCTTGTGTCTCCGCCCAGCTGTAGTGGGGTAAGGGATTGAACGTAGCAGAGCGCCTGTCCCTTACACTGTGGGAATACTGGGTAATCCCATGACGGTGGAACGCAGGGAGCTCGACTTCTTCCAGTTCTTCTGGATCTTCCCCTACGTCCGGTAAGTTTGGCATTCTGGACAGGGCATCCGCATTGGCATTTGAGCGTCCCGCCCGGTATTTGATGGTGAATTCATAGTTGGACAGGCAGGCCATCCATCTCTGCTCCAGGGCACCAAGTCTTGCAGTGTCCAGGTGTGTCAACGGGTTGTTATCCGTGTACACGGTGAACTTGGAAGAGGCAAGGTAATGCTTGAAACGTTCGGTCACTGCCCACACCACTGCCAGGAACTCTAGCTTGAATGAGCTATAATTCTCAGGGTTTCTCTCTGTGGGCCGTAGTTTTCTGCTGGCGTAAGCGATTACCCGTTCTTTCCCCTGCTGGATCTGGGACAGTACGGCTCCTAGCCCGATGTTGCTCGCGTCCGTGTGGAGGATAAAGGGCTGGTTGTAGTCAGGGTACGCCAGGATTTCATCCCCCGTGAGGGCCATCTTCAGCTGGCGGAAGAACTCCTCTTCCAGCTTTTCCCACCTGAAGGGCGGCTTCTGGTTTTTGGCCTTCCTGGATTGACCTATCAGGAGGTCCTGCATAGGAGCTGCCATTTTGGTGAAACCGGGAATGAATCTTCGGTAGTAGCCTACCAACCCGAGGAACTGCCGCACTTCCTTTATGCTGGAGGGTCTTGGTCAGTCTTTAATCACGGTGATCTTATCGGGGTCGGGAGCCACTCCGTCAGCACTCACCACGTGTCCCAGGTACTGCACCTTTGGTTTCAGCAGGTGACACTTGGAGGGTTTCACCTTTAGGCCGTAGCTTGCCAGGGCGTCAAACACTTCTGCCAGGTGTTTCAGATGGTCCTCGTAGGTTTTGGAATAAACGATGATATCGTCCAGGTATAACAGGACCGTCTCGACATTCCGGTGTCCCAGACAGCATTCCATCAACCGCTGGAAGGTTCCTGGTGCGTTGCAGAGCTCGAACGGCATACAGTTGAATTCGCTGAGACCCATCGGGGTGGTGAATGCGGTCTTCTCCTTGTCTGCCTCTGCTACAGGAACCTGCCAGTACCCGCTAGTAAGATCCAAAGTGGAGAAGAAGTTAGCAGATTTCAATGCAGCTAAAGATTCTTCTATTCTAGGTAACGGGTACGCATCTTTGTGTGTGATACGGTTGACCATTCTGTAGTCTACACACATTCTCATTGTGTTGTCCTTCTTTTTCACTAGAACTAGTGGAGCTGCCCAGGGGCTACAGCTGTCCCTGATTACCCCAGCCTCCTTCATGTCCCACAACATCCCCTTTGCATGCTGATAGTGTGCAGGGGGTACAGGTCGGTATCTTTCCTTTATTAGTGGATGGTCTCCTGTGGGGATGTGATGTTCTACCCCCTTTACTCGCCCGAAGTCTAGCGGGTGTATACTAAAGACTCTTTCGTACTCCTGAACCACCTGGTAGACTCCCTGTTTCTGGTGTGAGGGAGTGGAGTCAGTACCCAAATGCAGTTGCTGACACCAGTCCTCCATTTGCTTCTTAGAGCCGTTACTCAGTCCACTGAGGCTGGTGTGGTGTGCGCAGCTAAAGATGGGATAACTCCCCACGGGAAGAGTATGGCCTCAGGGCAGGGAATGTGGATGATGGGAGTGATGGTGCGCGGGCGTCCCAGTACTAGTAGTGCTGTATGTGGTGAGAAAGCAGGAACGACTCAGAGTCTTTGCAGTGCAGTTCAGGGTCTTTACTGATGATATTAAGGCAGACCCTCCCGGGAGTACTGGCTAGCATAAGGGGGCCTGGTCAGTCTGTGAACAAACAGGAGTTCCTCTGGCCAGGTGGAGTTGTAGGCCTCCCCGTCTATCTGCACTCTTCCTGGCTACCTTGCTGTAAGTGAGTGGAAGTAGCCCACGTCCCTGAGTATACCGTGTGGTGCTCACATGTATGGCTGGTGACTTGGGGCCTTCTGATAGCCTCCGCTCCTCGATGGCGGTGCTGGTCCCTTCCTTGTGACTGAGCCTCTGGGCTTCTATGGCCAGAGGACCTGGAATCCCCTGCCGGCTGGTTTCTGCTGCTGGACTTAGAGGTTCCCACAGCCTCGGACTCCGTTGTCCGGTAGTAGTCTCTTCAGCCAGGACGAGCAATATATCTGTTTCCAGTCTCTGGCACTCAGCTCCTGCTCCTACAGAGCTCCTAGCTGTCTCTTGCCCTGTGTCTGGAACTTCACTCCAGGCTCTGTCTCACTAATCCCGCCCCAGACCCAGTTTATAAGGGCAGACTCCTCCCCTCCCAGGACTGGGCAGGAGGTGTTGCATGCTTAAGGGCTCCTGACCAGGAAACCTCCCACTTGCTCCCAGACGTAATATTTCTATTACTGTGGTAACCAGACCCCTGGGGTGCCACACATGCGCAGCAGTGTCTTGGTGAGAGGAGAGGCATCCTGCCTCCGGGATTGACTGATAAATGTGGCAGGAGTGACGTCATGTCAGTGAGCGGCCGGGAGACATTCAGCCTCACTGCCGCAGCATTCATCATGCTTCATGGATCAGTGATCCAGGCAAGATGAAAAGACAGCCAGAAGCAGGAGAAGATGTCACGGGGAACCGCTAGACTACACTCCGGGACCCAAGGAGCTGCAGCTGCGACAGGTAAGTATGTCAGTTTTTTGTGTTCTAGGGTGATAATACTCCTTTAAGGCCAGCCAGAAGAGACACTGGATGAGCTGCTGAAAAGGCAGCCACAGGTTCCACTGGAGCACAATTCTACAGCCTGCCACTGCTACTCACCGAGCCCAGGTTTTAGAAAGTTTCTTACCCAGCAATTGTGGTCCTGTATATTTTAGCCCCAGGTATGTTCAGCCCTAGATGTTTTGTTCCATGCATGTTGACCCCAAAAGCTGAGGGTGAAACATCTGGGGTCAAAATGCTAGGGGCGAAACATCAGATGGCGACACATCCAGGGACAAAATGCTGTAGGTGAAACATCCAGGGGCGAAACATCCGAAATGTGAGGGGGCGAAATGCTGGGGGGGAAACATCCGGGGCGAAAAGTGCAGGGTGAAACGTGCGGGAGGGAAACATACGGGGGCGAAACATCCAGGGGTGAAATGTCCGGGGGCGAAACGTGCGGGGGCGAAATGTGGGGGGGCGAATCTTCCTGGGGGCGAAATGATAGGGGCGAAATGTGCGGGGGCAAAATGTACCTGGGGGTGAACTGATGGGGGCGAACTGCTGGGGGCGAAACTTCCTATAACCGATAGGAGCCCATACATTCTGCTGTCTCCAATAATATATACCTGGTAGGAGCCCATAGAGTCTGCTGCTTCCAATAACATATACCTTGTAAGAGCCCATAGATTCTGCTGCCTCCAATAATATATACCTGACAGAAGCCCATACATTCTGCTTCCTCCAATAATATATACCTGACAGGAGCCCATACATTCTGCTGCCTCCAATAATATATACCTGACAGGAGCCCATAGATTCACCTGCCTCCAATAATATATACCTGACAGGAGCCCATACATTCTCATACCTCCAATAATATATACCTGACAGGAGCCCATACATTCTCCTGCCTCCAATAATATATACGTGACAGGAGCCCATACATTCTGCTGCCTCCAATAATATATACCTGACAGGAGCCCATACATTCTGCTGCCTCCAATAATATATACCTGGTAGGAGCCCATAGATTCTCCTGCCTCCAATAATATATACCTGACAGGAGCCCATACATTCTGCTGTCTCCAAAAATATATACCTAACAAGAGCCTATAGATTCTCCTGCCTCCAATAATATATACGTGACAGGAGCCCATACATTCTGCTGGCTCCAAAAATATATACCTGACAGGAGCTCATAGATTCTCCTGCCTCCAATAATATATACCTCATAGGAGCCCATAGATTCTGCTGCCTCCAATAATATATACCTGACAGGAGCCCATGCATTCTGCTGGCTCCAATAATATATACCTGACAGAAGCCCATACATTCTGCTGGCTCCAATAATATATAACTGACAGGAGCCCATACATTCTGCTGGCTCCAAAAATATATACCTGACAGGAGCCCATAGATTCTCCTGCCTCCAATAATATATACCTCATAGGAGCCCATAGATTCTGCTGCCTCCAATAATATATACCTGACAGGAGCCCATGCATTCTGCTGGCTCCAATAATATATACCTGACAGGAGCCCATACATTCTGCTGGCTCCAATAATATATATCTGGTAGGAGCCCATACATTCTGCTGGCTCCAATAATATATACCTGACAGGAGCCCATAGATTCTCCGGCTTCCAATAATATATACCTGACAGGAGCCCATACATTCTGCTGGCTCCAATAATATATACCTGACAGGAGCCCATACATTCTGCTGGCTCCAATAATATATACCTGACAGGAGCCCATGTATTCTGCTGGCTCCAATAATATATACCTGGTAGGAGCCCATACATTCTGCTGGCTCCAATAATATATACCTGACAGGAGCCCATAGATTCTGCTGCCTCCAATAATATATACCTGACAGAAGCCCATACATTCTGCTCCGTCCAATAATATATACCTGACAGGAGCCCATACATTCTGCTGCCTCCAATAATATATACCTGACAGGAGCCCATACATTCTGCTGCCTCCAATAATATATACCTGGTAGTAGCCCATAGATTCTGCTGCCTCCAATAATATATACCTGACAGAAGCCCATACATTCTGCTGCCTCCAATTATATGTACCTGACAGGAGCCCATACATTCTGCTGCCTCCAATTATATGTACCTGACAGGAGCCCATACATTCTGCTGCCTCCAATAATATATACCTGACAGGAGCCCATGCATTCTGCTGGCTCCAATAATATATACCTGGTAGGAGCCCACACATTCTGCTGGCTCCAATAATATATACCTGATAGGAGCCCATACATTCTGCTGCCTCCAATAATATATACCTGACAGGAGCCCATACATTCTGCTGCCTCCAATAATATATACCTGACAGGAGCCCATACATTCTGCTGCTCCAATAATATATACCTGACTGGAGCCCATATATTCTCCTGCCTCCAATAATATATACCTGACAGGAGCCCATACATTCTCCTGCCTCCAATAATATATACCTGACAGGAGCCCATAGATTCTCCTGCCTCCAATAATATATACCTGACAGGAGCCCATAGATTCTCCTGCCTCCAATAATATATACCTGACAGGAGCCCATACATTCTCCTACCTCCAATAATATATACCTGACAGGAGCCCATACATTCTGCTGCCTCCAATAATATATACCTGACAGGAGCCCATACATTCTCCTGCCTCCAATAATATATACCTGACAGGAGCTCATACATTCTGCTGGCTCCAATAATATATACCTGACAGGAGCCCATACATTCTGCTGCCTCCAATAATATATACCTGACAGGAGCCCATAGATTCTCCTGCCTTCAATAATATATACCTGACAGGAGCCCATAGATTCTCCTGCCTCCAATAATATATACCAGACAGGAGCCCATACATTCTCCTGCCTCCAGTAATATATACCTGACAGGAGCCCATACATTCTGCTGCCTCCAATAATATATACCTGACAGGAGACCATACATTCTGCTGCCTCCAATAATATATACCTGACAGGAGCCCATACATTCTGCTGCCTCCAATAATATATACCTGACAGGAGCCCATACATTCTCCTGCCCCCAATAATATATACCTGACAGGAGCCCATACATTCTCCTGTCTCCAATAATATATACCTGACAGGAGCCCATAGATTCTGCTGGCTCCAATAATATATACCTGACAGGAGCCCATACATTCTCCTGCCTCCAATAATATCAAGATTTGTACAAGAACATCATGATGGAGGTTCCCCAGTAAGAGGACAACACCAGAGAGATGTCCCCGTCTTCTTCTTCCACAGGACTGTAAATAAGAAAACCCCAATGATCCTCAGGATCATCAGGTAGATTGAGGTGTCATGAAAGCATTTCTTCAGCTTTTTTTCATTTCAGCGCTTGAGTGGTGCTACTAATCTAAGTTCCCTGCCCCTTTTCCTACACTTACCACTCTTCCTGACGCCAGTCCTGTCCCACGCTGCCATTTTGTTACTGCAACTCCTCACTAACTGGAAGTCAGAGGTACCCGTCTCAAGCTCTCAATGAGCCACAATGGGGCTCTCATAGATTTACATTGAGTTGTGACTTCGGGATCACCCCAACAAACACTGGAGCGATCTGGCAGGTTACAAACTGATATAGACCGACAGGAGCAGCACTGGGAACAAATTAAGATGATGGCTGGTAAGTATTAGTCTACAGGCAACCACTCCAGTGATGCAATGAAAACAAGTGGTGCTTGAAATGTCCCCTATAATGCGTAGAAGGCTGTGAAGGTTTATTAGAGACATTGGTCCTTTCCTGATTGGAGCTTTCCTGCATGGAAAGTAGACCCTTGACTGTGTCTAGCATGAAGTGATTAGTTTTCAGTGTGAATCTGCACAACAGTAGGAAAACCAAGCTATGTGAGCGTCTTCAAATAAGGCATAGTCATCGGTTATATATTAGCTAGGGTCAGTATTTGAATAACTGATAATATTATAGAGTGTTAGAGTGTCAAGAATATATGGAGAATGAAAAATGTCTAATGAAAGGAGAATCGTCCTGAGGAACATGTGGCGCACAGTCATAATTCCCAACGAATATTCTGAATGCACTCGTGGTTCCTTACCACAGAAGGGCTATAACACCCGATGACCAATTCCAGTGCCATTGCGGCCTAAGAGAAACAGAAAGGGAAAAAACTTCAGTGCAAAATTATCACTAAATAGAAAAAAAAATATTGCCTGGACAGATGAATCCAGATTTTTTTTCTAATTCTTTTTATGTAACATATTGCAAAAAAACACTAATAAAATAATACAAAACATATACAAATCAAACAAACAGGCAGTCATATATAGGATTGATACAACCTGAACACAGACCAAATAGATGGCTCATACTCTCGCTGACTAAGACATCTGAACTGATTAGAGACCTAAGCGACAAGCAAAATGCCAGAGGGAGTATAGATGCTGAATCTCTGTCCCATCAGGCTGCGATAAGAGAACAAATATAATGTACATGAAGAAAAAAAAAACACACATGAAGAACATAACAACCAAATTGAATTAACAAAATACTTCAGGTTCAATAGTTAGAGACTATCAACCCCAATGACTCAATACTTTGTGAAATTTAGCTAGACATGCTCCATTATGAAATATCACTTTCTTATAGGCTATATTGGTATTACCCAACATTCTCCATCTGTTAATTGTGGGAGGTCTGTCAGCCATCAGGTGGAGAGTCATTGTCTTCCTGGCTAAAAGTAGCGTTTCTCTGAGAAAGATTTAGGTATGATGCTGTCGTTGTTCTTCACCTACTAACCCAAACAATGCCAAGTTAGGTTCAGACAGGATAGGAATTGATAATAGGGAACACAAAAACCATAGAGTCAAAAGGAGGATGCAGAGAACTGGAGAGTGGACAAGTCCATATAAAATGGCAAGTCTTTGGAGATTGGTAACATTGGCACTCTACAGAGGAGGTTCATAGAATGTTAGAGTTGGATTTGACCTCCAGGGTCTTCGTGCCCAACCCCCTGCTCAATGCAAAATTCACTAAACCATCTCAGACAGATATCTGTCTAGCCGCTATTTGAAGACTTCTATTGAAGGAAAAGTCACCACCTGTCGTGGCAGCCTGTTCCACTCATTGATCACCCTCACTGTCTAAAAATTTTTCTAATATCTAATCTGTACCTTCTCCCTTTCAGTTTCATTCCATTGCTCCTCGTGTTTCCATGTGCAAATGAGAATAAGAATGATCCCTCTACAATGTGACAGCCCTTCAGATATTTATAGACAGCTATTAAGTCTCCTGTTAGCCTTCTTTTTGGAAACTTAACATTCCCAAATCCTGTAACCGTTCCTCGTGGAACATAGTTTGCAGTCCACTCACCATCCTGGTAGCTCTTCTTTGAATTTGCTCCAGTTTTTCAATGTCTGTTGTGCCCAGAACTGGACACAGTATTCCAGATGAGGTCTGACCAATGAGGAGTAGAGGGGGATAATTACTTCACGTGATCTAGACACTATGCTTCTCTTAATACATCCCAGAACTGTGTTTGCCTTTTTTGCTTCTGCATCACACTGTTGACTCATGTGCAGTCTGTGATTTATTAGTATTCCCAAGTCTTTATCACACTTGCTATTGCTTAGTTCTATTCCTCCCATTCTGTGGATGTAATTTTGTTTTTCTTGCCCAGATGTACAATCTTTAATTTCTCCCTGTTAAATGCCATTCTATTAGACGCTGCCTATTGTTCAAGCTTATCTAGATCCTTCTGAATCCTTTCTCTATCTTCACTAGTGTAAAGCCCCCGTCTCACATAGCGATATCGCTAGCGAGATCGCTGCTGAGTCAAGGTTTTGGTGACGCAACAGCGACCTCACCAGCGATGTCGCTATGTGTGACATTTTGCAACGATCAGGCCCCTGCTGTGAGGTCGCTGATCGCTGCAAAGTGTCCTGGACCATTTTTTGGTCGTTGGCCTCCTGCTGGCCGGCACACATCGCTGTGTGTGACCAGCGGGACCAACGATCAGGCTGGTATCCATGGTAAACATCGGGTTACTAGGGGCACGCGCGCACTTAGTAACCCGCTGTTTACCATGGATACCACTCTGCTACGGTGCGCGGGAGGTTACCGCTCACCTTAGCAGAGTCGTATCCATGATAAACATCGGGTCACTAAGTGCGCGTATGCCCCTAGTAACCCAATGTTTATCATGGATACGACTCTGCTAAGGTGAACGGTAACCTCCCGCGCACGGTAGCAGAGTGGTATCCATGGTAAACAGCGGGTTACTAGGGGCACACGTGCACTTAGTAACCCGATGTTTATCATGGTTACGAGCCTGCTCCTGCTTCAGCAGCAGGCTGGTAACCGGGAGCAGGACATCGTGGAACGATTCTTTCCACGATATCGCTGCTCCCCTGATCGCTGGTGAGCCTGCCTGTTTGACAGCTCACCAGCGATGTATTAGCGACTTAGCATCGATCCCTGACAGGTCATATCGTTGTCGGGATCGCTGCTGCATCGCTTAGTGTGACGGGGCCTTTAGTTATCCCTCCTAGCTTTGCATCGTCTGCAAATTTGATTAGTCCACCTTCACTTACCTTCAGGTTGTGCCCATCTTGCACAGACGAATAGAGATCAGGTAGGTTTTACATCTAATATATACTTACCTTGTAATGTCTTCATATCCTGTTCCGTCCAGATGTGTTTGGATCCCAGAATTCCAAGCGGCGGATGTTCGCCGACCGCCATATTGGGACACCAAAGTGATCGGTGTCTCAATATGGAAACCGCTGGTGGTACCAGCCTCTTGCGCGGTACCACCAGCGGAACACTGTCGCACCACACACACACACTGTATACGCCGTACGCACCACACACACACACAAACACACACTGTATACGCCGTACGCACCACACACACACTGTATACGCCGTACATACTACACACACACTGTATACGCCGTACGCACCACACACACACACTGTATATGCACCACACACACACTGTATACGCCGTACGCACCACATACACACTGTATATGCCGTATGCACCACACACACACACTGTATACGCTGTACGCACCACACACACACACACTGTATACGTTGTACGCACGACACACACACTGTATACGCCGCACACACCACACACACACTGTATACGCCATACGCACCACACACACACACTGTATACGCCGTACGCACCACATACACACTGTATGCGCCGTACGCACCACACACTGTATACACCGTACACACCACACACGCACACTGTATACGCCATACGCACCACACACACACTGTATACGCCGTATGCACCACACACACTGTATACGCCGTACGCACCACCACACACACACTCTGTATATGCCGTATGCACCACACACACAATGTATACGCCGTAAGCAGCCTCTTGCGCGGTACCACCAGCGGAACACCGTCGCGAACACGCCGTACACGAAGCCGCAGGGATCAGCTGAATGATTCACTCACTGCCACAATCCCTGCACAGGAGGAGCGCATGCGCAGTTTTAATGTGACCACCGCTATCTGCCTGCACAAAGATGGTGGCGGTCTGATTTACTGCGCGGAGAGACAGCTCAAATGAGAGAACACATGAGGGAAGAAGACAGCACAGGGGTGGAGAGAGAGAGCAGACAAGGGGGGAGAGCACATGGGGTACACAGGTCAAAGAAGAGATCACATGAGAGGAGAAGACAGCAGATGGGGGAGAGAGAAAGCGCACAGGGTGGAGAGAGACAGAGCACAGGGGGGAGACAGCTCAAATGGGACAGCACATGAGGGGAGAACACAGCACTGGAAGGAGAGAGACAGCAGTCAAGGGGGATAGCACATGGGGTAGACAGGTCAAAAAGAGAGCACAGACGGGAGAAGTCAGCACATGGGGGAAAGAGAGAGTGGATAGGTGGGTGAGCACATGGGGGGAGAGATTCTCAATGCTGCAAAGCCTGCCCCCATTGTGACATTACCGCCCTCCCAATGCAATAGCATCGGGCCTTCATCTAGTATAATATAAGAGCTCAGTCAGCTTATTATTAATTGCTGTTGAAACCGTAAGGAGCAAAACATCACGTTCTGCCAGTTGTCTGCTGACAGGGAAGGGATTACATATTTTCACCTTGGTTCCACTGGCATTGGTAAGGAGCCAACTTTCCCAACAATTTGTATGTAGAGCATTAATCTGCACCTTAGGGCCCTGCGATCAAAGGGTATGTGCAGACCATCCGTAAAGGCAGCGTTTTGAAGTATGCTGCATCCAAAGCGCTGCACGCAGGTGAATCCGCATGTGTTCATTGAACCATGAGAATTCACCGCAACCTATAAATTGCACTGATATAATTTCTCTTGCGGAGACTAGTGTCTCCATAAGGAAATTGACATGCTGCAGTCTGTACAGATGTGCCGCATGTCCGTGAGTAATCAGCAGGTGCACGAAGACGCATAGTGGGCATGGGATTTCTTGAAATCTCATCCATTATGCTCTAACATCTGGCCGCTGCAGATTACACACATTGCAAGTACGCTGCATCCAATCTGCAGCAGTTGCTGATCGTGTGCACATACCATAAGGATACCAATAGGAAAGTATGAGAAGTTCGGGTTTTGTAGGTATAGTGAACTGTGCATTTAACACATGTCTCAGTTGAAAGTTCTGGAACATGCAAGAGCGAGGAATACTAAAGACCTCCCGAAGCTGTGCAAAAGAGCAAAGAATATTATTATCAAACACATCGCCTATGCATCTGTTTCTTGGGGTGATTCATAAATGGGCACAAGGAACGCATATAGCGCCATTCCTCCACAGGCTTATAGATTCTGCAGATGAGATAGTTTAAGTTTGGGTTGTGAAGAGCCTCAGATAAAAGTTGTCAACAGAAAGGAGAACACCCTGAAGAAACACTTTAGCACTCTAGTTGGTGCATGTCATGGATAATATCAGGGGGAATTGCACAGATTACCTCTGATTTCGCTGCCACCAGTTTGTCAAAAAGAACACCAGAGAGACCATGCAGATTCCGCCGCTGCCACCAATTTGTCAGGGAAAACAACTCTGCTGCAATCAATCGCGAGGAAAATTACGCACATGAGTGACGAGCGATGGACGAGACCGAGGCTATTTCCATTACAAGGCCAGTTAATGGGGAACTCAAAGTGAGCGTATGGTATATACACCTCCGATTTCAGCGCATGGAATATGTCTATTGACAGTGGTATGGTCACTGCCAACTCCACATTAAAAAAAGAACTACTAGCTGCCAGCACCAATCGTTTATATAGGCCGATTGGACACCCATTACTTGTAGCATATGGCTTCAGGGGTCCGGTTTACACAGCAAGAGGAAAAGAGCTATTCAATTTTATATATTTAATCAAAAAAGGTAGGCAGCGTTTATAAAAATATACAAAGGTGTTACAAAATGGGAACAAAAAATACGGTATATACAATTACATAAAATAATAAGGAATAACAAAATAGGAGTACTAAACCTGATGTTGCAGGAATGGATTTTATCTTTATGGAGAGAAACCGATTAGGAAATGGAACACTTTCACAGAGAATTGTGTCTTTCAAAAATGAACAAAAAAAGAAACCTAAACTCTGATTCTTATTAGCTCAAGGTTATGCCCACAACATACCTACCCTTGATGAGCTCATATGGGGCTGGTTGCGAGGTTTGTTAAGTCTGTTAGATTATGAGATCCAAAACTTCCAGGATATCTTTGCCCCTGGAGGTCCCAGACGGTAAATATTGTCATGTTTCCTATCACGATTTTACCTTTCTAGATATGAAACATGGCATGATAGCATCATCCATTGGACCAATATTAAGTTGGAGGTTTTCTGCTGGCCCTACGGTAATGTGAGTGAATGCGTTATGTTCATCCCTTTGCTACAATGCTGAAAGTATACCTCCCATAAAAATCAGATCGATGCAAACCACAATATTCATCACTGATTCCAAAAAGTCTGGGACCCCTGCTTTGAACAGAGGAAGGTCTTCCCTAGGGTGCAGTCTACTATGTCTGGGTGTCCACCTCCAGTAGGCGTATACGTCTGAAAATGATGAATGTCAAGAGCGTATGTTCGCTCTGCCGGCACCATTATAGTCTATGGTCCTGTCGGCGCATACTGTACATCCAAATCCCGTTTTGCAGGGGGGTTCATTCATGGGTTCTGACAGAACCCACGAATGTGAAGATAAGCGCAATGTGAAAGCAATCTAAATCCTTGTAAAAAAGCTCAGTGTGAACGTACCACTACAGTGCTGATTTTTGGAAGAGTCCTGTAAGTAGAATTTATACTTTCGATATGCCGTCAATGCTACAGAAGGTAATACTACCTTAATTTTTAGTCCGGCTCCCCGGATTAGTTCATTATGACAATGTAGCCCTTGGACCAAAAAAAGTTGTGCACCCTTGGCTTAGACATTCACCCTGATTTCTCAATAGTAATGCGTGTCCCCTGGTTTCTGCCCTTTATAAGTTAAATGATATCTAACAAGACTATGACTAAGGCCATGTTTACATGTTCAGTATTTGGTCAGTATTTTACATCAGTATTTGTAAGCTAAAATCAGGAGTGGGTCAGAAATGCAGAAGTGGTGCACTTGTTTCTATTATATTTTTCCTCTTATTGTTCCACTCCTGATTTTGACTTACAAATACTGAAATTGTGAAAGTAGCCTTCCTCTACAAAACAGTTTCCACACCTAAAACATTAAAATGGCTTCTTCCCTGTGTGAGTTCTCTGATGTTTAACAAGATATGATTTGTCTGTAAAACATTTCACACATTCTGAACATGAAAATGGCTTCTCCCCTGTGTGACTTCTCTGATGTGTAACAAGTTTTGATTTTGTATTGTAATATTTCCCACATTCTGAGCATGAAAATGATTTCTCCCCTGTGTGAATTTTCAGATGTGCAACAAGTTCAGATTTCCTAGAAAAACATTTCCCACATTCTGAACACGAAAATGGCTTCTCCCCTGTGTGAACTCTCTGATGCTGAACAATTTCACCTTTCGTAGAAAAACATTTCCCACATTCTGAACACGAAAATGGCTTCTCCCCTGTGTGAATTTTATGATGTCTAACAAGATTTTGTTTCCGATTAAAACATTTCCCACATTCTGAACATAAAAACGGCTTCTCTCCTGTGTGAATTATCTGATGTGCTACAAGTTTGTATTTCATACTATATTGTTTACCACATTCTGAACATGAAAATAGTTTCTGCCCTGTGTGAATTCTCTGATGCATCATTAAAACTGATTTTTGTTTAAAACATTTTCCACATTGGGAGCATGAAAACGCTTTGTTTCTTTCATGACTTATCTGATGTGTAGCAAGATGCGATTTTTCAGTAAAACATTTCCCACATTTTGAACACCAAAATGGCTTTTCCCCTGTGTGAATTCTCTGATGTGTAACAAGATGTGATTTCCTAGAAAAGCATTTCCCACATTCTGAACATGAAAATGGTTTCTCTCCTGTGTGAATTCTCTGATGTTGAACAATTTCAGATTTCGTACAACAACATTTCCCACATTCTGAACATGAAAACGGCTTCTCCCCCGTGTGAATTCTCTGATGTTGAACAAGTTTTACTTTCTGATTAAAACATTTCCCACATTCTAAACATAAAAATGGTTTCTCCCCTGTGTGAATTCTCTGATGTTGAACAAGTTTTGATTTCTGATTAAAATATTTTCCACATTCTGAACATAAAAATGGTTTCTCCCCTATTAAAGCATTTTTATGTACAGCAGCTCTTCTGTGACTTTTGTTTTGCATATTTGTCTTTGATGAAGCAGAAGAAAGGACCTTGGCTTGAGGTGTATTGGGTATAATGTCATGTTCTTCACATGTATCTGTTGCAAAATCTGAGCCTATCAGATGTCCTTCTGAGCTCCTGGTACAGTCATCTGCCAAGAATAAAACTGATTTTATTATTTTTCAATAACACTGCATTGGAATTATATTAATATTTATATTATTATATACTTTAGAACATTTTTATATAAACTGTAATGCAATTCAATCATTAACAGACTAAGACAGTAGACCAAAAAACAGGGATGAAAAGATTGCTTTTTCAAATTTTCACTTCTCTATTGTAGCCTCCTTCTGTGTAAGTTCATGTTCCACTGTACCTTTCACCAATCGTTTTAAGTTACATGTTCAGAGAAAACGCAGAAAGGGGCTTGCAATTAGTTTTATTAAGGGACTCCAGCTCATGACATACATTCTTTGGCAGGTATGAGTACTCTAGTACGGAGCAAAGCACATTTGTCATTAACTCATAAGTAGTGATAGGCGAGCACTAAAATGCTTGGGTACTCATTAATCGGGTCGAGCAAATTGTAATGCTCGGGAAACTCGAGCATTTTTCTGGTGGCTACTCCCCCCAGAGGTCAGTTAGGGGTCTAAAAACTGGTCAAATCGATGTAAACAGTGCTGAAATAGCATGGGAATAGCATAGGGAAGACCCCTGGAAGCATTTCCGAATTGAAGGTCGTTGCTGTGAACAATGTTGTTAGAGTATTGCGCCATTTTTACAGACTGACAATAAAACATACAAAAACGAAGATAAAATGGATTTTCCTGTAAAAAAATGGTAAGAAACATTCTTTTCAGGATAATGAATTGTATATAAGGCAAAATAAACAACAGAAAACAAATGCTCCTCCACAACTTGGGCTATGTTCCCACATAGTGTTTTTGCTGCGTTTTGCACGTTCGCATTGCTTTCAACGGTGAAAAATACATTCACCAGTAAATGTAATTTTAACACCTTATCTGGCCATGTGATGTATGAGATATGATCAGACACATCCTGTTAAATTTATGAAGGAGGGACCCTGAAAGTCCCATTTTTTTTTCTTCAGGGCCATCAATCAGGTGGCCCTCACTATTTATAGAGGGCCAGCAGTCGGCCCTCACTATTGTTAGCGAGCCAGCAGGTGATCCTGACTATTATCAGAGGGCCATTCGGAGGCCCTCACTCAAATTTTAGATTTACATTTTTTGAGGGCCAGAAGCCAGCCCTCACTAAGCATTTTTGGAGTGCCAGCAGCCGGCTATGCAATATAATGTATCCATCTGAGGTGGTCACATTTTCTTTTCTGTATATATATTCTGTAAAGTTTTAAACTTGGAGGGCCAGCAGGCTGCCCTCACAATTTATAAAGTGCCAGTAAAGTAGGTGGCCTCCACTATTTTTAGACGGCCAGCAGGTGTTTTGTGGACAGATGAGACCAAGATAGAGCTTTTTGTTAAAACACATCATTCAACTGTTCACTGTAAATGGAATGAGGCCTATAAATAAAGGCACTTCGTGCCTTGACTGTGTGCAAAGCATAATGAAATGTGAAGATTTTGGGTCGCAATGTAGTGCCAAGTGTTAGAAAGCTGGGTTTGCATGCATGACAATGACCCCAAACATACTTCAAGAAGCACCCAGAAATGGATAGAAACAAAGTACTGGAGAGTTATGAAGTTGTAATTCCAGCTACAGTAGCGTAAAGTCTCCCACCACTACCCCTTACATACAGAAGCTACAGACAAACTGCGAATGGACACATTAAATCAGTCAATTTTGCCTGCTTTGATGAATTTCTGAGTACAGATCTCTGTGAAAATCTGTCAATGAGTTTTTTGAAAAAAGCAATCAAGTTATATACAGATGTATGTGACCAGAATGAAGACTCATTTCCAGCAGATGATACCTAGGACCTATCCATATACTAAATGCACCTAACAGCAGTATTAAGGCTGCGTGCCCACTATGCGTTTTTCAAGCGTTTTTGCCACGGAATTTCCGCAGCAAAAACGCTTAAAAAACGCTTGGTAATACGTGCCCCATGGTCCCCAATGATAATCCGCATGTGCTGTGCACATGCTGCGGAAATTTCCGCTGCGGATTATCATTGCGGAAAAATACGCAGCATGTCCATTAATTTTGCGGACACGCAGCGTAATTGCCGCCACTGACTTGCATTGAAACGCTTAATATTCGTGTCAGCACATTTGCACACATGGATATTAAGCGTTTCTATGTGCGGATGATACCTGGGTTTGGAGAAGAAGAGACTCTCCTCCAGATCCAGGTACCATAGTAAAAAAAAGAATTTAAAATAAAAAATAAAGATTATACTTACCTTCCGATGTCCCCCGGCCTCCTCAGAGATGCGTGAGGTCTCTTGTACGGCTTGCGGTGGTGTGAGGACCTGCCATGACGTCATTTAGTCATGTGACAGGTCACGCGGCCACTGACGTCGGAGGTCGCGTGACCTGTCACATAACTCAATGACGTCATCGCAGGTCCTTCACACTACCGCGACCGATACAACACACCGGATGCATCGCTATGGAGACCGGGGGCCATCAGAAGGGAAGTATAATCTTTATTTTTTACCATTCTTATTCTTTTTTTTTAACTATTATTTGGTCACACTATATAAATCTATGCCGGCTGCATGAATTTATATATTGTGACCATGTTGTCAAGCACTTTCCAAGTGATGCTAAAATCGCTTGCAAAAGCGCTTGATAACCCACATGCAGAAATGCATGCAAAAACGCTTGACAAACGCTTCTACCTGGCGGGAAAAACGCATGTAAAAACTGCATGCATTTTTCCTGCCAGGGAGAAGCGGAAAAAATATGCAGCATTTCTGCATTGTGGGCACATAGCCTTATAGGCAATAGAATATAATTTTTTTCCTTTATTTTATTTTGGTCGCAGCAACACGGACTATAAGGCAATAATCCCTGACTAGATGCCTGCAATATGCTATCCTTTGTGCGATAGCTCCCCATACCCGAATTGCAGATAAGAGAGGTAATATTGAAGAATATAAGATATATTTGAATCGGCCCTGAAAAGAGCTTTTTTTTTGTATGTGGCAGCACCAAACAGTGTAGGTACGCAAGCAACCCTCCCTGCTTTGATGAATTTCTGAGCGCAGATCACAGTAAAAACACGTATCTGTCAATGAGATTTTGTAAAAAAGCAATCAAGTTACATTCAGTGGAACAGATGTATGTGACCACAATCAACACTCATTTACAGCAGAGGATACCTAGCACCTGTTCATATACTGAATTCAGCTAAACAACGGTATTAATAGGTGTAGCGCCGGCGTCCCTGCCTCCTGCTAGGCAGGGACGCTGTTCCCCTCACCTCTCTGCTCCGTGCCCGGCGTCTTCTTCCCGCTCTGCTGGCAGCGCGCGCTCCTCCCCGGTCACCGTGCTTAGGGCGCGCGTTCTCCCCCTCTCTTAAAGGGGCCACGCGCGCCGCCCTAAGGAGTCCCCGGCCAATGGCCGGAGGACCTCTCCATATATAAGGCACCTCCTCCAAGATGGAGGTGCCCGAGCAATGTTGTAGCATAGTTCTTCACTCTGCTTCAGCCCTCAGGTCCCGTTTCCAGTTACCTGCCAGTTACCTGCCAGCTACCTGCCAGTTTCCTGTCTGATACCTGCCTGACTCGTGTCTATCTGCTGTTATTCCTGTGGTCCGACAGTCTACCTACCAGCCCTGCCAGTCTGTCTATGGATCCGTCTGCCCGCTCACCTGGGAGCGCTCACCTGCCACCTGCCTGCTAGCCTACCTGGAGGCTCTGCCGTCACGAGCTGTGACCACCTGCCCGTCCAGTGTCTCTTGCCCGCTCACCTGGGAGCGCTCACCTGCTACCTGCCTGCTAGCCTACCTGGAGGCTCTGCCGTCGCGTGCTGTGACCACCTGCCCGTCCAGAGAATCTTGCCCGCTCACCTGGGAGCGTCCACCTGCTACCTGCCTGCTAGCCTACCTGGAGGCTCTGCCGTCATGTGCTGTGACCACCTGCCCGTCCAGAGACTCTTACCCGCTCACCTGGGAGCGTCCACCTGTTACCTGCCTGTTAGCCTACCTGGAGGCTCTGCCGTCACTTGCTGTGACCACCCGCTTGTCCAGAGACTCTCGTCCGCTCACCTGGGAGCGTCTACCTGCTACCTGCCTGCTTGCCTACCTGGAGGCTCAGCCATCACTTGCTGTGATCACCCGCTTGTCCAGAGACTCTCGCCCGCTCACCTGGGAGCGTCCACCCGTTACCTGCCTGCTGGCCTATCTGGAGGCTTAGCCATCACTTGCCGTGACCTCCTGCCCTCTTACCCAGAGACTGTCCCCGTCACTTGCCGTGACCTCCTGCCCTCTTACCCAGAGACTGTCCCCGTCACTAGCCGTGACTGCCTGCCTGCCTTCCCTGGGTGTCACCCGCTTCCTTACAAGGACTGCCCCTTTGTATAGTTGCTCTGTGGTTCCACCTCCCAGACCCGTTACAGTTTGCTCGGGCCATGGAACCCGGTGGCACCCAAGCTCCCTCGCTCTCGGACCTATGTCATGAACTGTCCCGGCAGAGGTCCCAACAGGAGTCCATCCTGAGTCACCTGCGGAATGTCAACTCTCGCCTGGACACTCTGACTGCTCCACCAGCAACCACCGCTAGTGTCAAGACTCGCAACCCGGCAGCGCCGCTGCCCACCAACACCATGGTATCCTGCCCCGGACCCCGGCTTTCTGTACCTCCTCGCTTTGGAGGCGATCCCGCTCAAGCTCGGGGCTTCATAAACCAGTGCACCCTGCACTTTGAACTCCTGTCCCACCAGTTTATCTCCGACCGGGCCAAAGTAGCCTTCTTTATGTCCCATCTCACGGGGGAGGCACTGGCTTGGCTAAATCCTCTATGGGAGAGAGGAGACCCCCTGGTGTCCGACCTGCCAGCCTTTCTCACGGCTTTCCGGAAAGTCTTCGACGAACCCAGACGGAAGACCTCATCCGCATCATCTCTGCTACGCCTCCATCAAGGAAATTTCTCCGTGGGTCAATATGCCATACGGTTCCGTACCCTTGCTTCGGAGCTGGCCTGGGATAACGACGCCCTGGTGTCTGTCTTCTGGGAGGGTCTGTCCGGCCGTATTAAAGATGAACTCGCCGGTCGGGACATTCCTACCACTCTCGATGACTTAATAACACTTGCCACCCGGATTGACATCCGGTTCCAGGAGCGCGCCAAAGAGGTCACCCGTGAGAGGAGGTTTCCACGTCTAGCCCCTACCTTCCAGAAACCCGTCTCTCCCTCCGTTACTCCCCAGGCAAACTCACCTGAGCCTATGCAGGTCGACCAGACCAAGATGGTCAATACCCGTCAAGACTTACGCCGTGCCGAGGGGAGTTGCTTCTACTGTGGCAGTAAGGAGCACCGGATCCGTTCCTGCCCAGAGAGGTCAGGAAACGCTTGTGTCTAGGATCACTCAGAGAGGTCGCCCTAGAGAAAAGTAAACCCTCTCCATCCCGGATGCTGTCAGTCTCTATCATCTGCGGAGAGAACCGCTATTTTGAACTGCCTCAACTTGACTCAGGAGCTGCTGGAAATCTCATCTCTCAATCCCTGGTAGAAAAATACCGCATTCCCACCAAACCTCTGGCCGTACCTTTATCTGTCGCCGCCGTGGATGGGGGCCTCTTACCACATCCCATCCAACTCATCACCGAATCTCTAACTCTACAGGTGGGAATGCTGCATTCTGAGAGCATCTCCTTTCATGTTCTGCCTGGACTCTCTCACGCACTCTTGCTAGGCCTACCTTGGCTCCAGAAACATGCACCCGTGCTTGACTGGCAGACCGGAGAAGTCCTTCGCTGGGGACAGGACTGCCATAAGACTTGTCTAGTTCCCGTTCATCCTGCTCGTCCTTCTCCTACCCCAGTCAATCTACCCGGTCTACCGGTTCCCTATTGGTCTTATGCGGATGTCTTCAATAAAAGAGAAGCAGAGACATTACCCTCTCATAGACCATACGACTGCCCAATCGACCTGATACCCGGCTCTACTCCTCCCCGTGGGCGTATCTACCCTTTGTCCGCTGCAGAGACCCGGTCCATGTCAGAATATATTGAGGAGAATCTGGCCCGGGGATTTATCCGGAAATCTACCTCCCCGGCGGGAGCAGGCTTCTTCTTCGTCAGAAAGAAGGACGGCTCACTCCGTCCATGTATAGATTATAGAGGCCTTAACCAGATTACAGTGAAGAATAAAATACCCCCTCCCGCTCATTCCTGAATTATTTGACCTTCTGAGGGGGGCTAGAATCTTCACCAAACTGGATCTCCGTGGGGCGTATAACCTGGTCCGTATCCGTCAGGGGTATGAGTGGAAGACGGCATTCAACACTCGGGACGGCCACTATGAGTACCTTGTAATGCCCTTCGGTCTCTGTAACGCTCCTGCCGTCTTTCAAGAGTTGGTCAATGACATCTTCCGTGACCTTCTCTACTCCTGCGTGGTGGTGTACTTGGACGACATCTTGGTCTTCTCTCCGGACCTTCCTACTCACCGGAGGGATGTTCGTCAGGTCCTGCTGAGGCAGAACCACCTCTACGCTAAATATGAGAAGTGCATCTTTGAGCAGACCTCTCTTCCATTTCTGGGCTACATAATCTCTCAGACCAGCCTACAAATGGATCCTGAGAAACTGTCTGCCATCCAGAAGTGGCCCCGACCAGAGGGGTTGAAGGCTATTCAGCTGTTCCTGGGCTTCGCCAACTATTACCGCCTCTTCATACCGCACTTCTCTTCCCGGACTGCCCCTATCTCTGCGCTCACCCGTAAGGGTACTAATCCCAGAGAATGGCCGCCCGAAGCAGAGGAAGCCTTTCTTTCCTTAAAACAGGCTTTCTCCTCTGCCCCGGTGCTGCATCGTCCGGACGGCAACAAACAATTCTTCCTAGAAGTTGACGCTTCCTCCTCCGGAGCCGGGGCGGTACTTACCCAAAAATCATCTTCCGGAAGAATGGTAACCTGCGGCTTTTTCTCCAAACTCTTCTCCTCTTCTGAGCGCAATTATTCTATAGGAGACCGAGAATTATTGGCCATTAAGCTGGCACTGGAGGAGTGGCGTTACCTGCTCGAGGGGGCTCTTCACCCAGTAATAATTTACACAGACCACAAGAACTTGGCCTATCTCCAGAACGCCCAGAGACTTAACCCGCGCCAAGCCCGGTGGTCCTTGTTTTTTGCCCGCTTTGATTTCGTTCTTCATTTTCGCCCGGCTGACAAAAACATCAAAGCTGACGCCTTGTCCCGATCCTTCCTGGTGTCTGATCTTGAGGAGGAGCCTAAACACATTATCGATCCCGTCAGAGTAATGCAGGTGGCCCCCGTGAGTCTAAATCGTCTCCCTCCCGGTAAGACGTTCGTATCGGTACCTGATCGGGAGAAGATCCTACACTGGGGTCACTCGTCTAAGGTAGCTGGCCACGCCGGTCAGAAAAATACCCTCCAGCTTATAACCCAGCACTACTGGTGGCCTACCCTGCACAAGGACGTAATAGACTTTGTTTCTGCCTGTGTGTCCTGCGCCCGCAACAAGGTTCCGAGACACCTGCCAGCCGGTCGCCTCCTTCCTCTTCCAGTACCTGCTGCCCCCTGGCAGCATATGGCTATGGACTTCATAACAGATCTCCCTGTCTCTGCCGGTTGTACGGTCATTTGGGTGGTCGCTGACCGATTTTCCAAAATGGCTCATTTCATTCCCCTGCCAGGCCTCCTGTATGCACCCGAGCTGGCTAAAGACTTTATCCGCCACATCTTCCGTCTCCATGGCCTGCCCCTCCACATCGTGTCGGATCGTGGGGTTCAGTTCACCTCACGCTTCTGGAGAGTCACATGTAAGCTGCTAGACGTCACCCTGGACTTCTCCTCCGCTTACCACCCACAGTCCAATGGTCAAGTGGAGCGGATCAATCAGATCCTGACCAGTTACCGCCGGCACTTCGTTAATGCCCACCATTCAGACTGGGTGGATCTCATACCATGGGCCGAATTCTCTTACAATAATCACGAGAGCGAATCTTCCTCCAAATCCCCGTTTTTTGTAGTCTTCGGTCAGCATCCTCGGATCCCATTTCCCGTCTCCATCTCGGTGGACAATCCGGCTGCGGAATCTCTCGTTAGCAAATTTTCCTCCATTTGGGAGAGTACCCGATCCGCACTCCTTCAGTCGTCCGAGCGGATGAAAAAACACGCTGACAAAAAACGCCTGGATCCTCCACAATTCCGTCCTGGAGATAAAGTCTGGCTCTCGTCTTAGTATGTCCTGCTCAAGATTCCTTCCTACAAGTTAGGGCCTTGGTTCATCGGCCCACTGGAGGTTATCAAACAGATCAACCCGGTGGCCTATAAATTGAAACTCCCGGCCAACTTGCGGATCCCTAACTCCTTCCATGTATCTCTCCTCAAACCCGTGGTACTTAACTCTTTTTCCAAGTCTACAGGTACGCCTCCTGCTCCGGTTTCCGCTGAAAACGAGTTTGAGGTAGAGAACATTCTGGCCACCAAAAGGGTAAGAGGAAAGACCTTTTTTCTAGTAGATTGGAAGGGGTTTGGTCCTGAGGAGAGAACGTGGGAGCCCCGGGAGAACATCCATGCCCCTCTCATCCTTGGTAAATTTCTGTCTGGCCTAAAAAAGGGGGGGCCTAAAGGGGGGGTACTGTAGCGTCGGCGTCCCTGCCTCCTGCTAGCCGGAGGCAGCAGGAGGCAGGGAGGACCTCTCCGGAGGACCTCTCCATATATAAAGCACCTCCTCCAAGATGGAGGTGCCCGAGCAATGTTGTAGCATAGTTCTTCACTCTGCTTCAGCCCTCAGGTCCCGTTTCCAGTTACCTGCCAGTTTCCTGTCTGATACCTGCCTGACTCGTGTCTATCTGCTGTTATTCCTGCGGTCCGACAGTCTGCCTACCAGCCCTGCCAGTCTGTCTATGGATCCGTCTGCCCGCTCACCTGGGAGCGCTCACCTGCTACCTGCCTGCTAGCCTACCTGGAGGCTCTGCTGTCACGTGCTGTGACCACCTGCCCGTCCAGAGAATCTTGCCCGCTCACCTGGGAGCGTCCACCTGCTACCTGCCTGCTAGCCTACCTGGAGGCTCTGCCATCACGTGCTGTGACCACCTGCCCGTCCAGAGACTCTTACCCGCTCACCTGGGAGCGTCCACCTGTTACCTGCCTGTTAGCCTACCTGGAGGCTCTGCCGTCACTTGCTGTGACCACCCGCTTGTCCAGAGACTCTCGTCCGCTCACCTGGGAGCGTCCACCCGTTACCTGCCTGCTGGCCTACCTGGAGGCTTAGCCATCACTTGCCGTGACCTCCTGCCCTCTTACCCAGAGACTGTCCCCGTCACTTGCCGTGACCTCCTGCCCTCTTACCCAGAGACTGTCCCCGTCACTAGCTGTGACTGCCTGCCTGCCTTCCCTGGGTGTCACCCGCTTCCTTACAAGGTCTGCTCCTTTGTATAGTTGCTCTGTGGTTCCACCTCCCAGACCCGTTACAATAGGGAATAGAATGTATTTATTTTTTTCAGCTGCAGTTCGGATCAATTAAAGGCTCCTCTTTAATTGTGAGCTGCGAGCATTTCAGTAGACAGAGAAGGGGAATAGTTATGCTGATTATGGAGTCATCGTCGCTCACCATCGAGTCCTCAAAGTTTTGGAGAACGAACCAGATGTCAGATATCCATGCCCACTCATTAGCTCTTATGCGTGGAGGCTGACTGGAATACCGATGGGCATGTTGTAGCTGGTATTCAACTACTACCCTCTGCTGCTCTCAAAGCCTTGCCAAGGTACGTAATGTTGAGTTCCAACGCGTGGTGAGTGGTGACATCGCATACCAGTCGGTGACCTGGAAGTTCCAAACGCTGCTGAAGCACTGCCAGGGTGGCAGAAGCTGTAGCTGACTTGCGGAAATGGGCACACAAGCCCTTGGTAGATTTTGAAAAACTGCTGAACAACTAAGTTGAGCACGTGGGCCAGGCATGGTACCTGTGTGAGGTTGCCAAGCTTCAGAGCTGCCACCAGGTTCTGGCCATTGTCACACAAGGCCATGCCTGGCTGTAGGTTCAGTGGTGAGAGTCACAGATCAGTCTGGACTGTTAGAATCTGTCAATGATTTTTTTGAAAAAAAACAATCAAGTTATAGACAGTGGAAGAGATGTATGTGACGACAATGAACACTCATTTTCAGCAGATAATACCGCTGTTGGCTGATATTTATAGTATAGGGACAGGTGCTAGGTATCAATAGGGAATAGGGACGTTTTCTTATTCATTTATTTATTTTTTTGTTCGGGTGCAGACATTCGGTCAAATAAACCAATTAAAGGGAAATAGCAAAAAGTGTAAATAGAACCCTTTAAAATATGCAAATTTATTAAATACTCTTAAAAACTGCACCAAAAAATTCCTAATGTTTCATCTGAAACATTGCATTGCCATTTTTTTATTTGGGGCAAAATTATCTGTGTGCATATGTCCCACTAGTCAGCCCCCACTGCAAGTAAAGACAAACTGGTAAACAGACAAGGGAATACACTTAGCTTGAGAAGACACTAGAAAGATCACGCCAAGGGGACTCCAAGAAGACACTATCCGACTACTAGTACTTCAGGACAGAGGAAATTAGAGCTATCACCGGTGACTCTCTGGAGAAACTGAAGGTATTTAAACATCCAGCAAGGGTGTGTCAATTCGCAGCTGAAGTTGAGGTCACTGCTAGGTCCTAGAGGGAGAAGGATATCACTACACTACAGAGATGAAAAGATCAAGAAGGTGCCTGCAGAGCCAAATGCAATGACCTTCTACAGCTGGATGCAGGACGACTGTCTGACACACCCGTGACAGTACCCCTTCTACGACTGGCCTCCGGACAATCAGAAACAGGTTTCCCTGGATTAGAGACATGGAACGAACGAACCAGCCTAGGGGCATTCACCTCAGATGTTGAAACCCACATCCTTTCCTTGGGACCATAACCCTTCCAGTGCACCAAGTACTGTAGGGAACGATGCTGGAGATGGGAATCAACAATCCTCGAAATTTGAAACTCCAAATTACCATCAATCTTGATTGGGGGCAGCGACAGGGGAGAGGACTCAAGAGGTTCTACATACTTCTTGAGCAGAGACCTGTGGAACACATTGTGGATTTTAAGAACCCGTGGTAACTCAAGACGAGATGCTGCAGGGTTAATAACTGCAGTTATTTTATAGGGGCCAATAAACCTAGGTCCCAGCTTCCAGGAAGAAATCTTCAACTTGATATTCCTGGTAGACAGCCACACAAAGTATTACACACTTAGGTCCGGACCTGGCAAGCGTTTCCCTTCAGCCATATGTTTGTACCTGTCTCCCATGATCTTCAAATTACTCTGAACCCCCCCACCACACAGAAGAGAGTGACGAAGCAAAACATTCCTCCTCAGGAACTCCCGAAGCCCCTCCCCCACTAAAAGTACCAAACTGTGGACGAAAACCGTATGCACCAAAGAACAGTGACATGCCGGTAGATTCTTGGCGATGATTATTAATTGCAAACTCGGCCAACGGTAAGTAAGATGCCCAATCCTCCTGGTATTCGGAGACAAAACAGCTGAGGTAAGTCTCTAAATTTTGATTAATGTGCTCGGTCTGTCCATTCAACTGAGGATGGAAGGCAGAGGAAAAGGACAGCTGCACCCCCAGTCAAGTACAGAAAGCTTTCCAGAACTTAGAAACAAACTGGGTCCCCCAATCTGACACCACATCAGAGGGAACCCGGTGAAGCTTCACAATCTCATTAATAAAAACCTGAGTGAGAGTCTTGGCATTCGGAAGTGCCGGTAATGTGATAAAATAAACCATTTTACTGAACCTATCTAGAACCACCAGCACTACAATCTTGCCTGCAGATACCGGTAGGTCAGTAATAAAATCCATGGACAAGTGTGTCCAAGGCCTGCTAGGAATAGGCAGTGGAAGAAGAGGACCAGACGGACGAACATGTGATACTTTAGAATGCGTGCAAATACTGCAAGCAAACACCTGTTCAACAACATCCCGAAGAAACCCTGGCTACCAAAAACGACGAGAAAGGAGGTCCACGGTTGCCTTACCACCTGGATGACCAGAAAGCACCAAGTTATGATGTTTCCTAATTACTTTACAGCACAAATTAGATGGTACAAATAACCTCCCCAAAGGGCAGGAGGCAGGGGCGTCCCACTGAGCCTCCAACACCTCACCCTTCAGGTAAGGGTACAACGCTGAAATGACTACCCCCTTCTGCAAAATTGGGGCAGGGTTCTCACGGTCACTACCACCAGGGAAGCTCCAGGACCAAGCATCAGCCTTGATGTTTTTAACCCCAGGATGGAAAGTGACAACAAAATTGAACCTAGTAAAAAACAGGAACCACCTAAGTTACCTAGGGTTGAGACGTTTAGTAGACTGAAGATATGACAGTTATGGTCTGTGAAAACAGTAATAGGATGGACTGCCCCCTCCAACCAATGTCGCCATTCTTCGAACGCCAATTTAGTCGCCAAAAGCTCCCTATTACCCACGTCATAATTTCTCTCAGTCGAAGATAATTTTTTGGAAAAGAAAACGTATGGATGCCATTTACAAGGGGACGAACCCTGAGACAACACAGCCCCAACCCCCACCTCTGACACATCAACTTCTACGATAAAAGATTGGAAACATTGGGTTAACTGAGTTTAGGTGCAGTGGCAAAACAACTCTTTAGGGGAAAAAAAGGCTGCTGAGAGGCGTTCGACCATTTAGAAAAATTAGACTCCTTCCTTGTCATGTCAGTAAGGGGTTTCACAATTACCGAATAATTTTGAATACATTTCTGGTAAAAATTTGTAAACCCCAGAAAGAGCTGTAATGCCTTCAGGTTCTCGGGACGGTTCCAACGAAGTACAGCACAAACCTTCTCCGGATCCATCCAAAAACCCGAAGATGACAACAGGTACCCCAAAAACTGCACCTCCTGGAAGTCGAAAACATATTTCTCTAGTTTGGAATATAGTTTGTTATACCCTAATATGTGAAACACCTGTTTAACATGCCCCCGATGTGTCTCAAAATCAGGTGAGTAAACTAAAATATCATCCAGATACACTAACACAAACCTGCCCATCAAATGATTAAAAATATAATTTATGACATGCTGGAACACCTCAGGTGCATTGGTTAACCCGAAAGGCATAACCAGGCTCTCGAAATGTCCCTCAGGGGTATTGAATGCCGTTTTCCATTCATTCCGCTCTCTGATTCTAACCAGGTTGTAGGCCCCCTTAAATCCAACTTAGAGAACACTTCAGCTCCCACAACCTGGTTGAATAAATCTGGAATCATAGGAAGAGGGTATGGATCTCAGATGGTAATTTGATTCAATACCTGGAAATCTAAACAGGGACGGAGACTGCCATCTTTCTTCTTCACGAAGAAGAGCCCTGCCGCCACGGCCTAAGATGAGAGTCTGATATGTCCCTTCTCCAGACTCTCAGCAATAAAATCCTTCATAGCTTGTTTCTCAGGGCCAGAAAGACTGTACAGTCTGGACTTTGGTAGTTTAGCTCCAGGGGTCAGGTTAATAGGACAGTCATATGCATGATGAGGAGGTAAATCCTGACAACCCCTCTCAGAAATTACGTCCTCAAAACCAGACAAAAACGCAGGTAAGGCCTCTGTAGAGACTGCAGAAAGGGAAATGTTTAAGCAGTTCTCATGGCAGTAATCTCCCCATTCAACAATCTCTTTGGATTGAAAAATCCACTATCGGATTATGCTTCATTAACCAGGGTTAACCCAGTACAATTGGAGTGGGAAGGCCCTCCAGGCACTTTTTAAGGGGCCATGAAAGGGGCAAAATTAATTTGTAAGGGCTATAAAGTTGTGAGATATCCTCTTCTGTGACACAGCTGAATATTATATTTTTTTTGTCAAGGTGCCCAATTAGGACTTCTGCTATGGGGCCTCATGATGTCTCTGTACGTCCCTGCCCTTCAATCCTCTTGGTATGTGTTGAACTATGTGTTGCTTTGTTATGTTTTATCTTTTTTTGTACAAGCACCCTCTAAATTGTAAAGTTCTGAAGAATATGAAGGCGTGTAGAATGAAAAAATATTATACAACCCCTGGCAGAAATTATGGAATCACCGGGCTTGGAGGATGTTCATTCAGTTGTTTAATGTTGTTGAAAAAAAGCAGATCACAGACGTGGCACAAAACTAAAGTCATTTCAAACGGCAACTTTAGGGCTTTAAGAAACACTAAAAGAAACACTAAAAGAAATCAAGATAAAAAATGTGGTACTCAGTAAGGGTAATTTTTTTCAGACCAAGCAGAGGGAAAAAATTATGGAATCACTCAATTCTGAGGAAAAAATTATGGTATCATGAAAAACAAACACACATAAGAACACTCCAATACATCACTAGTATTTTGTTGCACCACCTCTGGCTTTAATAACAGCTTGCAGTCTCTGAGGCATGGACTTAATTGGCTCCAACTTTCTCTGATTGCTGTTGCCAGATCAGCTTTGCAGGTTGGAGCCTTGTCATGGACCATTTTCTTCAACTTCCACCAAAGATTTTCAATTGGATTGAGATCCGGACTATTTGCAGGCCATGACATTGACCTTATGTGTCTTCTTTCAAGGAATGTTTTCACAGTTTTTGCTCTATGGCAGGATGCATTATCATCTTGAAAAAAATGATGTAATCGTCCCCAAACATCTTTTCAATTGATGGGATAAGAAAACTGCCTAAAATATCAATGTAAACTTGGGCATTTATTGAAGATATAATGACAGCCATCTCCCCAGTGCCTTTACCTGACATGCAGCCCCATATCATCAATGACTGTGAAATTTGCATGTTCTCTTCATGCAGTCATCTTTATAAATCTTATTGGAACGGCACCAAACAAAAGTTCCAGCATCATCACCTTGCCCAATGCAGATTCGCGATTCATCACTGAATTCATCACTTCATCCAGTCATCCACAGTCCACAATTGCTTTTCCTTAGCCCATTGTAACCTTGTTTTTTTCTGTTCAGGTGTTAATGATGGCTTATGTTTAGCTTTTCTGTATGTAAATCCCATTTCCTTTAGGCGGTTTCTTACAGTTCGGTCACAGACATTGACTCCAGTTTCCTCCCATTCGTTCCTCATTTGTTTTGTTGTGCGTTTCCTGTTTTGGAGACATATTGCTTTAAGTTTCCAGTCTTGACGCTTTGATGTCTTCCTTGGTCTACCAGTATGTTTGCCTTTAACAGCCTTCCCATGTTGTTTGTATTTGGTCCAGATTTTAGACACAGCTGACTGTGAACAACCAATATCTTTTGCAACATTGCATGATGATTTAACTTCTTTTAAGAGTTTGATAATCCTCAGCTTTGTTTCAACTGACATCTCTCGTGTTGGAGCCATGATTCATGTCAGTCCACTTGGTGCAACAGCTCTCCAAGGTGTGATCACTCCTTTTTAGATGCAGACTAACGAGCAGATCTAATCTGATGCAGGTGTTAGTTTTGGAAATGAAAACTTACAGGGTGATTCCATAATTTTTTCCTCTGCTTGGTCTGAAAAAAATTACCCTTACTGAGTACCACATTTTTAATCTTGATTTCTTTTAGTGTTTCTTAAAGCCCTAAAGTTGCCATTTGAAATTACTTTAGTTTTGTGCCATGTATGTGATCTGCTTTTTTTCAACAACATTAAACAACTGAATGAACATCCTCCGAGCAAGGTGATTCCATAATTTTTGCCACGGGTTGGATAAGCACATGTGGCTGCATCTATGCATTTATCTGCAAAGTAAAATCGCTAATCTATGCGTTATTCTAGTCAAATTAACGTACCAAGATATTTCATGCAATAAAAGGCAGCTCCTGCACCCATCAACAGTGCAAATCTAGAGCTACCCATGGACACAAACAAATCTGGACTTTGCAAAAATGACTGTCACGATTTTTGACATGGCCATCTGCATCCAGCCTTATCAAGCTTAATGCCTACAGCAAGAAGATGTCTGAAAGGCATTTTATTAAAATTCTAGCAGGAGTCTCAAGCAGAGCCAAGAGCGCATATAGAAATGCAGAATCACCTTCCTCTGACCTAGTGCGTACACGTATGTTTGCCTCATTAAAAGAAAACACTTTGATGAATCAATTTTGTATGTTACAGAGGGTCAGCCCTGCAGCTGGGCAGGGGAGAGTTACAGAGGGTCAGCCCTGTAGCTGGGCAGGAGAACATTACAGAGGGTCAGCCTGCAGCTGGGCAGGAGAGAGTTACAGAGGGTCAGCCCAGCAGCTGGGTAGGAGAGAGTTACAGAGGGTCAGCCATGCAGCTGGGCAGGGGAGAGTTACAGAGGGTCAGCCGTGCAGCTGGGCAGGGGAGAGATACAGAGGGTCAGCCCTGCAGCAGGGCAGGGGAGAGTTACAGAGGGTCTGCCCTGCAGCTGAGCAGGGGAGAGTTACAGAGGGTCAGCAATGCAGCTGGGCAGTAAAGAGTTACAGAGGGTCAGCTGTGTAGCTGGGCAGGGGAGAGTTACAAAGGGTCAGCTATGCTGCTGGACAGGGTTACAGAGGGTCAGCCCTGCAGCTGGGCAGGGGAGAGTTACAAAGGGTCAGCCCTGCAGCTGGACAAGGGAGAGTTACAGAGGGTCAGCCCTGCAGCTGGGCAGGGTAGAGTTACAGAGGGTCAGCCCTGCAGCTAGTTACAGAGGGTCAGCCCTGCAGCTGGACAGGGGAGAGTTACAGAGGGTCAGCCCTGCAGCTGGGCAGGGGAGAGTTACAGAGGGTCAATCCTGCACCTGGGCAAGTGAGAGTTACAGAGGGTAAGTCCTGCAGCCAGGCAGGAGAGCATTACAGAGGGTCAGCCCTGCAGGTAGGCAGGAGAGAGTTACAGAGGGTCAGCCCTGCAGCTGGGAAGGAGAGTTACAGAGGGTCAGCCCTGCAGCTGCGCAGGGAAGAGTTACAGAGGGTCAGCCCTGAGGCTGGGAAGGAGAGTTACAGAGGGTCAGCCCTGCAGCTGGGAAGGAGAGTTACAGAGGGTCAGCCCTGCAGCTGGGCAGGGGAGAGTTACAGAGGGTCAGCCCTGCAGCTGGGCAGGGGAGAGTTACAGAGGGTCAGCCCTGCAGCTGGGCAGGGGAGAGTTACAGAGAGTCAGGCCTGCAGCTGGCAGGAGAGAGTTACAGAGTGTCAGCCCTGCAGCTGAGCAGGGAGAGTTACAGAGGGCCAGCAATGCAGCTGGGCAGTAAAGAGTTTCAGAGGGTCAGCTCTGCAACTGGGCAGGGGAGAGTTACAGAGGGTCAGCCCTGCAGCTGGACAGGGGAGAGTTACAGAGGGTCAGCCCTGCAGCTGGGCAGGGGAGAGTTACAGAGGGTCAACCCTGCAGCTGGGTAAGGGAGAGTTACAGAGGGTCAGTCCTGCAGCTGGGCAGAAGAGAGTTACAGAGGGTCTGCCCTGCAGCTGGGCAGGACATGGTTACAAAGGGTCAACCGTGCAGCTGGACAGGGGAGAGTTACAGAGGGTCAGCCCTGCAGCTGGGCAGGGGAGAGTTACAGAGGGTCAGCCCTGCAGCTGGACAAGGGAGAGTTACAGAGGGTCAGCCCTGCAGCTGGGCAGGGTAGAGTTACAGAGGGTCAGCCCTGCAGCTAGTTACAGAGGGTCAGCCCTGCAGCTGGACAGGGGAGAGTTACAGAGGGTCAGCCCTGCAGCTGGGCAGGGGAGAGTTACAGAGGGTCAATCCTGCACCTGGGCAAGTGAGAGTTACAGAGGGTAAGTCCTGCAGCCAGGCAGGAGAGCATTACAGAGGGTCAGCCCTGCAGGTAGGCAGGAGAGAGTTACAGATGGTCAGCCCTGCAGCTGGGAAGGAGAGTTACAGAGGGTCAGCCCTGCAGCTGCGCAGGGAAGAGTTACAGAGGGTCAGCCCTGAGGCTGGGAAGGAGAGTTACAGAGGGTCAGCCCTGCAGCTGGGAAGGAGAGTTACAGAGGGTCAGCCCTGCAGCTGGGCAGGGGAGAGTTACAGAGGGTCAGCCCTGCAGCTGGGCAGGGGAGAGTTACAGAGGGTCAGCCCTGCAGCTGGGCAGGGGAGAGTTACAGAGAGTCAGGCCTGCAGCTGGCAGGAGAGAGTTACAGAGGGTCAGCCCTGCAGCTGAGCAGGGAGAGTTACAGAGGGCCAGCAATGCAGCTGGGCAGTAAAGAGTTTCAGAGGGTCAGCTCTGCAACTGGGCAGGGGAGAGTTACAGAGGGTCAGCCCTGCAGCTGGACAGGGGAGAGTTACAGAGGGTCAGCCCTGCAGCTGGGCAGGGGAGAGTTACAGAGGGTCAACCCTGCAGCTGGGTAAGGGAGAGTTACAGAGGGTCAGTCCTGCAGCTGGGCAGGAGAGAGTTACAGAGGGTCAGCCCAGCAGCTGGGTAGGAGAGAGTTACAGAGGGTCAGCCATGCAGCTGGGCAGGGGAGAGTTACAGAGGGTCAGCCGTGCAGCTGGGCAGGGGAGAGATACAGAGGGTCAGCCCTGCAGCAGGGCAGGGGAGAGTTACAGAGGGTCTGCCCTGCAGCTGAGCAGGGGAGAGTTACAGAGGGTCAGCAATGCAGCTGGGCAGTAAAGAGTTACAGAGGGTCAGCTGTGTAGCTGGGCAGGGGAGAGTTACAAAGGGTCAGCTATGCTGCTGGACAGGGTTACAGAGGGTCAGCCCTGCAGCTGGGCAGGGGAGAGTTACAAAGGGTCAGCCCTGCAGCTGGACAAGGGAGAGTTACAGAGGGTCAGCCCTGCAGCTGGGCAGGGTAGAGTTACAGAGGGTCAGCCCTGCAGCTAGTTACAGAGGGTCAGCCCTGCAGCTGGACAGGGGAGAGTTACAGAGGGTCAGCCCTGCAGCTGGGCAGGGGAGAGTTACAGAGGGTCAATCCTGCACCTGGGCAAGTGAGAGTTACAGAGGGTAAGTCCTGCAGCCAGGCAGGAGAGCATTACAGAGGGTCAGCCCTGCAGGTAGGCAGGAGAGAGTTACAGAGGGTCAGCCCTGCAGCTGGGAAGGAGAGTTACAGAGGGTCAGCCCTGCAGCTGCGCAGGGAAGAGTTACAGAGGGTCAGCCCTGAGGCTGGGAAGGAGAGTTACAGAGGGTCAGCCCTGCAGCTGGGAAGGAGAGTTACAGAGGGTCAGCCCTGCAGCTGGGCAGGGGAGAGTTACAGAGGGTCAGCCCTGCAGCTGGGCAGGGGAGAGTTACAGAGGGTCAGCCCTGCAGCTGGGCAGGGGAGAGTTACAGAGAGTCAGGCCTGCAGCTGGCAGGAGAGAGTTACAGAGTGTCAGCCCTGCAGCTGAGCAGGGAGAGTTACAGAGGGCCAGCAATGCAGCTGGGCAGTAAAGAGTTTCAGAGGGTCAGCTCTGCAACTGGGCAGGGGAGAGTTACAGAGGGTCAGCCCTGCAGCTGGACAGGGGAGAGTTACAGAGGGTCAGCCCTGCAGCTGGGCAGGGGAGAGTTACAGAGGGTCAACCCTGCAGCTGGGTAAGGGAGAGTTACAGAGGGTCAGTCCTGCAGCTGGGCAGAAGAGAGTTACAGAGGGTCTGCCCTGCAGCTGGGCAGGACATGGTTACAAAGGGTCAACCGTGCAGCTGGACAGGGGAGAGTTACAGAGGGTCAGCCCTGCAGCTGGGCAGGGGAGAGTTACAGAGGGTCAGCCCTGCAGCTGGACAAGGGAGAGTTACAGAGGGTCAGCCCTGCAGCTGGGCAGGGTAGAGTTACAGAGGGTCAGCCCTGCAGCTAGTTACAGAGGGTCAGCCCTGCAGCTGGACAGGGGAGAGTTACAGAGGGTCAGCCCTGCAGCTGGGCAGGGGAGAGTTACAGAGGGTCAATCCTGCACCTGGGCAAGTGAGAGTTACAGAGGGTAAGTCCTGCAGCCAGGCAGGAGAGCATTACAGAGGGTCAGCCCTGCAGGTAGGCAGGAGAGAGTTACAGATGGTCAGCCCTGCAGCTGGGAAGGAGAGTTACAGAGGGTCAGCCCTGCAGCTGCGCAGGGAAGAGTTACAGAGGGTCAGCCCTGAGGCTGGGAAGGAGAGTTACAGAGGGTCAGCCCTGCAGCTGGGAAGGAGAGTTACAGAGGGTCAGCCCTGCAGCTGGGCAGGGGAGAGTTACAGAGGGTCAGCCCTGCAGCTGGGCAGGGGAGAGTTACAGAGGGTCAGCCCTGCAGCTGGGCAGGGGAGAGTTACAGAGAGTCAGGCCTGCAGCTGGCAGGAGAGAGTTACAGAGGGTCAGCCCTGCAGCTGAGCAGGGAGAGTTACAGAGGGCCAGCAATGCAGCTGGGCAGTAAAGAGTTTCAGAGGGTCAGCTCTGCAACTGGGCAGGGGAGAGTTACAGAGGGTCAGCCCTGCAGCTGGACAGGGGAGAGTTACAGAGGGTCAGCCCTGCAGCTGGGCAGGGGAGAGTTACAGAGGGTCAACCCTGCAGCTGGGTAAGGGAGAGTTACAGAGGGTCAGTCCTGCAGCTGGGCAGAAGAGAGTTACAGAGGGTCTGCCCTGCAGCTGGGCAGGACATGGTTACAAAGGGTCAACCGTGCAGCTGGACAGGGGAAAGTTACAGAGGGTCAGCCCTGCAGCTGGGCAGGGGAGAGTTACAGAGGGTCAGCCAGGCAGCTAGGCAGGAGAGAGTTACAGAGGGTCAGCCCTGCAACTGGGCAGGAGAGAGCTACAGAGGGTCAGCCCTGCAGCTGGGCAGGAGAGCATTATAGAGGGTCAGCCCTGCAGCCACGCAGGAGAGAGTTACAGAGGGTCAGCCCTGCAGCTGGGCAGGAGAGAGTTATAGAGGGTCAGCCCTGCAGCTGGGCAGGAGAGAGTTACAGAGGGTCAGCCATGCAGCTGGGCAGCGGAGAGTTACAGAGGGTCAGCCCTGCAGCTGGGCAAGGGAGAGTTACAGAGGGTCAGCCCTGCAGCCAGGCAGGAGAGCATTACAGAGGGTCAGCCCTGCAGCTGAGCAGGAGAGAGTTACAGAGGGTCAGCCATGCAGCTGGGCAGTGGAGATTACAGAGTGTCAGTCCTACAGCTGGGCAACGGAGAGTTACAGAGGTTCACCCCTGCAGCTGGACAGGGGAGAGTTACAGAGGGTCAGCCCTGCAGCTGGGCAGGGGAGAGTTACAGAGGGTCAGCCATGCAGCTGGGCAGTGGAGATTACAGAGTGTCAGTCCTACAGCTGGGCAATGGAGAGTTACAGAGGTTCACCCCTGCAGCTGGACAGGGGAGAGTTACAGAGGGTCAGCCCTGCAGCTGGACAGGGGAGAGTTACAGAGGGTCAGCCCTGCAGCTGGGCAGGGGAGAGTTATAGAGGGTCAGCGCTGCAGCTGGGCAGGGGAGAGTCACAGAGGGTCAGCCCTGAAGCTGGACAGGGGAAGGTTACAGAGGGTCAGCCCTGCAGCTGGGCAGGAGAGAGTTACAGAGGGTCTGCCCTGCAGCTGGGCAGGGGAGGGTTACAAAGGGTCTGTCCTGCAGCTGAGCAGGGGAGAGTTACAGAGGGTCAGCCCTGCAGCTGGGCAGGAGAGAGTTACAGAGGGTCAGCCCTGCAGCTGGACAGGGGAGAGTTACAGAGGGTCAGCCCTGCAGCTGAGCAGGGGAGAGTTACAGAGGGTCAGCTATGCAGCTGGACAGGGTTACAGAGGGTCAGCCCTGCAGCTGGGCAGGGTAGATATACAGAGGGTCAGCCCTGCAGCTGGGCAGGAGAGCATTACAGAGGGTCAGCCCTGCAGCCAGGCAGGAGAGAGTTACAGAGGGTCAGCCCTGCAGCTGGGCAGGAGAGCATTACAGAGGGCCAGCCCGCAGCTGGCCAGGAGAGAGTTATAGAGTGTCAGCCCTGCAGCTGAGCAGGGAGAGTTACAGAGGGTCAGCTCTGCAGCTGGGCAGGGGAGAGTTACAGAGGGTCAGCTCTGCAGCTGGGCAGGGGAGAGTTACAGAGGGTCAGCTCTGCAGCTGGGCAGGGGAGAGTTACAGAGGGTCAGCCCTGCAGCTGTGCAGGGGAGAGTTACAGAGGGTCAACCCTGCAGCTGGGTAAGGGAGAGTTACAGAGGGTCAGTCCTGCAGCTGGGCAGAATAGAGTTACAGAGGGTCTGCCCTGCAGCTGGGCAGGGGAGGGTTACAAAGGGTCAGCCCTGCAGCTGGGAAGGGGAGAGCTACAGAGGGTCAGCCCTGCAGCCGGGCAGGAGAGCATTACAGAGGGTCAGCCCTGCAGCCACGCAGGAGAGAGTTACAGAGGGTCAGCCCTGCAGCTGGGTAGGAGAGAGTTACAGAGGGTCAACCCTGCAGCTGGGCAGGAGAGAGTTACAGAGGGTCAGCCATGCAGCTGGGCAGTGGAGAGTTACAGAGGGTCAACCCTGCAGCTGGGCAGGGGAGAGTTACAGAGGGTCAGCCCTGCAGCTGGGCAAGGGAGAGTTACAGAGGGTCAGCCCTGCAGCCAGGCAGGAGAGCATTACAGAGGGTCAGCCCTGTAGCTAGGCAGGAGAGAGTTACAGAGAGTCAGACCTGCAGCTGGGCAGGAGAGAGTTACAGAGAGTCAGGCCTGCAGCTGGGCTGGAGAGAGTTACAGAGGGTCAGCCATGCAGCTGGGCAGTGGAGATTACAGAGGGTCAGTCCTGCATCTGGGCAACAGAGAGTTACAGAGGGTCAGCCCTGCAGCTGGGCAAGGGAGAATTACAGAGGGTCAGCCCTGCAGCCAGGCAGGAGAGCATTACTGAGGGTCAGCCCTGCAGCTAGGCAGGAGAGAGTTACAGAGAGTCAGACCTGCAGCTGAGCAGGAGAGAGTTACAGAGGGTCAGCCATGCAGCTGGGCAGTGGAGATTACAGAGGGTCAGTCCTACAGCTGGGCAACGGAGAGTTACAGAGGTTCACCCCTGCAGCTGGACAGGGGAAAGTTACAGAGGGTCAGCCCTGAAGCTGGACAGGGGAAAGTTACAGAGGGTCAGCCCTGCAGCTGGGCAGGAGAGAGTTACAGAGGGTCTGCCCTGCAGCTGGGCAGGGGAGGGTTACAAAGGGTCTGCCCTGCAGCTGTGCAGGGGAGAGTTACAGAGGGTCAACCCTGCAGCTGGGTAAGGGAGAGTTACAGAGGGTCAGTCCTGCAGCTGGGCAGAATAGAGTTACAGAGGGACTGCCCTGCAGCTGGGCAGGGGAGGGTTACAAAGGGTCAGCCCTGCAGCTGGGAAGGGGAGAGCTACAGAGGGTCAGCCCTGCAGCCGGGCAGGAGAGCATTACAGAGGGTCAGCCCTGCAGCCACGCAGGAGAGAGTTACAGAGGGTCAGCCCTGCAGCTGGGTAGGAGAGAGTTACAGAGGGTCAACCCTGCAGCTGGGCAGGAGAGAGTTACAGAGGGTCAGCCATGCAGCTGGGCAGTGGAGAGTTACAGAGGGTCAGCCCTGCAGCTGGGCAAGGGAGAGTTACAGAGGGTCAGCCCTGCAGCCAGGCAGGAGAGCATTACAGAGGGTCAGCCCTGCAGCTAGGCAGGAGAGAGTTACAGAGAGTCAGACCTGCAGCTGGGCAGGAGAGAGTTACAGAGAGTCAGGCCTGCAGCTGGGCTGGAGAGAGTTACAGAGGGTCAGCCATGCAGCTGGGCAGTGGAGAGTTACAGAGGGTCAGCCCTGCAGCTGGGCAAGGGAGAGTTACAGAGGGTCAGCCCTGCAGCCAGGCAGGAGAGCATTACAGAGGGTCAGCCCTGCAGCTAGGCAGGAGAGAGTTACAGAGAGTCAGACCTGCAGCTGGGCAGGAGAGAGTTACAGAGAGTCAGGCCTGCAGCTGGGCTGGAGAGAGTTACAGAGGGTCAGCCATGCAGCTGGGCAGTGGAGATTACAGAGGGTCAGTCCTGCAACTGGGCAACAGAGAGTTACAGAGGGTCAGCCCTGCAGCTGGGCAAGGGAGAATTACAGAGGGTCAGCCCTGCAGCCAGGCAGGAGAGCATTACTGAGGGTCAGCCCTGCAGCTAGGCAGGAGAGAGTTACAGAGAGTCAGACCTGCAGCTGAGCAGGAGAGAGTTACAGAGGGTCAGCCATGCAGCTGGGCAGTGGAGATTACAGAGGGTCAGTCCTACAGCTGGGCAACGGAGAGTTACAGAGGTTCACCCCTGCAGCTGGACAGGGGAAAGTTACAGAGGGTCAGCCCTGAAGCTGGACAGGGGAAAGTTACAGAGGGTCAGCCCTGCAGCTGGGCAGGAGAGAGTTACAGAGGGTCTGCCCTGCAGCTGGGCAGGGGAGGGTTACAAAGGGTCTGCCCTGCAGCTGGGCAAGAGAGAGTTACAGAGTGTCAGCCCTGCAGGTAAGCAGGGGAGAGTTACAGAGGGTCAGCTATGCAGCTGGGCAGGGTTACAGAGGGTCAGCCCTGCAGCTGGGCAGGGTTGATGTACAGAGGGTGAGTCCTACAGCTGGGCAGGAGAGAGTTACAGAGGGTCAGCAATGCAGCCGGGCAGGGGAGAGTTTCAGAGGATCAGCCCTGCAGCCGGGCAGGGGAGAGTTACAGAGGGTCAGCCCTGCAGCTGGGCAGGGAAGAGTTACAGAGGGTCAGCCCTGCAGCTGGGCAGGAGAGAGTTACAGAGTGTCAGCCCTGCAGCTGAGCAGGGAGAGTTACAGAGGGTCAGCAATGCAGCTGGGCAGTAAAGAGTTACAGAGGGTCAGCTCTGCAGCTGGGCAGGGGAGAGTTACAGAGGGTCAGCTCTGCAGCTGGGCAGGGGAGAGTTACAGAGGGTCAGCTCTGTAGCTGGGCAGGGGAGAGTTACAGAGGGTCAGCCCTGCAGCCACGCAGGAGAGAGTTACAGAGGGTCAGCCCTGCAGCTGGGTAGGAGAGAGTTATAGAGGGTCAACCCTGCAGCTGGGCAGGAGACAGTTACAGAGGGTCAGCCATGCAGCTGGGCAGTGGAGAGTTACAGAGGGTCAGCCCTGCAGCTGGTCAAGGGAGAGTTACAGAGGGTCAGCCCTGCAGCCAGGCAGGAGAGCATTACAGAGGGTCAGCCCTGCAGCTAGGCAGGGGAGAGTTACAGAGGGTCAGCCCTGAAGCTGGACAGGGGAAAGTTACAGAGGGTCAGCCCTGCAGCTGGTCAAGGGAGAGTTACAGAGGGTCAGCCCTGCAGCTAGGCAAGGAGAGAGTTACATAGAGTCAGACCTGCAGCTGGGCAGGAGAGAGTTACAGAGAGTCAGACCTGCAGCTGGGTAGGAGAGAGTTACAGAGGGTCAGCCATGCAGCTGGGCAGTGGAGATTACAGAGGGTCAGCCCTGCAGCTGGGCAGGGGAGAGCTACATAGGGTCAGTCCTGCAGCCGGGCAGGAGAGCATTACAGAGGGTCAGCCCTGCAGCCACGCAGGAGAGAGTTACAGAGGGTCAGCCCTGAAGCTGGACAGGGGAAAGTTACAGAGGGTCAGCCCTGCAGCCAGGCAGGAGAGCATTACAGAGGGTCAGCCCTGCAGCTAGGCAGGAGAGAGTTACAGAGGGTCAACCCTGCAGATGGGCAGGAGAGAGTTACAGAGTGTCAGCCATGCAGCTGGACAGTGGAGATTACAGAGGGTCAGTCCTTCAGCTGGGCAAGGGAGAGTTACAGAGGGTCAGCCCTGCAGCTGGACAGGGGAGAGTTACAGAGGGTCAGCCCTGCAGCTGGGCAGGGGAGAGTTACAGAGGGTCAGCCCTGCAGCTGGGCAAGGGAGAGTTACAGAGGATCAATCCTGTAGCTGGGCAGGGGAGAGTTACAGAGGGTCAGCCCTGCAGCTGGGCAGTGGAGAGTTACAGAGGGTCAGCCCTGCAGCTGGGCAGTGGAGAGTTACAGAGGGTCAGCCCTGCAGCTGGGCAGGAGAAAGTTACAGAGGGTCAGCCTGCAACTGGGCAAGTGAGAGTTACAGAGGGTCAGCTCTGCAGCTGGGCAGGGGAGAGATACAGAGGGTCAGCCCTGCAGCTGGGCAGGGGAGAATTACAGAGGGTTAATCCTGCAGCTGGGCAAGGGAGAGTTACAGAGGGTCAGCCCTGCAGCTGGGCAAGGGAGAGTTACAGAGGGTCAATCCTGCACCTGGGCAGGGGAGAGTTACAGAGGGTCAATCCTGCACCTGGGCAGGGGAGAGTTACAGAGGGTCAATCCTGCACCTGGGCAAGGGAGAGTTCACATTCCATGTGAACACACTAAAAAAATTTCAACATATCAATTTATTATAGAAGTGAGAGTAAAATCTGTGACTTCTCTGCATTTAGTGGTCACTACTCACCTGTGCGGTTATCTGTAGGAATCTCCTCTTTACACTGCTCATCACCTCTCACATATGTCTCTGTAGTATTAATATGGGTCAGATCTTTACCCTGAAAGAAATATTGTAAAAGTAACATAAAGATAGAGCAGTTGTGAGAAAAACAAAAAAGCTCATTAATGAACATGACTATCAAAACTGACAGCAGAACATAGCACATAGCTGCAGATCTCCTGTATAAATCTAATCTGTCGACTCCTAATTCTAACCAGCAGCCTCCATAACCAGAAAATTGTGAGAAGACAACATCTAATGTCTATGATCAGCTTTATCCTGTCATCTCCACCAAGTATAAAACATACACTGAATGGCCACATTGTGAGAAGATCCAGACAACATCTAATGTCTATGATCAGCTTTATCCTGTCATCTCCACCAGATATAAAACATACACTGAATGGCCACATTATTAGAGACACCCATCTAGTCATGTTGGACCTTTAGATCCTCAGCAATTTACTGTGTCAAACATTTTAGGTGATAAAATATTTCTGCAGGATTATAGGCCCATGAGGACACGATAGCTTTTTGCATGTGCTGCCAAGCATTGAACTGCCAATTCTACCTCATCCTAATGATACGCAATAGGCAGGGGCATAACGATCACAGGCAAGACTTGGGATCCTGTCATCTCCACCAAGTATAAAACATACACTGAATGGCCACATTGTGAGAAGATCCAGACAACATCTAATGTCTATGATCAGCTTTATCCTGTCATCTCCACCAAGTATAAAGCATACACTGAATGGCCACATTGTGAGAAGATCCAGACAACATCTAATGTCTATGATCAGCTTTATCCTGTCATCTCCACCAAGTATAAAACATACACTGAATGGCCACATTGTGAGAAGATCCAGACAACATCTAATGTCTATGATCAGCTTTATCCTGTCATCTTCACCAGGTATAAAACACACTGAATGGCCACATTGTGAGAAGATCCAGACAATATCTAATGTCTATGATCAGCTTTATCCTGTCATCTCCACCAAGTATAAAACATACACTGAATGGCCACATTGTGAGAAGATCCAGACAACATCTAATGTCTATGATCAGCTTTATCCTGTCATCCCCACCAAGTATAAAACATACACTGAATGGCCACATTGTGAGAAGATCCAGACAACATCTAATGTCTATGATCAGCTTTATCCTGTCATCTCCACCAAGTATAAAACATACACTGAATGGCCACATTATTAGAGACACCCACCTACCTGCTGTTCTCTATCTATGGTACATCAATCAATAAAATTCTGTTTATTTTCATATCGTGGCCTGAATCCTTCCTTGTCAATACATTACATCTGGGGTTCCTGTGTTATCTGATTATATACGGTCATAGAGGGAAACATGATAATTGCTTACTGTTAATTTGATTTTCCAGAACCATGACAGCACCTTACAGAGAGAGCATCCACCCCCAGGAACAGGAAACCTACCAAAATAAAAGGGGCGGCACCTCTCTACCTCCCCAGTGTGTTTACAGAGAATAAGAGGTAACCGCCTTGTTAGGACATATATGCATACCAAAATAGTTATCAACATTCATCCTATAGTGTTGCACAAACAAGTGATTTTTTTTTATTTTTGAGAAACAGGAAGTCTTCCACCACCCAAAAAATGTAAAAGAGAAGGGAGGGAAGTAGTACAGTGCTGTCATGGTTCAGGAAAATCAAATTACCTGTAAGCAATTATCATGTTTACCCTTCACCATTACAGCACCGTACAGAGAGGCTAAAATAGATGAAATCCCTAGGGCGGGACCACCGCTGAAAGAACCTTTCTCCCAAAGGAAAGATCAGACAGCCCTAGATCCAACCTGTAGTTTCTGAAGGTGGTCGGAGACGACCTGATTGCCACTTTGCAGATCTGGTCTGCTGAGGCATTAGCTCTTTCTGCCCAAGAGGTAGCTATGGCCCTAGTAGAGTGTTCTTTTATACCCTGAGGGGGATCACGGCCAGAGGCAGAGTAGGCTAAAATTATGGTCATTCGAACCCATCTGGCAATTATGGATTTAGTAGCTGCTTTACCTCTGTTTGCCCCCTAAAAAAAAAAACAAACATGGCCGAGGACTTCCTCCACTGACTTGTTACCTCAAGATATATAAGGATACACGTTCTCACATCTAGGGAGTGAAACGTTATTTCCCCTTGGGTTTTTGGTTCATCACAAAACAAAGGGAGCACTATTTTCCTGACCTCTGTGAAATCTGGAACTTACTTTTGGGAAGAAAGCTGGATCTGGCCTCAATATCACCCTATCTTGTAAAATGTTTGTAAAAGGGGGATTGATCGAGATAGCCTCACTCACCCGCCTAGCAGAGGTTAGCGCTACCAGTAGTACTCTTTTTAGTGTAAGCACTTTAATAGCAGTGAATGAGATGGGTTCAAAGGGAGCCTTTGTAAGGCCATCCAGAACTAAATTAAGGTTGAATTAAATTCTGAGTCACAGGTCAAAAAATTTATGATAAAACATTTTTTGACCTGTGACTCGGAATTTGTAATTTACTTACTCTATTGCCCTTGCAACTTATTATATGTGGATGAGACCACTTGGGATTTAAAAACTAGGTTTAACCATCATAGATACACTATATGGAAAAAGAAGATGGATCTACTGGTTTCAAAACACTTTGTTGAAGCCGGTCATCATGAAAAACAACTTAAATTTAGAATTATTGACCATGTGCCTGTTATTAGGACAGGAGGTGTTCGTGTTAAGATGTTGAAAATAAAAGAATTACAATGGATTAATAGATTAGATACGTTGCGACCTAATGGTCTTAATGCTGAGTACAAGATAGAATTGGCAGCCGGTTATTAGTGTAAGTTCTTGATTCCTCATAATCATGCGCACTACAAGAGCTGGTTGTACCACAGCTAAGATGGCGCCGAGTACCTGTGACGTCAGCGACGCCTGCGCAGTGAATGCCCACACTGAATACCTCTTTCAAGATGGAGCGGCCGCTATTTCCGGTTTGACCGGATCTATTATGTGTGCTTTGCCTTACTGACATGCGCAATAAACTTAGTACAATGCCGATATTCGGCGGTTTCCTATGATGATAATGAGTTGAGTTTCATCTACATGACTAATGGCACCTGTACTGTTTAAACAATTAACTTGATATGATACTATAATGTGCTTGCAAATTGTATATATGATTATTTATGAAAAGCATTGGAAGCTTCATTAACTGTTATATGTGATTATGTATATGGTGTCTCTGTTTTACATTTTTGCAAAGCACAATTACACTTTATTTCTATAATTCAATTATTTATTCTTGTATGTTAAATACTCTTACTGTTCACATGTCATATTGCTTGAGAAAGGCTCAAACACAGAGCCAAAACGTTGTCTCAGCTGTTTTGAGCTAATAAATCACTGGACTTTATTGGGAGTACTGTCCTTATTTTTTGGATCTCTATACAGCAGGTTTGGTTTTTGCCTGAGGGACGAGCACCCGCAGTCATATATATTTTTTGTTTGCTAGTGCTGCTTTTGGATTTTTCTTTTTTTCTATAATTCAACAATAGTTATGGGAAAACGATACACCCGAGTGATAAACCAACCAGATTTTTGGAAACTGAAAGGAATGGAGACTCTCACCAGCCCTTTCTCCACCGCCCAGCAAGCAACGATAGGGAGATATGCAGCACAGCCTTTCAGAAGCCCCTAGGGCCGCTGTGTTTGGTCTCCACGCGTAACCGGGGTCCCGGCTGGGTCCGATGACACCAGAACCAGCTCCATAGAAGAGTCCAGTAAGGACGTATAGCCCGTTTTAGATTTTAGATTTGTAGCTGAGAGAGACCAGGAGGAGTGTTGAGTCCAGCTTGGAGGCAGGAGTGGGCAGGATCCAGAGAGTTTAACAATTCTAGCAGCCCCGAGCCAGTGTCTTTGTTCCTGGGGAGGTCGTGACATCAAGACATGTGGGACAAGTCCATCAACCAAGAGAAGGCCCACAAATCTCCCATATGGCAGCCCTTCCCCCGAAAGCCAGATCATCCATCTAAATAGGTAACTGACTTGTAATAACTGCTTTATACCCATGCGTTTGTATTTGTAACTCTGACCACTGTGTATGTATAACCCTTATGTATATAGTGTACTGTTTAGTGTGCCCTTATGGAGATTAAATATATAATTTAACCTTGGGCTATTCTTTTATCTTGATCCACGAACTTTACGCCTGTTGTTCGGTCCAACGAACATGCTACTGGGCTGGTTTCTAGCCCGATATAGTCCGTTTACATCAAACAGAAACTGGTGGCCGCTCTCCCTGGCCGACTAGGCTCTGCTTCACTGGAGCTAGTGAGCGGAGCCTCTCAGCCTGTCAGAGTTGTGGGCGAGTGTGGTGCCACGTTAGTGACTGGGTGGGCCACCTCTACCCACTCCTTGGTGTATTCCTGTCCCGTGTGGACAGGGGGTGTCTGTGCATAACGTGCCAACCTGACCTTACGCGTCCCTCGGGTTCGGAACATCACGTAGGTGCAGAGGGCAGGTCCGTACCACGTGCTCCGACTGATTGTAATTGTGACGCCAGGCGAGGTGTGGATCCATCACAAGCGGCGGCAACAGCGAGATTCTGCGGGGTCCCCCTGTTGCTGTTTCTTCACACCGACTATTAAAAAATTGTCTAGGTATGGAACTATTAATATGTCTTTTTTTTTCTTATATAGGATGTCATCTCTGCCACTATTTTGGTAAAAATTCTGGGTGCTAGTGATACCCCAAATGGCAGGCACTAATATTGTAGATGCAAAAGGTTGCCTTGGAATTCCACTGCCACCCTGAGATATTGTTGATGGTCTGGTTGGATTGGGACGTTATTGTACGCATCCTTTAAGTCTATCACTGCCATGAAACAAAAGGGGTACAAAAGCTTTACTCTCGATCTTAAAGTTTCCAATTGACTTTTTCTGTCTTTATACATGCATTTAAGGCTTTTAGATTTATTATTGTTCTGTAGGAACCATCAGGTTTTCTTTATTAGAAATAAATTGCTGTAAAACCCTCTTCCTTTTTCCAGTTCGGGCACTCTGACTAACACCCATTTGTCTAGTAATTGCCTGATTTCTTCTTCTAATGCCATTTGCTTTGTCTTGCCTACCTGGGTCTCTATCATCCGAAGCGGGGGAATGGAAGAGAAACTTATTTTTAGGCCTCTGGAAAGAGTATCCATAACCCATTGGGTAGCAGGCAGCAAAGCTCACTGATGATAAAAGTTTTTAAATCTCCCCCCCACTGGTAAACTGGCGTCATTGATGTTGGGGCCCCCCTTTGTAGGTGGCGCCCTTATTAAACAGGAATCCCCCAGACTGACCCCTGTCCTTTCTCCTGACTCGACCCCCTCTTCCACTATCCTCTCTCTGGCTTCTTCGTCTTCCCCTGGTTGTTGAACCTCAAAAGGATTTTCTATATCTCTGAGGGGAAGAGGGAAAATTCTGTTTTTTTATCGGCTGCCTTCTCTAATATGTCGTCAAGGACTGTCCCAAACAAATAGTCACCTTGACAGGGAATGGCACAGTTTCATTTTTGAACGGAAATCGGCTGACCAATTTTTAAGCCAAAGGACTCTGCGTGCCAAGTTTGAGAGACCACATACCTAACACTGTCTACTGAAGCATCGGCCATGAAGTCGGCTGCTTCCCGGATAATGGGGAGTGCTCCCAGGAGTTGTTCTCTAGGACATTTATTCCTTATCTGGGACTTCAGTTTGTGTAGACACTTCACTAGAGACTTGGCAGTACCTGTGGCTGCGATGCATGGTTTAAATGAACCGTCTGCGGCTTCCCATGTGCTCCTGAGGAATGTGTCAGACTTCCTATCTAAAGGATCCTTTAGAGAACCTGAATCCTCAAAAGGAAGGGCTACTTCTTTAGAAACTCTAGCAATAGCCACATCAATCCTCTGGGATTTTCCCCACATATTTTCCAACTCATCTTCAAAAGGATATTTGCATTTAAGAGTATTTGGGATCGCCACCTTTTTAACTGGTCTTTTCCACTCTTTTTTTATCAAAGAAAGGAAGTTTTTATGGACCGGGAACTCCTGATGTTTGCGCTCCTCCAGGTTACTGAACATGGAATCCTGCATTGATCTATGCACCTTCAGGGTCTCTACCCCCATAGTAGACCTAATGCTTTTTGTAACGGGTCTGGGAGGTGGAACCTCTGAGCAACGATACAAAGGGGCAGTCCTTGTAAGGAAGCGGGTGGCTCCCAGGGTAGGCGGGCAGGTAGTCACGGCAAGTGACGGGGACAGTCTCTGGGTAGAAGGGCAGGAGGTCACGGCAAGTGACGGGGACAGTCTCTGGGTAGAAGGGCAGGAGGTCACGGCAAGTGACGGGGACAGCCTCTGGGTAGAAGGGCAGGAGGTCACGGCAAGTGACGGGGACAGTCTCTGGGTAGAAGGGCAGGAGGTCACGGCAAGTGACGGGGACAGTCTCTTGACAGGCGGGTGGTCACGGCAAGTGACGGCTAAGCCTCCAGATAGGCTAGCAGGCGGGTAGCAGGTGGACACTCCCAGGTGAGCGGGCAAGAGTCTCTGGACAGGCAGGTGGTCACAGCAAGTGATGGCTAAGCCTCCAGGTAGACTAGCAGGCAGGTAGCAGGTGGACGCTCCCAGGTGAGCGGGCAAGAGTCTCTGGACAGGCAGGTGGTCACAGCAGGTGACGGCAGAGCCTCCAGGTAGACTAGCAGGCAGGTAGCAGGTGGACGCTCCCAGGTGAGCGGGCAAGAGTCTCTGGACAGGCAGGTGGTCACAGCAGGTGACGGCAGAGCCTCCAGGTAGGCTAGCAGGCAGGTAGCAGGCGGACGCTCCCAGGTGAGCGGGTAAGAGTCACTGGACAGGCAGGTGGTCACAGCAGGTGACGGCAGAGCCTCCAGGTAGGCTAGCAGGCAGGTAGCAGGCGGACGCTCCCAGGTGAGTGGGTAAGAGTCTCTGGACAAGCAGGTGGTCACAGCACGTGACGGCAGAGCCTCCAGGTAGGCTAGCAGGCAGGTAGCAGATGAGCGCTCCCAGGTGAGCGGGCAATCAGATCCATAGACAGACTGGCAGGGCTGGTAGGCAGACTGTCGGACCGCAGGAATGCAAGTAGATAGACAAGTATCAGGCAGGTATCAAGCAGGAATCTGGCAGGTAACTGGCAGGTATCTGGTAACGGGACCTGAGGGCTGAAGCAGAGTGATAGGCTATGCAACAACATTGCTCGGGCACCTCCATTTTGGAGGAGGTGCCTTATATATGGTGAGGTCCTCCGGCCATTGGCCGGGGACTCCTTAGGACGGCGCGAGCGGCCCCTTTAAAAGAGGGGAAGCGCGCGCGCGCCCTAAGCACAGTGTCCGGGAAGCAGCGCGCGCTGCCAGCAGAGCGGGAGGAAGACGCCGGGCACAGAGCGGAGAGGTGAGGGGAACAGCGTCCCTGCCTAGCAGGAGGCAGGGACGCCGACGCTACAGTACCCCCCCCTTTAGGCCCCCCCTTTTTTAGGCCAGACAGAAATTTATCAAGGATGAGAGGGGCATGGATGTTCTCCCGGGGCTCCCAAGTTCTCTCCTCAGGACCAAACCCCTTCCAATCCACTAGAAAAAAGGTCTTTCCTTTTACCCTTTTGGTGGCCAGAATGTTCTCTACCTCAAACTCGTTTTCAGCGGAAACCGGAGCAGGAGGCGTACCTGTAGACTTGGAAAAAGAGTTAAGTACCACGGGTTTGAGGAGAGATACATGGAAGGAGTTAGGGATCTGCAAGTTAGCCGGGAGTTTCAATTTAAAGGCCACTGGGTTGATTTGTTTGATAACTTCCAGTGGGCCGATGAACCGAGGCCCTAACTTGTAGGAAGGAATCTTGAGCTGGACATACTTGGACGAGAGCCAGACTTTATCTCCAGGACGGAATTGTGGAGGATCCAGGCGTTTTTTGTCAGCGTGTCTTTTCATCCGCTTGGACGACTGAAGGAGTGCGGATCGGGTACTCTCCCAAATGGAGGAGTATTCGCTAACGAGAGATTCCGCAGCCGGATTGTCCACCGAGGTGGAGACGGGAAATGGGATCCGAGGATGCTGACCGAAGACTACAAAAAACGGGGATTTGGAGGAAGATTCGCTCTCTTGATTATTGTAAGAGAACTCGGCCCATGGTAGGAGATCCACCCAGTCCGAATGGTGGGCATTAACGAAGTGCCGGAGGTAACTGGTCAGGATCTGATTGATCCGCTCCACTTGACCATTGGACTGTGGGTGGTAAGCGGAGGAGAAGTCCAGGGTGACGCCCAGCAGCTTACATGTGGCTCTCCAGAAGCGTGAGGTGAACTGAACCCCACGATCCGACACGATGTGGAGGGGCAGGCCATGGAGACAGAAGATGTGGCGGATAAAGTCTTTAGCCAGCTCGGGTGCAGACGGGAGGCCCGGCCGGGGAATGAAGTGAGCCATCTTGGAAAAGCGGTCAGCGACCACCCAAATGACCGTACAACCGGCAGAGACAGGGAGATCCATTATAAAGTCCATAGCTATATGCTGCCACGGGGCAGCAGGTACTGGAAGAGAAAGGAGGATACCGGCTGGCAGATGTCTCGGAACCTTGTTGTGGGCGCAGGACACACAGGCTGAAACAAAGTCTATTACGTCCTTGTGCAAGGTAGGCCACCAGTAATGCCGGGTAATAAGCTGGAGGGTCTTTTTCTGACCGGCGTGGCCAGCTAGCTTAGACGAGTGACCCCAGTGTAGGATCTTCTTCCGATCAGGTACTGTTACGAACGTCTTACCGGGAGGGAGACGATTTAGATTCACGGGGGCCACCTGCATTACTCTGGCGGGATAAATGATGTGCTTAGGCTCCTCCTCTAGATCAGACACCAGGAAGGATCTGGACAAGGCGTCAGCTTTGATGTTTTTGTCTGCCGGGCGAAAATGAAGAACGAAATCAAAGCGGGCAAAAAACAAGGACCACCGGGCTTGGCGCGGGTTAAGTCTCTGGGCGCTCTGGAGGTAAGCCAAGTTCTTGTGGTCAGTGTAAATAATTACCGGGTGAAGAGCCCCCTCGAGCAGGTAACGCCACTCCTCCAGTGCCAGCTTAATGGCCAATAACTCTCGGTCTCCTATAGAATAATTTTTGCTCAGAAGGGGAGAAGAGTTTGGAGAAGAAGCCGCAAGTTACCATTCTTCCGGAAGACAACTTTTGGGTAAGTACCGCTCCGGCTCCAGAGGAGGAGGCATCCACTTCCAGGAAGAATTGTTTGTTGCCGTCCAGACGATGCAGCACCGGGGCGGAAGAGAAAGCCTGTTTTAAGGAAAGAAAGGCTTCCTCTGCTTCGGGCGGCCATTCTCTGGGATTAGTGCCCTTACGGGTGAGCGCAGAGATTGGGGCAGTCCGGGAAGAGAAGTGCGGTATGAAGAGGCGGTAGTAGTTGGCGAAGCCCAGGAACCGCTGAATAGCCTTCAACCCCCCTGGTCGGGACCACTTCTGTATGGCAGACAGTTTCTCAGGATCCATTCGTAGGCCGGTCTGAGAGATTATTTAGCCCAAGAACGGAAGCGAGGTCTGCTCAAAGAGGCACTTCTCATATTCAGCGTAGAGGTGGTTCTGCCTGAGCCTGAGCAGGACCTGACGAACATCCCTCCGGTGAGTGAGAAGATCCGGAGAGAAGACCAAGATGTCGTCCAGGTACACCACTACGCAGGAGTAGAGAAGGTCCCGGAAGATGTCATTGACCAACTCTTGAAAGACGGCGGGAGCGTTACAGAGACCGAAGGGCATTACCAGGTATTCATAGTGGCCGTCCCGGGTGTTGAATGCCGTCTTCCATTCATCCCCCTGATGGATACGGACCAGGTTATACGCCCCACGGAGGTCCAGCTTGGTGAAGATTCTAGCCCCCCTCAGACGGTCAAATAATTCCGGAATGAGCGGAAGGGGGTATTTATTCTTCACCGTGATCTGGTTAAGGCCTCTATAGTCTATACAGGGACGGAGTGAGCCGTCCTTCTTTTTGACGAAGAAGTAGCCTGCTCCCGCCGGGGAGGTCGATTTCCGGATAAATCCCCGGGCCAGATTCTCCTCAATATATTCAGACATGGACCGGGTCTCAGCAGCGGACAAAGGGTAAATACGCCCACGGGGAGGAGTAGCGCCGGGCATCAGGTCGATTGGGCAGTCGTATGGTCTATGAGGGGGTAATGTCTCTGCCTCCTTTTTATTGAAGATGTCCGCATAAGACCAATAGGGAACCGGAAGACCAGGTAGATTGGCTGGGGTAGGAGAAGGACGGACAGGATGGACGGGAACTAAACAAGTCTTATGGCAGTCCTGTCCCCAGCGAAGGACTTCTCCGGTCTGCCAATCAAGCACGGGTGCATGTTTCTGAAGCCAAGGTAGGCCTAGCAAGAGGGCGTGAGAGAGTCCAGGCAGAACATGAAAGAAGATGCTCTCTGAGTGCAGCATTCCCACCTGCAGGGTTATGGATTCGGTGATGAGTTGGATGGGATGTGGTAAGAGGCCCCCATCTACGGCAGCGACAGATAAGGGTACAGCTAGAGGTTTGGTGGGAATGCGGTATTTCTCTACCAGGGACTGAGAAATGAGATTTCCGGCAGCTCCAGAGTCAAGTTGGGCTAGTTCAAAATAACGGTTCTCCCCGCAGATGATAGAGACCGACAGCAACAGAGATGGAGAGGGTTTACTCTTTTCTAGGACGACCTCTCTGAGCGATCCTAGACACAGGCATTTCCCGACCTCTCCGGGCAGGAACGGATCCGGTGCTCCTTACTGCCACAGTAGAAGCAGCTCCCCTCGGCTCGGCGTAACTCTTGACGGGTCTTGACCATCTTGGTCTGGTCGACCTGCATAGGCTCGGGTGAGTGCGCCTGGGGAGTAACGGGAGAAGTGACGGGTTTCTGGAAGGTAGGGGCTAGACGTGGAAACCTCCTCTCACGGGTGACCTCTTTGGCGCGCTCCTGGAACCGGATGTCTATCCGGGTGGCAAGAGTTATTAAGTCGTCGAGAGTGGTAGGAATGTCCCGACCGGCGAGTTCATCTTTAATACGGCCGGACAGACCCTCCCAAAAGACAGACACCAGGGCGTCGTTATCCCAGGCCAGCTCCGAAGCAAGGGTACGGAACCGTATGGCATATTGGCCCACGGTGAGATTTCCTTGACGGAGGCGTAGCAGAGATGATGCGGATGAGGTCTTCCATCCTGTTTCGTAGAAGACTTTCCGGAAAGCCGTGAGAAAGGCTGGCAGGTTGGACACCAGGGGTCTCCTCTCTCCCATAGAGGATTTAGCCAAGCCAGTGCCTCTCCCGTGAGATGGGACATGATGAAGGCTACTTTGGCTCGGTCGGTGGAAAACTGGTGTGCCAACAGTTCGAAGTGCAGAGTGCACTGGTTAATGAAGCCCCGTGCCTGGCTGGGATCTCTGCCAAAACGAGGAGGAGCAGAGGCAGGGACCGGGAAAAGATGCCATGGTGTTGATGGGCTGCGGCGGTGCCGGGGTAGTAAGTGTGCGTGTGGAGGCAGCTCCCGAAGAGGTAGACAATGTGTCCAGGCGGGAGTTAACACTATGCAGATGACTCAGGATGGACTCCTGTTGGGACCTCTGACGGGAAAGTTCATGACACATGTCCGAGAGCGAGGGAGCTTGGATGCCACCGGGTTCCATGGCCCGAGCAAACTGTAACGGGTCTGGGAGGTGGAACCTCTGAGCAACGATACAAAGGGGCAGTCCTTGTAAGGAAGCGGGTGGCTCCCAGGGTAGGCAGGCAGGTAGTCACGGCAAGTGACGGGGGACAGTCTCTGGGTAGAAGGGCAGGAGGTCACGGCAAGTGACGGGGACAGTCTCTGGGTAGAAGGGCAGGAGGTCACGGCAAGTGACGGGGACAGTCTCTTGACAGGCGGGTGGTCACGGCAAGTGATGGCTAAGCCTCCAGATAGGCTAGCAGGCGGGTAGCAGGTGGACGCTCCCAGGTGAGCGGGCAAGAGTCTCCGGACAGGCAGGTGGTCACAGCAAGTGATGGCTAAGCCTCCAGGTAGATTAGCAGGCAGGTAGCAGGTGGATGCTCCCAGGTGAGTGGGCAAGAGTCTCTGGACAGGCAGGTGGTCACAGCAGGTGACGGCAGAGCCTCCAGGTAGACTAGCAGGCAGGTAGCAGGTGGACGCTCCCAGGTGAGCGGGCAAGAGTCTCTGGACAGGCAGGTGGTCACAGCAGGTGACAGCAGAGCCTCCAGGTAGGCTAGCAGGCAGGTAGCAGGCGGACGCTCCCAGGTGAGCGGGTAAGAGTCACTGGACAGGCAGGTGGTCACAGCAGGTGACGGCAGAGCCTCCAGGTAGGCTAGCAGGCAGGTAGCAGGCGGACGCTCCCAGGTGAGTGGGTAAGAGTCTCTGGACAGGCAGGTGGTCACAGCACGTGACGGCAGAGCCTCCAGGTAGGCTAGCAGGCAGGTAGCAGATGAGCGCTCCCAGGTGAGCGTGCAATCAGATCCATAGACAGACTGGCAGGGCTGGTAGGCAGACTGTCGGACCGCAGGAATGCAAGTAGATAGACAAGTATCAGGCAGGTATCAAGCAGGAATCTGGCAGGTAACTGGCAGGTATCTGGTAACGGGACCTGAGGGCTGGAGCAGAGTGATAGGCTATGCAACAACATTGCTCGGGCACCTCCATTTTGGAGAAGGTGCCTTATATATGGTGAGGTCCTCCGGCCATTGGCCGGGGACTCCTTAGGACGGCGCGAGCGGCCCCTTTAAGAGAGGGGGAGCGCGCACGCGCCCTAAGCACAGTGGCCGGGAAGCAGCGCGCGCTGCCAGCAGAGCGGGAGGAAGACGCCGGGCACGGAGCGGAGAGGTGAGGGGAACAGCGTCCCTGCCTAGCAGGAGGCAGGGACGCCGACGCTACACTTTTTAGTAGCTTTGTTATTTCCTCCACCGGAAAGCATGGTTGGCCACATTCCCCATCAGATGAAGATGGATCTGAGCTATCAGAGTCAATCAATTCTCCCGATTCCTCCTGTTCCTCATCTGAGTTAACCTCTGAGGGAGTATGCTGTATGCCTGAGGAGGTGGAAGGGCCTCGGGTCTGCCGTATTTCCTTTTTTACAGTATTTTTAACCTCGTTTTTGATTAAGGTTTTTATCTCCTGAAATAGAGACGGGGATTCCTCCATTATAGTTTTCTCTATACAGGCACGGCAAAGCTTTTTAGCATACGATTTCAGCAATGCTTCAATGCAAAATGCACATTCTTTATTTTTTGTCTTGGTCACCGTTTTCCTGGGTCTATCCTAAAACAGGTAATGACACCAGTCAGTATGTGTGTGTGTGTGTGCAGGAAAACACCCACACCGTCCTAGGACCCCGGAACTACCGCGCCAGGAGCAGGTTTCGGCTCATCTCCGTTTGGATTCTCCATTTTGTTTCCAAGCACACCTCACCTGCTCAGGGACCCACACCACGTGCTCACTTTATATTCGGTGTGGGAGGAGCTATGGCTGTACGGGGGGGCTGGGGTTGTGTTTTTTTTTTTTCTACTGCGGTGCCTGCGCAATACTCTATATACTACGACGGTCTCCTCCTCCGAACCCGGAAGTAGACAGCTCTATAGCCACACTGACATCACTTCCGGCTTCAGTATCCCAGGAAGTAGCTGGCCCCACACATGCGCCATCTTTGCCATGCGCAGTTAGTGCTCTGCGCTCCTCTCGGCACCATCCTCCGAATCCGGAGGTGGCCCGGTGACGTCCCACGCTTCGGTTGGAGCGATCCTTTCAAGAAGGGTTCCCCCACCTCTCGGTACAGCTCTCCGGCCGCCAGGGTTACAGGGTCCGCACCACACCAGGAGAAATCTCTCCAGGTAGGTCATCCTCCGTCCGTATGTATCCTCTTTCAGGAACAGGAAACCATACTGGGGAGGTACAGAGGTGCCGCCCCTTTTATTTTGGTAGGTTTCCTCTTCCTGGGGCGGATGCTCTCTCTCTGTACGGTGCTGTCATGGTGAAGGGTAAACATCTATAGAAGTTAACAATATGCACACCATGAAACCCATTAGACTGGTCTCTAGAATCATAATAACACATCTCTGAGTGACCCTTAAACTGGAAACAATCCATGACTACATGACCCTTATGGGTCATTGTCCTTCTACCAAACAGTAAACAGCTGCTATGAAGGGATGACCTTGGTCTGTCACAATGCTTAGGTAAGCTCTAGTGTCCAAACATCCATGCACAGGTACCCGAAAAACATTCCCTAAGAAACTATGAATGCATTCTAATATACTAGATGAACATCATCATTGTATTCTGCTGCAGATACCTAAATCATGAGGTTGGCAATTTTTGAAATACTGGTCCAGGTTAATCTATCACCAGCGACCTTGTTCGAAGTCATTCAGCTCACCCAATCTTCATATTCTGAAAACTGATCACTTCATTATATGTTGCACTACATGGTCACATGTCTAATTGGTTTCAGATGGGAGTGTAAATGGGTATCTAATAAATTGGGCATTCAGTGTATAATACTGGTGAATAAAACAATACTGAACACAAGACCTTCACAGCCGTGTACACATCATAGGGCGGATCTCATGACCTCTTCTCTCCATCTACCTCATGATCCTGAGGAACATTGGGATTTTCTTGTTTACAGTCTAGTAGAAGAAGAGGACGGTGACATCTCTCTGGTGTTGTCTTCTTACTGGATAGAACTGGAGGAAACACATACAGGGACTGAATTCATTCTTTACATACAGATAATTATAGGTCGTGTGTATTTAGTCCTGTCTATTACCTGGTGATGTGAGGGGCTGGGGAACCTCCATCATGACATCCTTGTACAGATCTTTGTGTCCTTCTAAATACTCCCACTCCTCCATGGAGAAATAGACGGTGACATCCTGACACCTTATAGGAACCTGACACATACAATGATACCGTCATCCCCCCGATCGCTTCATAGCGTTACTGTATAATGTCCCAGCATTCCCAGCAGTGTCACCTCTCCAGTCAGCAGCTCAATCATCTTGTAGGTGAGTTCTAGGATCTTCTGGTCATTGATGTCCTCATGTATTAGGGGGGGAGGTGGAGGCCCCGTGATTGGGCTCAGGGATCTTCCCCATCCCTCAGACACAGGGTCCTGACAGCGTTCACTAGAGGTCTTCTTCACTACTGTGTAATCCTGGTTATGGAGAGACACATTAATAAATCTCACTACAGACATTTCCAGAGTCCTCACCTCTCCAGTTCTGTCCATCTGTTATTCCCATAGATAAGAATGATGTAATGTGACGTCATCAGAATCTCTCACCTCTCCAGTAAGCCGGAAGAGGATCTCTAGGGTGAGGTGTAATATCCTCTCCACCATCTTGTCCCTGTCTCTATCCATCCTTGATGGTCAATCAGGAGAATTCTCTTATATAGAAGATCTCCACTGAGAGGATCCGATATTGTAGGGACCTGAATGGGGAGAAGATGACGATGTAACATCATAAAGATCCCATGTGAGAAATCTCCGGAGCTGTTACCGGCTTCACATGATCACTACATCCAGTCATGGCCCCGTCCTGCCCCCGGTATAACACACAATCTAATATATATAATTGTCTTATCCTGTCTGTCTGTCTTTCTGTCTGTCCAGGAAATCCCACATCGCTGATTGGTCAGGCCGCGGCCAATCAGCGACGCGGGATTTCAGAAAAAGATGGCGGCCGCTAGCGGCTCACCCTCACACGCTCACACACTCACCCTCACAGATGCTCACCCTCAGACGCTCACGCTCAGATGCTCACGCTCACGCTCTGACGCTCACGCTCTGACGCTCACACTCTCATGCTCGGACGCTCACGCTCGGTTGCTCATGCTTACGCTCAGACGCTCACGCTCTGACGCTCACACTCACGCTCTGATGCTCACGCTCAGATGCTCACGCTCACGCTCTGACGCTCGGACGCTCACGCTCTGACGCTCACACTCACGCTCTGATGCTCACACTCGGATGCTCACGCTCACGCTCTGACGCTCACGCTCTGACGCTCACGCTCGGGCACTCACGCTCGGGCGCTCACGCTCAGACACTCACGCTCACGCTCTGATGCTCATGCTTACGCTCAGACGCTCACGCTCTGACGCTCACACTCTGACGCTCACGCTCGGGCACTCACGCTCGGGCGCTCACGCTCAGACACTCACGCTCACGCTCTGATGCTCATGCTTACGCTCAGACGCTCACGCTCTGACGCTCACGCTCAGACACTCACGCTCGGACACTCACGCTCTGAGGCTCATGCTCAGACGCTCACGCACTGATGCTCATGCTCTCGCTCGGACGCTCACGCTCGGACGCTCATGCTCAGACACTCACGCTCACGCTCTGACGCTCACGCTCGGACACTCACGCTCTGAGGCTCACGCTCAGAAGCTCACGCTCTGACGCTCACGCTCACGCACTGACGCTCACGCTCTGACGCTCACGCACTGATGCTCATGCTCTCGCTCGGAAGCTCATGCTCTGACGCTCACGCTCTGACGCTCACGCTCTGATGCTCACGCTCGGACGCTCACGCTCTTACGCTCACGCTCGGACGCTCACGCTCTGATGCTCACGCTCTGACGCTCACGCTCTGACGCTCACGGTCACGCTCTAACGCTCACGCTCGGACACTCACGCTCAGACGCTCATGCTCAGACGCTCACACGCTCTGACGCTCACGCTCGGACACTCACGCTCACGCTCTGATACTCACGCTCAGACGCTCACGCTCGGACGCTCACGCTCGGACGCTCACCCTCACGCTCTGACGCTCACGCTCGGACGCTCACACTCGGACGCTCACACTCGGACGCTCACGCTCGGACGCTCACGCTCGGACGCTCACTCTCTGACGCTCACGCTCGGACGCTAACGCTCGGACGCTCACGCTCACGTTCTGACGCTCACGCTCTGAAGCTCACACTCACGCTCAGACTCTCACGCTCAGACTCTCACGCTCAGACTCTCACGCTCAGACTCTCACGCTCAGACTCTCACGCTCAGACTCTCACGCTCACGCTCGGACGCTCACGCTCTGACGCTCACGCTCGGATGCTCACGCTCGGACGCTCACACGCTCACGCTCTGACGCTCACCCTCAGACGCTCACCCTCAGACGCTCACCCTCAGACGCTCACCCTCAGACGCTCACCCTCAGACGCTCACCCTCACATGCTCACCTTCACACGCTCACCCTCACATGCTCACCCTCACACGCTCACCCTCACATGCTCACCCTCACACGCTCACCCTCACACACTCACATTCTCACGCTCACTTTCTCACGCTCCCACGCTCACCCTCACACGCTCCCACGCTCACCCTCACACCCGCTCCCACGCTCACCCGCTCCCACGCTCACCCTCACATTCTCACCCTCCCACGCTCACTCGCTCCCACGCTCACCCTCACACACTCACCCTGTGCTAGCCGGTCATCTCCCTCACACACTCACCCTTTGCTAGCCGGTCATCTCCCGGCTGCTCGCAGCAGAAGTACCCCGACCGGCGGCCTCGCTCCCCGGTCCTACAAAATTCATTAGTGGCCCCGGGGGGTTATATTGGGGGGTTAATTTAAAGTAGTGCACAACCCATTTAAACACTGCTTCGCTGATTAGTCGCGCCCGGTCGGACGCATACATATTCCAGAAAACCCAATGCGTTAGAATCGGGCCACCATCTAGTCACATTATAGTCACATACAGAGATTTATCACAGATTATCTCCAATCCAGAACCAAAACACAGAACAAATCTAACAGAAAAATCTAAAATATCTGAATCTTTATTAAGATTATTAATTACTAGCTATTGAGCCCGTTCTACGCCCGGGTGGCGAGCATTTTTATTGGTATATGGTGTCCCATGCTGGTATGTGCTGCCCCCATCCTGGTATTTGTGCTGCCCCCATCCTGGTATTTGTGCTGCCCCCATCCTGGTATTTGTGCTGCACCCATCCTGGTATTTGTGCTCCCCAATCCTGCTCCCCCATCCTGTTATGTGCTGCCCTCATCCCTATCCTGGTATGCATGGCACGCCTTATCCCTATCCTGGTACGCAGGTCACCCCTCACCCCCAATCCTGGTATGCATGGCACCCCTCACCCTCAATCCTGGTACGCATGGCACCCCTCACCCTCAATCCTGGTATGCATGGCACCTCTCACCACTAATCCTGGTATGCATGGCACCCCTCATCCCTATCCTGGTATGCATGGCACGCTTCATCCCTATCCTGGTATGCATGGCACCCCTCACCCCCAATCCTGGTATGCATAGCACCCCTCACCCCCAATCCTGGTATGTATGGTACCCCTCATCCCCCAATCCTGGTATGCGTGGCTCCCTCATCCCTCAATCCTGGTATGCATGGTCCACTCACCCCCAATCCTGGTATGCATGGTCCCCACATCCCCCAATCCTGGTATGCATGGTCTCCTCATCCCCCCAATCCTGGTATGTGTGGCCCCCTCATCCCTCAATCCTGGTATGTATGGTACCCCTCATCCCCCAATCCTGGTATGTGTGGCCCCCTCATCTCCCAATCCTGGTATGTGTGGTCTCCTCATCTCCCAATCATGGTATGTGTGGCCCCATCATCCCCCAATCCTGGTATGCATGGTACCCCTCATCCCAGAATCCTGGTATGTGTGCCCCCCTCACCCCCCAATCCTGGTATGCATGGTACTCCTCTGCACACATACAAAAAAATAAACACTTATACTCACCTTTCTTCCCTGTGCTCCAACGCTGCTGTGTCCTGTTCTGCAAATATGTCTTCAGTAAAATGACGCCAGATAGCGCTATGCGCATGCGCCGATTCTGACACCTTCACTCCGCCCCCGGTCTCCGGCCAGTAGAGAGGCGCCGTGGCAATGCTCCTCCCGGTCAGGTAAGTATGTAAGTATGGCGCTGGAGATCGTGGTATGCGTTCAGTGTCTACGCATACCGCGATCTCCAGTGCCATACACTCCTCTTACCTGTAATGGCTCCATGCGTTCTTCTGTCTGGAGCCAGACTGCGCATCGCGCATGAGCAGTCTATAGACGCTTCAGACAGAGAAACTAATCCCCGGTTATATTATAGATTAATCTTAATGTGGCGCCCCTGCGGGTTCAGTTGCCACAGAGGTACTGCATCTCACCCAGAGGTGTGATACCCCACTCTCAGGTAAGGAAAGAGTACTGCCGGGACTCACCCACCTGCATCCAACACTACACCATTCCAGACCAGCAGGCAGGGGCAAGATGCAAGGGTACAATGCTGAGCCTTGTCCCTGGTTGGAAGTGGAGGGAACCGAGAGAGGGGGAACCATGTAGTGGGTGTGGGTGGAGGAAGTATATCAGGGGAGCACCTTCAGTAGGAGTATAAGAAGGGAACCATCTTGAAGGAATTAGGTCAGTCTGAGGAGAGAGTCAGAAGAGAGAGAGAGTGTTGGGAGCAGGAGCTCTGTAGGAGCTCTGCTCAGGAGGAGAGGAGGAAGGAGCGGGCCTAGACTGAGTGGCACAGGAGGACAGACTAAGAGAGGACGGGAGCAGAGGGAAGGCTCCAGAGAGACAGAGGGGATCCCAGGGGCACGGGAAGTGCAGGAAGCCACCCGTGCGCCCGAATCTACACAGACGTGGAGGGATCAGGCCGCAGAGGGGACTGGCCCCTAACTAGTGGAGAACAACAAGGCTCAGCTAGCAAACCGGAGGCTACTGTACTTTCAAGGTGCAGCTGCTCACTACCACAATTATATCGCCGAAAAGGTGGCCGCATAGGGTCCAGGGAACTGCAGGTCGCCCGACAAGATCCGAGACTATCGGCTTGGGACACTGATTGTGAGGCGCAGGAGGGTGAGAGCCAGCACAGGAAGACGACCGAGGAAGGCACATAGAACGGGGTCCCGTTTAAATACTCCTGAGATACTTGAGAGATTGCTGAACCCCTACCCCGGAGGACACAGGACGACGTGGGAGGTTATACACTGGCGCTGGTAACCTGGAGTCTTGAACAACTGTGAGTAAACCTTGAAGACTGCACCCCACTGTGTCTGTGAATAATTGCTGCGCCATCACCAGCCCTGCACTACACTGAACCAGCCGACAACATCTACCTCACAACATCACTACATCCTACCCTGGAGCTAAGCTCTGCCTGTGTAGAGCTGAACCAACTCAGCTGCGTCACCATCAGCTCCAGTGGATCTGCACTGCAGCGGCGGCTCCATATAGCCGCATACCACAGGTGGCGTCACGAACATTATTTCTATAAAAACTTCATTCCCCTTTTACTTCCCCTTTAATTGACCGCCCTGGGTCACGGACCGGGTCACCGCCAGTGTGACATCCCCCAGGACCGACAGGCCCGGCTACTGAGTACACCACGGCCCAGCGGGCGCGTCATTAATATTCCATAAAAACAAGACACAAAGTTATAAAGTGCCGGGAACATCCACAGAGATGAGGACGGCAGAACCGGGGACGTCAGTAACAGATAATGATAGAACATTAATATCTCCTGATAGTGACAACATGGAGCGGGCGACGGCCATAATGGAGACTGTACAGTAACAGAGCAGCGAGCGACGTCAGGAGGGAAGTGACCCAATCTAATCCAATACAGACAGAGACCCTGATATAGAGACACAGACGGGAACACGTTCTGTCTCCTGGAATGTGACCGTAGCACTGAGGGGGTTAATAGTAATGGGGGATCTCCACATACCTCCACCTGCAGAGCTGCACACTGGATATATGGGTGTTCTGTGCGCACAGGACCTGTGGTGATGTCACAGTCATGTGATCAGTCACATAGAGGGGAGGAGTCAGGGGTCTCAGACTGTGACATCATCACAGGTCCTGTGCGCACAGAACAGCCATATATGTGGTGGCGGCTCTGCAGGTGGAGGTATGTGGGGAGACCCCGTTACTATTAACCCCCTCAGTGCTGCGGTCACATTCCAGGAGACAGAACGTGTTCCCGTCTGTGTCGCCATACATGTGTTACAGGGTAAGGGATTATCTTATAGGATCGCCGCCTCCTGGGACAGATAGACGCTTCAGGCTCTCCGAGAATACAGTCCAAACAACCACGTTATTTGTTGAATTTTCAGTTTAGTTGAAAAAAAAAAATTAGAAAACAATAAGAAATAAAATCATCGGCAGCTGGATATCGGCTTCTGGGCCAAATCCTGGCTGATGTCCCGTTCTTGCCTAATCAGTGCTTGATGTTGATCATAATTTCCATGTTTTTGTTTGTCCACCTGCTTTTTACAGATGTTTTTTTTAACTGATCCACTTGGTTATTACTTTTGGATGGAGACCTGGTCTCCATCATGCTGGAAAAAGCATCGTTCATCACCACATTGCTCCTGCATGGTTGGGAGAATTTGTTCTTGTAGGATGTTTAGATCCAATTCTTTATTCATGGCAAAATTCTGAGTGAGCCCCCTCCATGGATGTAAAGAAAAATTTTTTTTTCTCCTAAGTTTACATCTTAATATTCTATGAGAATTCGTTGCACACAAATCTTGTCTAAGTAGGAGTTAATATCCTAATTTGTATATTAATCTATCACGCATGTTTAGGGGTGGTCACAGTTTTTATCATAAATGTGTTGTTTTTTAATTCATTTGTATACTGACGAATAAGGGGCTGTGTCCTCGAAACGTGTCCAGTTTTTCCCCTCCTAGGGACATGTTGTGATTTTTAATTTTGGAATAAAAGGATTTATCGCATGTGGCACCGGACTTTACCTTCCTTATATATCCTTGCTATTGTATGCTGGACACTAATCCGTGAGCCTGGGATTCCTGTGAGTATCAGGTGATATGAGCTAATTATCTTTTTTCAGTCATGGGTGTAAAGCCCTGTTATTTTATCTGTTGGCATGATATAGGACTCATGGCAGCGGTCACCTTTCCTTCTCTGGCCAAACATTCTTCTGGATGACCTAAACAGTCTGAAATGAGCTAAATGAAAGAAAATTACTTCATCCCAGTCCTCTGTATGCCAATCCCTGTACTGCAAATTTTTAGTTAGTCTCTTTTGTTTTTCTTGTAGAGAAGTGGCTTCTTTACTGCCCTTCTTGACACCAGTCCATCGCCTAAAAGCCTTCATCTCACTGTGTGCAGATGCGTTGATACCTGCCTGCTGCCATTACTGAGCAAGCTCTGCACTGGTGTTCAACCAATTCTGTAGCTGAATCCTCTGTAGAAAATGATGGCCCTGACACTTGCTGGATTTTATTGCAAACCCTGAAATTGAACCTCTTTATTTGAAGTTCTTGGTGATCTGATAAATGGTTGATTTAGGGACAATCAAACTATTTATTACCACCAGTTCCTTATCTGTTCACCTATAGCAGAGATATCAAACTCAAATGCACAAAGGGCCAAAATTAAAAGCTTAGACAAATTCATGGACCAACCTTGATATTTATTTAAAAAAGTCTACAATTGAGGAAGTTTTTCCTCATCAAATATAAGAATGACTCTTTTCATTTGCAAACAAACTTAAAGGGGTTGTGCCACAAACAAAGTACATTTTAGTTACTAGATCTCAGCAATGTCGCTCATACTAGATCTTAGAATAAAGTCCTCCATATATAATAATAAGCGACCTCATAGTCCTCCATACAGTACAATGAGTCCTACATGGTCCTCTATAAAGTATAATGGCCCCACATAGTCCCTGGCATTGTGGGCCAAATCTAATCATCCTGAGGGCCAGATTTAGCCCACGGACCAGAGTTTGACATGTGTGGCCTATAGCCATGTAAGTTGATGTCACTGTAACATTACTAACAGTATCTTTATGCTTAAAGGGTTTGGATTCCATCCTAGGAAACCTGACAGTGTCGTACTAAACTTTTCAGGGCAATTGGAGGATTGAAGAAGTTTCAGATCCTGGCGAATCAATTCTCTGCTTATTGTTGTCACTGGCTAAATTCAGCAAAGCTGATGAATTCGAATTTCAGAAGATTCTCTCATCTCTACTGACTGGATCACACAGCAAGTCACACACAATTCTGTTACATACACAGTCTGGATACAAGTGTGGCACCCCAGGGGTCCGGTTGCCACAGTGGCATTGCCTCCCTCAAAAGAGGTAATGCCATGCCTGGAAGCAAGCAGGGGTCCCCTAAGCAGGTTATACTAAACATGAAACACTTTCCTGTCTCCAGACCAGCAAGGGGAGCCCCCTCCCCTTAGCAACTGGGATCTGGGGGCGGGGTTAGTGAGACTTGGTGTGAAGAGTTGAAGAGAGGACGTCGAGGAGAGAGGAGCTGGGGACTGGAGCTGCGCGGCAGCTCAAATCAGAAGGAGCAAACACAGGAGAACCGGACACCGGAGTCCGAGGCTGTGGGGCACTGAAGGCCCAGCCGCAGAAACCAGAGGGCAGGAGATTGCAGGTCTCCTGGCCCCATCAGACGCCCGGAGGCTCAGCAGCACCGCAGGGTCCAGCACCGCCACGAGGGAGCGACACGCCAGTAAGGCCCGAGCTGCCTGCCATACGGGTGAGCACAGAAACGTCGCACTCAGGGACGAGGGCCACCGCACAGCTACAAGTAGCAGGGCCAAAGAGTTTAGTGGAAAGTGAAGGCCTCCAACTTCACCTGGCAAGGAGGATTCTTTACATGCTTCTAGGCTGCCCTGACTTCCATTTCTAGCCAGTACCCTAGTCCCGGCTTGTCTAATCAGCACCAGTAAAGACCAACGGGACTGCACTTCCTTGTCTCTGTGTTCCTTGCTGCGCCATCAACCCCTGCACTACAACGCCCAGCACAACCTGCAACATCATCTACACTGCCCTGGAGCTAGCTCTTCCTGTGGAGAGCCACATCATCCCTGCTGCAGTAACATCAGCTCCATAGGACTGCTCCGCAGCGGCGGCTCCCTTTAGTTGCATTCCACAGGTGGTGTCACGAACTCTATAAAAACACTATAGATCCCCTATCCATAACCCCTTTTATTGACCACCCTGGCTCACGGACCGGGTCACCGCCACTGTGACATTCCCCAGCATCCACCGGCCCGGCACCGGGTACCCCACGGCCCAGGGGGCGCGTCAACTTGGCGTCACGAACAGGATTTACGAAGCCCGGTATAACCGGGTCCTGTGTGCCATAGACTTTATTGAACTGTGTTATCACGTGGTTTGCCGCCCGCCGAGGGGAAGAAAGAAGCCCCGATCCGGAACCACCGGGTGTCACGGGTGTGTCGCCACGAAGATCGTCACGATTACACAGCCTGACTTCTCGCAGCTGACTTTTTGGTGCTTTGTGTTTTCGGCAGTGAGGGAGTTAATTCTCTCTCTCTCTGTGCTAGACGAGGTCCAGCCTCGCCCAGCTGCAATCAATGCTGCTGTAGTGAGTCTCCTTCAAATGCCTGCTGGTCTGTTTGGGAAGTGTCGGTGAAAGCATTTCATACAGACTTACAGAGCGGATCATGGTATTTGGAGTTTCTGAGATAAGTGTATTTGGAGTCTTTTTCCCTTCCTCGCTTTATCATTTATCTCCTTTCCTGTTGGTGTTCCCTCTGTTGTAGTTGTGTAGTTTTTGTATGCAAGGTGGTTTTGGTTTTTCCCTTGTACTGTCTCGTTCGTCTAAGTACTGTGTGTGGGCATATTATTACTTGTCCTCTTTTGTTGTGATCGGGGTCCTTCTCAGGACTAGATTACTTAGGTGCAGGGATCCTCAGGAGGTAGGGGTTACGCTGGCGGCCTGGACCTCTGTACCTTTAACAGTACCTCCAGGTTGAGGGATTAGTCAGGGCCCCAGCTTAGGGTCAGCTTAGGCCCCCTACCTCCAGTATACAGAGACAGCGTGACATTTTCACCGACCCACTTAGTTTTTCTCCAGCTACCATGGATCCAGTAGCCGGTCTAGCTCGGCAGTTGCAGAGTTTGTCCATGGAGCTGGCGGACGTTAGGTCCAAGGTTTTGCATCCTCAGGAGCAAGCCGGACCAGAACCTAAAGTAGCTCTCCCTGACAGGTTCACTGGGGGGCGGGACAAGTTTTTTGTTTTCCGGGAGGCATGCAAATTGTACTTTCGGCTGCGGCCTCGGTCATCGGGGAGTGAAGAACAAAGGGTGGGAATTGTCATCTCGCTCCTACAAGGGGACCCACAATCTTGGGCGTTCTCTCTTCCCCCGGGCTCCCCGGCTCTCCAGTCAGTGGATAGGTTTTTCGCTGCTCTGGGATTCGTATATGATGACCCAGATCGGATCTCCCTTGCTGAGTCTAAGTTACGTAGGATCCAGCAGGGAGATCGTCCGGCGGAGGAATTCTGTTCGGAGTTCCGTAGGTGGGCCACGGACACCCAGTGGAATGACCCGGCTCTTAGGAGCCAGTTTTGTCAAGGTTTATCCGACAAATTACAGGATGTGTTGGCACAGTATGACTCTCCCGCGTCACTGGAAGCCGCTATGGCCCTGGCTATTCGCGTTGACAGACGGCTTCGGGAGAGGTGCGGGATAACTCGACCCCCTGTGATGACTCCACCTCCTACAAGGTCCCCTCATATGGTGGTTCCCCTGGTCAGTCCAGAGGAGCCTATGCAATTAGGAGGGACATCATTTCGGGGGAGGGGACCGGTGGTGCGCCATAAGACAGGAAGGTGTTTCTTCTGCGGGAGAAAGGGACATTTTATTGGGGGGTGTCCATCCCGTCCCTTGCAGAGTGAAGAGTCGTCGGAAAACTGTTGATCCCAGGTTGTGTGGTGGACGGCAATCTGGGAGTAGGTATTTCGTCCCTAGGTTCGTCTCAGTTTCTCGTACCGGCGGAGGTGGTGGTGGGTACGAGAACTGAGAGGATATCTGTTCTTCTGGATAGTGGGGCCGGGGCTAATCTGGTTGATGCTCGGTTTGCCCGGGTTCAAGGTATGCGATTGAGTGAGTTGGCTAAACCCATCCCCATATTCTCGATCGATGCCAGGCCTCTCGGTCAGGGAAGTTTTTTGCAAGCTGTGCATGACGTAAAACTTCAAGTGGGGGCGATACATAAAGAACTGTTGTCTTGCTACGTGTTGGAGGGTCTTCCCACTCCTATAGTGTTGGGCCTTCCTTGGTTAACTAAGCATAACCCGGTTATCAATTGGCAAACCAGAGAGATAAGCCAATGGAGTAAATTCTGTAATAAAAACTGCATGAACACGGTCATCGGTGCGGTTACTCCTTGGGTCTTACCTCCATTTCTGGCGGACTTTGAGGATGTATTCTCGGAGAAAGGGTGTCAGGAACTACCTCCTCATCGCGAGTATGACTGTTCTGTAAAATTGCTCCCTGAGGCCAAGTTACCTAAAGCTAGGTTGTATAACCTTTCTGGTCCTGAGAGGCAGGCCATGAAGGATTATATTTCAGAAAGTCTGGCTAAGGGGCATATTAGACCTTCATCTTCACCGGTGGCTGCGGGGTTCTTCTTTGTTAAGAAGAAAGATGGAGGCCTACGCCCTTGCCTGGATTTCCGTGAACTTAATCGGATTACGGTCCGAGATTCGTATCCACTCCCACTTATTCCCGATCTCTTTAATCAGATCGTGGGCGCCAAATGGTTCTCTAAGTTGGATCTCAGGGGGGCGTACAATCTGATTAGGATGAAGGAGGGGGATGAGTGGAAGACGGCGTTTAACACTCCGGAGGGGCATTATGAGAACCTTGTCATGCCATTCGGTCTGACTAATGCCCTGGCGGTGTTCCAACACTTTGTTAATGACATTTTTCGCCGCCTGGTGGGACAGTTTGTTGTCATATATCTGGATGATATCTTAATTTACTCGCCGGATCTGGTGTCTCATCAGGAGCACGTTAGGCAGGTGTTACAGATCTTGCGGGATAATAAACTGTATGCCAAATGGGAAAAGTGTGTGTTCGCCGTACAGGAACTCCAGTTTTTAGGCTTCCTGGTTTCAGCGTCCGGTTTTCGTATGGACCCTGGGAAAGTGCGGGCAGTTCTTGAGTGGGATCGGCCAGAGAATCTTAAGGCACTACAACGTTTCCTGGGGTTTGCTAATTATTACCGGAAGTTCATTCGTAATTTCTCGTCCATGGTTAAGCCTCTCACAGACATGACTAAAAAGGGGACGGATTTTTCTAGGTGGTCTGACAAGGCTTGTCAAGCATTCTCCTGCTTGAAAAAATGTTTTGCCTCGGCACCCATACTCATTCAACCTGATGCGTCACAGCCATTCATTGTAGAGGTAGACGCTTCCGAGGTAGGGGTGGGAGCAGTATTGTCACAAGGTTCGTCCCCTGGTAAGTGGCATCCGTGCGCCTTTTTCTCTAAAAAATTGTCGTCCGCTGAGAGGAATTACGATGTCGGCAATAGGGAACTCTTGGCCATTAAGTTAGCTTTTGAGGAGTGGCGCCATTTTTTGGAGGGGGCAGTCCATCCGGTCACCGTCATCACTGATCACAAGAACCTGCTATATCTGGAGTCCGCGAAACGTCTGAATCCCAGACAAGCTAGGTGGTCATTGTTTTTTACCAGGTTTAATTTTGTCGTTACATATCGTCCTGGGTCAAAAAATGTAAAGGCGGATGCCTTATCTCGCAGTTTCCCTGGGGCCGGGAATACGGACGACCCGATTCCTATCCTTCAGGAGGGGGTGGTGGTTTCGGCAGTATGCTCTGAGCTGGAGGAGGAGGTATTGGAGGCTCAGGGGGACGCCCCTGTTGGACCTCCGGGGAGACTGTTTGTTCCAGATCAGTTGCGACAAAAGGTGATCGAGGCACACCATAACTCAGTTTTGGCAGGACACCCGGGGAGTAAAGCAACTGTGGATCTCCTCTCGCGTCGGTTTTGGTGGCCTAACTTACATAAGGAGGTGGTAACTTTTGTCGCGTCCTGTGGGGTTTGTGCACGCTCTAAGACCTCACATACCCGTCCGTCTGGGGCCCTCTTACCTTTGAAGATCCCGGAGCGTCCTTGGACTCATCTGTCTATGGACTTTATTACGGACCTCCCTCCCTCTTCGGGTAAAACGGTCATACTCGTTGTAGTGGACAGGTTCAGCAAGATGGCACATTTTATCGCTCTTCCGGCTCTCCCTAATGCTAAAACTCTTGCGCAGGTGTTCATTGGGGAGATTGTGAGGCTTCACGGGGTACCCTCCGATGTGGTGTCTGATCGGGGGTCTCAGTTTGTGTCCAAGTTCTGGAAGGCGTTTTGTGCACGGCGGGGGATGCATTTGTCATTCTCATCGGCTTTTCATCCTCAGACCAATGGTCAGACGGAACGTATGAACCAGAGCTTGGAGACATATCTCCGGTGTTTTGTGTCAGAGAACCAGGAGGACTGGGCTTCTTTCTTACCTCTGGCAGAGTTTGCTCTTAATAATAGGCGGAGCGAGTCCACTGGTAAGTCCCCGTTTTTTGGGGCATATGGTTTTCACCCCCAGTTTTGTACTTTCAGTAGGGGGGGCTCTTCGGGGGTTCCTGAGGAGGAACGATTTTCCTCATCACTCGCTTCAGTATGGAGAGGGGTGCTGAAGAATCTGAATACTATGGGGAACCGATACAAACGTATGGCTGATAGGAGGAGAGTGTCTGGTCCGGACCTAAGTGTGAACGATCGGGTATGGTTGTCTACCAGGAATATTAAACTTAAGGTTCCCTCCTGGAAACTGGGTCCCAGGTTCATCGGGCCGTACAGAATCAGTTCTATTATTAATCCGGTGGCATTCCGTCTTGACCTCCCCCCTACGTTTAAAATTCACAACGTGTTCCACAGATCGTTGCTTAAGAGGTATGTGGCGCCGGTGGTACCGTCACCTTTACCTCCCCCTCCAGTGGTGGTCAATGGTAACTTGGAGTTCCAGGTATCAAGGGTCATCGATTCACGTTTTAATCGCCGGTCCCTTCAGTACCTGGTTCATTGGAAAGGGTATGGTCCTGAGGAGAGGATGTGGGTTCCTGCGTCGGATACTAACGCAGACCGATTAGTTCGGGCCTTCCACACGACTCACCCGGATAAACCTGGCCCTGAGGGTCCGGAGGCCCCTCGTAGAAGGGGGGGTACTGTCACGGGTGTGTCGCCACGAAGATCGTCACGATTACACAGCCTGACTTCTCGCAGCTGACTTTTTGGTGCTTTGTGTTTTCGGCAGTGAGGGAGTTAATTCTCTCTCTCTCTGTGCTAGACGAGGTCCAGCCTCGCCCAGCTGCAATCAGTGCTGCTGTAGTGAGTCTCCTTCAAATGCCTGCTGGTCTGTTTGGGAAGTGTCGGTGAAAGCATTTCATACAGACTTACAGAGCGGATCATGGTATTTGGAGTTTCTGAGATAAGTGTATTTGGAGTCTTTTTCCCTTCCTCGCTTTATCATTTATCTCCTTTCCTGTTGGTGTTCCCTCTGTTGTAGTTGTGTAGTTTTTGTATGCAAGGTGGTTTTGGTTTTTCCCTTGTACTGTCTCGTTCGTCTAAGTACTGTGTGTGGGCATATTATTACTTGTCCTCTTTTGTTGTGATCGGGGTCCTTCTCAGGACTAGATTACTTAGGTGCAGGGATCCTCAGGAGGTAGGGGTTACGCTGGCGGCCTGGACCTCTGTACCTTTAACAGTACCTCCAGGTTGAGGGATTAGTCAGGGCCCCAGCTTAGGGTCAGCTTAGGCCCCCTACCTCCAGTATACAGAGACAGCGTGACACCAGGTAAGAGATCCTTCCGCCTGCAGAGCAGCATACTGGTACGTCAGGAGGCGCCCAGGACCTGGCTGAGGTTCACTAGGGGGGAGGAAGATGCTCAACATGGAGGGTTCAGCCGTAGGCGCGGCCGCTGCCACTGTGATGCCGTTATCAATGCCATATATACCATATGGCATCCTTTTCCCCAGAACCTGTGGAGGCTGACGTGCAGACTCTAGACAACGACCCGTCTGCCGACCTACGCCTTCAGGTCCAGGAGCTGACCAAAAGTGTGGCTGCGTTAACCAAAACCGTGCAGGCCATTCAAGTGTCCCCCAAGGAAAAGATCCAGCTGGCTTCCAGTCCAGATGACGTCCCGTGGCGACGACAGAAGAGAATTCCACCGATCAGAGGGAGGAACAGCGATCGCTACCAGGACGGACAACCCATCTGCCGCCGCTGTTAAAAGGCGGGGCACTTTGCAAGATTCTGCGGTTTAAAACAAGCAACCCCTGGGGCAGAGGGCCAACCCCCAGGAGTAAGACGACCAGGCCCACAAAGCTGGCGAGACAAGTACGTGGGAGGATGCCCGGTCCTTCCTGTCATGCTTGATGGCATCCCAATGAACGCGTTGCTGGACACTGGGTCCCAGGTGACCACGATGCCATATATCCTTTATAAACAATACTGGACTGATTCAGACATTACCCACAGTCCAGATGAACATCTTAACATCTATGCCAGCAATGGTCAGCCCTTGCCTCAGGTGGGGTATAAAGAGGTGACCATAAAAGTTGGCAAAGTAGAATTGCTATCACAAGGAATGATTATTGTTGATATTGATCGCCGAGAAAGTCATCCCATGATAACCTTAGGCACTAATGTGATAGAAAATTGTCTTGGAGAAATTATTGTTTTGTTACAACAGGTCGCAGAGACTGCCAGTTCCAGTCAGCAGCGGGTTCTACAGAAAGAAATCAGAGCCCTGATGAAAAGACAACAGGTAGAACTGTCTGGTGGAGAAATTGGTTGTGTCAGGATGAGTGATCCATTCCCCATTGCAATGCCCCCTAGGAGAGAAATGTTAATATGGTGTCGGGCAGCAATTGGTCTCAGGGGTCAAGATTATCAGGCCCTGGTAGAACCTGTATACTCTGACAGTAGGCCCACCATCTTGACAGCCAGGGGGGTAGTCGATGACCGCAATGGGAGAGTGTCGATCCGCATCCTGAATTGTAGGGAGAAAGAGGTCCATTTACCCCGGTATGCTACCTTTGCTAAGTTATTTACTGTCAGTAACAACTCAATAAAGACAGTGGAACCCTTGCCTCCATCCAAACCGGCGGAGGATAATGGCTCCAAGGGGCAGATGGAGGATTAGTGTCAGAAGCTACAAGTAGGCACTGACTCCACCCCTTTGCACCAAAAGCATGGAGTATACCGGGTGGTGAAAGAGTATCAACGGGTCTTCAGTAAACACCCATTAGACTTTGTGCCGGTAAAAGGGATCCAACATCATATCCCCACGGGAGATCATCTACCCATTAAAGAGAGGTACCGGCCTGTACCTCCAGCTCACTATCAATGTGCCAAAGGAATGTTACGGGAGATGAAGGAGGCTGGGGTGATCAGAGATAGTTGTAGCCCCTGGGCAGCTCCATTAGTTCTCGTGAGAAAGAAGGATGGTACAATGAGGATGTGTGTTGACTACAGGCAGATTAACCAAATTACACATAAGGATGCCTACCTATTACCCAGGATTGAGGAGTCACTAGCTGCATTAAGATCTGCTAATTATTTCTCCACTTTGGATCTCACCAGTGGGTATTGGCAGGTTCCTGTGGCAGAGGCGGAGAAAGAAAAGACCGCGTTTACAACACCAATGGGCCTCAGCGAGTTCAACTGCATGCCATTCGGGCTCTGCAACGTCCCAGGAACCTTCCAACGGTTAATGGAGTGCAGCATAGGACACAAGAACTTCGAAACTGTCCTGCTGTACCTGGACGACGTAATTGTCTACTCGAAGACATATGAAGACCACCTGGAGCACCTGGCCGAGGTGTTCGAAGCCCTATCCGGTTTTGGCCTGAAGGTAAAGCCGTCCAAATGCCACCTGTTGAAGCCCAAGGTGCAGTACCTAGGTCATGTGGTAAGCGCCGAAGGTGTAGCGCCAGACCCTGGAAAAGTCACCGTGATCAAGAACTGGCCAAGACCCTCCACTATCAAGGAAGTGCGGCAGTTCCTCGGGCTGGTAGGCTACTACAGGAGATTTATCAAGGGTTTCACCAAGATAGCAGCACCCATGCAGGACATCTTGGTAGGCCAGTCCAAGAAGGCAAAGAACCCGAAACCTCCGTTCAAATGGGGTAAACCAGAAGACGAATCCTTCACCCGACTGAAAATGGCTCTCACCGGAGACGAAGTCCTGGCCTACCCCGACTATGGCCAACCCTTTATACTTCATACAGATGCCAGCAACGTGGGATTGGGAGCGGTGCTGTCCCAAGTACAGCAAGGCAGAGAGAGAGAGATTGCCTATGCCAGCAGGAAGATCCGGCCTACGGAAAGGAACCCCGACAACTACAGTTCCTTCAAGTTGGAGTTTCTCGCCATAGTCTGGGCTGTAACAGAGCGCTTCAAGCACTATCTCGCCTCCTCCAAATTTACAGTCTTCACAGATAACAACCCGCTGACGCACCTGGAGACTGCAAAGCTTGGTGCCCTAGAGCAACGATGGATGGCCCGACTGTCTAACTACGAGTTCACCATCAAGTATCGGGCGGGGCATAAAAATGCAAATGCTGATGCGCTGTCCAGGATGCCCAACTTGCCAGATGGGGGAGAAGGAAGAGCTGGAGGAGATAGAGATACCCGCTTTCCATCGTCATGGGGTGACCCAATGCTCCCACTTTGTGAGGGACTAGCGCTCCGCCAACAGAGAGGCCACGTTCAACCCATTGCCCCACCATGGATGAGCAGAGACGCAGGATAGTGACCCAGCTGTCCGCCTAGTCAAGGAGTTGCTGATGCAAGCTGACTCGCACCCTGATCCAGATGCTCCACAGGAGACCCAACAGTTGTGGAAGGAGAAGGGCAAACTGTTCATCTACGAAGGAAAGCTGTGTCGAAGAAGCATCAACTCCTGGACACACGAACTGGTCTGGCAGGTGGTAGTCCCGAGGCGGGATGCGTCCATGGTCTTAGAAGCGTACCACGATGGAGCAGGACACTTCGGGTGGAAGAAATTGGAAGTCCTGCAATGTGAGCGATTCTACTGGGCTGGCATGAGGAAAGCAATCGAGAGATGGTGTCGAGAATGTGGTCCATGCAACCTGAGACGAAAAAACCGTGGCAGCCAGAGGGCTCCCCTGCAGCCCATCATCACCAAACAGCCACTAGAACTGGTAGCCTTGGACCACGTGAAGGTAGCCCCAAGCAGGTCAGGCTATATCTACGCTCTAACTATAGTAGACAACTACTCCTGGTTCCTGGTAGTAGTGCCAGTAAAAGACCAGACAGCTCAGACGGCAGCCAAAGCGTTCCAACAGCACTTTTGTCGCCCGCACGGTTACCCTGAATGGGTGCTTACCGACCAAGGTCCAGCCTTTGAAGCAGAGATGTTCCAGGAATTCTGTAACTTGTATGGCTACAAGAAAATCAGGATGACGCCGTATCATCCCCAGACCAACGGGTTGTGTGAAAAGATGAACCAGGTGGTGATAGACCTGTTGAAGACGTTTGTGACACCTCGCTCCCGCTCGCTGGCCCTACCCTGAGAGATGGGGGTACTCGGAACCAGGCCTCCTGGTGTACGGTGGATGCAGTCGTGGCCTAGGCCCGGCCCGTGCCCAGGGTCGTCACAGTAAAAATAAGGGCCAGGAGGGACGGTGGTAATCGAGTGGATGTAATGACTACGCCACCTGTGGTGCCTGGTGATTCGCCACCAGCGCTGCGGCAGTCCTCTGAGGCGGGATGACGTGGCAGCAGAAGATGGTACTACTCCCCACAGGCGGAGCAGGGCCTCAGGGCAGAGAAGATGGATCAGGGGGGTCGTAGTGGGTGGTGTGGTGTGGTGTCGCGCTGAAATGAGGAACCGGAGGCAATGGATGCAGTCTTCCAAGCTTTACTCACGTTGTTAGGTGTCAGCTGCAAGGCTTCTCCTTGCTCCTCACGGTGTGCTGCGGCCACCAGGAAGGGGTTCAACACACTCCGGGTAGTTCGGGTGCATCAATCAGGACCCCCTGCACCAGAGTGTTCCTAGACTTTCCCACTAGGTCCTCTCCTGTCCGTATGTGGTGCGTGTTACAAGGCTGGGTCTCCCTCTGGCTATACACAGAACAAGGGTATGGGTGGCGACTCCGCTCCGTCCGTTACCCGGTGGGATCCTCTAAGCCTCCAGGCTTTTCTGACTAGGACATAAAGTAGCAAAGCCAGATATCGGGGGCCGGTACCCCTTTTGCAGCAGGAGTCCCTCTGACTAGGCCAGAATAGTGAGGACAGGTGGCGTATGCCGCTCCATCTGCATCCCCCTGGGATCCTTTTGCCTGTGGAGCTTGTCTCCTCTGCTCCCCTCCAGGCCTTCTTAGGTAGGGACCTTGACCCGGTAGAGACTGCCGTTAACTCTTAGCCCGCTCCTCGCCTCAAGGCCAGAGAACGAAGAACGTGTATCTTCAATCAGCTGCAGGTTCCACCGGAAAGCCACGTTCAGTGATGAAGACCACAATCAAAGGACCTTGAACCTAAGATGGCCGTTGATGAAATATGATATAATGAGTGTAACCTAAAGTGTGTCCTCCACCCTCACCCACTACATGGTTCCCCCTATCTTTTGGTTCCCCCCATCTCCTCTATCCCGGCTGGGGCAGCACTATGGTACCTTAAAGCCCCCCTCAGGACAGGAGTGGTGTAGTGTTGAATGGATGGCTGAGTCCTGAGAGGTGCTCCACCCTTACCTCGGAGAGGAGATACCACACCTCGGTCTGAGGTGCAGTACCCCTGTGGCGACTGAACCCTCAGGGGCGCCACATGTTGCCCCTTGAAGAACGTAGCCTGAGACCAGAGAAGTTACCAGATTTGGTGGACCTGTATAACCATATCCCGGTGAACTCCACCAACTGTACACCCACTTACCTGATGAGAGCAAGACTTGGTAAGCTACCCATTGACTTGGACATGGGAGTCCTAACACCAGAGACAACTTCACCAGATGCGGATTGGGATACCGAGCGGCAGCAACAATACCGCAAGGTGCAAGAGTGTGTTGAAAGAAGTTTGTCCCAGGCAAGACAGAAGCAAGAGAAAACTTATAATCAGCACGCACCTGCCGTTCCCTTGTCAGCTGGAGAACAGGTCCTTAAGTGAAAGAGACAACTCCACAAATTAGATGACCAGTGGGAGGTTGAGCCATACACCGTCCTACCCTCGAATTACGACAACACCAAAGTGTGCCTCATCAGCAAAGATGGAGGGGATACTTCAGCGGCAGTCTCAAGAGACCACTTGAAGATCTGTCCTGAACAGTTGAAACACACAGAAGAAGATCAAGACAACTCTCAGCCCACAGAAGGAGTGGAGGAAGTGGTCCAAACAGTACTCGGAGAATTTCCCCGGTCTTGGACGCAGGTGAACAAAGCCCCTGTCCTAACCTTTCTCCAAGCGGCCTCACCGGAAGCTGCAGAAGTCCCAGAACAGCTGGAAGACAAGTCGGCCCCAGAGACAGAGGTTTCATCATCAGCAGACCATGAGAATCTACCCTCTGCTAGCGGTGAACCTGTCATACCCATGGTGAGCCAAAGAATTCGTTGGAGATTACCCAGCCTACCAGTGTTACCTCAGACTACCCGTAGAGTAGTTCTCACTGAACCCACCAGACCAGGGGTAGACACAAGGGACCAGGGTAGAGCAGTGACTACCAATGTACTACGTAGATCGACCAGGAGTACAAAAGGTCAGCTCCCTGCCCGTTGGAGAAACTAAAATGTAAAGAATTAAAGTATAAGAGAACTAAAATGTATGCTGTATATAATTACCCGTAAGGGTAAAGCAGAAAAGTTGTGTTTTCAAAGTGAATTGCAAAAGTTGGTCATGTGTGCATTAAGTTACCTGGTAAGGGTATAAAGACTTGTAGTTTATGGACAGTGAATAACCAAAGAACTTTCCATTGTAAATAGCTGCACTTATTAGAGTGCCCCCTATTAGTTTTATGATTACAGCAAATGACCTCAGAACAAAAACCCGTTTGGCGTGGCCAAAGACGTGGTCCAACACCTGGATCATCTATGCCCTGCAGCCACGCCCAGGGCCTATGTTGAGGGTTTTCGGGCGGGTCCCTCATGTTCACTGGATAGCACCTAACTAAAGAAAATGGACACCTGGTTGCAGATCATGCTGTAACCTGTTGCAGAATGTTATATTTATAATCTTGTAATGTCAAATTGTTATTGTTATTTGTTAATTTTGAAAAGTATCCTCAGTCCGGGAGTACTGAAATTAGCTAGGGGAGAATGTGGCACCCCAGGGGTCCGGTTGCCACAGTGGCATTGCCTCCCTCAAAAGAGGTAATGCCATGCCTGGAAGCAAGCAGGGGTCCCCTAATCAGGTTATACTAAACATGCAACACTTTCCTGTCTCCAGACCAGCAAGGGGAGCACCCTCCCCTTAGCAACTGGGATCTGGGAGCGGGGTTAGTGAGACTTAGTGTGAAGAGTTGAAGAGAGGACGTCGAGGAGAGAGGAGCTGGGGACTGGAGCTGCGCGGCAGCTCAAATCAGAAGGAGCAAACACAGGAGAACCGGACACCGGAGTCCGAGGCTGTGGGGCACTGAAGGCCCAGCCGCAGAAACCAGAGGGCAGGAGATTGCAGGTCTCCTGGCCACATCAGACGCCCGGAGGCTCAGCAGCACCGCAGGGTCCAGCACCGCCACGAGGGAGCGACACGCCAGCAAGGCCCGAGCTGCCTGCCATACGGGTGAGCACAGAAAAGCCGCACTCAGGGACGAGGGCCACCGCACAGCTACAAGCAGCAGGGCCAAAGAGTTTAGTGGAAAGGGAAGGCCTCCAACTTCACCTGGCAAGCAGGATTCTTTACTTGCTTCCAGGCTGCCCGGACTTCCACTTCTAGCCAGTACTCTTGTCCCGGCTTGTTTAATCAGCACCAGTAAAGACCCTGGGACTGCACTTCCTTGTCTCTGTGTTCCTTGCTGCGCCATCAACCCCTGCACTACAATGCCCAGCACAACCTGCGACATCTACACTGCCCTGGAGCTAGCTCTTCCTGTGGAGAGCCACACCATCCCTGCTGCAGTAGCATCAGCTTCAGAGGACTGCTCCTCAGCGGCGGCTCCCTTTAGCCGCATTCCACAGGTGGCGTCACGAACTCTATAAAAACACTATAAATCCCCTATCCATAACCCCTTTTATTGACCGCCCTGGGTCACGGACCGGGTCACCGTCACTGTGACATTCCCCAGCATCCACTGGCCCGGCACCGGGTACCCCACGGCCCAGGGGGCGCATCACAAGTGTATTACAAGATTACAGGTCTGAACATGCACATTATCCGCACAGCTCAGCTCTGCACACGTCATACGCACATATGGCTCAGCTCTTTACACACGTCGTAAGCGCATATGGCTCCGCGCCGTACATATATGACCTCATCACAGCTCCTGTGCGCACAGAACAGCCATATATGTGGTGGCGGCTCTGCAGGTGGAGGTATGTGGAGATCCCCCATTACTATTAACCCCCTGAGTGCTGGTGGCATTTCTATTCTCGTTCCCATATAACTTACTGACAGACGTTTCTTCTCTTTCTCTGGAGCCAGAACTTCTGTTATTTCCCTCTGATGTCGTCGTATGGGGGTTATTTATGGGTCGTTTTTTAATAGAAGGTTCTGGGAACATAGAAATTATTAATGATGTTTATTCCTTTTGTGACTTGGAATATATGTAGATGGTAGGGGAATGATTAGATATTTAATGAAGCACTCCCATTATTTATTTATTTATTTTACTCACATGAAAGGGAACCTGTCACGTAAAAAACCACTCTTAACCTGCACGAGATCTGGCTGTCAGTCAGTGCGGGGGGCTCAGTTACAGCCGCCATTCTCTATACACAGAGCAGTGACTGAACCGGTGCTGTCCCGTGACTGGAAGTCGTACACTGCCGGGAGGCATAAAGTTAATTTTCTCCTGGCAGTGGGGCTCTTAGTGTAGGTTCAGAACACTATTAACCTGCAGATTAACCCCAAATCTGCAGGTAATAGCGATTCCCCATATGACAGGTTCACTTCATTAAATGTGCTAGCTCAAAAGGGTGCTTCAACTCAATACTGAGCAAAGGGTCTGAATACTTATGACCATATTTCAGTTTTTCTTTTTTAATAAATTTGCAAAAATTTCTATATTTCTGTTTTTTTTCAGTCAAGATGGGGTGCAGAGTGTACTTTAACGAGAAAAAAAATGAACTTTTTAGAATTTACCAAATGGCTGCAATGAAACAAAGAGTGAAAAATTTAAAGGGGTCTGAATACTTTCCGTACCCACTGTATATTGCTCCATACAGAATAAATGGCCCCATATAGCGCTCCATACAGAATGTATCCCATATAATGCTCCATATAGAATAATGGACCCCATATGTTGCTCCAGACATAATAATGGGCCCCATATATTGCTCCATACAGAATAATAAGCCCCATATAGCGCTCCACACAGAATAATGGCCCCTATATAAATCTACATACAGAATAATGGACCCCACATAATCCTCCATATAGAATATTGGACCCCATATAATGCTCCATATAGAATGGGCCCCATATAATGCTCTATATAGAATGGGCCCCATATAATTTTCCATACAGAATGGGCCCCATATTATGTTCCATAAAAAATGGGCCCCATATAATAATTCATATAGAATGGACCCTATATAATGCTCCATAGAGAATGTAAAACAAGCTGGCCATTCTCCTCCCACCTGCTCTCCCTCTCTTTGCTTCTTCTTACTGCTGGCGACATATCTACCAATCCTGGACCCCCACAGCTTAGGACCTCCACTAACTCTCTCTCCTATCGCTCCCAACCAAATACAAACTACTCCTACGTTAAACCTGTGCCCTTGATGCCCACCCCCCTGCTCACTCTCTCTGGGGCACTCTGGAACGCCCGCTCTGTCTGCAATAAAGTACATTTTATTCACAACCTCTTTACCTCTCGTAATCTCTCCTTCCTGGACATCACCGAAACATGGCTGACACCCTCCGGCACTGCCTCCCCTGCTGCGCTGTGTTATGGTGGCTTGCACCTCACCCACACTCCTCTACCTGGTAACAGACATGGTGGAGGAGTGAGTCTTCTCCTTTCTGCCAACTGCACCTTTAACCCAATCCCACCTCTACCTTCCCTCATCCTCCCTTCTTTTGAAGTCCACTCTGTCCGCATCTGCTCTCCCTCCAACCTCCAAGTGGCTGTCATATACAGACCTCCGGGCCCGGTCACTCCCTTTATTGACCAATTCTCCACCTGGCTTCTCCACTTTCTGTCTGCTTACATTCCCATTATCATCATGGGCGATTTCAACATCCCCACTGAAACACAACAGTCAGCAGCCTCCAAATTTCTGTCGCTCATTTCATCTTTTGGACTTACTCAGTGGTCCTCCTCAGCCTCCCACACAGACGGACATACACTGGACCTTATCTTTACCCGACTCTGCTCCCTATCTAACCTCTTGATCTCCCCTCTCATCCTATCTGACCATCATCTACTCACTTTCACTTCCTTGTCTTCCTCACCTGTCACCCGTGTTCAGCAACTAGCACACCCCCGTAGAAACCTTGCACATCTAGACACTCACAAGCTATCTGACTCTATTCTACCACTGACATCCATATCGTCACTCTAGGACACAGACAGTGCCACTGCTTTCTATAATGCCACTCTCACATCAGCTATTGACTCAGTCGCCCCTCTTGTGCATGGCAGAGTGTGACGAATCAATAGGCAACCCTGGCACAATAACCTCACTAAAAAGCTTCGGCAAGCATCCAGGGTTGCAGAGCATCGTTGGAAGAAAATACATTTGCAAGATCATTTCACTGCATTCAAACAAGCAACACTCGCATTCAAATCAGTCCTCACCTCCGTTAAACAGGCCTACTTCACAACCCTCATATCCTCCTTATCCTACAACCCCAAACAAATATTCAACACTTTTAACTCCCTGCTCCGCCCTCCAGTGCCCCCTCCGACCTCCCTCATCGCTGCTGAGGACTTTGCCACACACTTCAAAATGGCGACAGGGTTCTTCTTTGTGAAGAAAAAAGATGGCGGTCTACGTCCCTCTAGATTTCTGGGAATTAAATCAAATTACCATCCGTGATCCATACCCTCTTCCTCTGATTTCTGATTTGTTCAGGAGGGTTGTGGGAGCTAAAGTATTCTTCAAGTTGGATTTAAGGGAAGCCTACAACCTGGTTAGAATAAGAGAAGGGGACAAATGGAAAACAGCATTCAATAGCCCCGAAGGACATTCTGAGAGTCTGGTTATAGTTTTTTGGTTTGACCAATGCACCTGCGGTATTGCAGCATTTCATAAATGATATTTTCCATCATTTGGTGGGGAGGTTTGTGGTGGTCTATCTGGACGATATTTTGGTTTACTCACCTGATTTTGAGTCTCATCGGGGGCATGTTAAGCAGGTGCTCCAGATATTAAGGGATAACAAACTCCTGAAAATATAACATCCTCACCACCAGAAAGTAAGGGCAATCCTGGTCTGAATGTAAATCAAAAAATTGTAATTGCAAATATGGGGACCAGCAATGCTACCTGTATCACTAATTTTTTACCCCAAGCCAAGATTCCGGGGCAGGAGTCTCTAGACCGCTATTTTCACAAATTCGGAAAAAGAAAAAAACACACAGAGGATGTAGGGGAGGAAGCAAGCTAAAGAAGGCTATTAGACGTTTAGACAATAGAAATGATGAGAGGACCAATGTGTTCAATCTCTCATCATATTCTTTGAGTGATGATGAAACAAAATTACTCTCAAAGGGTTTGTCTTTTTGCCCAACATATAAGAGTAATGATTTTGACATTTTTTTTGGACCTACTGTCCTATATCAGAAAATTAACTTTAAAAAGACATTTTTTGTTAAAATCTGATAAATGTCCCGTTGTGGAAGATACACAACGTCTTCCGACCCAACACTACATTTAGACCTGAGGAGAAAGTCAAACTTCTATCTGATCGAGAGTAAGAGTCACCAGATCGAGACATTCTGTGACATCACACTGCAGGATCTGAAAAAAATTGTGTAGATTCATACTCCATAAAAATAAGAATTTGAGTAAAAAAGAAAGTTTAGCACTAAATAATCTTAAAAAGAACAGAAACATCGTTATTAGGTCGGCTGACAAAGGAGGGGGCATAGTCATTCAGAATTATTGTGACTATGTGGGTGAAGCCTACCGAATATTAAGTGATGTCAACTACTACAGGGAGATCTTTTTCAATCCTCTTCCAGAACTAAAAATTGCATACAAGAAACTTATTACACAGGGAGTAGAAGATAATGTACTAAATGAGCATGAAAAGAAGTTTCTTACTACACATAGTCCTAGTATGCCATTTTTTTTATCATTTGCCGAAAATTCATAAAGATCCCCTAAATCCTCCAGGGAGACCAATAATATCAGGGATCGGTTCTCTCACCAGCAATTTAGCGGAATACTTGGACGTACTCTTGCAACCACATGTGAAAAATCTTAGTAGTTACCTTCGTGACTCCAGCCATCTTATTAAGCTAATATATAACATTAAATGGAAAAAAACAGTATGTTTTCTTAAGTTTAGATGTGACTTCTCTCTATACTAATATAGAACTGGACATTGGCTTGCTGTGCATTGAGTATGTTATATCCAGGGACGAACGTTTGTCTTCCAAACATAAATCTTTTGTTTTAGCTGGGTTATCCTTTGTTTTCAAAAAAAAAATTTTTAATTTTATAAATAAAACGTACCGTCAGGTTTAGGGCACAGCAATGGGCTCGTAGGTAGCACCTATGTTTGCAAATATTTTTATGGGGGTGTTTGAAAAAATATTTATACAAGATTGGGCTTTTAATAGGGGCATCATTTTTTATAACCGATATATTGATGACCTATTTTTTTTTATTATAGATAGGGACATCGTTGACCCTACATCTTTTATCAGATTTTTAAACACCAACAATTGGGGCATAACTTTTAATTCAGATATCAACGAAGAGAAAATGTACTTTTTGGAACCTAACTCTGTTAGTAAAAGATGAACAAATTTATACTAAGACCTTCTTCAAGGAGGTGGATGCTAATAGTTATATTCACTATAGCCGTGGTCATTATAGAAAATGGCTTAATAATATTCCTCATAATCAGTTCCAGAGAATCAGAAGAAATTGTACTACGAAAACAGATTTTATAGAACAAGCTAACATTCTGAAACAGAGGTTTTTAAAACAAAAATACCCAGGTTGTTTGGTACATAAATCACTTTTGAGTGTCAAAGAGAGCAGCAATCAGAGCTCTCTTCTTATAGGCACTGCTAAAAAAGACAATGAGGCTTTTGAACATGACTTAAAGTTCATCACAACTTACAACCACCAACATAATGAAATCAGAGACGTTTTACAGAAAAACTTGTATATCCTTAAGAATGATCCAATTTTACTGCAGATCTTACCTAAAAACCCGTTCCTTATCTCCAGAAGAGCCCCTACATTAAGGAACATTCTAGCCCCCAGTAAGCTGTGCAGTCCCCATGTTTATTCTGGAAATAATGACAATAAGGTCAAAAAGAATATCACCAAATGCGGAAAAAGGGGATACATGTGTTGTAAATCTATAGCACATAATATCGACAATTTCACATCTGTGGCCACATGACCCGTGAAACTGATTTATGTTATTGAGTGTAGTTGCCCGAAACAATATGTCGGCAGGACCACTCAGCACCTGCATAAAAGGTTTAATTCTCATAGACAGAATGTGACCATTGGCTTTCTTAAACATGGTCTATCTAGACACATGCTTACACACCATGGAAAAGACTTTGGGAGTTTAAAGATATCACCCATTGAGCATGTCTCTATCGAGGACACTAACAGAGTCCAATCCTTGAACCGTAAAGAGGTTTATTAGATATATAAATTGAACACTCTGAAGCCACAGGGTCTTAACGAGATCACAGAAGTGTTCACGTAAAATCAGATTGATTTTTTCAAACCACGCTGTGCTATATAGTGGTGAATAGGGAACTTAAAAAAGTACCATCTAGCGGCAGTATACGGTATTGCACATAGCAAGTGTTCACCTTATAGAGATGCAACACATTTTATATATATATTTTTTGCATATAGGATTCAATTTTTTATAGATGAGCTCATGATTTAATGCAAAGGATTAACAAGTATTTGATCAATTACAATCACCGTAAGAAAAAGAGCAAAGGATGTTTCCTAGCTATTTTATTTTCATTATCAAAAAATGATAGTAGGTTTTTCCAAAATTCATTTTGAATCTATTTTAACTATTGTTTTGTTGTATGCTTCTAATTCTTTCAGACAATTTTTATAAAGGTTTGACAATCTTGTGTGTAATAATTTTTTATCTTGTAAGAAGAATATAGGTTCTTAGAAGGCATTTTACACACACAACAGGGCATGTGGTTTGATAGCCCAGTGGTCTATGTCCATACAGCCCTTTAACTAGAGAAAGAAGAATAGTTAACAGGTTCTAATCCCAGTCAGAATGAGTAAGTTTTATTAAGGCATATATTTACAAACAAAGAAATAAGTATACTTGGTTGCTTAATAATTGCACTCAATATTAATAACAAATATATAATAACTCTGATGTTTGATAACAACAATATAGACATAGTGCTGTTTTGTGTTTTTTTTCCTCCTTTTTTTTTTTTCTTTTTTTCAAAAGTAACTGTCACTGGGAGGAGCCAAGTCTGTTTGGCGCCCATTTTTTTCATTTGAGGTGTGTATATATAGAGACAGAGCCATAGTTTTGTGATAGGCTTTTTACCTGATGAGGTGGACAGGACGTCCATGAAACGAGTTGTATTTTAAGCCATTAATAAAAGATGTAACCTTATCCATTGGTATCATCATCTGTACACGGAGGAGGGCGGACTGTACTCACACCATCATATCTTATGCTACGTGCTTCAAGATTCACTGCGGATCGGTGTTTCCTGCATCCCTCCAATACGCTGTTTATATGAGTTGTGCATCATCACAACTCAATAAGGTGAGCAGATTTTAATCAAATCACGATTGTGTTACCGGGTAACAGTGCTATTTGCCCCCCTCTCTCTCCTTTTTTCAGGAATATAAGATGGAAAGTTCCTTCTTGGAAGCTGGGACCTAGGTTTATTGGTCCCTATAAAATAGCCGCCGTCATTAACCCACCAGCGTTTCGTCTTGAACTTCCTCAGGCCCTTAAGGTCCACAATTTGTTCCACAGGTCCTTACTAAAAAAGTATGTTGAACCTCTTGAGCCCTCACCTCTACCACCGCCCTCAGTAATGGTTGATGGTAATCTGGAGTTCCATATTTCGAGGATTGTAGATTCTCGTCTTCAATGTCATTCTCTACAATACTTGGTGCACTGGAAGGGCTATGGTCCAGAGGAAAGGATGTGGGTTTCAGTGTCAGAGGTAAACGCTCCCAGATTGGTTCGCTCATTCCACACCTCTTTTCCTGAGAAACCCGGTCCTGAGTGTCCGGAGGCCACTCGTAGGGGGGGGGAGGTACTGTCATGGTTGTGCCAGAGGTGACAGACAGTCGCCCTGCAGTAAGTTGCAGGAGATCTCTACGTTTGGCATTACAGACATCTTCTTAGATGAGAGGCTGTCTTTACGACCCAGCGGCTACTTCCCGCTGGCTAATTAGCTCTCTGGCCTGGGTGTATATATACCTGGTGTGTCTGAGAGGGAGGTGCCGGCTATATTAATTTCTACTTCTGAGGCTTAGCAAGAGCAGTACTTCGTCCTCTCTGGTTATTGAAGCCGTGTGCACATTTGGAGTCGTCTAAAGCTAAGCAATTTCTCCCTGTTTGTCTACCCTTGTTGTCTATAGAGTTTAGTGGAGATCGCCTAGTGCTCATCTCCTCCCATCCCTAGCCTTAGCCATACGCCAGGGAAAGTCAGGGCAAGGCTCGCTTGCGGCGATTGCTGAAGAGGCAATATAGGGACGGTAGTTGAGACAGGGTGACACTAGACTAGACTATGAGGTCTCCACTTCCCCCTTTCCCTAGTGTCTGGGCTCCCTTTCCCTCTTACCTCTGTGTTGCACTAAGTCTTTCCCACACCTGGACAATAGATGGGCGCTTGTGTGGAAGACAGATAGTGTAGATAAGTCCTGTGCAATGTACCTGTCAAATCTTGTGCAATTACTGAGATTCTGACAGAAAGAGCAGGGCCCATGCCATAGAAGTGTGTTGTGCACCGGCTGTATTGTGCTCCATGCACGAGTATGCCTTAAATCTATTTTTTCACGTGCTAATGTGATAAACCAAGCAAGCCCTTGTAGCCCACCTTTTGATTTTATGGGGTTGAAATTGAGCTGTATGCAGACTCTGAAGAGCTTCTCAGTGCAGAACACAAAAACCTTTTTTTTTCATTTGCTAATGTGATAGTGCAACCTATAGCAGCCCACTTTGTCATTTTTTGGTGGGTGAAATTCAGCTGTATGCACTGTAAAAAAATTAGATTTTTTCCCTTACTAGCCACAGTCCAGTAAAGATTGTTTTGTGTCGCAGACGTGATCACTCTGCTAAAAGCCACCTACTATTTTAGTGGCATTGAAGTTCAGCTGTTTTCAGAGTAAAAAAAAAGATTTTTTTCTGTCACTAGGCAGAGTCCAAAAAATATTTTTTTCTGTCGCAAACGTGTTACACTCTGCTATAAGCCACCTAGTCCTTTAGTGAGGGTGAAATTCAGCTATATTCAAAGCTTATGCAGAGTAAAAAAATATATTGCTGTTCTTAACGTGATACAGCAGGCTAGAATACTTTGTTCAGTTCCTAACGTGATACAGCAGAGACATCTCAGTTTGAAATAGTTTGAAGAATATCTCCTATATTATACAGGCCTCATCCACACTAAAAAAATACTTTGTTCAGTTCCTAACATTATACACCAGGAAAATCTCAGTTTGAAATAGTTTGGACAATATCTCCTATGTTATACAGGCCTCATTCACACTAAAAAAAAATACTTTCTTCTATGTAACATTATACAGCAAGCCATATCTTACCTTGTCATTTAGTGCTGCTGAAATTCAGGTGTGTGCAGAGCTGTTGCAGAGGAAAAAAAATCTAATTTTGTTTTGCTAAAAGCATGCTCCTACCACAGTATCATGAGTGGGAAAAAGAGAGGTTGTGGTGGAAGGGGGAATAGGCTTGGTGTTCAAGGTATATGTGGGTTAGGTGGTCATGTTAGTGAAAGCACTAGGGAACCAACACCGTCATGTTCTATCCGACAACTGACAACTTCTGTTAGTGGACGGGCTACTCCACTCCCTTTGTTTGGCAGCCACAGAGCGATCTGCCTTGTTGATGAGGTTCAGAAAGAGCAGTGCTCCAGTGGATGGCAAGCGCTGCTTCAAATGGCCTCTCCTCTTCTTCCTCCACCTCAACATCACACACAGTACAGTCCACAGAGGTGGCACCCCAATTACTCTTGCTTCCCCCCACGTCACAACTGTCCAACTACCCAACTGACTGTAGGGAACCACAGATGGGTGAGTCTGTAGAACTGTTCACATATTCTACACCCATTCTATACCATGGGCTACAGAAGTGTACTCCAAACATTCACAGAGTCGAGAGGAGGAAATCATCTGCACCAATGCTCAAAATGTTTTCGTTTGGGTTTGGGGAAGGACGAAGTAGGGTCCGAGCAGGTTCCTGACCCTCGTCACCAGATGTTAACCACCAGGGAGGTGATCCTTATGAGACTCATGCGGACTGTACTGTGCTGTCAGGGCAACAAGAGGAGAAAGGTCACTCTGAGGGCGAGGAATGGGATAACACATTGGATGATGACGAGGTTGAAGATCCTACTTGGTGTGAACCCAGAGTCACGCTGCCGAGTAGCTCATCTGAGTAAGTGGATGCGGAAGACGAGGAGGTTACCTTTCACCCTACGGCGCAGACATGGAGTGATGCAAGCACGAGGAGCACTGCATCCTTAGCCACAACTGTGGCTGTGGACAGCAGAGGTCGCGGGTATGCAGCTCACATAGGCGGCAAGGGTTGCCTAGCCTGGGCCTTTTTTTGTCACCGCAAAGGATGAGCCAACTCACGTTATCTGCAAACTTTGCGATAAAAAACTCAGTAGAGGGAAAAACTGCAATAATTTGACCATTACATGCATGAACGTACACATGCGCAAACAACATGCGTTACGCTGGGAATCTCACCGCGCTGAAATGCGGACCAGCGGACTTCAGCAACCATCAGTTGCATCATCAACTGCATCCACTGCTTCATCCTCCTCCTCTGTTACCGTGCCAAGTATTGTCACGAAGGTCTCCCACCGCAGAACCTCTGGTTCTCTATCCGCTCCAGTCAGGCTGAGTGAGAGCCCGTCAGCTGTAACTGAAGTGGATATGCCTGCTGTTTTTGTTTCACTGAGCACACCACATGTTTCTCAATCCACCGTAATATCTGCAAATGCACCTCACTGATGGTCCAGCAGTTTGTCCGTTTCACCGTACTCCACCCTCTCTCAGCACTACAGCCATCCCTTGGTCCCGCAGTTGTGGTCACGTAAAGGATTGTTTCAACCTACACATGACAAAGCTAAGAGGTTGAACTCCACCATTTCCAATCTGTTTACCACGGAAATGCTGCCTTTCCGCCTGGTAGATACAGACGGTTTCCGAAAGCTGATGGCCGTCGCAATCCCCCAGTATCAGTTGCCCAGTCGCCATTACTTCTCTAAGAAAGCTGTGCCTGCACTACACCTGCATGTTGCAGACAACATCACCCGTTCCTTGACTAAATCTATGTCTGCCAGGGTGCATTTCACCACAAACACCTGAACGAGTAAGCATGGCCAAGGGCATGAGATCTCGCTGACTGGGCACTGGGTGAATCTGGTGGCTGTGGGGGCAGGCGGGGAAGGGGCTGCTCCATAAATCTTTGAATCCCCAAGGCTTGCAAAACAAGCCTCTGTATTTCCCACTTCCTCCACTGCTTCTGCCTCCTCCACCTCCTCTAGGACCTCCACCTACGCACTTAACCTCTGCCTTAATGAGACACGCGTTCCAACAGTGCAGAGCGAATCCATACCACCTCCGTACTGCGCAGCCAGGGCTCACTGCAATCAGACAGTCTTCAAATTAATATGCTTTGGAGATCGCAGTCATACAGCTGAAGAGTTGTGGACAGCTCTTTAGGCTCAGTTTGAGCAATGGCTGTCTTTGCTGAACCTGGTGCCAGGGAAGGCCATGTGCGATAACGGTGCAAACTGTTCGTGGCCCTACGCTGAGGCGAGCTCACACACGTGCCTTGCATGGCTCAAGTAATCAACCTGGTGATACAGCAATTTCTCAGCCACTATCCCGGCCTGGATGAGCTGCGTCAGAAAGTACGGAAGCTGTGTGCCGTTGTTCTCACCCCTCATGTCATCGACTTGCATCGATACAGAGGTCTTTCTCCATGCCAGTTAATAGGTTGATATGCGATGTGCCGACGTTGTGGAATTCCACTCTGCACATGTTGCAGCGACTGTGTCAGCAGCAACAAGCCCTGATGCAATGTGTCATGTCGTGTAGCCTGGGTCAACGCAGTATGGACGTGGGGCATATCACGTTTACGGAGTGGGAACAGATTAAAGACCTCTGCACCCTTCCGCACAGTTTTGAAACAGTTTTGAAACTAACATAGTTAGCGCTGACGATGCCGTCATCAGCATCACTATTTCGGTCATCTACATGCTGGAGCAGACTTTGAATAGCGTGCGGCACGAGGTGGTTGTCCCAGAAGAAGAGGAGGATGTGGAAGGGATAAGAATGTCTCAAAGTTCCAGACTGTCGTCACACAGGCGGATGCCAAGTGACAGTGGATTCCTGGGACAGAGGGGGTTTGGTGATACCATACATACTGTTAGTGAAGGTGCAAGAGCCGAGGAACAAATGGAGGAGGAAGAGGTGATGGGCGAGCAACAGTCAGAAGATGAAGATGATAATCATCGCCTATCTGTTGAACGTGGTTGGCAGGAGGGAACGGAGGAAACAAACATAAGTGTTACGTAGTCAACAATAGAGCCTGGCTTTGGACCTCCCGGAAGAGCCCGACATGAGTGCCTTCTTGATGCCACATTGTTACGCACACGCCCGGACTGACTGGCGTGAGAGTGGTTAGTGATCCCACTGGACCATGAACCGAGGAGTGCCTGAAGGGGCGAAAACTAAGTATCAACTCGGTCCGACCAAGGTCACACGGTGGCTCAGTCGACTCCGTGAACCAGGGAGGAACCGAGCAGAGGGACCAGGTGCTACTCCAGGTCAGACCCTGGTCACAGTTGTTGACCAACACAGGGGAATGTAGGAACGAGCAGGCACAGCTGGTTTGCAGAAAGGAGGATACTGGCAGGCACAGCTGGTATTCAGACAGGCGGGTACTGGCAGGCACGGCTGGTATGCAGGCTGGCAGATACTGGTAGGTAGGAATGCAGGCTGGATAGGAACCAGTACAGACTGGGATACAGGAACAGAGCCGCGGGAGCGGTGGACTAGCAGAGCAGAACCGCAGGCGCGGAGGACAAGCAGAGCAGAGCAAAACCGCACGTGCGGTGGACAAGCAGAGCAGAGCAAAACCGCAGGTGCGGTGGACAAGCAGAGCAGAGCAAAACCGCAGGTGCGGTGGACAAGCAGAGCAGAGCGAAACTGCAGGTGCGGTGGACAAGCAGAGCAGAGTGAAACCGCAGGTGCGGTGGACAAGCAGAGCAAAGCGAAACCGCAGGTGCGGTGGACAAGCAGAGCAGAGCAAAATCCCCGGTGCGGTGGACAAGCAGAGTGAAACCGCCAGTGCAGTGGACAAGCAGAGCAGAGCGAAACCGCAGGTGTGGTGGACAAGCAGAGCAGAGCAAAACCGCAGGTGCGGTGGACAAGCAGAGCAGAGTGAAACTGCAGGTGCGGTGGACAAGCAGAGCAAAGCGAAACCGCAGGTGCGGTAGACAAGCAGAGCAGAGCAAAACCGCAGGTGCGGTGGGCAAGCAGAGCAGAACAGAGCAGAAGGCGCAGGCAGACAGGACAGGGCTCTGTTCACATGGAATAGACTGGAAAATACAGGAAGATAGTTAGAACACAGGAGGTAGATACGGAGGCAGGGAAACGGGACAAGCAGAACCAGATACACACAAGGTACTTACAATGAAGTAGCGAGTGTACACAAAACTCACAAACAGAAGTACAGAGACAACGAGTTGGAGTTAGGTGCAGGTTCAGACACTGCAGGAAAAGGGCAGGTACGAACATAGAGACAAACAAGTAACGGGCTAGGACACAGTTCGGACAGGAACTGAACAAGATACAGGAACGAGCCTGGGAACTCAGCCCCCAGGGTGGCGGAAACAGTCTAGAAGTTACAGATACAGATAACAGGCCTGGGTATACAGCCCCCAGGGTGTCGGAACAGACTAGAAGTCACAGATACAGATAATGGGCCTGGGTATACAGCCCCCAGGGTGGCGGAACAGACTAGACACAGGACAGGACCTGGCAACTCAGTTGCACAGAACACACTGAAAGAAAGTGTTGCTCAGGCCCCTCCTACTGGGTGGAGGGGGTTTAAGTATCCAGTGACTCACAACAATAGGCTGGGGACGCATTAGGAGTGCGCACACAGAAACTATAAGAATCAGGCAGTAACCGCGCCGCCGCCCTAAGCAATCAGACAAGAGACATGCACAAGAGTACATTTTTCCAGATGCTTCCCGTCCTGGAAAGGGACCTGCTAAAGTTGGAGTATCAAAACAAGCTTTCAAGCAACCTTAATAGAGCTTTTCCCTAAGATAGGAGTGAGGCACACAGTGTGCATCCCAGATGTAGTCTTTCAACCTCTGGCACGTCAGTTCGTCAATACCAGAACATTACCAACAGCAGCAGAGTAAGTGGCAGAAGCAATTTCTGTGAGTCCTTTCACACATTTTTTAGACCAGCTCGTGCACCAGGACAACAGAGTAGAAGTCTGACACGTGGTGAACGACTGGAGAGGATGGTGGAGGAGTATCTTGAGCTCAATATGAATACCATCAGGGAGGATTTGGACCCTATTACATTTTGGTCTTCAAAAATGGATGAATGGCCTGAGCTCGCCTGTCACGCCTTGGAGGTTTTATCATGCCCGGCAGCCAGCGTTCTCTTACAACGTGTCTTCAGCACTGCTGGTGGTGTCTTGACGGATAAGTGCAGCCGGCTGTCCCATGAAAGTGTATACCGCCTAACTGTCATTAAGATGAACATGTCATGGATCTCCAAGGACTTTTATACCCCAATTACAGACTGTACAGACTAGGCTATGTTGTAGTTTTTAGTGTGCTGCATCGATCTTGTGGAAAAAAGGAGTGAAGGAGTGCAATTCAAGATATTTTAATCAAGTGGTAATATATTATTTTTCACAGCTTATTTCTAGAGCCGTAAGTTGCGCTGCACTTTACTTAAGTTAGGCAGGGTACCTTCAAACTACACTTTGTATGTGTACCATTATGCCCTATGGGATGTGTAATTACTATCTGTCTCTTTGTGGTTTCATGTTTTACAATCTCTGTGGTTTGTAGACAAATATGGTCATTTGTGATCATTTCAATATATAAATGATATGGACTGATACTATATTACTGTGTTTACTACCACAACCTGTGAACTAATGATTGTATACCATCAAGTGCATGATTGTATGTAACATGCATTGACCTCTTTTTGTATCCACCTCTGGCTCTAGAAATAAGCTGTGAAAAATAATATATTACCACTTGATTAAAATATCTTGAATTGCACTCCTTCTCTCCTCTTTTTTCATTTTCCTTTTTTGTTATCCATTTCTGGAGTTTATGTGCCTGGTGACTACCTGTCCCCTAGACACATTTCATGGATTGTATGGAAATTTTATATTGATCTTGTGGAATTGCTGGTCCTGATATGGCTTCTGTGCCTACACTTGCTGCTGCTGCTGCAGGTTTTAGGCCCTAAATTTTTGAAATGTGGAGAATCCAGATTGGGTCACTCTATCTATTAAGTTGGCTGTAGTGGAAGAGGTGTTGTTCCTAATTCTACAATTTCTACTCTACTGAAATTGATGCCACTTTGCTGGTGTTAGGCCCTAATTTAGGGGAAAATGAACACTCCAGATTAGGTCTCCATCTCCAGGGTTGGCTGTAGTGGAAGAGGTGTCGTTCCTAATTTTACAATTTCTACTGTACTGAAACTGATGCCACTTTGCTGGTGTCTGCCACTAATTTTTAGAATTGTGGGGAATCCTGATTGGGTCTCCATCTACTGGGTTGGCTGTAGGGGAACAAGTGTCGGTCCTAATTATACTATTTATATTTTAATGAAATTGATTCCACTTTGGTTGTTTTAGGCCCAAATGTTTTCAAATGTGAACACTCCTGATTGGGTCTCCATCCTACTAGGTTGGCTGTAGGGGAAGAGGTGTCGTTCCTAATTGTACAATTTCTACTGTAGTGAAATTGATGCCACTTTGTTGGTGTCTGCCACAAATTTTTGGAAATGTGGGGAATCCTGATTGGGTTTCCATCTACTTGGTTGGCCGTAGGGGAAGAAGTGTCGGTCCTAATTATACTATTTCTACTGTAGTGAAATTTATGCCACTTCGGTAAGAAATGAGTAGTCTGGATCGTGTGCTCGCGATTCAGGATGAAATCTGTGACATCGCTGTGGAATCCCTGACAAGTCTTCATTGGGTCTCCATCTACTGGGTTAGTTGTAGGAGAAGAGGTGTCGTTCCTAATTCTACAATTTCTACTGTACTGAAGTTGATTCCACTTCGGTTGTGTTAGGCTCTAATTTAGGGAAATGTGAACACTCCTGATTGGGTCTCCATCTGCTGGGTTGGCTGTAGTGGAAGGGCTTTTTGTCTCCTTTACAATAGTTATACTCTAGTGAAATTCATTTTTTGGTGCAGATATTGTTCTCTACACAGGGGTACAGACATGATAAACTCAATTGGTATACAAAGCAGGCTACATCTCCGCTTAAAATTATTTGGGGCAAATATTGTTCTACATACGGGGGGGGGTGGAAGGTTGGGTCCAAGCAGCTCCCTGACCTTTGACTGTACTGTGCTGTCAGGGCAAGAGGAGGAGGGTGACTCTGAGGGCGAGGAATGGGATAACATATTGGATGATGATGAGGTACATCCAACTTGGTGTGAACCCAGAGGCACGTGTGGCGCCCTGCTGTGCACAGGTACCACACAACCCAAAAGGGTGCATGGACGGACTTCTCCACAAGAGGCCCTCACTTCATACACCTCCACCCTTCCACCTCAGACCACCAGAGGGAGCCCTGTTAGGGATATATATATACTGGAGGGTGGAGTTAGGTAGTCAGAGTGTGCTGACGCTAGGAGATCAGTGAAGATGCAGCACGCTGGCTGCTGTGCTTAGGCGAGCCAAGGCCTACAGCATGAGTTGAAGCCTGAGGGGCCCCGAGTGTGGCCGGAGGCAAGGAGGAGAAGAGAGAGGAGTTGAGGGGGCAGAGGAGAATCATAGGCTCACCCCAAGAAATGAACCAGACACCGGGTCCGCGCCTACAGGGTCCTTTATACCCAGTAGGGATCACCGGCATACCAGGAGGACTACAAGTCCCTGGTCGACCTGAAGCTAAACCTATTACAGGACTAGGAACCACGAAGGCCCCGGCGTCCAGGGATAGTGGTTGCCAGAAAAAGGTCCTACTACCAAGCGACAGGTGAAGGAACAGCACAACACAAAAGCTAGGCCCAGTTGCAGGCTGGCCAGGAGCTTAGAGAGAGGGAGACATGGACCAGGAGGCCTTATACCCGCTCACTGGGGAGAAGTCCTGAAGTGCACCCTTCCTACCGAGTACCCTGGACCGTACCTGACATCTGCACCAGTAAAGGTATTGAAGCGAATCCCCTGTCTCTGTCAGTTACTCCTGCTGCGCCATCCCGACTGCACCACAAGTCCCAGCATCACCACCCACCATCAAACTCTACACTGCCCTGAGGCCCGCTCCACCTGTGGGGAGCTGTTACATCCTAGCTGCCTATCAACTGCCTCAGAGGTCTGCAGCAGCACTGGTACAAATTACCAAAGACCACAGGTGGCGTCACGATCAAACTACAAATCCCATATGAACTATCCCCTTTTTTTGTTGACCGCCCTGGGCCACGGACCGGGCTAGCCACTGTGACATATCCCCCCCCCCAGCATCCATAGGCCCGGACGCCGAGTACCCCACTGCCCTGGGGGCGCGTCAACTTCTGGCGTCACGAGCAGGATTTCGTGCCCGTTGCCACCGGGTACTGTGTGCCGTAATTGAACTGTGTTTCAATTACACTAAAGACACTAAACCCTTTAACTCATCACAGCTGGAAGGAGACCCAGGACAGTGACCCGGTTGTCAGCCTCATCAAAGGACTGATAACCCAGGAAGGTTCTCACCTGGAGAAGGATGTTCCTCCACAAGCTAAGCAACTGTGGAATGAGAGAAGCCAGCTGTTCATCTACAAAGAGAAGCTGTGCAGAAGGTATGTCAACCCCAAGACCCATGAAATGGTGTGGCAGATTGTTGTACCCAGGACAGATATCCAGATGGTGTTAGAGGCCTACCACGACCAGGCAGGTCATTTTTGCTGGAAGAAGCTGGAAACCCTGCTAAAGGACCGGTTCTATTGGGTTGGAATGCGGAGTTCCATAGAAAGGTGGTGCCGGAATTGTGGACCCTGTAGCCTCAGAAGGAAAGACTACGGCAGCCAGAAAGCACCCTTGCAGTCCATCAAAACAACCCAACCCTTGGAGATTTTCGCTCTGGATCGCGTCAAATTGTCACCCAGCAGATCAGGTTTCTCCTATGCACTAACCATGGTGGATCATTATTCCCGGTTCCTGGTGATAGCCCCTGTCAAGGATCTGACAGCAGAAACTGCAGCAAGAGTGCTCATCTCCTCCCATCCCTAGCCTTAGCCATACGTCAGGGCAAGGCTCGCTTGCGGCGATTGCTGAAGAGGCAATATAGGGACGGTAGTTGAGACAGGGTGACACTAGACTAGACTATGAGGTCTCCACTTCCCCCTTTCCCTAGTGTCTGGGCTCCCTTTCCCTCTTACCTCTGTGTTGCACTAAGTCTTTCCCACACCTGGACAATAGATGGGCGCTTGTGTGGAAGACAGATAGTGTAGATAAGTCCTGTGCAATGTACCTGTCAAATCTTGTGCAATTACTGAGATTCTGACAGAAAGAGCAGGGCCCATGCCATAGAAGTGTGTTGTGCACCGGCTGTATTGTGCTCCATGCACGAGTATGCCTTAAATCTATTTTTTCACGTGCTAATGTGATAAACCAAGCAAGCCCTTGTAGCCCACCTTTTGATTATATGGGGTTGAAATTGAGCTGTATGCAGACTCTGAAGAGCTTCTCAGTGCAGAACACAAAAACCTTTTTTTTTCATTTGCTAATGTGATAGTGCAACCTATAGCAGCCCACTTTGTCATTTTTTGGTGGGTGAAATTCAGCTGTATGCACTGTAAAAAAATTAGATTTTTTCCCTTACTAGCCACAGTCCAGTAAAGATTGTTTTGTGTCGCAGACGTGATCACTCTGCTAAAAGCCACCTACTATTTTAGTGGCATTGAAGTTCAGCTGTTTTCAGAGTAAAAAAAAAGATTTTTTTCTGTCACTAGGCAGAGTCCAAAAAATATTTTTTTCTGTCGCAAACGTGTTACACTCTGCTATAAGCCACCTAGTCCTTTAGTGAGGGTGAAATTCAGCTATATTCAAAGCTTATGCAGAGTAAAAAAATATATTGCTGTTCTTAACGTGATACAGCAGGCTAGAATACTTTGTTCAGTTCCTAACGTGATACAGCAGAGACATCTCAGTTTGAAATAGTTTGAAGAATATCTCCTATATTATACAGGCCTCATCCACACTAAAAAAATACTTTGTTCAGTTCCTAACATTATACACCAGGAAAATCTCAGTTTGAAATAGTTTGGACAATATCTCCTATGTTATACAGGCCTCATTCACACTAAAAAAAAATACTTTCTTCTATGTAACATTATACAGCAAGCCATATCTTACCTTGTCATTTAGTGCTGCTGAAATTCAGGTGTGTGCAGAGCTGTTGCAGAGGAAAAAAAATCTAATTTTGTTTTGCTAAAAGCATGCTCCTACCACAGTATCATGAGTGGGAAAAAGAGAGGTTGTGGTGGAAGGGGGAATAGGCTTGGTGTTCAAGGTATATGTGGGTTAGGTGGTCATGTTAGTGAAAGCACTAGGGAACCAACACCGTCATGTTCTATCCGACAACTGACAACTTCTGTTAGTGGACGGGCTACTCCACTCCCTTTGTTTGGCAGCCACAGAGCGATATGCCTTGCTGATGAGGTTCAGAAAGAGCAATGCTCCAGTGGATGGCAAGCGCTGCTTCAAATGGCCTCTCCTCTTCTTCCTCCACCTCAACATCACACACAGTATAGTCCACAGAGGTGGCACCCCAATTACTCTTGCTTCCCCCCGCGTCACAACTGTCCAACTACCCAACTGACTGTAGGGAACCACAGATGGGTAAGTCTGTAGAACTGTTCACATATTCTACACCCATTCTATACCATGGGCTACAGAAGTGTACTCCAAACATTCACAGAGTCGAGAGGAGGAAAGCATCTGCACCAATGCTCAAAATGTTTTCGTTTGGGTTTGGGGAAGGACGAAGTAGGGTCCGAGCAGGTTCCTGACCCTCGTCACCAGATGTTAACCACCAGGGAGGTGATCCTTATGAGACTCATGCGGACTGTACTGTGCTGTCAGGGCAACAAGAGGAGAAAGGTCACTCTGAGGGCGAGGAATGGGATAACACATTGGATGATGACGAGATTGAAGATCCTACTTGGTGTGAACCCAGAGTCACGCTGCCGAGTAGCTCATCTGAGTAAGTGGATGCGGAAGACGAGGAGGTTACCTTTCACCCTACGGCGCAGACATGGAGTGATGCAAGCACGAGGAGCACTGCATCCTTAGCCACAACTGTGGCTGTGGACAGCAGAGGTCGCGGGTATGCAGCTCACATAGGCGGCAAGGGTTGCCTAGCCTGGGCCTTTTTTTGTCACCGCAAAGGATGAGCCAACTCACGTTATCTGCAAACTTTGCGATAAAAAACTCAGTAGAGGGAAAAACTGCAATAATTTGACCATTACATGCATGAACGTACACATGCGCAAACAACATGCGTTACGCTGGGAATCTCACCGCGCTGAAATGCGGACCAGCGGATCTCAGCAACCATCAGTTGCATCATCAACTGCATCCACTGCTTCATCCTCCTCCTCTGTTACCGTGCCAAGTATTGTCACGAAGGTCTCCCACCGCAGAACCTCTGGTTCTCTATCCGCTCCAGTCAGGCTGAGTGAGAGCCCATCAGCTGTAACTGAAGTGGATATGCCTTCTGTTTTTGTTTCACTGAGCACACCACATGTTTCTCAATCCACCGTAATATCTGCAAATGCACCTCACTGATGGTCCAGCAGTTTGTCCGTTTCACCGTACTCCACCCTCTCTCAGCACTACAGCCATCCCTTGGTCCCGCAGTTGTGGTCACGTAAAGGATTGTTTCAACCTACACATGACAAAGCTAAGAGGTTGAACTCCACCATTTCCAATCTGTTTACCACGGAAATGCTGCCTTTCCGCCTGGTAGATACAGACGGTTTCCGAAAGCTGATGGCCGTCGCAATCCCCCAGTATCAGTTGCCCAGTCGCCATTACTTCTCTAAGAAAGCTGTGCCTGCGCTACACCTGCATGTTGCAGACAACATCACCCGTTCCTTGACTAAATCTATGTCTGCCAGGGTGCATTTCACCACAAACACCTGAACGAGTAAGCATGGCCAAGGGCATGAGATCTCGCTGACTGGGCACTGGGTGAATCTGGTGGCTGTGGGGGCAGGCGGGGAAGGGGCTGCTCCATAAATCTTTGAATCCCCAAGGCTTGCAAAACAAGCCTCTGTATTTCCCACTTCCTCCACTGCTTCTGCCTCCTCCACCTCCTCTAGGACCTCCACCTACGCACTTAACCTCTGCCTTAATGAGACACGCATTCCAACAGTGCAGAGCGAATCCATACCACCTCCGTACTGCGCAGCCAGGGCTCACTGCAATCAGACAGTCTTCAAATTAATATGCTTTGGAGATCGCAGTCATACAGCTGAAGAGTTGTGGACAGCTCTTCAGGCTCAGTTTGAGCAATGGCTGTCTTTGCTGAACCTGGTGCCAGGGAAGGCCATGTGCGATAACGGTGACGCACCCCTGGGCCTGTGTCGCGCAGCGTTGCGCACGCGGGAGCTTACCCGGAGCCGGATCTGTTGAAGGTTGTAGTCTCGTGGCGGTGACCCGGTCCGTGCCCAGGGAGTCAGACTAAGTGGCGCTGTATTAGCGGTAGATGATGGACGACTACGCCACCCGTTGAATGCAGCTATGGAGCTGCCGCTGCAGGGCAGACCGCTGAGGCCGGTGGAAGGATGGTGCAGCGTGGATGGTATAACCCCCAACGGGAGGGGTATGGCCTCAGGGCAGCCGACGTGGATGATGGGGGTAGCAGGAACCACTCAGAGATGATGCGGTGTAGTTCAGGGTCTTTACTGATGACAAAGATAGACCCTCCCGGAGTACTGGCTAGCGGTTGGGGCCTGGTCAGTCCTTGAGCAGATGGGATCTCGCCTGGCCAGGCGGAGTTGTAGGCCTCCCAAACTAACGATACTCTTCTGGCTACCTTGCTAGAAGCGAGTATAAGTAGCCCACGTCCCTGAGTGTACCGTGTGGTGCTCACCCGTATGGCCGGTGACTCGGGGCCTTCTAGTAGCTTCCGCTCCACGACGGCGGTGCTGGTCCCATGCGTGTGACCGTGCCTTCGGGTTTCTTGGCCAGAGGACCTGAAATCCCCTGCCTGACGGATTCTGCTGCTGGGTAGGAGTTAGTCCCCACAGCCTCGGACTCCGGGTCCGGTAAGAAATCTTCTCAGTCAGGGCGAGCTCTGCAGCTGCCAGCCCCTGACTCCTTGTAACACTGCTCCCACAGAGCTCCTGTTGTTTCTTCCCATAGCTGCTTCTCTTCTCTGTCTCTACTTCTGGCATGGCCCAGGAGCTGGGCCCAGCCGGAGCCACAGCTCCCTGTCAGCCCTCCTGGCTGAACTCTCCCTCTGAACTCTCTAACCCTGCCTCAGCCCCAGGTTTATATAGGGGAAGTTCTTCCCCTCCCAGGACTGGGCAGGAGGTGTGGCATGCATAGGATTCCTGACCAAGAGACCTCCCACCTGCTCTCAGACATAACATTGCCGTTACTGTGGAAACCAGACCCCTGGGGTGCCACATTCCCCCCTAGTGAAATTTAGTACTCCGGGACTAAACATATTTTTAGAAAAACATAACAAGGTATAAACAATAATAATACAATAAAAAAAACATATAAAGATGGTCACGGCGTGTCCGCAACCAGGTGCAGTTTTTGAAGAAAAGCAAGGTGTCCATTTCACCAAAACAGGGAGACGTAACCAGGTAGGGGTCTGTCCTGCCCCGAGTCCTTAACAGTCTTTAATCCATTCCTGGGTTACGCTCCAACCATGTACAAAGGATTCCCGGCAAATCCACCGAAGACTCCCATAAATTACTAGAAACACATAATTATTTACAGGATATGGCCGCTCTCAGTCCTCGGCCAGTGGGGATAAGGAATGGCTGCTCACAGTCCTCAGCCTGGTTTAAGATAGGGGCACATGGGGAACAATTCACTAATCCCAACGGGGACCATATTTTAATTAGCAGCAGTCCTTGTACCCTTACGGGTAACTATTTACAGCTCTTTATTCACGCTACTTCCCTTCAGTAGCTATGTCCTCTTTGTGCTCCCTCCTGAGGGTAGTCCTCAGACCCGTCCGGGTCCTCTTGGCTTTCCTCGTATTGGTAGTACTGCAGCTCCTCCTCGGTTAGCTGGGTTAGTATCTCTGCGACAGTCCTCCTCCCAGGTGGCCAGGACTTTACCTCCCTTTGGGCTGCCCCGGTTAATTGGGCCACCAGGATGCTCACTTTTTGCTCTTCTGTGAGGGGGTACACCTGGAAGAGGCTATCCAGCTTTTCTTTAAAGTCATTCAGGGTATATGACTCCCCTGAGTACTGGGGTAGCCAGGCTGCTCCCGGGATATAGGGCATGGTGAAAGGCATGACTGCAGCAGCGGTGGCGCTGGCGGGGGTTGAGGCAGTGAAGCTCTCCTCCGTATCCGACATCTTTCTCCCCCTCTAGTGGACCGTGGCCTACCTTGCGATGATCCTCTTCCGTAGGCCGCGGCTCCGCAGTGGATCGTCAGGGTTGAGGACCTTCCGTCGCGCTCCTGTGACGTCGGCGTCTGCTGGGCTCCTTCCAGGACCTTACGCAACGTCTGGACGTGAGGCGGGGCTTCAGTTCTCGCGCGCTTTTGGAGTCCACGCCCCTCTTCTTCCCGCGCGGCGTCTTCAAGATGGCGTCCAACGGCGGGAAAACTCCACGGAAGGCGGGAAGAAGGCTGAAAATGGCGCCGGATGGCGGGAATCTTCACCGATGGCGGGAAGAAGGCTGAAGATGGCGCCGGATGGCGGGAATCTTCACCACTGGTAAGTTTGAACAGTCTTTTTCAGGCACGCAGTACCCGGTGGTTGCGGGCACGAGATCCTGCCGACTACGCCAAAAGTTGACGCACCCCTGGGCCTGTGTCGCGCAGCGTTGCGCACGCGGGAGCTTACCCGGAGCCGGATCTGTTGAAGGTTGTAGTCTCGTGGCGGTGACCCGGTCCGTGCCCAGGGAGTCAGACTAAGTGGCGCTGTATTAGCGGTAGATGATGGACGACTACGCCACCCGTTGAATGCAGCTATGGAGCTGCCGCTGCAGGGCAGACCGCTGAGGCCGGTGGAAGGATGGTGCAGCGTGGATGGTATAACCCCCAACGGGAGGGGTATGGCCTCAGGGCAGCCGACGTGGATGATGGGGGTAGCAGGAACCACTCAGAGACGATGCGGTGTAGTTCAGGGTCTTTACTGGTGACAAAGATAGACCCTCCCGGAGTACTGGCTAGCGGTTGGGGCCTGGTCAGTCCTTGAGCAGATGGGATCTCCCCTGGCCAGGCGGAGTTGTAGGCCTCCCAAACTAACGATACTCTTCTGGCTACCTTGCTAGAAGCGAGTATAAGTAGCCCACGTCCCTGAGTGTACCGTGTGGTGCTCACCCGTATGGCCGGTGACTCGGGGCCTTCTAGTAGCTTCCGCTCCACGACGGCGGTGCTGGTCCCATGCGTGTGACCGTGCCTTCGGGTTTCTTGGCCAGAGGACCTGAAATCCCCTGCCTGACGGATTCTGCTGCTGGGTAGGAGTTAGTCCCCACAGCCTCGGACTCCGGGTCCGGTAAGAAATCTTCTCAGTCAGGGCGAGCTCTGCAGCTGCCAGCCCCTGACTCCTTGTAACACTGCTCCCACAGAGCTCCTGTTGTTTCTTCCCATAGCTGCTTCTCTTCTCTGTCTCTACTTCTGGCATGGCCCAGGAGCTGGGCCCAGCCGGAGCCACAGCTCCCTGTCAGCCCTCCTGGCTGAACTCTCCCTCTGAACTCTCTAACCCTGCCTCAGCCCCAGGTTTATATAGGGGAAGTTCTTCCCCTCCCAGGACTGGGCAGGAGGTGTGGCATGCATAGGATTCCTGACCAAGAGACCTCCCACCTGCTCTCAGACATAACATTGCCGTTACTGTGGAAACCAGACCCCTGGGGTGCCACAACGGTGCAAACCTGTTCGTGGCCCTACGCTGAGGCGAGCTCACACACGTGCCTTGCATGGCTCAAGTAATCAACCTAGTGATACAGCAATTTCTCAGCCACTATCCCGGCCTGGATGAGCTGCGTCAGAAAGTACGGAAGCTGTGTGCCGTTGTTCTCACCCCTCATGTCATCGACTTGCATCGATACAGAGGTCTTTCTCCATGCCAGTTAATAGGTTGATATGCGATGTGCCGACGTTGTGGAATTCCACTCTGCACATGTTGCAGCGACTGTGTCAGCAGCAACAAGCCCTGATGCAATGTGTCATGTCGTGTAGCCTGGGTCAACGCAGTATGGACGTGGGGCATATCACGTTTACGGAGTGGGAACAGATTAAAGACCTCTGCACCCTTCCGCACAGTTTTGAAACAGTTTTGAAACTAACATAGTTAGCGCTGACGATGCCGTCATCAGCATCACTATTTCGGTCATCTACATGCTGGAGCAGACTTTGAATAGCGTGTGGCACGAGGTGGTTGTCCCAGAAGAAGAGGAGGATGCGGAAGGGATAAGAATGTCTCAAAGTTCCAGACTGTCGTCACACAGGCGGATGCCAAGTGACAGTGGATTCCTGGGACAGAGGGGGTTTGGTGATACCATACATACTGTTAGTGAAGGTGCAAGAGCCGAGGAACAAATGGAGGAGGAAGAGGTGATGGGCGAGCAACAGTCAGAAGATGAAGACGATAATCATCGCCTATCTGTTGAACGTGGTTGGCAGGAGGGAACGGAGGAAACAAACATAAGTGTTACGTAGTCAACAATAGAGCCTGGCTTTGGACCTCCCGGAAGAGCCCGACATGAGTGCCTTCTTGATGCCACATTGTTACGCACACGCCCGGACTGACTGGCGTGAGAGTGGTTAGTGATCCCACTGGACCATGAACCGAGGAGTGCCTGAAGGGGCGAAAACTAAGTATCAACTCGGTCCGACCAAGGTCACACGGTGGCTCAGTCGACTCCGTGAACCAGGGAGGAACCGAGCAGAGGGACCAGGTGCTACTCCAGGTCAGACCCTGGTCACAGTTGTTGACCAACACAGGGGAATGTAGGAACGAGCAGGCACAGCTGGTTTGCAGAAAGGAGGATACTGGCAGGCACAGCTGGTATTCAGACAGGCGGGTACTGGCAGGCACGGCTGGTATGCAGGCTGGCAGATACTGGTAGGTAGGAATGCAGGCTGGATAGGAACCAGTACAGACTGGGATACAGGAACAGAGCCGCGGGAGCGGTGGACTAGCAGAGCAGAACCGCAGGCACGGAGGACAAGCAGAGCAGAGCAAAACCGCAGGTGCGGTGGACAAGCAGAGCAGAGCAAAACCGCAGGTGCGGTGGACAAGCAGAGCAGAGCAAAACCGCAGGTGCGGTGGACAAGCAGAGCAGAGCGAAACCGCAGGTGCGGTGGACAAGCAGAGCAGAGTGAAACCGCAGGTGCGGTGCATAAGCAGAGCAAAGCGAAACCGCAGGTGCGGTGGACAAGCAGAGCAGAGCAAAATCCCCGGTGCGGTGGACAAGCAGAGTGAAACCGCCAGTGCGGTGGACAAGCAGAGCAGAGCGAAACCGCAGGTGTGGTGGACAAGCAGAGCAGAGCAAAACCGCAGGTGCGGTGGACAAGCAGAGCAGAGTGAAACTGCAGGTGCGGTGGACAAGCAGAGCAAAGCGAAACTGCAGGTGCGGTAGACAAGCAGAGCAGAGCAAAACCGCAGGTGCGGTGGGCAAGCAGGGCAGAACAGAGCAGAAGGCGCAGGCAGACAGGACAGGGCTCTGTTCACATGGAATAGACTGGAAAATACAGGAAGATAGTTAGAACACAGGAGGTAGATACGGAGGCAGGGAAACGGGACAAGCAGAACCAGATACACACAAGGTACTTACAATGAAGTAGCGAGTGTACACAAAACTCACAAACAGAAGTACAGAGACAACGAGTTGGAGTTAGGTGCAGGTTCAGACACTGCAGGAAAAGGGCAGGTACGAACATAGAGACAAACAAGTAACGGGCTAGGACACAGTTCGGACAGGAACTGAACAAGATACAGGAACGAGCCTGGGAACTCAGCCCCCAGGGTGGCGGAAACAGTCTAGAAGTTACAGATACAGATAACAGGCCTGGGTATACAGCCCCCAGGGTGTCGGAACAGACTAGAAGTCACAGATACAGATAATGGGCCTGGGTATACAGCGCCCAGGGTGGCGGAACAGACTAGACACAGGACAGGACCTGGCAACTCAGTTGCACAGAACACACTGAAAGAAAGTGTTGCTCAGGCCCCTCCTACTGGGTGGAGGGGGTTTAAGTATCCAGTGACTCACAACAATAGGCTGGGGACGCATTAGGAGTGCGCACACAGAAACTATAAGAATCAGGCTGTAACCGCGCCGCCGCCCTAAGCAATCAGACAAGAGACATGCACAAGAGTACATTTTTCCAGATGCTTCCCGTCCTGGAAAGGGACCTGCTAATGTTGGAGTATCAAAACAAGCTTTCAAGCAACCTTAATAGAGCTTTTCCCTAAGATAGGAGTGAGGCACACAATGTGCATCCCAGATGTAGTCTTTCAACCTCTGGCACGTCAGTTCGTCAATACCAGAACATTACCAACAGCAGCAGAGTAAGTGGCAGAAGCAATTTCTGTGAGTCCTTTCACACATTTTTTAGACCAGCTCGTGCACCAGGACAACAGAGTAGAAGTCTGACACGTGGTGAACGACTGGAGAGGATGGTGGAGGAGTATCTTGAGCTCAATATGAATACCATCAGGGAGGATTTGGACCCTATTACATTTTGGTCTTCAAAAATGGATGAATGGCCTGAGCTCGCCTGTCACGCCTTGGAGGTTTTATCATGCCCGGCAGCCAGCGTTCTCTTACAACGTGTCTTCAGCACTGCTGGTGGTGTCTTGACGGATAAGTGCAGCCGGCTGTCCCATGAAAGTGTATACCGCCTAACTGTCATTAAGATGAACATGTCATGGATCTCCAAGGACTTTTATACCCCAATTACAGACTGTACAGACTAGGCTATGTTGTAGTTTTTAGTGTGCTGCATCAATCTTGTGGAAAAAAGGAGTGAAGGAGTGCAATTCAAGATATTTTAATCAAGTGGTAATATATTATTTTTCACAGCTTATTTCTAGAGCCGTAAGTTGCGCTGCACTTTACTTAAGTTAGGCAGGGTACCTTCAAACTACACTTTGTATGTGTACCATTATGCCCTATGGGATGTGTAATTACTATCTGTCTCTTTGTGGTTTCATGTTTTACAATCTCTGTGGTTTGTAGACAAATATGGTCATTTGTGATCATTTCAATATATAAATGATATGGACTGATACTATATTACTGTGTTTACTACCACAACCTGTGAACTAATGATTGTATACCATCAAGTGCATGATTGTATGTAACATGCATTGACCTCTTTTTGTATCCACCTCTGGCTCTAGAAATAAGCTGTGAAAAATAATATATTACCACTTGATTAAAATATCTTGAATTGCACTCCTTCTCTCCTCTTTTTTCATTTTCCTTTTTTGTTATCCATTTCTGGAGTTTATGTGCCTGGTGACTACCTGTCCCCTAGACACATTTCATGGATTGTATGGAAATTTTATATTGATCTTGTGGAATTGCTGGTCCTGATATGGCTTCTGTGCCTACACTTGCTGCTGCTGCTGCAGGTTTTAGGCCCTAAATTTTTGAAATGTGGAGAATCCAGATTGGGTCACTCTATCTATTAAGTTGGCTGTAGTGGAAGAGGTGTTGTTCCTAATTCTACAATTTCTACTCTACTGAAATTGATGCCACTTTGCTGGTGTTAGGCCCTAATTTAGGGGAAAATGAACACTCCAGATTAGGTCTCCATCTCCAGGGTTGGCTGTAGTGGAAGAGGTGTCGTTCCTAATTTTACAATTTCTACTGTACTGAAACTGATGCCACTTTGCTGGTGTCTGCCACTAATTTTTAGAATTGTGGGGAATCCTGATTGGGTCTCCATCTACTGGGTTGGCTGTAGGGGAACAAGTGTCGGTCCTAATTATACTATTTATATTTTAATGAAATTGATTCCACTTTGGTTGTTTTAGGCCCAAATGTTTTCAAATGTGAACACTCCTGATTGGGTCTCCATCCTACTAGGTTGGCTGTAGGGGAAGAGGTGTCGTTCCTAATTGTACAATTTCTACTGTAGTGAAATTGATGCCACTTTGTTGGTGTCTGCCACAAATTTTTGGAAATGTGGGGAATCCTGATTGGGTTTCCATCTACTTGGTTGGCCGTAGGGGAAGAAGTGTCGGTCCTAATTATACTATTTCTACTGTAGTGAAATTTATGCCACTTCGGTAAGAAATGAGTAGTCTGGATCGTGTGCTCGCGATTCAGGACGAAATCTGTGACATCGCTGTGGAATCCCTGACAAGTCTTCATTGGGTCTCCATCTACTGGGTTAGTTGTAGGAGAAGAGGTGTCGTTCCTAATTCTACAATTTCTACTGTACTGAAGTTGATTCCACTTCGGTTGTGTTAGGCTCTAATTTAGGGAAATGTGAACACTCCTGATTGGGTCTCCATCTGCTGGGTTGGCTGTAGTGGAAGGGCTTTTTGTCTCCTTTACAATAGTTATACTCTAGTGAAATTCATTTTTTGGTGCAGATATTGTTCTCTACACAGGGGTACAGACATGATAAACTCAATTGGTATACAAAGCAGGCTACATCTCCGCTTAAAATTATTTGGGGCAAATATTGTTCTACATACGGGGGGGGTGGAAGGTTGGGTCCAAGCAGCTCCCTGACCTTTGACTGTACTGTGCTGTCAGGGCAAGAGGAGGAGGGTGACTCTGAGGGCGAGGAATGGGATAACATATTGGATGATGATGAGGTACATCCAACTTGGTGTGAACCCAGAGGCACGTGTGGCGCCCTGCTGTGCACAGGTACCACACAACCCAAAAGGGTGCATGGACGGACTTCTCCACAAGAGGCCCTCACTTCATACACCTCCACCCTTCCACCTCAGACCACCAGAGGGAGCCCTGTTAGGGATATATATATACTGGAGGGTGGAGTTAGGTAGTCAGAGTGTGCTGACGCTAGGAGATCAGTGAAGATGCAGCACGCTGGCTGCTGTGCTTAGGCGAGCCAAGGCCTACAGCATGAGTTGAAGCCTGAGGGGCCCCGAGTGTGGCCGGAGGCAAGGAGGAGAAGAGAGAGGAGTTGAGGGGGCAGAGGAGAATCACAGGCTCACCCCAGGAAATGAACCAGACACCGGGTCCGCGCCTACAGGGTCCTTTATACCCAGTAGGGATCACCGGCATACCAGGAGGACTACAAGTCCCTGGTCGACCTGAAGCTAAACCTATTACAGAACTAGGAACCACGAAGGCCCCGGCATCCAGGGATAGTGGTTGCCAGAAAAAGGTCCTACTACCAAGCGACAGGTGAAGGAACAGCACAACACAAAAGCTAGGCCCAGTTGCAGGCTGGCCAGGAGCTTAGAGAGAGGGAGACATGGACCAGGAGGCCTTATACCCGCTCACTGGGGAGAAGTCCTGAAGTGCACCCTTCCTACCGAGTACCCTGGACCGTACCTGACATCTGCACCAGTAAAGGTATTGAAGCGAATCCCCTGTCTCTGTCAGTTACTCCTGCTGCGCCATCCCGACTGCACCACAAGTCCCAGCATCACCACCCACCATCAAACTCTACACTGCCCTGAGGCCCGCTCCACCTGTGGGGAGCTGTTCCATCCTAGCTGCCTATCAACTGCCTCAGAGGTCTGCAGCAGCACTGGTACAAATTACCAAAGACCACAGGTGGCGTCACGATCAAACTACAAATCCCATATGAACTATCCCCTTTTTTTGTTGACCGCCCTGGGCCACGGACCGGGCTAGCCACTGTGACATATCCCCCCCCCCAGCATCCATAGGCCCGGACGCCGAGTACCCCACTGCCCTGGGGGCGCGTCAACTTCTGGCGTCACGAGCAGGATTTCGTGCCCGTTGCCACCGGGTACTGTGTGCCGTAATTGAACTGTGTTTGTACTGTGGTGAACATCGCCGCCATTACCGCGCCGCCGCGTGGGATGAAGAGGGGCATAACTGTGGGAACCAGTGGGGCATGACTGTAGGATGCGTGCGAAGCCCAGGCCTCGCCTTGCGCCTTGACGCCAAACCAGGAAGCGTCAGGTCCTAGAAAGAGACCGTTGTCAAGCGCACGCTCTGACGTCTGCCGCGAGGGAGACGCAAGGTCCTGGAAGAGATTGAACTACCTGCTTTCCACAGAAATGGGATGGTCCACGAGCAGCGCACCTCCAGAAGGTATCGTGGTAAGACACTAAACCCTTTACCTCATCACAGCTGGAAGGAGACCCAGGACAGTGACCCGGTTGTCAGCCTCATCAAAGGACTGATAACCCAGGAAGGTTCTTACCTGGAGAAGGATGCTCCTCCACAAGCTAAGCAACTGTGGAATGAGAGAAGCCAGCTGTTCATCTACAAAGAGAAGCTGTGCAGAAGGTATGTCAACCCCAAGACCCCTGAAATGGTGTGGCAGATTGTTGTACCCAGGACAGATATCCAGATGGTGTTAGAGGCCTACCACGACCAGGCAGGTCATTTTTGCTGGAAGAAGCTGGAAACCCTGCTGAAGGACCGGTTCTATTGGGTTGGAATGCGGAGTTCCATAGAAAGGTGGTGCCGGAATTGTGGACCCTGTAGCCTCAGAAGGAAAGACTACGGCAGCCAGAAAGCACCCTTGCAGTCCATCAAAACAACCCAACCCTTGGAGATTGTCGCTCTGGATCGCGTCAAATTGTCACCCAGCAGATCAGGTTTCTCCTATGCACTAACCATGGTGGATCATTATTCCCGGTTCCTGGTGATAGCCCCTGTCAAGGATCTGACAGCAGAAACTGCAGCAAGAACGTTCCAAGCATACTTCTGCAGGCCCCATGGATACCCGGACAAAGTGCTGACGGATCAAGGCCCTGCCTTCGAAGCCGAGCTGTTTAAAGAATTCTGTCATCTGTATGGGTGCAAGAAGATCCGGACTACGCCGTATCACCCTCAGACCAATGGTTTGTGTGAGAAAATGAACAACATCGTCATAGACCTGCTGAAAACCTTACCCTTGGAAGAAAGGAACCAGTGGCCAGACAAACTACCTGACCTGGTAGATCTGTACAATCACATACATGTTAGTTCTACTAATTGTACCCCAGTATACCTCATGAGAGCAAGACCCGGAAAGTTGCCCATGGACCTGGAACTCGGAGTGGTAGAACCTGAAGCAGATATGTCCACTGAAGACTGGGATACAAATCGACAAGAGCAGTACAGGAGAGTACAGGCCTGTGTCGAAGACAGTCTAAACAGAGTAAGGGAAAAACAAGAAGAACAGTACAATAAACATGCACCAGCAGAACCCTTGGCACCTGGAGAAATAGTGCTAAAGCGGAAAAGGAGAGGTCACAAGCTCGATGACCAGTGGGAAAGAGAGCCCTACACTGTGCTAAACTCCAGATTTGACAACAGTAAAACCTGCCTGATCACTAAGGATGGAGGTAAGACCACCACAACAGTCTCAAGAGACCACTTGAAGGTGTGCCCAGGTCTACTGAAGACAACAGAGGAAGAAGTACCTCCGATAGCACCGGAAGAACCCAAGGAAGAAGTGCTTCATACAGTTCTAGGAGATTTCCCTGTGGACTGGCCTCAACTCGATGGAGCAGTTATAATACCGGTAATACACTTCTATCAGCAGCCAGAAGAACCTGTAAGCGCCCTGGAAAAGCCTGCTCAGGAACAGGAAGAGTCACCAGTAAGAGGAGAAGCACCAGTTGAAGCAGAGCCTGGAGGCCCAGTAATCAGTGTACTTGCCAGTCCCATAGAGAGATTAAGGCAGTTCTATGATTCACCTACACAAAGACCTGATAGGCTAATAGACACTAGTAACACCCCAGTGCTACGTAGGTCAACACGCAGCACACAAGGACAAATCCCTGCCAGGTTTAGGGATTAAGCACAAAGTGCCTACATTATAAATAGTTACCCAGTTGGGTATTGCCTATTATTTATTGTATAAACTGAAATTAATGTGTGCCTGTAGTTACCCGGGAGGGTATAAAGACTTGTAGGCTGAGGACTGTGAGCAGCCAAAAACTGTCCCTGTAAATAGTTGCACTCATCAAAAGTGCCCCTCTTATTTGACCACTGAACAAAAACCCGTTTGGCGTGGCCGAAGACGTGGTCCAGCACCTGGATCACTTATACCCTGTAGCCACGCCCAGGGCCTACGTTGAGGGTTTTCAGGCGGGTCCCTCATGTTCTTTCTTTGGTGAAATGGACACCTGGTTACGGGACTTACTGTAACTTAATTATTGCTATTGTAATTATACTTGTTATTGTTGTACCTGTTACAAAATGCTTCAGTCCGGAAGTACTGAGTTGTACTAGGGGGGAATGTGGCACCCTGCTGTGCACAGGTACCACAGAAGCCAAAAAGGTGCATGGACGGACTTCTCCACAAGAGGCCCTCACTTCATACAAACACCTCCACCCTTCCATCTCAGACCACCAGAGGGAGCCCTGTTAGGGATATATATACTGGAGGGTGGAGTTAGGTAGTCAGAGTGTGCTGACGCTAGGAGATCAGTGAAGACACAGCACACTGATTAGTTGCAGCCTGAGGGGCCCCGAGTGTGGCCGGAGGCAAGGAGGAGAAGAGAGAGGAGTTGAGGGGGCAGAGGAGCATCACAGGCTCACCCCAAGAAATGAACCGGACACCGGGTCCGCGCCTACAGGGTCCTTTATACCCAGTAGGGATCACCGGCATACCAGGAGGACTACAAGTCCCTGGTCGACCTGAAGCTAAACCTATTACAGGACTAGGAACCACGAAGGCCCCAGCGTCCAGGGATAGTGGTTGCCAGAAAAAGGTCCTACTACCAAGCGACAGGTGAAGGAACAGCACAACACAAAAGCTAGGACCAGTTGCAGGCTGGCCAGGATCTTAGAGAGAGGGAGACATGGACCAGGAGGCCTTATACCCGCTCACTGGGGAGAAGTCCTGAAGTGAAGCTGACTCGCCCCCTGGGCCGTGGGGCACTCGGATCCGTCAATAGGGGAACGATGGGGGTAGTAGTGGCAACCCGGTTCCGTGGCTCAGGGTGGTCAGGTCAGTGGTAGTCTGCTATGCACTATTGATAATGTCCGACTACGCCACCCGTGGATTTGCGGTCATTAGGAACCGCCGCTGCAAGGCAGACCGCTGGGGCTGATGATGTATGCAGCTGGGATGGTGTGACTCCCCACGGGAAGACTGTGGCCCCAGGGCAGTGTAGTGGATGGTCGGAGTGATGGTAGTGAGAGTCCCAGTGCTGATAGTGCTGGAGGAGCAAGGAGCACACAGACAACAGGTTGCAGTCCAGGGTCTTTACTAGAACAGGTAAACTGACCCACAAACAGTCCCGGCTAGGAGGGGACCTGGATGTCTGAGAGCAATGGGGAAATTGACCCTGGTCAGGGTGAGGGTGTAGGCCTACCGTGCTTTCTGCACTCCTTCTGGCTATCTCCTCCTTATAGGGTAATAGCCCACGTTTCTGAGCTCTCCGTGTATTCTCGCCTGTATGGCCTGCAACGTGGGTTCCTTTCTGCTCCCGGCCTGGTATGGCTTTACCGGTCCCTTCTGTTGTGGCAGAGCCTCCAGGCTTCTTAGGCCAAGGAATATACAGTCCCCTGCGGACTGGTTATCTGCTGTAGGATGTGGAATCCTCCCAGCCTCAGACACCAAAGTCTGGTAAATTAAGTCCTTTATCTGCCAAGACAGGCTCACTTCGCCTCTTGTCTCTGGCTTGTGGCTCTTCTCCTGCCACACTTCCTTTTAGGTGCAATACAACTTTCTGTCCCTGCTCTGCTCTGGGACAAGTCTCAGTCCTGAGACAGGTCATCCAGTTCTCCCTAACCCTGCCCCCAGCACCAGCTTTTATAGGGGCAGCCTGCTCCCCCTACTGGCCTGAGACAGGAGGTACTGCATGCTAATGTTCCCCTGACCAGAGAACCTCCCCCTTGCTCTCAGACACAGCTTTATTACACTTGTGGCATCCAGGCCAGGGTGACACATTCCCCCCTAGTGAAATTTAGTACTCCTGGACTAAACAATAAACAAAGACAATATGCATAACCATAAAACATTAACAGACAGACCGCGCACAGATTGAGTTCTTAAGGTCACAGTGTGGCCTGGGACCGGGTGTCCATATCACCAACCCAACGGGGAGCCTTAACCAGGTGGGGGTCTGTCCTACCCCAAGTCCTTTACAGTCTTAGTTCATTCCTTGGTTAGGCTCCAAACGCAGTCCATACAAGGTCCCGGTTATAAAAAGTCCATAACCTTTGAGTCCTTACAGTAGCTGCAAGAAACTGAAACATAGAATTATCAAACATGCGTGTAACTTGGCAAACATTTCAACATTTGGCAACAGGGTTATTTACAATTTTAGTACACTCTATATTTTCCAGCGAGCGGGTATCTGCCCTTTTGTGCTCCTGGTTGATCTCCTAACCCACTGTCTGGTGGTGGACTGACTTGGCTTTCCCCACTAGCGTTAGGGGTACAGCTACCAGCTGGGTGTACAGGTAGGGCAGGCAGCTGTCTGCGGGTCCTTTGGCTTACCGCAGGCATGGCAGGCTCACTGTCAGCAGAGGGTTGACTCTCCTGGGCTGCTGGTACAGGCTCTTCTGCCTCTGGAGCCGCTTGCTCCTCTTCACCTTCCGGCTCTGGTGTTGGTTGTTGCTGTGGCGGTTGCAGGAAATGCAGGACGGGTACCACTATGGCATCATTTATGCGAGTCCAGGACTGAGGGAACTCTCCGAGAACGGTGCTGATCATTTCTTCCTTGTCTTCTGCGGGTTCAAGGTCACTCTGATCCTCTTCTGCACTCTTCTGCACTACGGAGTTGCTCGGGGCACCTTTTGAGGTGGTCTCTGGAGACGACACTAGTGGTTTCTCCTCCGTCCTTGGTGATTACGCACACCTTTGGGTTGTCGTGGTCAGACTGCAGTACGGTGTAGCCTTCTCTTCCGCTTCAGGACCTGCTCACCAGGTTCTAGGGGACCTGCAGGGGCGTGTTGGTTGAAGAGTTTTTCTTGCCTCTCTCTCACCTGGGCCAGGCTCTTCTCCACACTCTCCTGTACCTTCTTGTACTGCAGTTGCCTTTCCGTATCCCAGTCTGCATCCGGGGAGGTGTCCTCAGGTGTTAGGACTCCCATCTCCAGGTCTACGGGCAGCTTACCTGGTCTGGCTCGCATCAGGTAAGCCGGGGTGCAGTTGGTAGCGTTCACCGGGATATGATTGTATAAGTCTATCAGGTCCGGCAGTTTTTCTGGCCACAGGCTGGGTTCCTCCAGGGGCAACGTCTTCAGGAGATCAATGACTATATTGTTCATCTTCTCACACATCCCATTGGTTTGTGGGTAGTAAGGCGTTGTCCGAATCTTCTTACAGCCATAGAGGTTGCAGAACTCTTGGAAGATTTCAGCCTCGAACGCTGGGCCCTGGTCTGTCAGGACCTGTTCCGGATACCCGTGTGGACGGCAGAAGTATTGCTGGAAGGCTCTGGCCGCTGTTTGGGCTCTCAAGTCCTTTACCGGGAGCACCACTAGAAAACGGGAATAGTGGTCCACGATTGTCAGGGCATAGATGTATCCTGACCGGCTGGGAGCCAATTTGACATGGTCCAGAGCTACCAGTTCAAGAGGCTGCGTGGTGACAATGGGCCTCAAGGGTGTCTTCTGGCTGGCACGGTCCTTCCTCCTTAGGTGACAAGGGCCACAGTCTCTGCACCACTTTTCTACAGCCCCTCTCATGCCGACCCAAAAGAACCGTCCTCTTAGCAGGAACTCCAGTTTCTTCCAACCGAAGTGCCCCGCTCTGTCATGGTAAGCCCCCAGGACCATAGCTGCATCCCGCCTTGGAACCACGACTTGCCAGGTCAGCTCGTGCGTCCGGTGGTTGACAATCCTTCTGCACAGCTTGCCTTCATAGAGGAACAGCTTGCTCTTCTCTTTCCATAGCTGCTTGGCTTCCTCTGGAGCATCCGGATCCATGCGGGCATCTTCCTGGGTCAGCAGATCTTTCACTAGGCGGATGGCAGGGTCACTATCTTGGGTCTCGGCCCAGCTGTGGTGAGGTAGGGGATTGATCATCACGGTTGTTAGATCCTCCTCCTTCACGCGGTGGGAGTATTGAGCTGCTCCATACCGGTGAAACGCGGGGAGTTCTACCTCCTCCAGCTCTTCTGGGTCTTCGTCACTTTCAGGTAAGTGAGGCATTCTCGATAGGGCGTCAGCGTTGGCATTGGTTTTGCCTGCCCGGTACTTGATCACGAAGTCATAATTGGAGAGACGGGCCATCTACCGCTGTTCCAGGGCACCAAGTCTTGCATTGTCTAGGTGTGTTAACGGGTTGTTGTCCGTGTACACCGTGAACTTTGCGGAGGCCAGGTAATGCTTGAAGCGTTCCGTTACGGCCCACACCACCGCCAAGAATTCTAGCTTGAAGGAGCTGTAATTCTCCGGGTTCCTCTCGGTGGGTCTCAGCTTCCGGCTGGCGTACGCGATCACCCTTTCTCTGCCCTGTTGGTTTTGGGACAGTACGGCTCACAGTCCCACATTACTGGCGTCTGTGTGGAGAATAAAAGGCTGGCCATAGTCAGGGTAGGCCAGGATCTCATCCCCCGTGAGGGCCATCTTCAAACGGCGGAAGGACTCCTCTTCCGGTTTATCCCACTTGAAGGGTGGCTTTTGGCTTCTGGACTTAGACTGTCCGATCAGGAGGTCCTGCATAGGAGCTGCCATCTTAGTGAACCCGGGGATGAACATTCGGTAGTAGCCTACCAACCCGAGGAACAATCTCACCTCTTTGATGTTCGAGGGGCTTGGCCAGCTCTTGATTGCCGTGACCTTGTCAGAGTCGGGGGCCACTCCTTCCGCTCTTACCACGTGCCCTAGGTACTGGACCTTTGGTTTCAACAGGTGACACTTCGATGGTTTCACCTTCAGGCCATAGCCTGCCAGGGCTTCGAACACCTCGGCCAGGTGCTTTAGGTGGTCCTCGTAGGTCTTCGAATAGACGATCACGTCGTCCAGGTAAAGGAGGACCGTCTCGAAGTTTCGGTGCCCTAGACAGCATTCCATCAGCCGCTGGAAGGTCCCTGGTGCGTTGCAGAGCCCGAAAGGCATGCAGTTGAATTCGCTCAGTCCCATCGGGGTGGTGAAGGCGGTCTTCTCCTTGTCAGCCTCTGCCACAGGAACCTGCCAGTACCCGCTAGTAAGGTCCAAAGTAGAAAAGAAGTTAGCAGATTTTAGGGTGGCTAAAGACTCCTCTATTCTAGGCAGCGGATATGCGTCTTTGTGGGTGATACGGTTGATTTGTCTATAGTCCACGCACATCCTCATGGTGCCGTCTTTCTTTTTCACCAGAGCCAAGGGGGCTGCCCAGGGGCTACAGCTATCTCTGATGACCCCAGCTTCCTTCATTTCTCTTAGCATGCCCTTTGCGATCTGATAATGTGCAGGGGGTACAGGCCTGTGTCTCTCTTTTATTGGTGGGTGGCTCCCCGTGGGGATATGGTGTTCTATCCCTTTTACTCTGCCAAAGTCTAGCGGGTGCTTACTAAAAATTCTCTCGTACTCCTGGACCACCCGGTAGACTCCTTGTTTTTGGTGCAGGGGAGTGGAGTCAGCACCCACATGGAGTTTCTGGCACCAGTCCTCCTTTTGTTTCTGGGAGCCATTACCCTCCGCCTGAGGAGATGGAGGCAAGGGTTCCACGGCCCTGATAGCTTTGTGTTCGACAACAAACAGTTTGGCAAGTGTAGCGTACCTGGGTAAGTGTACCTCTCTCTCCCCAATGTTGAGAATGCGAACGGGCACCCTCCCATGGCGGACATCAACCACCCCCCTGGCTGTCAAAATGGTGGGCCTGCTGTCTGAGTACACGGGTTCTACCATGGCTTGGTAGTCTCTACCTCTCAACCCGATTGCAGTCCGACACCAGATCATCATTTCACTTTTGGGAGGCATGGAAATGGGGAATGGGTCACTCAGTCTTACGCTACCGATCTCACAACCAGACAGTTCTACCTGCTGCCGTCTCATCAGGGCTTTTATCTCCTTGTTGAGGACTCTCTGTTGGCTGGAACTAGCATTCACCGCCACCTGTTGTAGAATTACAATTACCTCTGAAAGACAATTTTCAATCACGTTAGTACCCACAGTTATTTTAGGATGACTTTCACGATGGTCAATGTCCACAATAATTACTCCCTGTGCCGGCAGTTCAACTTTACCAATCTTAATGGTCATCTCCTTGAACCCCATCTGCGGCACGGGTAAGCCATTACTGGCGATGATGCTCAAGTTACTGTCTGGATACCGTGTGATATCAGCATCAGTCCAACACTGCTTAAAAAGTACATAAGGGATAGTGGTTACTTGCGACCCGGTATCCAGCAAGGCGCTCATGGGGATACCGTCCAGCACCACGGGTAAAACCGGGCGCCCCCCAACGTACTTAACACACCAATTATAAGGGCCTGGTGATCTTATGCCTGGGGGTTGGCCCTCTGCCCCAGGTTGGACCCGTTTAAATTACAGTACCTGGAAATGTGTCCGGGCTGGTTGCATCGACGGCAAATGGGCTGTCCATCCTCTGCGTAGCGGTCTGTGGGCCTCCCTCGGAATGATGGGATCCTCCTCTGTCGACGCCACGGGACATCCTCCGGACTTCAAGCCAGCTCGATGGGTCTTGACGGATCCACTTGCAAAGCCTGGACGGTCCTGGTCAACGCCGCGACACTCCTGGTCAGCTCCTGGACTTGGTGGTGCAGGTCTTTCGACGGGGCTTGGTTCAGGGCCTGTGCATCAGCCCCCACGGGTCCATAGAGGAGGGCGCCGCCTCTTGGTGGTAGGTGAGAGCAGGGCGCCGGGGGTTTATAGCGCCACTGGTTGCAGATTCACGGAGCACCCTTATGGCCCTGTCCTTAAATTGGGCAAAGGTCAGGTCGGGGTTCTGAAAGAACATGAGGAGCAGTTGGGCCCTGTGGGCACTAGACAGCAGACCTTCTATGAATTGTTCTGTTAGCAGCTTATCCGTTTCCTGCACACTGCCAGGGTCAGTTTGTTGAATAGCCCTCAAGGCTTCCTGCAGATTTAGAGCATAGTCTCTGATGCTGTCCTGTGCCCGCTGCTTACATCCATAGAACCTCATTTTAATCTCAGCGGAGGTACGTGTGTCAAAGGTACCCCGCAGCCGGGCCAGAATACCCTTCACAGTCCTTTTCTCCTCAGTGGGCCATGATTTTACCTCCCTTTGGGCTGCGCCAGTTAACTGCCCTGTTAGTATGCTGACCTTCTGTTCCTCTGTCAGGGGGTAGACTTGGAACAAACTGTACAGCCTTTCCTTAAAGTCAGTTAGGGCATGGGGCTCCCCTGAGTACTTGGGCAGCTAGGCCGCTCCAGGGATGTAGGGCAGGGAAAAGGGCATCACCGCTGCTGCAGCTGCGCTGGTGGTAGTGGGTGCCTCCGTGTCCAACATCTTTCTCCCCCCTAGTCAAGCGTGGCCTACCTTCCGACGATCCTGTTCTGTAGGCCGCGGCTCCGCTGATGCCGCTCTGGACGAGGACCTTGCGTCGCGTCCTGGTGACGTCAGCGTCGCTCTCTCTCCCTTCCAGGACCTTGCGCAGCGTCGGTCCGTGGGGCGGAGCTTCAGGTCTCACGCGCTTCCAGCGTCCACGCCCCTCTTCTTCCCGCGCGGCGTCCTGAAGATGGCGTCCGACGGCGGGAAAACGACTTCGGATGGCGGGAAAACAGCTGAAGATGGCGGGAACCGACTGAAGATGGCGGGAAATGGCTCCGGATGGCGGGACCGGTGGTTGCGGGCACAATATCCTGCCGACTACGCCAAAGCTGACTCGCCCCCTGGGCCGTTGGGCACTCAGATCCGGGCAATAGGGGAACGATGGGGGTAGTAGTGGCAACCCGGTTCCGTGGATCAGGGTGGTCAGGCCAGTGGTAGTCTGCTATGCACTATTCATAATGTCCGACTATGCCACCAGTGGATTTGCGGTCATTAGGAACAAGCCGCTGCAAGGCAGACCGCTGGGGCTGATGATGTATGCAGCTGGGATGGTGTGACTCCCCACGAGAAGACTGCGGCCCCAGGGCAGTGTAGTGGATGGTGGGAGTGATGGTAGTGAGAGTCCCAGTGCTGATAGTGCTGGAGGAGCAAGGAGCACACAGACAACAGGTTGCAGGCAGGGTCTTTACTAGAACAGGTAAACTGACCCACAAACAGTCCCGGCTAGGAGGGGACCTGGATGTCTGAGAGCAATGGGGAAATTGGCCCTGGTCAGGGTGAGAGTGTAGGCCTACCGTGCTTTCTGCGCTCCTTCTGGCTATCTCCTCCTTATAGGGTAACAGCCCACGTTTCCGAGCTCTCCGTGTATTCTCGCCTGTATGGCCTGCAACGTGGGTTCCTTTCTGCTCCCGGCCTGGTACGGCTTTACCGGTCCCTTCTGTTGTGGCAGAGCCTCCAGTCTTCTTAGGCCAAGGAATATACAGTCCCCTGCGGACTGGTTATCTGCTGTAGGATGTGGAATCCTCCCAACCTCAGACACCAAAGTCTGGTAAATTAAGTCCTTTATCTGCCAAGACAGGCTCACTTCGCCTCTTGTCTCTGGCTTGTGGCTCTCCTCCTGCCACACTTCCTCTTAGGTGCAATACAACTTTCTGTCCCTGCTCTGCTCTGGGACAAGTCTCAGTCCTGAGACAGGTCATCCGGTTCTCCCTAACCCTGCCCCCAGCACCAGCTTTTATAGGGGCAGCCTGCTCCCCCTACTGGCCTGAGACAGGAGGTACTGCATGCTAATGTTCCCCTGACCAGAGAACCTCCTCCTTGCTCTCAGACACAGCTTTATTACACTTGTGACACACACCCTACCTACCGAGTACACTGGACCGTACTTGACATCTGCACCAGTAAAGGTATTGAAGCGAATCCCCTGTCTCTGTCAGTTACTCCTGCTGCGCCATCCCGACTGCACCACAAGTCCCAGCAGATTTGTCCCGGGCATCTCCCCTGCTGTGATAACATTGTACCCCAAGACATCAGACTGTCACCTACTGTGGTAACCTTGAAAAGGAAGCTGAAGATCCACTTCTTCTGACAAGCGTACATTCTGTGGTAACCCTCGCTCCAGCATACCGCAGCATGACCAGCTGTACCCTGACCTACTGTATCCTCACCGATCCCTTGTAGATTATTTGTGTGCCCTCACAGGCAGGGTCCTCTCTTCCCTTGTACCAGTCGGTGACCCCTTTTCACATGTAAAGCGCCACGGAATAAATGTCTCTGTAATAGTAATAATAATTATAGTACTTCTACTCTGGGTCAATTGATAGCACTTTCCTGGTGTCTACCCCTAATTTGATGTGTTTTGGCAGCTTTTGGGCCCATTTGAAGGTGCTGTATATGCGTTTTTTTTGTCCCCCGATTAAATCCTATGGCATTCGGAAATGTTCGACGAACATTCGACGAATAAATTTGGCGAATGTCTAAATATCCAGCGAGCATTTCCGAACCGAACATTGAAATGTTCGCTCATCTCTAGCCACGACCCATCTTTAATGGTCTTACTGAGGGAAGGAGGTTGTTGGCCAAAATCTTGCGATACCTGACCCCATCCATCCCCTCTTCAATATGGTGCCGTCATCCCATCTTCTTTGCAGAAAAGCACCCCCAGAGTATGATGTTCCCCCACCAAGCTTCACGGTTGGGACAGTGTTCTTGAGGTTTTACTCATCATTCTTCTTCCTCCAAACACGGCAAGTGGAGTTGATACCAAAAAGTTCTATTTTGGTCTCATATGACCACATGACCCTCTCCCATGCCTCCTCTGGATCATCCAGATAGTCATTGGAGAACTTCAAACGGGCTTGGATGTGAGCAGGGGGACCTTGCATGCCCTGCAGGATTTTCATCAATGACAGCGTAGTGTGTCACTAACAGTAATGTTTGAGACTATGGTCCCAGCTCTATTCAGGTCATTAACCAAGTCCTCCCGTGTAGTTCAGGGCTCTTTCCTTACCTTTCTCAGAATCACCCTTACCCCACGAGGCGATATCTTGCATGGAGCACCAAAGCAAGGAAGATTGACAGTCATCTTGTGTTTCTTCCATTTTCTAACAATTGCACCAATAGTTGTTGCTTTCTCACCGACCTGCTTGCCTATTGTCTTGTAGTCCATCCCAGCCTTGTGCAAGTCTACAGTGTTGTCGCTGGTGTCCTTAGACAGCTCTTTGGTCTTGGCCATGGTGGAGAGGTTGAAGAGTGATTGATTGTTCGGACAGGTGTCTTTTATACAGGTAACGAGTTCAAACAGGTGCAATTAATACAGGTAATGAGTGCACTTCTTAAAGAAAAACTAACAGGTCTGTGAGAGCAGAATTCTTGCTGAATGGTAGGTGATCAAATACATCTATCATGCAATAAAATGCAATTTAATTATGTAAAAATCATAAAATGTGATTTTCTGGATCTGTTTTTTAGATTTTGTCTCTCACAGTGTACTTACGATAGAAATTACAGACCTCTCCATTTTTTTTAGGTGGAAAAACTTGCAAAATCGGCAGTGTATCAAATACTTATTTTCCCCACTGTATTACACACTTAAACTATGATGGAAACCATGTGGAGGAGTAGGGTGCACAGTTTCCTTGTTTAGATGTCCCGTTTGAGCACTGCAGTCTATTCTTACTGTGAGTCCTCTCACCTCATCTCTGACTCGAAGCACTATGCAAAGAGGAGATCATGACGCACGTGGGAAGATTCCAGGATTCTCAAGAAATAAATTTTAATGGTCTACTGCTCAGCAAAAGGCCCCAATGTTGGGTGGGATCTTCATAATTGAATTTCACAGAAAAATGCACCTAAAATTTACAATTTATTGATATCATTTAAAAATTCACAGTATTCAAGAAAAAGAAACAAAAAAGCAAAAAAAAAATTGTTTTTTTTTCTGCAGGAAATAGGCACAGCGGTAGTGTCCATGGGTCTTTGAGTCCTTTTACATATATATATTACACTCCGCAACATTAACATTGCAACACCAAGAAGGAAATATTTTGGAATTATAGAAATCACAAGATTGTTAGATATGTTAATGATATGAAAATAATAAAAAAGGAAACAAAATTTTCAGTTTTCAGGTATGAATATCATGCGCAAAAATACACGCACTAACATGCTGTTGCATGTTATCAATAAGGTCATTAATTGTTGTCTGAAGACTAATATAAAAAGGTTTGTGAATATAGCTCACTCGTTCAATATATGTCTATTGTTTAATCTGGTTCCTGGTCAGTCCACTCCACTATGCACTGATAAAGCTTGTGCAGGAATCAAGCAACTTTGTTCAAAGTTATGAAAAGAGTTTTTTCAATCCAGCAAAGTGAATTCACTTAGCTGGATTGAAAAACATCTTTCTATCACTTTGTCTGAAGAATATTCTGCCATGCTGAATGCATTGGGGCATACAAATCGTCAAAATCCGCTACTGGAAGATGCATTTGCAATTGCAGATGAGTGACATTTCAGGTGTGATCGATGGGAGACAAGTCCTGAGACGCTGCAGGCCATGATAGCATGTTTATACCATGTTTTTCTTTAAAACGTTTTCCACATTCGGAGAATGAAAACACCTTGTTTTCCCTTCATGACTTATCTGATGAGTAGCAAGATGGGATTTTTGTGTAAAACGTTTCCCACATTCTGGACACGAAAATGGCTTCTAACCTGTGTGAATTCTCTGATGTCCAACAAGTTTTGCATTCTGATTAAAACATTTCCCACATTCTGAACATGAAAATGACTTCTCCACTGTATGAGTTCTCTGATGCTTGACAAGTTCAGATTTCCTCAAAAAACATTTCCCACATTCTGAACATGAAAATGGCTTCTCCCCTGTGTGAATTCTCTGATGTGTAACAAGTTCAGATTTCCTAGAAAAACATTTCTCACATTCTGAACACGAAAAAAATGGCTTCTCCCCTGTGTGCTTTCTCTGATGCGTAACAAGTTCAGATTTCCGAGAAAAACATTTCTCACATTCTGAACTCGAAAATGGCTTCTCCCCTGTGTGAATGTTGTGATGTCTATCAAGTTTTCCTTTCTGACTAAAACATTTTCCACATTCTGAACACGAAAATGGTTTTTCGCTTGTGTGAATTCTCTGATGTGTAACAAGTTCAGATTTCCTAGAAAAACATTTCTCACATTCTGAACACGAAAAAAATGGCTTCTCCCCAGTGTGATTTCTCTGATGTGTAACAAGTTCAGATTTCCGAGAAAAACATTTCTCACATTCTGAACACGAAAATGGCTTCTCCCCTGTGTGAATTCTCTGATGTTGAACAAGTTCACCGTTCGTAGAAAAACATTTCCCACATTCTGAACACGAAAATGGCTTCTCCCCTGTGTGAATTCTTTGATGTCTCACAAGACTTTCTTTCCGATTAAAACATTTCCCACATTCTAAACATAAAAACGGCTTTTCTCCTGTGTGAATTATCTGATGTGCTACAAGTTTGTATTTCATACTATATTGTTTCCCACATTCTGAACATGAAAATAGCTTCTGCCCTGTGTGAATTCTCTGATGCATCATTAAAACTGATTTTTGTTTAAAACGTTTTCCACATTCAGAGCATGAGAATGCCTTGTTCCCCTCATGACTTATCTGATGCCTATCAAGATGTGATTTGTCTGTAAAACATTTCCCACATTTTGAACATGAAAATGGTTTCTCCCCTGTGTGACGTCTCTGATGTCGAACAAGATAAGATTTCCTAAAAAAACATTTCCCACATTCTGAGCACGAAAATGGCTTTTCCCCTGTGTGAATTCTCTGATGTTGAACAATTTCAAATTTCGTAGAATAGCATTTCCCACATTCTGAACATGAAAATGGCTTCTCCCCTCTGTGAATTCTCTGATGTATAATGAGTTTTGCTTTCTCATTAAAAAATTTTCCACATTCTGAACATAAAAATGGTTTCACCCCTATGCAATCTATTTTATGTTCAACAGCTCTTCTGTGACTTTTGTTTTGCAAATTTGTCTTTGATGAAGCAGAAGTAAGGACCTTGGCTTGAGGTGTATCTGGTATAATGACATGTTGTTCACATGTTTCTGTTGCAAAATCTGAGAATATCAAATGTCCTTCTGAGCTCCTAGTACAGTCATCTGCCAAGAATAAAACTGATGTTATAATTTTTTAATAACAGTGCAATGGAATTATATTAATATTTATAATATTCTATATATCATTTCCATACAAACTGTAATACAATCGAATTACTAACAGATTAAGGCTGTGTGCCCACGATGCGTTTTTGGTGCGTATTTTGGTGCGCATTTGTAGCGCATAAACGCTCCAGAAACGCATTGCATACCTTATCCCATGACTTCCTATGATATTCTGCAAGTTCTGTGCACATAGTCCGTATTTTTTCTGCGCAGATTTTACTCGCAGAAAAAAATACGGACATGACCAATTCTTGTGCGTTTCTGCATGCGTATTTGCCTATACAATGCATTGGAAAAACTCATGGCAAATACGCATGCAAATACGCGTCAAATACGCGTCAAAAACGCATGTAGAAAACGCATGCGTTTTTCTGCCAAGGAGATGCAGAAATGCTCAGGAAAATTTCTGCTTCATTTCTGCATCGTGGGCACTAAGCCTATGACCATAAAAGAGGGATTGATAGCTTATGATTTTTTAAAGTTTCAATTGAAGCCTTCTTCTCTGTAGGTTGATGCTTCACTGTGCCCAACACCAATCGTTCCAAGTTACATGAGAAAACTCACAATGGGTTCTGTAATTAATTTTATTAGGTCATTCCAGCTGATACACTCAGTGTCTCCCACTCACACACCACCTCCTCATCTCGCCTCCTATCTGTCGGTATCCCCCAAGGCTCAATTCTAGGACCCCTGCTCTTCTCCATCTACACCTTCGGCCTTGGACAGCTCATAGAGTCTCACGGCTTTCAGTATCACCTCTATGCTGAAGACACACAGATCTACCTCTCCGGACCTGCTATCACCTCCTTACTAACCAGAATCGCACAATGTCTGTCCGCTATTTCATCTTTCTGCTAGATTCCTAAAACTTAACATGGATAAAACTGAATTCCACCATCTCACTCAACCCCCCCACCTGACCTAACTATGAAATTCAATGGCTGTCCACTCTCCCCAGTCTCGCAAGCTCGCTGCCTCGGGGTAACCCTTGACTCTGATCTCTCCTTCAAACCACATAACCAAGCCCTTTCCACATCCTGCCGACTCCAACTCAAAAATATTTCCCGGATCCACACATTCCTCAACCATGAATCTGCAAAAACACTAGTAAAAAGCATGCCCTCATTATCTATCGACTCGACTACTGCAACCTCCTGCTCTGTGGCCTCCCTTCTACCACTCTCGCACCCCTGCAATCTATCCTAAACACTGCTGCCCGACTAATCCACCTGTCTCCCCGCTATTCCCCGGCCTCTCCTCTCTGTCAATCCCTTCACTGGCTCCCCATTGCCCAGAGACTCCAGTTCAAAACCCTAACCATGGCATATAAAGCCATCCACAACCTGTCTCCTCCACACATCTGTGACCTAGTCTGCCGGTACTTACCTGCATGCAACCTCCGATCCTCACAAGATCTCCTGCTCTAATCTCCTCTTATCTCCTCTTCCCACAATCGCATACAAGATTTCTCCCGTGCATCCCACCTACTCTGGAACGCTCTACCCCAACATATCAGACTCTCGCTTACCGTGGAAACCTTCAAAAGGAATCTGAAGACCCACCTCTTCAGACAAGCATACAACCTGCAGTAACCACCGCTCCACCATACCGCCATCTTTACCCTCACCTACTGTATCCTCATCCATCCCTTGTAGATTGTGAGCCCTCGCGGGCAGGGTCCTCGCTCCTCCTGTACCAGTCGCTGACTCATTTTTGTTCAAATTATTGTACTTGTTGTTTGTTAAGTATACCCCTTTTAAACCTGTACAGCACCAAGGAATTAATGGAGTTATAATAATAATAATAATAATAATACACTCTGACAGGCTCAAACAATAATAGTAAAGCCTCCATGTTTCAGAGCTGGTATGAGGTTTTTATACTTTGTTTTTGTTTCTCCACACATAACACTTCTCATTTAATTGAAAAAGCTTTATTTTGGTCTCATTGTCCAAGTAAACATTGTTTCAATAGCCTTCAGGCTTATCCAGGTAATCTTTAGTAAACTGTAAACCAGTAGCAATGTTCTTTTTGAAGAGCACTGGCTTTTTCCTTGCATTGTTTTTCAATGTCCTACTGATGGTGGACATATGAATATTAACATAGGCTAATGTTAGAGTGACCTTTAGTTCCTTGGAACCTGCCTTGGGTTGCTTTGTGACATATCAGACTTTTATAGGATTTGCTATTGGAGTGATCTTTGTTAGTCAACACTTCTGGGGCACAGTATTAACAGTCTGCTATTATCTCCATTTCTGTATACAATATCTGACTGATGATTGGATGAGTCCAAACTATAGAAATAATTTAGTAAACTTTTACAGCTGGATGAACATCAACAACTCCTCTTCTGAGGTCCTCATAAATCTCCTGTGTTTGTGATATGACATACTTCGACAAACATGTAAAGATCAGACTTTAATAGATCTTTTAGTAAAACAGGACGCCCACTTACTCTTGAGATATATAGTGATATTTATCATCCTTTTTAAATGGTGAAAAATAATCCAAGTGTAATATTTTTTACTTGTTTGTTTGATTTGGTTCTTTCCATCTACTTTTAGACATGAGTGAAAATCTGATGCAGTTTTAGGCAAATTTATGCAAACATATGGAAAATTATGAAGGGTTCACAAACTTTCAAGCATCACTGTAAGTCTATTGACACCTTTGTGTGCAAAAAATATCTACATGTGTGGCTAAGTTTTTTGCATTTAACTTTCCTTCTCATGAAAAACTATCATAGAAGGTTTTTTCAAAATTTCCATGTTCAAAGGGAGGGTGGTTCCTCATTGCTGATCACATACTATGTTTTGATTTCATATGAAGTAGCAAAGTATAAGCCCATTCCCCTTCCAATTCTACATCACTGAAAAGTCCCTGGGCAGCCCAGATCTAACTCCTCTTCAACTCTTGAACCAGCTGCTCACACCCCCTTGCTTTCATCTCTCATCCTTGTTTCCTTTTATTAGTGACATAGGATTGTAGCTCTAATGATGACTCATGCAAGGAAAAGAGATTTCATGCTTCTACACGGAGCTTAGAAGGATTGAGCAAGTTTGTTTTTCATCACCTAATGAAAAACAGAATAAATAACTGAATAGAAGGAATTAATGAGCCATTGTAAGTACATAGCGTTATATAATTTGGTGATTACCCATATATTAATTATATAGTATGGTAATTACAATATATTAAGAGGATAAACACTTTGTTTGGACTACTTCTTTGACTGGCATTTGCCTTTCAATGAATTTGGAGCATCTTACCTCACTACGACCCTTCATTAAGACTGGTGTGCACAGCGCAAATCTTAAACAAGCGGCCACTACATTTTTAAGCATAAAGTCCACATCAAAATTTCCTTGTGATCAAACTCTAAAAACAATTCCAACATATGAAGTTCTTATAAAAGCCAGTAAAGGAGTACAATCTGTGACTTCTCTGCATTTAGTGGTTACTACTCACCTGGGTAGTCATATGTAGGAATCTCCTCTTTACACTGCTCATCACCCCTCACATATGTCTCTGTAGTATTAATATGGATCAGATCTTCACCCTGAAAGAAATATTGTAAAAGTCACAGACAAATGAAGAAGTCGCATGACATGATTCAAGGGATGGAAGGCCTCTCATATGATAAGAGGTTGAAAACATTGGGCTTGTTTAGCTTAGAAAAGAGGCGCCTCAGAGAAGATCTCATTTACATGTATATGTTTGGTCAGTACAAAGGACTAGCACATGACTTATTCCTTCCAAAGACCATACTAAGGACCAGGGGGCACTCATTACGGGTGGAAGAAAGATGATTCCGGAACCTAAACAGGAAAGGGTTCTTTAGGCTATGTGCCCACGATGCAGAAATGAAGCAGAAAATTTCTGCAGCATTTCTGCATCTCCCTGGCAGAAAAAACGCATGCAGATTGTGCATGCGTTTTTCCTGCAGAATACATGCGGATCCACATGCGTACCCACATGCGTTAACGCATGTGTTTCCGCATGCGGACTGACAAGCACTTTCCAGGCGATAGCATCACTTGGAAAGTGCTTGACAACTAGGTCACACTGTATAAATCCATGCAAAAGGCATTGATTTATATAGTGTGACCGTAAAAATAAAAAAATAAAGCTATACTTACCCCCGATCCCCCGCCGCGTGTGCTGTCGCTCTCGTCCTGGCTTCTTCCGGGTTGCCGGCATCTTGCGAGACCGCCTGCGGTCATCTCAGGTCCTGGAAGGAGAAGCGCTGCCGGCAAGCAGAGAGAAGCCGCAGGACAGGTGAATATAAACTTTATTTTTTATTTTATTCTTTTTTTTACAGGTACAATGGTACCCAGGTCTGGATGAGAGTCTCCTCTCCTCCAGAACTGGGTACCATCCACACATAGAGACGCATAGAATCCGCTTGTACAAATGTACAGAGACGGATTCTATGCGTCTCAATGCAAGTCAATAGCGGCGCTTCCGCAAAATTAATGAACATGCTGCGGATTTATTTGCGCTGCAGAAACGCTGCGGAAAAATCCGCAGCATGTGCATTGACATTGCGGAATGCCATTGGGGACCATGGGGTGTGGATTACCATTCGTGTTTGATGCGTTTCCGCTGCGGAAATTCCGCAGCATAAATGCATGAAAAACGCATCGTGTGCACGCAGCCTTACAGTCAGAGCACTCAGACTGTGGAATTCCCTATCACAAGAGGTAGGAATGGCAGACACTATAACAGGTTTCAAAAAAGGCTGGATGATTTCCTCGATAACATAACATTGTGTGCTACAGTCAAATTAGGCAAAATGTTACACCGATAGTAGTACTTTTAGTACGGTAATAGTAATTATGTAACTAGTATCATAATTAGGTTTGATCCAGGGTTATTGTACTGATCGCCTTTTCTCTGGGTCAAGAAGGAATTTTTCCCCTGTGACACAAATTGTCTGAAGGTGTCCTGGGGTTTTTGCCTTCTTCTGGATCAACAGTATAGGCACAGGATAGTATTAGTTAGTAAGTTAGTATTGTGTTAGTGTAGGGAGTATAATAGGGGGAGGAAGGTTGAACTTGATGACCTAGGTCTTTATTCAACCTACGTTACTAAGTTACTATGATTCAAAAGAACAGAAAAGATCATAAATGAACTTGATGATCAAAACTGACGTGACAGCAGCAGTTATCACATACCTGTATAGATCCAACCTGCTAATTCTAACCAGCAGTTTCCCTAACCAGGAAATTGTGAGAAGATCCAGACAACATCTAATGTCTATGATCAGCTTTATCCTGTCATCTCCACCAAGTATAAAACATACACTGAATGGCCACATTGTGAGAAGATCCAGACAACATCTATGGTCTATGATCAGCTTTATCCTGTCATCTCCACCAAGTATAAAACATACACTGAATGGCCACATTGTGAGAAGATCCAGACAACATCTAATGTCTATGATCAGCTTTATCCTGTCATCTCCACCAAGTATAAAACATACACTGAATGGCCACATTGTGAGAAGATCCAGACAACATCTAATGTCTATGATCTGCTTTATCCTGTCATCTCCACCAGATATAAAACATACACTGAATGGCCACATTGTGAGAAGATCCAGACAACATCTAATGTCTATGATCTGCTTTATCCTGTCATCTCCACCAGATATAAAACATACACTGAATGGCCACATTGTGAGAAGATCCAGACAACATCTAATGTCTATGATCAGCTTTATCCTGTCATCTCCACCAAGTATAAAACATACACTGAATGGCCACATTGTGAGAAGATCCAGACAACATCTAATGTCTATGATCAGCTTTATCCTGTCATCTCCACCAAGTATAAAACATACACTGAATGGCCACATTGTGAGATGATCCAGACAACATCTAATGTCTATGATCAGCTTTATCCTGTCACTCCACCAGATATAAAACATACACTGAATGGCCACTTTGTGAGAAGATCCAGACAACATCTAATGTCTATGATCAGCTTTATCCTGTCATCTCCACCAGATATAAAACATACACTGAATGGCCACATTGTGAGAAGATCCAGACAACATCTAATGTCTATGATCAGCTTTATCCTGTCATCTCCACCAAGTATAAAACATACACTGAATGACCACATTGTGAGAAGATCCAGACAACATCTAATGTCTATGATCAGCTTTATCCTGTCATCTCCACCAAGTATAAAACATACACTGAATGGCCACATTGTGAGAAGATCCAGACAACATCTAATGTCTATGATCAGCTTTATCCTGTCATCTCCACCAAGTATAAAACATACACTGAATGGCCACATTGTGAGATGATCCAGACAACATCTAATGTCTATGATCAGCTTTATCCTGTCACTCCACCAGATATAAAACATACACTGAATGGCCACTTTGTGAGAAGATCCAGACAACATCTAATGTCTATGATCAGCTTTATCCTGTCATCTCCACCAGATATAAAACATACACTGAATGGCCACATTGTGAGAAGATCCAGACAACATCTAATGTCTATGATCAGCTTTATCCTGTCATCTCCACCAAGTATAAAACATACACTGAATGACCACATTGTGAGAAGATCCAGACAACATCTAATGTCTATGATCAGCTTTATCCTGTCATCTCCACCAAGTATAAAACATACACTGAATGGCCACATTGTGAGAAGATCCAGACAATATCTAATGTCTATGATCAGCTTTATCCTGTCATCTCCACCAAGTATAAAACATACACTGAATGGCCACATTGTGAGAAGATCCAGACAACATCTATGGTCTATGATCAGCTTTATCCTGTCATCTCCACCAAGTATAAAACATACACTGAATGGCCACATTGTGAGAAGATCCAGACAACATCTAATGTCTATGATCAGCTTTATCCTGTCACTCCACCAGATATAAAACATACACTGAATGGCCACATTGTGAGAAGATCCAGACAACATCTAATGTCTATGATCAGCTTTATCCTGTCATCTCCACCAAGTATAAAACATACACTGAATGGCCACATTATTAGAGACACCTATCTAGTAGCAGGTTGGATTTACTTTGGCCTTTAGGGACTCAGCAATTTATCGCGTCAAAGATTCTATAGTTCTGCAGGATTTTAGGATTTTAGGCCCATGAGGACATGATAGCTTCTTGCATTTGCAGAAAATTTGCTGGAAGTCCTTTCAAGCATTAAACATCCCATTTTACCTCGTCCCTGAGATGCTCTATAGGATTCAAGGGAATCTGTCACCCCTGGGACATCTAAAGCTTACTAATATGGGCATACAGGTGATAGAAATGTTAAACTAGTTCTATCTGTATGCCTCATATTAGTGAACTTGTTGTTCAGAAATCTTATTTTATATCTTTATGCTAATGATTCCTTCTAGGCCCCGGGGCGTGGGGCGCCCGGAAGAAATCCCTGCCTCCTCTCTTCATTATAATAGTACCTCTCTCCCCTGCACGTCACACTTGGTCTCATGATGTCAAAATATAAACAGCATGACGAATAGAACTGTTTAAATACCAATTCTAATTGAACCCCGAAATGTATTGGCTGATTTATGGATCAAACACCTTTTGTGAATTTTGCCATTAAGCCCCTTGTTAGAGAACAGCAAGTAGTTCAAAAAGTACTGAAACATTGAACAGTTGGACATGAACATTGAAAAAGTTTAGAGATAGTCACATTAGGTTCACCTGAAAAGGTTACAGTGCATTTTAGGTGTATCCTGAAATTTCACCCGAAAGCTAAATATTTTTTATTTTTTTATTGTATGATGTAAACTTTCAAAGTGCAAACATTTAAAAGCAAAGATCCTAGCAAACCAAAACCTATTAGATCGTAAAGACTTGAATGAGTATATCATAATTCAACAGCATTAATATAAAAATACAAATATAATCATCTTTTTTACATATGATTTATTATATATTTGTTATATACATTGGTGTGAAAAAGTGTTTGCCCCCTTCCTGATTTCTTATTCTTTTGCATGTTTGTCACACTTAAATGTTTCAGATCACAAAATAAATGTAAACTAAAGACAAAAATAACACAAGTAAACAAAAAGTGAACTTTTTAAATGAAAGTCTTTATTATTAAGGGAAAACGAAATCCAAACTTACAGAGCCCCGTGTGAAAAAGTGATTGCCCCCCCCCACCTTAAAACATAAATTAATTGTTTGAGAAGCTGAATTAAATTTCCCTATCCTGATTACTGTCACACCTGTTCTCAATCAAGAAATCACTTAAATAGGACCTGCCTGACAAAGTGAAGTAGACAAAAAAATCCTCAAAAGCTAGACATCATGCTGCAATCCAGAGAAATTCAGGAACAAATGAGAAACAAAGTAATTGAGATCTATCAGTATGAAAAAGGTTATAAAGACATTTCTAAAGCTTTGGGACTCCAGCAAATCACAGTGAGAGCCATTATCCACAAATGGCGAAAACATGGAACAGGAGTGGCCGGCCGACCAAAATTACCCCAAGAGCGCAGCGACGACTTATTCATGAGGTCACAAAAGACCCCACAAAAACATTCAAAGAACTGCAGGCCTCACTTGCCTCAGTTAAGGTCAGTGATCATGACTCCACCATAAGAAAGAGACTGGGCAAAAATGGCATGCTTGGCAGAGTTCCAAGACAAAAACCATTGCTGAGCAAAAAGAACATAAAGGCTCATGTCAGTTTTGCCAGAAAACATCTTGATGATCACCAAGACTTTTGGGAGAATATTCTGTGGAATGAAGAGACAAAAGTTGACCTTTTTGGGAGGTGTATGTCTCATTACATCTGGCGTAGACGTAACACAGCATTTCAGAAAAGGAACATCATACCAACAGTAAAATATGGTGGTGGTGGTAGTGTGATGGTCTAAAGCTGTTTTGCTGCTTCAGGACCTGAAGACTTGCTGTGGTAAATGGAACCATGAATTCTGCTGTCTACCAAAAAATCCTGAAGGAGAATGGCCGGCCATCTGTTCGTGACCTCAAGCTGATGCGCACTTGGGTTATGCAGGAGGACAATGATCCACACCAGCAAGTCCTCCTCTGATTAGCTTAAGAAAAACAAAATTAAGACTTTGGAGTGGCCTAGTCAAAATCCTGACCTTAATCTGATTGAGATGTGGAATGACCTTAAAAGACAACTCATGCTCGGAGGCCCTTCAATGTTGCTGAATTACAACAATTTTGCAAAGATGAGTGCGCCAAAATTACTTCAGAATGTTGTAAAAGACTCATTGCCAGTTAAACGCTTGATTGCAGCTGTTGCTACTAAGGGTGGCCCAACCGGTTATTAGGTTTAGGGGGCAATCACTTTTCACACAGGGCCCTGCAGGTTTCTTTTTTCCTTAATAATAAATACCTTCATTTAAAAACTGCATTTTGTGTTTACTTGTGTTATCTTCGTCTAATATTTAAATTTGTTTTGTGATCTGAAACATTTAAGTGTGACAAACATGCAGAAGAATAAGAAATCAGGAAGGGGGGCAAACACTTTTACACACCACTGTATTTGTTAATGATTATTTTGTTCGTTTTTTTTTAAATAATGTATTTATTTATTGTATTTATATATTAATGTTGTTAGAAATATGATACTTATTCAAGTCTTGTAACTAAGAACTAATGAAGACAGGTGTGGTTTGTTACAATTGTTGCTTTAAATTGTTCACACTTTGTAAGTTCAGATTATTCCATGAAGAAAAACTAGTAAAGTTCAAAAAGTCTTTCCCTACCCCACTTTCGCGTCTGTCTGTATGTCATTTTATTGGATAAGAAATAAAGAAGATTTTTTTGTAATATTTTAAAGGCAGTGCTGGACTATGTTGTGGAAATCTTTGTTCACTTTGTTGTAAGAACTTAGTTGGAGATTGAGAGAGGTGGAAGAGAGAAGAAGTGAGAGACTGAGAAGCAATGAGAAGATTGGATCAGGGTGTGTGATAAGGAAGGATGAGGACAACGTGTTTCTAAACTGACCCCGATACTGATACGTGGCTGAGACAATGGAGTACAGCTGGTAAGACTTGGCACCAATTACAGTATCCGGTAAAAAAGAAGTAAAAGCTACTCTAGTGGAAATGGGCCAAAAGTACAAAAAGGCCCAGGTTAGTTTTTATGGACCCTGAGACGGCAAGGACAAAGACTTGGAGTTTAAAAAAAAGTCTAGATAGTCAAGCCGGGTCACGTATTGTACACTGGAAGTGGACAGCATGGAAAAGGAGTCAGAAAAGATGAAGGGCCAGAGAAAGCTAATAACTGTAACTACTGGTTACTGTATGAAACTGTTAACCATGTTCCTCTGTTGGAAACAGAAGATTTGATTGACAAGTTATGTACCTGCTCTTCTCTATATTTGTAGTACATCATTAAAGTTCAGTTTATTTTCATATCATGGCTTTAATCATTATTTGTCAATACTTTATAGCTGGAGTTCCTGTGTCATCTGAACGTACGTGGCCATAGAGGGAAACATCTGCAAAAGTTAACAATATGCACATCATGGAACTCGTTTCACTGGTGTCTAGGATCAGAATAGCCTGTGTGACCCTTACACTGAAAACAATCCATGAACTACATGATCCTTATGGAATGGGTCATTGTCCTATCCAACAGTAAACAGATGCTATGAAGGAATGAACTTGTTTTTGTGTCACAATGTTTAGGTAAGGTCTAGTGTCTAAAAATTCATCAACAGGTAACCAAGGACCCGGGATGAACCCATTCCTCGCACAATTACACCACCAGTCTGAAATGTTGACACCAAACAGGAAGGATACACGGATTTATGCTGCTTGTGCCAAATTCTGACTCTTCCATCATCAGGATGAAACAGCAACCAAGATTCCTCCAAATAATGTTTTCCACTGCTCAGTGATATCATTTTTGCCTAATGAAATTTTATTTCTTTTGGTTTCCCTAAGACAGCAATGACACTGGAACTGGTCACCTGCTGCTACAGCCCATCTATTCCTAGGGATGATGAATGTATTCTAATATATTATATATGCTGCACTACACGGTCATGTGTCTAACAGGTTTCGGATGCAAGTGTGAAAGTGTCGCTAATTAATTGGCCATTCAGAGTATAATACTACTGGATAAAGAAAGACTGAACACAAGACCTTCACAGCCTTCTATGCATGATAGGGAAGATATAATGACATCTTCTCTCCATCTACCTGATGATCCTGAGGAACATTTGGATTTTCTTTACTGTCCTGTGGAAGAAGAGGACGGGGACATCTCTCTGGTGTTTTCCTCTTACTGGATAAAACTGGAGGAAACACATACAGGGACTGAATTCATTCTTTACATACAGATAATTATAGGCCATGTGTATTTAGTCTTGTCTATTACCTGGTGATGTGAGGGGCTGGGGAACCTCCATCATGACGTCCTTGTACAGATCTTTGTGTCCTTCTAAATACTCCCACTCCTCCATGGAGAAATAGATGGTGACATCCTGACACCTTATAGGAACCTGACACATACAATGATACCGTCATCCCCCCGATCCCTTCATAGCGTTACTGTATAATGTCCCAGCATTCCCAGCAGTGTCACCTCTCCAGTCAGCAGCTCAATCATCTTGTAGGCGAGTTCTAGGATCTTCTGGTCATTGATGTCCTCATATATCAGGGGGTGAGGTGGAGGCCCCATGATTGGGCTCAGGGGTCTTCCCCATCCCTCAGACACAGGGGCCTGACAGCGCTCACTAGAGGTCTTCTTCACTACTGTGTAATCCTGGTTATGGAGAGACACATTAATAAATCTCACTACAGACATTTCCAGAGTCCTCACCTCTCCAGTTCTGTCCATCTGTTATTCCCATAGATAAGAATGATGTAATGTGACGTCATCAGAATCTCTCACCTCTCCAGTAAGCCGGAAGAGGATCTCTAGGGTGAGGTGTAATATCCTCTCCGCCATCTTGTCCCTGTCCCTATCCATCCTTGATGGGTCAATCAGGAAAATTCTCTTATATAGAAGATCTCCACTGAGAGGATCCGATATTGTAGGGACCTGAATGGGAAGAAGATGACGATGTAACATCATAAAGATCCCATCTAAGAAATCTCCGAAGCTGTTACCGGCTTCACATGATCACTACATCCAGCCATGGGCAAAACAAGACAAAGTTATAAATTGCAAGGAACATCCACAGAGATCGGGACGGCAGAACCGGGGAAGTCAGCAACAGATAATGAGAGAACATTAACATCTCCTAATAGTGACAACATGAGGGGGTTAATGTCTCCTGCGCCCAGTAATGGGGAATTTCCACAGACCTCCACCTGCAGAGCCGCACACTAGATCTATGGCTGTGGCTGAATCCTAGTGGGTGATGGGATCTGCTCCCTCCGTCCTCCAGGTGTCAGTCATGTTCCCGTTATCACACAGGGTCTGTTCCTCTCATTCTCGCTGCCATCATTACCGAACACTCAGCTCCTCCAGCTTGTTGTCTTACATGTGGCCGCTTCCTTCATGGGAAAACCCTTCACTTCCTGCAAACTCTAGAATGACACTTCCTCTAAATGTGACTGATCACATGACTGTGACATCATCACAGACGCTTCTCAGGCTTTTTGAGAATAGAATCGACAACAATCAAGTTTGATGCAACTGACCACAACCAAGTTTATTTGCTGAATTTGCAATTTAGTTAAAAAAAGTAAAAAACGGTACAAAAGAAAATCATTGGCAGCTGGTTATCAGCTTCTCGGCAAAATCCTGAAGGATGACCTGTTCTTGCCTGATCAGTGCTTGAAGGTACTCTGTAAGCTCAGAATGACAGTTCAAACTAAGCCCCCCTCACTCGGTGCTTCACAGAAGAGCCAATCGTTTATACAGCTCTTGCAAAAATTAAGAGACCACTGAACAGTTTTCTATTGGAAAGCATGGAAAGACGCATGAAAGCTGTGATTAAAAATCATGGTTAGTCCACCAAATATTGCCAAATATTGATTACACAGTTAAAACATGAGTAATTTGAGGTCTGAAAGCACGGTTTCTTTTTTAGTATTTTGACGCTTTATCATTTGCTGCAAATAAATACAAATTTTTTTGCTTTGAATTTCGGAGACATGTTGTCAGTAGTTTCTAGAATAAAACCACAATGTACATTTTTTTTTAATCAGATATTTTTTATTAAAATATTTTCCAACATTACAAATAAACAACAGTGAGACATCACCAAACTGGTAGTGCCTCTCAAAGCCCACCCATTCCCCTTCCCCCCACCCATTACAACCCCAAGAACCATATGACAAGAGCAAATTTTGTTATTACAGACCGTGTACTGTCATATAGCTTGCTTGGCCGTTAAGGCATTGATAAATTGATCCAAGGATATATAGCATAGCATCCTACAATCAGCAATTAGTTATACAGAATATGGGAGACCACAACATTTCAATCTCAAGTGATATTTAAATTAGACATGACATAATGACCATGAAACGTGCTCCATTTACCCCAGATTTTGTCAAATTTACATATAGCCTTCCGTTTTTTGTACACTCCCTCTTCTAATCTTAATAAAAGACGCATTCTATCCAGGAATTCTTGGAACCTGAGAGGGAAGGGATCCAGCCAATGTGCGGCTATAAGCTTTCTGACCTTGTATAGAGTCCTCTTAATGGCTATTATTTCATCCTCTTCACATCCTATTATGTCCACATGACCTAATACACATACTTTAGGATGTAGGGGTAAATTACACTCAAACACAGTATTAATATATTGCACACACTCATTCCAAAATACAGCGACCCTCCTACACGTCCACATCATATGCATAAGATCTGCTCCTTCCTCTCCACATTTCGGACACATACTGTCATTCCTTACCCCAATGCGCTGCAGAAATTTGGGGGTTCTATATACTCTATGTAATAAATACAACTGTGAAAGTCTATGTGCTTCACATGTAGATAATGTCGGAACACTCTCCACCACATCTTCCCACTTCTCTGAGGATATAGTACCAATGTCACATTCCCACCTCTCCTTGACATTTAAGGGTCTGTCCCACTGAAATTGCTGCATAAGTATCCCGTAAATTCTGGATATCATTCCCTTCCCACCTCTATGGCATAGTAGCGTATTAAACAGTATATGATGTTGGATTTTACTCTGCATATGTCGTGGCTGTACAAACCATGCGTGCCTCAATTGGAGATAAAAGTAGAAACTGGTTTGTGGGACACAATATTCGTCCTTTATCTGTTGGAACGATTTAAGTATTTCCCCCTCTAATATTTGCGCCACATTAGTTATTCCCAATTTTTCCCATATTCCGAATCCTTTCAATTTATGGATCTCTGGAAGGCCCGCATTATGCCACAACGGAGTAAACGGGGTAAAGCCTTTCATTCCCAACAACAGTTTGATTTTCTGCCACGTTTTCCCCATAAGTGCTAGGGTCGGGAGGTGTCGCCTAGCATCCCACCCCGAGATTCCTGTTTCTAAAAAGGAGATAATCGGCAGATTGTGTGAAAGTAGGCGTATCAGTTTATCCAGGTTCCCCTGAACCAACCCGAGCTGTTGAGTCTGAGAGGCCAGAAAGTATATCCATGGATTAGGTGCGGCTAGTCCCCCCTGATCTTTGGGCCTTTGAAGTGTATTCAAACTAATTCTGGCCACCCCTTTTTTCCAGATCAGCTCCCGAAACAATGCCTGAAACTTAAAATATTCTCATGGGGATCCAAACAGGTGAATTATGAAGGATATATAATAATTGGGGCATTAACACCATTTTAATTAGATTAGTTCGACCTACCACTGATAAGGGAAGTTTACTCCAAGTATTGGCCTTTTGTTGAAACTTGGCAAGCAGCTCAAGTAAATTTAAAGGAATATAATCTCCGATAGATGCGGTCACTCTAACTCCGAGATATTTGAATTCCCGCACAACCTTCAAGCTGGTACTCCCTACCTTCGTATTCTGAGACAAACCACCAACCGGCATAAGGACCGATTTGTCCCAATTCATCCGCAAGCCAGAATAATCTCCAAACTCCGTTATTAGATTCATAGCCGCCATCAGAGATTGCTCCGTGTCACCCAGAAACAACAGAAGGTCGTCGGCATATAAGGCCACCCGCTCCTCCAGTGTTTTGTAGCAGAACCCCTGTATTTCGCTGCTGGAACGAAGCTTAACAGCCAACGGCTCCACAGCCAGGGCGAATAGTAGGGGGGACAACGGGCAGCCTTGACGCGTGCCTCTGCCCATTTCAATGTTACCAGAAAGATTGCCATTAATTCTAATCCGAGCTACCGGATTGCTATATAAAAGTTGCACCCAGGCTCGAAATTCAGCACCAAATCCCATCTTTCTCAAAACAGCCCATAAGTACTCCCACTCGACACTATCAAAAGCCTTAGCGGCATCAAGCGACAGCACTGCCCTACCACCCACATTGTGTGGCTGCATTTGTAGGTTAAGGAAAAGCCGACGCAAATGAATTGCCGTTGACTTGGCCGGTATAAATCCAGTCTGGTCTTCTGCAATCAGGTACGTAATAACCGCCCCCAATCTGGTAGCCAGGATCTTAGCTAGAATTTTTACATCTACCGAGAGTAAGGATATTGGCCTATATGATTCAGGGTTTAGGGCATCCTTTCCAGGTTTAAGCAAAAGAACTATGTTAGCCTCCCTCATTGAAGTCGGCAAGGTCCCCCTCTCCTTTGCTTCCCTAAAGACTTCCAGTAACCTGGGAAGTAAAACCCCCCCCCCCCCCAGCCTCCTTATAAATTTCTGCGGGGATCCCATTCGCACCAGGGGCCTTGTTATTTTGAAAATCTTTTAAAGCTTCCTGCATCTCCTCCAGTGTAATTGGTGCATCTAATTGTTCTCTTTGGCTATCTGTCAGGCATGGTATTTGCATATTATGAAGGTATAGATCTATGTCCCTTTGCTCGTTAGTCTGTTTGGAGGCATATAATTGTCTGTAAAACTGAAAAAATTCTTCCATTATAGCTTTTGAGTCAGTAATTACCGCACCCCTAGGATCCCTGATGGCTGCAATCATAGGAGCCCCAGTCTGGGCCTTAGCTATAGTGGCCAGCAAGTGTGCTGCACTTTCTCCCTCCACATAAAACTGTTGTTTAAGAAAGAATCGTTTATGTTCTGCTTGTTTCAATATATGATCATTCAGTGTATCCTGTGCCCGTATCCAGTGTTCCCTATTCTCTATAATTGGGGACCCAACATACCTCTGTTCCAGTATGTCTACTTCTCTCCGCAACTCCTGGGTACGAGCCCTGTTTCTGGATTTAACCACGGAAATCTCCTTAATCAGGATCCCCCTTAAGAACGCCTTCATGGTTTCCCATACCATATTTAAAGGAGCAGAGCCTATGTTGTCTTTAAATAAATAATCTAATTTACCTGCTAAATCCAACTGTTCCCCAAACACGTCCAGCCAGTAGGGATTAAATCTCCAGAATATTCTTTTATTTGTAATGCCAGAATCTACCCCCAAAACTACCAATAATGGGGAATGATCAGATAACATTCTTGTGCAGGATTCTACTTTAGTAACTAAAGGGACTAGGTGACTATTTCCCAGAGCCAGGTCAATTCTGGACAGAGAAGAATAGGATGCTGAATAACATGAATACTGCTTAACATTTGGGAATCAAGCCCGCCACACATCTACCAAGCTAATTTCCTGTAGGACCATTGCCAATGAAGTCTCTTGAGCAGCCCCTCCCTTCACATTACCCCTATACTTATCAAGCTCAGCATGTAGGTATATATTAAAATCCCCGATGCCTAACAGGGGTATGGTAGCAAATTCCGTTATCCATGGGAATATTTGGCGCAAAGTCTGTATAGAGAAAGGTGGAGGAATATATAGAGCGATTAGGCAAATTCTAAGTCCAGCCACTCTGCACACTAGGCACACATACCTACCCTCCCTGTCACAGATACTTTTTTCACATTCAAAGGGTAAATTCGGATGAATCAATATACTAACCCCCCTAGAATAAGTACTATGTGTAGAATGATAGGCCGGCCTCCACCAAAGATTGCTCAGTGCTGTAGCGGCCTCCATATTGCAATGCGTCTCTTGCAGACAGATTATCGAGTCCCGATATTCCTTAAGATATTTAAGTGCCGCAAATCTTTTGCTGTGATCTCCCATACCCCTGACATTCCAGGATACTACATTAATCTGCTTGACCATGCTTCAACAATTGAAAATGGACCGTCACATACATCCCTCCGCACCCACTGGTGCGTCTGACCATCAAGATTATAGTATTGTATTAATACACAAAGTAAATTCTGTTCTTTTACCCCCCCTCACTACCTCATTTAACATCCCCCCCCCCTTAATCAAATGAATACCAAAGCCGTACTATGTAGAGTCTGGTGTTTAGCCTCATGCAGCCTAGTAGGCCTTAAGCACACGAGGCGCCGCAACATGAGTTGCATCAGAGACTCCCTCATTTCCCCCCCACACAACGTTCCCAGAACATTCAAACGGCAGAGTGTCTTATCCCTGCTTACACATTGTAGGTGAAACCAGCACCTCAACAACTATATAAGTATATTGGCCTGCCCGAGGTATATATGAGAGCCAGGTTATGAGCAGTATACAATAACTGTAAAATAACAATCATAACATTTATGGACATAAATTCAGTAGGCAACAGAGGAGTATTATCCACTAGAATTCAAAATCCCTGGATTATTTTATTATATTCTGTCAAGGATCCTCACAAAATTGGCGTCAGCCAGCTCGGATTTGTCTCTCTTTAAAGTCCAGACACTTTACAGCCTCTTTTGATGAATCAAAAAAATGAGTTTCACCCAGTGCTATGACTCGCAGCCGTGCAGGATATAGCATTGCATAGGGTACTTGAAGTGTTTTCAATCTGCGCTTGACATCTTGAAATTGGGCGCGTCTCTTTTGAACCTCCACAGAGAAGTCAGGATAGAAGGATACTCTCGCCCCCTCTATACATAAGTCATTAGCCGACCGCGCCAATTGCAGGATTTTATCTCTATCACGAAAATGCAGCATTTTAATTAAGACTGTACGTGGCATTGCCCCAGGAGGTGGAGGTCTGGTGGGGACCCTGTGTGCCCTCTCAATAGCGAACATTTTAGAGAATTTATCTTTTCCAAAGGATTGCAGCAGCCATGTCTCAAAAAAATCCACCGCTTCTCTGCCCTCTGCTTTCTCAGGCACACCCACAATACGCACGTTATTTCTTCTTAGGCGATTTTCAAAATCATCCGTTTTGTTGAGTAAATAGTTGATAGAGTCAGTAGCTGTTTTAAGTGTTTTAGTCATAGGAGTCACAGTATCTTCCAAATCCCCCACTCTACCTTCTGTTGCAGTGAGGCGCTCCCTTATTTTCTGCAAGTCATGGCGTATATGAGATATGTCTATTTTCACAGACCCTATATGTTCAGTGAGATCTGCTTTGCTATGTGAGATGGCCAGCAGCACATCTTTTAAAGTAGGCTCATCATCCTTTGTCACTGTGTCAGCATCACTGGTAACCTGAGCCTCTCTGCTGGGGGCAGTAGTTGGAATGGGAGTCTGTATTTTCCTTTGATATGGCTTCTCCTGTGCCTCCCCCGCTGCCCTCTCCACATCCCCCTCCGTTACCGTGCTTTTTAATGACTGCACATTCTGATCGGGTGCAGGCTCCTCAGCTCCTCCGCCGTGTGCATATTTGGAAAGTCGGATCGCCATCTCCATGCGCTTCTCCCACTGCCTCGGAGTCTCGGTCCCCGCCTCAGAGGCCGCGGCGCCATTTTGGCCCTCGTGCTGCGATGCGCTGGCCGCCTGTCTCTGCTTGCTGTCTCGCCGGATCATCCCGTACTGCACTGCCGATTGCTCCCCCGCACTCCTGAGACCCCAGGGCACCTGGTAAGTCCTCTCAAATGTAGTGTTTCCCTCGGGCAGGAAGGATTACAGGACAGGGTTACAGGAGCTCCTCTGCCTCACGTCTGCTCACATACTCGGCCAGGCCACGCCCCCCCACAATGTACATTTTACTCAAAAATATACCTATAAAGAGAAAAATCAGAGAAACTGAAAATTTTGCAGTGGTCTCTTAATTTTTGCCAGAGCTGTATATTGTACACCTTCCCACCTGCTTGTTGTCCCTCTATCTCCCCACCCCTTATTTGATTGACAGCTCTGGCTTCATAGAGCCAGAGAAGGGTGGAGATAGAGGGAAAATAAGCAGGTTGGAAGGTGTATTCAATGTTTGGCCCCGCTGTGAAGCATCGAGCTCCTGTACTTTGTTGGAATAGTCATTCTGTGCTGGCAGATACCCTGATGCCCTTTGAAGTTGATCACAATTTCTGTCTATTTGTTTGACTCCCCGCTTTTTGCAGATTGACCACATGGTTTCTGGGAAGTTTCCTGTCCATGAAGCCAAACGTCCATTTTTTTTTTAACTGAGCCACTGAGTTATTAATTTTGTCTTGTGATATGGACTCCATCCAGAAGTGAGCTGGGCCCAGGGGCTCAGGGCATTTGCCCCCTGGGCTGCTCTAACAGCAGCTGCGCAGGGGCGCCAGGCCACCTGTTTTTTCATTGGCGAGGCAGGCTCTGTGCCTTTAATTGTGCGTGTGCCGACCCAGTCATATCACAGTTACCAAACACAGCCGTGGGGATATCTCCTAAAGTGACTTCACTTCACACAGCGTGCCCTGCACTGCTACTTTCCACAGGAGAGAAGCTTCAATGAAGCATTCAGACTAAATGGGAAACAAATCAGGGGGAGGTAAAAACCTTCCTAAGATGTGTGTATGTAGGGGTATACTTATGTCAGTTTATATGACTTTTAGTATACAGTATAAGTCTTCAAATATGCATATGAGTGTATGTGTATATATCTGTGTACATATTTGTGTGCATGTTCTTGCATGTGTCTATGTGTGTTTGCGCATATCTGTGAGTTTACGTGCTTTAGAGTGCATGACTGTGTGCGCATGTCTGTAGGTCTGTGTGCAGGTCTGCATACTGTATGGAAGCATGTTTACGTATATGTGAATATCTACAATTGTGTGTACATACCTGTGTACTGTATGTGTGCACAGGAGTGTATCTGCAGGGCTGTGTAGTGGGTAAGCCAAACCACCGACTCAGACTCCTCAATTTCCCTGACTTGCGACTCCGACTCCAAGACTTCGACTCCACAGCACTGCCTCACAACTGAGCATGTACAAAAAGTGCAGCACAGATTCATCTCAACTAAAAGCCTAAATCCTTAGATCAGGAACAGAATACACATTTCTAGGACATTTCATATCTTTCCCAAATTCTTATGACAACATTTACAGCACATACGCGTATGGGGTTGTGCACACATCTTCTTCTGCAAAGTGACTTTGGAGCTAAGTGGAAATTATTTCAGAGGCAGTTAGTCAGGGCAGTAATCAGGTAACCCACACTTTGACTGCTTACTCTCTTTTAACTATGTTTTTGCTAATTTTCACTTTTTCCTCTATATTCCTCCCCTTTCTACTAATCCCAAACACTTAGTAATGAACTCTTCATCTCTCCCTCCATCATCCCCATCCACCTCACCTCCTCCTCAGAACTATTTCTCAACATTCAATCCTGTGTCTCAAAACACAGACAACCACCCTATGCCCTCTCCTGCTCCCACCTGCTAACACTTTCTCTGCTCCTCCTCACTGCCGGCGACATATCTCTGAATCCTGGTCCTCCTCACCATATCCCTCACTTCTACCTCCTATCCACGATCTACCACAAACTCTTGCAACCTTTCTAACCTCATACCCATCCACCTAATCCCCACTTCCCCAGTTGCACTAACAGGAGCTCTATGGAACGCTTGCTCCGTCTGCAACAAGCTTTCCTACATCCATGACCTTTTCATTACTAACAAACTTTTCTTCCTCGCCATCACCGAAACCTGGCTAACTCCCTCTGACACAGCCTCCCCAGTCACACTTTCATATGGCGGATTCCACCTTTCCCACCCCCCAGTCTCAGCGGCAAACATGGTGGAGGCGTAGGTTTTCTCCTGTCAGATACCTGTGCCTTCACCCAAATCCCACTACCGCCCTCTGTCACTCTCCCTTATTTTGATGTGCACTGTGTGCGCATTTACTCCCCCTTCAACCTCCAACTGGCTGTCATTTACCACCCCCAGTGCCAGCCACCACTTTCTTCGACCACTTCACTACCTGGCTGCTTCACTTCCTCCTTCAGCTTGCTCAATGGTCTTCCACAGCCACTCATAAAGATGGCAACACACTAGACCTCATCTTAACCCCATTCTATTCCCTATCTAACCTCTCTAACTCTCCTCTCCCTCTCTCTGGCCACAACCTACTTACATTCTCTGCCATCTCCTCTCCAGGTTCACAATCCCCACTCCACAAACTTGTACACCCTCGCAGAAACCTCAAACACCTTGACCTGCACTCACTCTCTGAATCCCTCCTCCCTCTTACAGACATAAATTCCTTACACGACGCAGATGCTGCAGCTGCTTTATATAACACCACAACAGTTGCAGCTCTCGACTCAGTTGCCCCTCTCACACATACCAAAGCTCGCACATTCATTAGGCAACCCTGGCACACCAACCTCACTAAAGAACTGCGACGGGCCTCCAGGGCTGCTGAGCGGAGATGGAATAGGTCACACTCCATCGAGCACTTCATCGCATTCAAACAATCCTTTACTATTTTCAAGTCCACACTCACAGCAGCAAAACAAACCTACTTCTCATCTCTCATATCCTCCCTGTCTCACAACCCTAAACAGCTATTCAACACTTTCAATTCTCTCCTCCATCCCCCAGTGCCTCCTCCCTCTCCTCTCATCATAGCTGAAGAGTTTGCCTCATTCTTCAAGCAGAAGATTGACAACATCAGACAAAGCTTTTGCCCAAAGTCCCCACAGCCCCTCCTCATGTCTACTCAACCTTCCTCCTTCAAACTCCCCTTCTGCACAATTATACCTCACAACCTGCGAACTTGACCCAATCCTGTCCCACCTCATCCCTAACCTTACCAGTCTTCATTCCAACCCTAACCCACCCCTAACAACCAGTGTCTTTCCCTCATGTTTCAAACATGCCTCAGTCACATCCATCCTCAAAAAGCCCTTCCTAGACCCATCCTCTCAGACTATCGCCCCATATCACTTCTCCCCTATGCCTCAAAACTACTGGACCAACATGTCCACCTTAAACTGTCCTCCCACCTCTCCTCATGTTCCTTCTTCGACCGACAATCTGGCTTCGGCCCGCACCACTCCACTGAAACTGCCCTGACTAAAGTCACCAACGACCTACTAACCGCCAAATTCAAGCGACACTACTCCGTCCTCCTCCTCCTGGACCTGTCACCTGCCTTCGACACAGTGGACCATTCCCTCTTACTACAGACTCTCTCATTTCTTTGCATCATGGACTTGGCCCTATCTTGGATCTCTTCATACCTAAGAGACCAGACATTCAGTGTCTCCCACTCACATACCACCTCCTCATCTCGCCCCCTATCTGTCGGTGTCCCCCAAGGTTCGATTCTAGGACCCCTGGACTTCTCCATCTACACCTTTGGCCTGGGACAGCTCATAGAGTCTACTGGCTTTCAGTATCACCTCTATGCTGATGACACACAGCTCTACCTCTCTGGACCCTATATATCCTCCCTACTAACCAAAATCCCACAATGTCAGTCCGCTATCTCATCGTTCTTCTCTGACAGATTTCTAAAACTTAACATGGATAAAACAGAATTCATCATCTTTCCTCTTCTCATTCATACCCCCCATCTAACCTATCCATCAACGTCAATGGCTGTTCACTCTCCCCAGTCCTGCAAGCTCGCTGCCTTGGGGTAACTCTGGACTCTGATCTCTCCTTCAAACAACATATTGAAGTCCTTTCCACTTCCTGCCGACTCTAACTCAAAAATATCTCCCGAATCCGCACATTCCTCAACCATGAATCTGCAAAAACACTAGTGCACGCCCTCATCATCTCCCACCTCGACTACTGCAAACTCTTGCTCTATGGCCTCACTTCTAACACTCTTGCGCCCCTCCAATCTATCCTAAACTCTGCTGTCCGACTAATCTACCTGTCCCCCCGCTATTTCCCGGCCTCTCCCCTCTGTCAATCTCTTCACTGGCTCCCCATTGCCCAGAGATTTCAGTTCAAAACCCTAACCCTGGTATACAAAGCCATCCACAACCTATCTCCCTCAAACATCTGTGAACTAGTCTCCCGGAACTTACCTGCACTCAACCTCCGATCCTCACAAGATCTCATTCTCTACTCCCCTCGTATCTCCTCTTCCCACAATCACATACAAGATTTCTCCTGTGCATCCCCCTACTCTGGAACTCTCTACCCCAACATATCAGACTCTCGCTTACTGTGGAAACCTTCAAAAGAAACCTGAAGACCTACCTCTTCCGACAAGCCTACAACCAGCAGTAACCACCGCTCCACCATATCTCTGCATGACCAGCTCTACCCTCACCTACTCTATCCTCACCGATCCATTGTAGATTGTGAGCCCTTGTGGGCAGGGTCCTCGCTCCTCTTGTACCAGTCGCCGACTCATTTTGTTAAGATTATTTTAAGTGTTTTTGCTATGTATACCCCCTTTTTCACATGTAAAGCGCCATGGAATAAATGGCGCTATAATAATAAATAATAATAATAATATTTGTTAAATATTAATTACGGATTTCAGACTATTTTTAGCTCAGTGTAAGTTAGTGCCATATATGAAAAACAGATGCTATGAGAAGCCTATATAACCCTGTAAGTCATAGAGAGGGGGGCTCTTGCCACTACACACTACATCAGATGAAGGATCTACACGCTGAGGAAAACAGATGACAAGGCCTAGACACATGGACCATCCTGACATGTGCTTGACAAGACAAAGACAGATGGAACCTACCACCCAGGATCCCAGAAAAAGATGGGTGAATCTCAACTAATAAGCTAATAATGGACAATCACTTTGTAACTATTTCACCTATTTTATGTAATTACAGCAATTATTCTTTTTAATGAACAATCCAATAATAAACTGCTACATTTTTTTATAAGAATATATCGTGATATATTCTTTGATCAATCGCATCTGATAAACAGTCCTCCATATAACATATACATAAATAAGTATATTTTAACAATATTGCACTGAACTACTGTACCAAATTTATTATATATTTTAGGAGTCTCAGTCAGTCCATTTTATAACGAATCCAACTCCACCAAAATGGACACTGAATTCAACACCACGACTCCGACTCCACAGCCCTGGTATCTAGGGGGAGGAGTCGAGGCATTTGCCTTGGGTGCAGCTGGCAGGAAAGTGCCATTGGGCAACCTGATGTGGTGGTCCGAGGTGTCTCACCAGAGGCTTAATTTAGCCACTTCCTCCATAGAGGGATTCGGCTGTTTTCTGAGCTGGCTGTCAAGCTGACAGCCCACTCAGAGAAGGTGTAACACACCGGCTCCCAGAAATCAACTATACTTACATCTTTCAGACACTAGTACAATTGAAGCCCTGGCCGCCGCCACTTCCACATCAGTGTGACATCAGTAGCGTGATCACGTAATGTGATCACGCTGCTGACGTCACTTTCGGGCGCCACATGGGCATGTAGAACATCGGTGTGGTAAGCGTTCCACTAGAGCTAAAGAGACAGAAGATTTATTATAATTGGGTGGTGTTGAAGGAGAAATTTGAGGAGGCAGTTTGGGGAGAATGTGTGAAGAAATAGTATGGTGAGCGAAGGTGGGGATGGGTGCGGACACAGTATGGGAAGCGAGGGTAGGGGGGGTTAATGTGTGAGGAAACCGTCCCAGGAGTAAAATAGAGCTGCGGAACAGTCACTCTGCATCAGCCAACAAGCAGAGCAAGAGTAGAGGGGACAGGCACCGACACGGATGTCACAAGCTGTGGTTACATCTTAATGGATGAAAGAACCTGCTCCCTCCGTCCAGCAGGATTACTGTATCTACATTCCCCGTTATCACACACAGTCTGTTCCCGCTCATTCTCGGTGCCATCTTTACCTGACACCACTGCACTCAGTGTCTTCAGCTTCTTCTCTTACATGACGCCATGTTCTGAAAATTCTAGAATGGCTCCTCCCCCCTCCATGTGACTGATCACATGACTGTGACATCATCACAGGTCCTGTGCGCACAGAACAGCCATATATGTGGTGGGGGCTCTGCAGGTGGAGGTATGTGGAGATTCCCCATTACTATTAACCCCTTCAGTGCTGGTGACATTTTTATCCTCGTTCTTATGTAAGTTACTGACGACCATTTCTTCTTTTTCTCTGGAGCCAGAACTTCTGCTTTCCTGTTATAAATAATGACTCGAGTAAATCCCCCTCATGGTGGCTCCCCGGGACCCTTTTAGTTTCCTTGCTCTTTGTAGTTCTGAGGGTCTCCTCCATATTTCTGAAGTCCTTGTGACCTGAGCAACTCCTGTAGTGTGTAGTGTGAGGCAGTGACTGGGATCGTATACAAGGGACGTTGTATATCCCCCAGAATGTGCACAGAGACCTATTAAACCCGTTGAAGTGCATTGCAGTCACAGACACACCTGCGGCTGCAATTCAGGAAAGAAGGTGAGCATTGACCTGGTCAGGCTATCTGGCTAAGGCAGATTAAGTAAAACCTGGCAGGGCCTTCATTTCTTGGAGGATGCTACAGGAAGGCAGTGGTGCGGCCTCCTCCCTCCAACTCGGGTTTTCCAGTGGCTCTTGCCACAGGTCCTTTAAAAACCCTGCATTAAGGGTTAGTGTTGTTCAGTGTTGGGACCTGCTAGGAACATAGCAGGAAAAGCTCGGTGGGCCTGTGTGTAGCTGAACCTATGCCTGGGAAGGCTTGGCACCCATCAGGCCCTGAGCGGCCCGGCGTGGAGGTTGCCCAAGGCAACTTTTGTTATGGACTTATGTTAACCTGGCTGTGAACCGGAGGACTTTCTGTTTACCCATAAGTTTCTGAATAAAAGCTGTTTATGTTGGACTTGGTTGGGTCACTGCCTCAGTTCCTGCACGGTGTGAACACCGCCGCCTTACAGTAGGGATTCATGCTCTCAGGTAGGCATTAGATAGCGTTCACACAGGCAATGCGGTTTGGTCCAAACTTGCAGTTTTAATGTTTTCTTAAAACTCCTATCGATTCAAAACCAAAACAAAAGTATAACAGCAAATAAATAGTTCATTCAGCAGGCACATATATGTCAGGGTGGGCTCACCCAAACAGTCCTCTCCTTCTCCCGGAGCAAACTTTACTCAATAAGAGGTACAGTCCTACCCATCTCTGTATCACCTTCAGCCAGAGCTACAGTAGCTTTAAGCACCAAACAGAAGTATTTAACTCTATGCACAGTTCCCACTGAACAGCTACAGCTTCTACACATTACTTGGCATCTCCAGCACACAGACTGCTCAGCTTTTCTAGCTAACCCATGCAGTCTTCAATCAGAGTGAGACTCTTGCTTGTCTCTATCCCAGTTAAAGCTCACATTTTGGCTGGTCACGCACCAGCTTCATCACACTGCACTCTGCTCAAGATCCAGCAGACTGACACACGATGAACTATTTCCTAGTTCTTGTAAAAAATCTAGGCAGGTACATTTACTCAAAACCCTGCAGAGCTGGGATTTATCCCAGTCCTACCTGGCTTTACTTCAAGTGATAATCTCTACCAGCAGCAGAATCTAGATAATTGTGAGAGGGCTCCCTCTATCACCCCATTTCCCCACCCATGACCCAATGGCCTCTTGTTCTGCCAGCTCTAGTGGCCTGTGTGAAACTGACAGGTCAGAAGTATTGCTGCATATCAGACCAGCGATTAAAGTGGAAAAGTGTTCTAATCCTATAGTGGGACTAAATATAAAAGCAAATAGAAACAGTTCAATAAAATTTGTAAAAGTGTAAAAAAAAAAAATGAGGCTTTAAAAAAACACTGGAAATTGTTTTGCCATTTATGCAAAAACAGTACTAAACAAAATAAATAAAAAGCTCTGGCCTGATATTCTGACTTGCTTCCTCTAGTTGCTGTTTGTCAGTGAGTTCTTCCTTTTCATTATTGATGAGCAAACATGCTCGGATAAGGGGTTAACCGATCACGCTCGAGTGTTATCCGAGTATCTTGGGCGCGCTTGTATATTATGTTCGAGTCCCTGCTTCTGCATGAATTGAAATCAAGGACTCCTCAAATTTTGTTTATGGACAGGACAAAAAAGTGCCCTATTTTTACAGACTGTCCAGGAATTTCTGGGTGGGTAGCAACCCAGCAACCTGGTTAGGTAATGCAAAGAATAACATTACAACAGCCTTTTTGTTCCCAGTGTCAAGGTAACCTATATTCCAGATCTTCTGCTGTTACTAATTTCTCTGCTTGGATGCAAATATCATCTTCAGGGAGGATATTTGCATATTTAAATTCCCAGAGGAGCATTGCATGGTCTGCACGTATCCTGGCTTGGTACTTTTCACAAGGAGAAATAATCACCATTGGACCTTTTTGCTCATGCAAACACTCCAGCACCAAATTCCATTGCAATGTTTCAAATCAGGTGGTGCTGAATCACATACTGTAGTTCTGTTGCTGCAAATCCTGAAGGATTTTTTTTTGCCACGTTAGAATAGATGAAATACCCACAGACTCTCCTGGCCACAAGCTTATTCAACTTCGCAAAAGAAATTTTGCATGATCAAATTGAAGACGTGTGCCATACATAGAACATGTTACTTTTCCCAAATGCAGTGCTGCCACGTTGTTTCTGGCCGGGTCACTTATTTAGTTGTCCAGTTGTAGTTGACAGAGGGCCATCCCTGTGACATTTGCTGCAAGAATGAAAAGATCAAGGGTAAATAATGGATGCAATATTCTGCAATGTTGCTGTTGGGGACAAAGAGACAGTATGTCCATTGTGAATCCACTGTGAAGGAGATGTGACTCGCCCCCTGGGCCGTAGGGCACCCAGAACCGGGCTTCAGTGCAATGTTGGGGGTAGTAGTGGCAACCCGATCCCGTGGCTCAGGGTGGTCAGACCAAATGCTGTGGCAGTCTATTTGTAGGGTTTTGAATGTCCGACTATGCCACCCGTGGATTGCGGTCAGGGATGACCGCCGCTGCAAGGCAGACCGCTGAGGCTGATGTTGGTATGCAGCACAGGGATAGGATAACTTCCCACGGGAAGAGTGTAGCCTCAGGGCAGTGTAATAGGATGCTGGGGGTGATGGTGCAAGCCGCAATAATAAGGGTTCAGAGTCTGCTTCAAACAGTCCAGGGTCTTTATTGTAGTTAGTACAAATGACCCAACAGGAGTACAGGGTAGGAATGGGCCCGGGTGTCTGAGAGCATTAGGGCGAGCCCCACTGGTCAGGGTGAGTGGGTAGGCCTACCGTTCTCTCTCTGCCCTTGCTGACTATCCCCCTTTTCGTGGTGTGATAGCCCACGTCCCTGAGCTGGCCGTGTACTTCGCCTGTATGGCTTGCGACTCGGGCCTTAGGTACCTGTTGCTTCTCCGTGCTGTACTGGTCCCTCTGTGTGGTGGAGCCTCCAGGCTTCTTAGGCCAAGGAACCTGAAATTCCTTGCAGGTTGGTTATCTGCTGCCGGGCTTGCAACCCTGACAGCCTCGGACCACAGTGTCCGGTTGTGTAGTTCTCTCTCAGCCAGGACCGGCTCTCGTCGCCTCTGTCCCTGGCTCACTGCTGCTCCTCTGCCTCCCGGACTCCTCAGCTGCTGCTGACCTGTCCCTTTCCTCTGGGAACCCTTCTGGATGCTTCAGAAGTGGGTCCTGGTCTCTAATGGTCCCTGACCAGGGAACCTCCCTCCTGCTCTCAGACACAGCCTTTAATATTTGTGGCATCCAGGCCTGGGGTGACACATTCCCCCTTAGTAAATTTTAGTACTCCGGGACTAAACAAGAAACACAAATACAGGGTATAAGTGCATGACCATAAACACAACAGGGAAGGAAATAACAAACAACAGCACATATTGAGTTCTTTAGGTCACAGTGTGGTCTGTGACCGGGTGTCCATATCACCACAAAAGAAGAGGGTCACAGTATGATCCGTGACCGGGTGTCCATTTCACCCAATAAGGCGAAGTTTTTAAGCGATGTGGGGACCTGTCTCCATAAACCCCAAGTTCCTGGCCTTGGGCGTGATGACAAGGCTGAGCTACCTACTTTGGGCCACAAAGGGGGCCACGCCGGACAGGTTTTTCTTCTGTGGCCAACTTCACAAGAGGGCACCAGGTGCAACTATCTACATGGCAGTTCCGGTTATTCACTGTCCATAACCTGTCAGTCCATTGCATCTAGGAAAACTGGAGAAACATTATTAATAACCAGGGTACAAACATAACACATTAAATATATACGTTATACATTTAGATCTTCCAGCGAGCTGGTATTTGACTCCTAGTGCTCCGGGTTGACCTCCGTAACCCATTGTCTGGTGGTGGTCTAACCTGGCTTTCCCCACTAGTATTAAGGGTACAGCTACTAGCTGGGTTTACAGGCAGGGCAGGCAGCTGTCTGTGGGTCCTTTGGCTTACCGCAGGCATGGCAGGCTCACTGTCAGCAGAGGGTTGACTCTCCTCCGCTGCTGGCAAGGGTTCTTCTGCCTCGGGGGCTGCTTGTTCTTCTTGTTCTTCCTGCTCTCCTGTAGGCTCTTGCTGGGTAGGCTGAAGGAAGTGTAGGACGGGTACCACTATGGCATCGTTTACTCGAGTCCAGGTGCGGGGGAACTCTCCGAGAACTGTGCTGATCATTTCTTCCTTGTCCTCAGCGGGTTCAAGGTCATCTTGATCTTCACTTGGACTCTGCAGTTTTAGGTGGTCTCTGTAGACAGTGCTAGTGGTTTCTCCTCCATCCTTGGTAATTACACATACCGTCGGGTTGTTGTGGTCGGACTGCAGTACTGTGTATGGGTCTCTCTCCTACTGGTCGTCCAGCTTGTGAAGCCTTCTCTTCCACTTCAGGACCTGCTCACCAGGTTCCAGGGGACCAGCAGGGGCGTTTTGGTTGAAGAGCCTCTCTTGCTTTTCTCTCGCTTGAGCCAGACTCCTCTCCACACTCTCCTGTACCTTCTTGTACTGTAGCCGCCGTTTCGTATCCCAGTCCGCGTCTGGGGAGGTGTCCTCGGGTGTCAGGACTCCCATCTCCAGGTCTATCGGCAGCTTACCTGGTCTTGCGCGCATCAGGTAAGCCGGGGTGCAATTTGTAGCATTCACAGGGATATGGTTGTACAAGTCTATTAGGTCTGCCAGCTTCTCCGGCCACAGGCTGCGTTCTTCCAGGGGCAACGTCTTGAGGAGATTAATGACGATATTGTTCATTTTCTCACACAACCCGTTGGTTTGCGGGTGGTAAGGCGTTGTCCGAATTTTCCTACAGCCGTAGAGGTTGCAGAACTCCTGGAATACTTCAGCCTCAAACGCTGGACCTTGATCTGTCAAGGCCTGTTCCGGATACCCGTGTGGACGGCAGAAGTGTTGCTGGAAGGCTCTGGCCGCTGTTTGGGCTGTCAGGTCTTTAACAGGAACCACTACCTGGAACCGGGAGTAATGGTCCACAATCGTGAGGGCATAGATGTAGCCGGACCGGCTTGGAGCCAACTTCACATGGTCCAGAGCTACCAACTCAAGAGGCTGCCTGGTGACGATGGGCCTCAAGGGTGTCTTCTGGCTGGTACGGTCCTTCCTTCTGAGGTGGCATGGGCCACAGTCCCTGCTCCACTTCTCTATGGCCCCTCTCATACCGATCCAGTAGAACCGATCTCTCAGTAGGAACTCCAGTTTCTTCCACCCGAAGTGTCCCGCTCTGTCATGGTAGGCCTCCAGGACCATTGCTGCATCTCGCCTTGGGACCACTACCTGCCAGGTCAGTTCGTGCGTCCGGTAGTTGACAAGCCTTCTGCTCAGCTTACCCTCGTAGAGGAATAGCCTGCTTTTCTCCTTCCATATCTGCTTGGCTTCCTCTGGAGCGTCCGGGGGAGGGCTAGTGTCTGCCTGGGTTAACAGGTCTTTCACCAGGCGAACTGCAGGGTCACTATCTTGCATTTCAGCCCAGCCGTGGTGGGGTAAGGGGTTGAACATGACGGTGGTTAGGTCTTTGTCTTTTACTCGGTGAGAATACTGAGTGGCCCCATACCGATGGAACGCAGGGAGCTCTATTTCCTCCAGCTCTTCCGAGTTTTCTTCTCCTTCGGGTAGGTGAGGCATTCTTGATAGGGCGTCTGCGTTGGCGTTGGTCCTGCCTGCCCGGTATTTGATTGTGAAGTCATAATTGGATAGCCGGGCCATCCACCGCTGTTCTAGGGCATCTAGTCTTGCATTGTCCAGGTGTGTCAGCGGGTTGTTGTCCGTGTACACAGTGAACTTTGCGGAGGCCAGGTAATGCTTAAACCGTTCTGTGACGGCCCACACCACTGCCAAGAATTCTAGCTTGAAGGAGCTGTAATTCTCCGGGTTTCTTTCAGTGGGCCTCAGCTTCCGGCTGGCGTACACGATCACCCTTTCTCTGCCCTGCTGGTTCTGTGACAGTACGGCTCCCAGCCCCACATTGCTGGCGTCTGTGTGGAGGATAAAAGGCTGGCCTTAATCGGGGTAGACCAGGATCTCATCCCCCGTGAGGACCATCTTCAACTGGCGGAAGGACTCCTCTTCCAGCTTGTCCCACTTGAAGGGTGGCTTGTGACTTCTGGATTTAGACTGGCCTATCAGGAGGTACTGCATTGGAGCTGCCATCTTTGAGAACCCGGGGATGAACCTTCGGTAGTAGCCTACCAACCCGAGGAATTGCCTCACTTCTTTGATGTTAGAGGGGCTTGGCCAGCTCTTGATGGCTGTAACCTTGTCGGGGTCGTGGGCTACTCCCTCTGCACTCACCACGTGTCCTAGGTACTGGACCTTCGGTTTCAACAGGTGACACTTTGAGGGTTTCACCTTCAGGCCATAGCCTGCCAGGGCTTCGAACACCTCTGCCAGGTGTTTTAGATGGTCCTCGTAGGTCTTCGAATAGACGATCACGTCGTCCAGGTAAAGTAGGACCGTCTCGAAGTTTCGGTGCCGTAGACAGCATTCCATCAGCCTCTGGAAGGTCCCTGGTGCGTTGCAGAGCCCAAAGGGCGTACAGTTGAATTCACTCAATCCCATCGGGGTGATGAAGGCGGTCTTCTCCTTGTCAGCCTCTGCCACAGGAACCTGCCAGTACCCGCTAGTAAGGTCCAAAGTAGAGAAGAAGTTAGCTGATTTTAGGACTGCTAAAGACTCCTCTACCCTAGGTAACGGGTACGCGTCTTTATGGGTGATACGATTGATTTGTCTATAGTCCACGCACATTCTCATGGTACCGTCTTTCTTTTTTACCAGAACCAAGGGGGCTGCCCAGGGGCTACAGCTATCTCTAATGACCCCAGCTTCTTTCATTTCTCTCAGCATGCCCTTTGCGTTCTGATAATGTGCAGGGGGTACAGGTCTGTGTCTCTCTTTTATCGGTGGGTGACTCCCCGTGGGGATGTGGTGTTCTACTCCCTTTACTCGGCCGAAGTCTAGCGGGTGCTTACTAAAAATTCTCTCGTACTCCTGAACCACCCGGTAGACTCCTTGTTTTTGGTGCAGGGGAGTAGAGTCAGCACCCACATGTCGTTTCTGGCACCAGTCCTCCTTGTGTTTCTGGGAGCCATTACCCTCCATCGGGGAAGATGGAGGCAAGGGTTCCACTACCCTGATAGCATTGTGTTCGACGGCAAACAATTTGGCTAGTGTAGCGTACCGGGGCAAGTGTACTTCCCTTTCCCCGATGTTTAAGATCCGGACGGGCACCCTTCCATGGCGGACATCAACCACCCCCCTGGCTGTCAAAATGGTGGGCCTGCTGTCTGAGTACACGGGTTCTTCCATGGCTTGGTAGTCTCTCCCTCTTAACCTGATTGCAGTCCGACACCAGATCATCATTTCACTTTTGGGAGGCATGGCAATGGGGAACGGGTCGCTCATCCTCACGCTACTGATCTCACCACCAGACAGTTCTACCTGTTGCCGTCTCATCAGGGCTCTTATCTCTTTCTGGAGGACCCTCTGTTGGCTGGAGCTCGCATTCATCGCCACCTGCTGCAAAATCACAATTACTTCTGAAAGACAGTTTTCAATCACATTAGTACCCAAGGTTATTTTAGGGTGACTTTCACGACGGTCAATGTCCACAATGATCACTCCCTGTGCCGGCAGTTCAACCTTACCAATCTTGATAGTCATCTCTCTGAACCCGACCTGCGGCACGGGTTGGCCATTGCTGGCGATGATGCTTAAGTCATCGTCTGGATAACGTGTTATATCAGTGTCACTCCAGTACTGCTTGAAAAGTACGAAGGGGATGGTAGTCACTTGAGACCCGGTGTCCAGTAGTGCACTCATGGGGATACCGTCCAGCACTACGGGTAAGACCGGGCATCCCACACGTACTTATCGCACCAATTAGACGGGCCTGATGACCTTATGCCTGGGGGTTGGCCCTCTGCCCCAGGTCAGACCCATTTAAAGTACAGTACCTGACTATGTGTCCTGGCTGGCTGCAACGGCGGCAAATCGGCTGTCCATCCTCGGTGTAACGGTCGGCGGGCCTCCCTCTGAACGACGGGATCCTCCTCTGTCGACGTCACGGGACATCCTCCGGACTGGAAGCCAGCTTGATTGGTCTTGATGGTTCCATCTGCAACGACTGTACGGTCCTGGTCAATGCAGCCACACTCTTGGTTAATTCTTGGACCTGATGGCGCAGGTTGGCAGGCTGGGATGGATTTAGGGCCTGCGCATCAGCCCCCACAAAGTCTGCGGGGTAGGGCGCCGCCCCCTGGTGGTAAGTGATGGCAGGGCGCCGGGAAACTACAGCGCCACCTGGTGCGGGTTCTCGGAGCACCCGGATGGCCCTATCTTTGAACTGCGCAAAAGTCAAATCGGGGTTCTATAGGGCCATGAGGCGCAGCTGGGTTCTGTGGGCGCTGGACAGCAGACTTCTATGAACTGGTCAGTCAACAGTTTATGGGTGTCCTGCACGCTGCCAGGGTCAGCTTGCTTAATTGCTCCCAGAGCTTCTTGCAGGTTCAAGGCATAGTCTCTGATACTATCTTGGGCTCGCTGCTTACAGCCATAGAATCACATTTTGATTTCTGCTGAGGTACGGGTATCAAAGGTACTCCGCAGCCGGGTCAGAATGTCCTTTACAGTCCTTTTCTCCTCATCTGACCATGATTTCACTTCCCGCTGGGCTGCACCGGTTAGCTGCCCCGTCAGAATGCTCACTTTCTGTTCTTCTGTCAGGGGATAAACTTTAAATAAACTGTGCAGTCTTTCCTTAAAGTCAGTTAATGTATGGGATTCCCCTGAGTATTGGGGCAGCCAGGCTGCTCCGGGGATGTAGGGCATGGAGAACGGCATCACCGCTGCAGCAGCCACGCTGGTGGTAGAAGGTCCCACCGCGTCCGTCATCTTCCTCCCCCCTAGTTAACCGTGGCCTACCTTCCGTTGATCCTCTTCTGTAGGCCGCGGCTCCGCTGGTGCTGCTCCGGGCGAGGACCTTGCGTCGCGTCCTGGTGACGTCAGCGTCGCTCTCTCTCTTTCCAGGACCTTTAGCAGCATCGGTGCGTAGGGCGGGGCTTCAGGTCTCGCGCGGTTTGAACGTCCACGCCCCTCTTCTTCCCGCACGGCGTCCTGAAGATGGCGTCCGATGGCGGGAAAACGGCTGAAGATGGCGGGAAATGACTGAAGATGGCAGGAAATCTCTTTTTAAGGTATGTGTACAGTCTTTTTCAGGCGCGCAATACCCGTTTGTGGCGGGTTGGTCACAATCCTGCCGACTACGCCAAAGCTGACTCGCCCCCTGGGCCGTGGGGCACCCGGAACCGGGCTTCAGTGCAATGTTAGGGGTAGTAGTGGCAACCCGATCCCGTGGCTCAGGGTGGTCAGACCAAATGCTGTGGCAGTCTATTTGTAGGGTTTTGAATGTCCGACTACGCCACCCGTGGATTGCGGTCAGGGATGACCACCGCTGCAAGGCAGACCGCTGAGGCTGATGTTGGTATGCAGCATAGGGATAGGATAACTACCCACGGGAAGAGTGTAGCCTCAGGGCAGTGTAATAGGATGCTGGGGGTGATGGTGCAGGCCGCATTAATAAGGGTTCAGAGTCTGCTTCAAACAGTCCAGGTTCTTTATTGTAGTTAGTACTAATGACCCAACAGGAGTACAGGGTAGGAATGGGCCCGGGTGTCTGAGAGCATTCGGACAAGCCCCACGGGTCAGGGTGAGTGGGTAGGCCTACTGTTCTCTCTCTGCCCTTGCTGACTATCCCCCTTTTCGTGGTGTGATAGCCCACGTCCCTGAGCTGGCCGTGTACTTCGCCTGTATGGCTTGCGACTCGGGCCTTAGGTACCTGTTGCTTTTCCGTGCTGTACTGGTCCCTCTGTGTGGCGGAGCCTCCAGGCTTCTTAGGCCAAGGAACCTCAAATCCCTTGCGGGTTGATTATCTGCTGCCGGGCTTGCAACCCTGACAGCCTCGGACCCCAGTGTCCGGTTGTGTAGTTCTCTCTCGGCCAGGACCGGCTCTCGTCGCCTCTGTCCCTGGCTCACTGCTGCTCCTCTGCCTCCCGGACTCCTAAGCTGCTGCTGATCTGTCCCTTTCCTCTGGGAACCCTTCTGGATGCTTCAGAAGTGGGTCCTGGTCTCTCTAACCCTGCCCTCAGTTCCAGCTTTTATAGGGGCAGCCTGCTCCCCCTACTAGCCTGGGACAGGAGGTGCTGCATGCTAATGGTCCCTGACCAGGGAACCTCCCTCCTGCTCTCAGATACAGCCTTTAATATTTGTGGCATCCAGGCCTGGGGTGACACATTCCCCCCTAGTAAATTTTAGTACTCCGGGACTAAGCAAGAAACACAAATACAGGGTATAAGTGCATGACCATAAACACAACAGGGAAGGAAATAACAAACAACAGCACATATTGAGTTCTTTAGGTCACCCCAGGCTCCCTCCTGCTCTCAGACATAGGCGGATTATGATGAGGGCAATCCGGGTTACCGCCCGGGGCCCCGAGCCTGCAGGGGGCCCGCGGCTCCGGGCGGGGTGTCTAATGCCGGATTGCCCTCATTATATGTGCGGGCCGCCGCGGCACATACCGGTAGCAGTGGTGGGAGGGGGGGCCCCGGACCGCTCCCCCAGCAGCGGCGCACGGCCGCTACTTCTTCATCGGCCGGGCCAGCACTGCAGCAGTTAACTTCCCTGTGCTGGCCCGGCCACGTAACTGCTAGGAGACACGGCCCTGTGCTCGGCCATGTCTCCTAGCTGTGACGTCACGCAGTGCGCGCCCGGCCTGCACTGCTACAACGGAGAAGTCGGAGCAGGCAGGAGGAATGGAGCCGGGGGATGGTGAGTCTGTGTGTGTATGTGTATGTGTGTATGTGTGTGTGTGTGTGTGTGCAGGCAGATATCATTGTGTGATGTCTGTTTATATGTATTTTTGTGTTTCAAATGTGTTTATGCGTGTATGTACGTGTCTGTATATGTTTGTGTGTGTGCGTGACTGCATGCGTGACTGCGTGCAGCCTCCTGCTGAGTATAGTTGGCGCCGTGCGGCCTCCTGCTGTCTCTGGGGGGAGTGCCGTGCGGCCTCCCACTATGTATAGATGGCGCCGTGCGGCCTCCCGCTGTGTATAGATGGTGCTGTGCGGCCCCCTGCTGTGTATAGATGGCGCTGTGCGGCCCTCTGCTGTGTATAGATGGCGCCGTGCGGCCCCCTGCTGTGTATAGATGGTGCCATGCGGCCCCCTGCTGTGTATAGATGGTACCGTGCGGCCCCCTGCTGTGTATAGATGGTACCGTGCGGCCCCCTGCTGTGTATAGATGGCGCCGTGCGGCCCCCTGCTGTGTATAGATGGCGCCTTGCGGCCCCATGCTGTGTATAGATGGCGCCGTGCGGCCCCCTGCTGTGTATAGATGGCGCCGTGCGGCCTCCTGCTGTGTATAGATGGTGCCGTGCGGCCTCCTGCTGTGTATAGATGGCGCCGTGCGGCCTCCTGCTGAGTATAGATGGCGCCGTGCGGCCTCCTGCTGAGTATAGATGGCGCCGTGCGGCCTCCCGCTGTGTATAGATGGCTACGTGCGGCCTCCCGTTGTGTATAGATGGCTACGTGCGGCCTCCCGCTGTGTATAGATGGCTACGTGCGGCCTCCTGCTGTGTATAGATGGCACCGTGCAGCCTCCCGCTGTGTATAGATGGCTACGTGTGCTCAATATTGAGTCATACAATTAATGTAAGGCTATGAGCCCACGATACAGAAATGTTCCGGATTTTTTTGAGCGTTTCTTCATCTCCCTGGCAGAAAAAACGCATGCGGATTTTACATGCGGATTGTACATGCGGATTTTACATGCGGATTGTACATGCGTTTTCCTGCCAGGGACATGCGGATGTGAAGCGTTCTTCACTTGCATTTCCGCATGCGGGTTGACAAGCGCTTTCCAAGCGATTTTAGCATCACTTGGAAAGTGCTTGACAACTTGGTCACACTATATAAATCCATGCAATCAGAAAAGAATGGTAAAAAATAAAAAATATATACTTACCTTCTGATGGCCTGCCGACCTCAGCGGTCGCGTGACCCGTCACCTGACTAAATGACGTCATGGCAGGTCCTTTTCAGACCGTCGCGAGCAACCGGCAAGCCAGGACGCATCGGATAAAGACACCGGGGGCCATCAGAAGGTAAGTATAATATTTATTTTTTATTTTATTCTTTTTTTACAGGTTCCATGGTACCCGGGTCCAGAGGAGAGTCTCCTGTCCTCCACACCCGGGTACCATAAGCACATTGAAACGCATGGATTCTGCATGTACAGATGCAGTGATGCGGATTCCATGCGTTCTAATGCAAGTCAATGGCGGCGAAAACGCTGCGCTTCCGCAAAATAATTGGTAATGCTGCGGATTTTTCCGCAATGATAATCGGCAGCATGTACACAGCACATGCGGATTATCATTGGGGAACATGGCAGACCTTCTACCAAGCGTTTTTTAAGTGGTTCTGCAGCGGAATTGCCGCTGCGGAAACGCTTAAAAAGCGCATAGTGGGCACACAACCTAAAAAAAATATTCTAATTAATATTGTGCCAAATTAATTTCACGTGAACTATCACATGATCTATCACAGGGGATCATGTGACATGTCATGTGATAAATCCGGTGTGTGTGTGTGGGGGGGGGGGGCGGCGCCTTCTAAACTGCCCGGGGCCCTTGCTACTCTTAATCCACCCCTGCTCTCAGACACAGCCTTTAATATTTGTGGCATCCAGGCCTGGGGTGACACATTCCCCCTTAGTAAATTTTAGTACTCCGGGACTAAACAAGAAACACAAATACAGGGTATAAGTGCATGACCATAAACACAACAGGGAAGGAAATAACAAACAACAGCACATATTGAGTTCTTTAGGTCACAGTGTGGTCTGTGACCGGGTGTCCATATCACCACAAAAGAAGAGGGTCACAGTATGATCCGTGACCGGGTGTCCATTTCACCCAATAAGGCGAAGTTTTTAAGCGATGTGGGGACCTGTCTCCATAAACCCCAAGTTCCTGGCCTTGGGCGTGATGACAAGGCTGAGCTACCTACTTTGGGCCACAAAGGGGGCCACGCCGGACAGGTTTTTCTTCTGTGGCCAACTTCACAAGAGGGCACCAGGTGCAACTATCTACATGGCAGTTCCGGTTATTCACTGTCCATAACCTGTCAGTCCATTGCATCTAGGAAAACTGGAGAAACATTATTAATAACCAGGGTACAAACATAACACATTAAATATATACATTATACATTTAGATCTTCCAGCGAGCTGGTATTTGACCCCTAGTGCTCCGGGTTGACCTCCGTAACCCATTGTCTGGTGGTGGTCTAACCTGGCTTTCCCCACTAGTATTAAGGGTACAGCTACTAGCTGGGTTTACAGGCAGGGCAGGCAGCTGTCTGTGGGTCCTTTGGCTTACCGCAGGCATGGCAGGCTCACTGTCAGCAGAGGGTTGACTCTCCTCCGCTGCTGGCAAGGGTTCTTCTGCCTCGGGGGCTGCTTGTTCTTCTTGTTCTTCCTGCTCTCCTGTAGGCTCTTGCTGGGTAGGCTGAAGGAAGTGTAGGACGGGTACCACTATGGCATCGTTTACTCGAGTCCAGGTGCGGGGGAACTCTCCGAGAACTGTGCTGATCATTTCTTCCTTGTCCTCAGCGGGTTCAAGGTCATCTTGATCTTCACTTGGACTCTGCAGTTTTAGGTGGTCTCTGTAGACAGTGCTAGTGGTTTCTCCTCCATCCTTGGTAATTACACATACCGTCGGGTTGTTGTGGTCGGACTGCAGTACTGTGTATGGGTCTCTCTCCTACTGGTCGTCCAGCTTGTGAAGCCTTCTCTTCCACTTCAGGACCTGCTCACCAGGTTCCAGGGGACCAGCAGGGGCGTTTTGGTTGAAGAGCCTCTCTTGCTTTTCTCTCGCTTGAGCCAGACTCCTCTCCACACTCTCCTGTACCTTCTTGTACTGTAGCCGCCGTTCCGTATCCCAGTCCGCGTCTGGGGAGGTGTCCTCGGGTGTCAGGACTCCCATCTCCAGGTCTATCGGCAGCTTACCTGGTCTTGCGCGCATCAGGTAAGCCGGGGTGCAATTTGTAGCATTCACAGGGATATGGTTGTACAAGTCTATTAGGTCTGCCAGCTTCTCCGGCCACAGGCTGCGTTCTTTCAGGGGCAACGTCTTGAGGAGATCAATGACGATATTGTTCATTTTCTCACACAACCCGTTGGTTTGCGGGTGGTAAGGCGTTGTCCGAATTTTCCTACAGCCGTAGAGGTTGCAGAACTCCTGGAATACTTCAGCCTCAAACGCTGGACCTTGATCTGTCAAGGCCTGTTCCGGATACCCGTGTGGACGGCAGAAGTGTTGCTGGAAGGCTCTGGCCGCTGTTTGGGCTGTCAGGTCTTTAACAGGAACCACCACCTGGAACCGGGAGTAATGGTCCACAATCGTGAGGGCATAGATGTAGCCGGACCGGCTTGGAGCCAACTTCACATGGTCCAGAGCTACCAACTCAAGAGGCTGCCTGGTGACGATGGGCCTCAAGGGTGTCTTCTGGCTGGTACGGTCCTTCCTTCTGAGGTGGCATGGGCCACAGTCCCTGCTCCACTTCTCTATGGCCCCTCTCATACCGATCCAGTAGAACCGATCTCTCAGTAGGAACTCCAGTTTCTTCCACCCGAAGTGTCCCGCTCTGTCATGGTAGGCCTCCAGGACCATTGCTGCATCTCGCCTTGGGACCACTACCTGCCAGGTCAGTTCGTGCGTCCGGTAGTTGACAAGCCTTCTGCTCAGCTTACCCTCGTAGAGGAATAGCCTGCTTTTCTCCTTCCATATCTGCTTGGCTTCCTCTGGAGCGTCCGGGCCAGGGCTAGCGTCTGCCTGGGTTAACAGGTCTTTCACCAGGCGAACTGCAGGGTCACTATCTTGCATTTCAGCCCAGCCGTGGTGGGGTAAGGGGTTGAACATGACGGTGGTTAGGTCTTTGTCTTTTACTCGGTGAGAATACTGAGTGGCCCCATACCGATGGAACGCAGGGAGCTCTATTTCCTCCAGCTCTTCCGAGTTTTCTTCTCCTTCAGGTAGGTGAGGCATTCTTGATAGGGCGTCTGCGTTGGCGTTGGTCCTGCCTGCCCGGTATTTGATTGTGAAGTCATAATTGGATAGCCGGGCCATCCACCGCTGTTCTAGGGCATCTAGTCTTGCATTGTCCAGGTGTGTCAGCGGGTTGTTGTCCGTGTACACAGTGAACTTTGCGGAGGCCAGGTAATGCTTAAACCGTTCTGTGACGGCCCACACCACTGCCAAGAATTCTAGCTTGAAGGAGCTGTAATTCTCCGGGTTTCTTTCAGTGGGCCTCAGCTTCCGGCTGGCGTACACGATCACCCTTTCTCTGCCCTGCTGGTTCTGTGACAGTACGGCTCCCAGCCCCACATTGCTGGCGTCTGTGTGGAGGATAAAAGGCTGGCCTTAATCGGGGTAGACCAGGATCTCATCCCCCGTGAGGGCCATCTTCAACTGGCGGAAGGACTCCTCTTCCAGCTTGTCCCACTTGAAGGGTGGCTTGTGACTTCTGGATTTAGACTGGCCTATCAGGAGGTACTGCATTGGAGCTGCCATCTTTGAGAACCCGGGGATGAACCTTCGGTAGTAGCCTACCAACCCGAGGAATTGCCTCACTTCTTTGATGTTAGAGGGGCTTGGCCAGCTCTTGATGGCTGTAACCTTGTCGGGGTCGTGGGCTACTCCCTCTGCACTCACCACGTGTCCTAGGTACTGGACCTTCGGTTTCAACAGGTGACACTTTGAGGGTTTCACCTTCAGGCCATAGCCTGCCAGGGCTTCGAACACCTCTGCCAGGTGTTTTAGATGGTCCTCGTAGGTCTTCGAATAGACGATCACGTCGTCCAGGTAAAGTAGGACCGTCTCGAAGTTTCGGTGCCGTAGACAGCATTCCATCAGCCTCTGGAAGGTCCCTGGTGCGTTGCAGAGCCCAAAGGGGTGATGAAGGCGGTCTTCTCCTTGTCAGCCTCTGCCACAGGAACCTGCCAGTACCCGCTAGTAAGGTCCAAAGTAGAGAAGAAGTTAGCTGATTTTAGGACTGCTAAAGACTCCTCTACCCTAGGTAACGGGTACGCGTCTTTATGGGTGATACGATTGATTTGTCTATAGTCCACGCACATTCTCATGGTACCGTCTTTCTTTTTTACCAGAACCAAGGGGGCTGCCCAGGGGCTACAGCTATCTCTAATGACCCCAGCTTCTTTCATTTCTCTCAGCATGCCCTTTGCGTTCTGATAATGTGCAGGGGGTACAGGTCTGTGTCTCTCTTTTATCGGTGGGTGACTCCCCGTGGGGATGTGGTGTTCTACTCCTTTTACTCGGCCGAAGTCTAGCGGGTGCTTACTAAAAATTCTCTCGTACTCCTGAACCACCCGGTAGACTCCTTGTTTTTGGTGCAGGGGAGTAGAGTCAGCACCCACATGTCGTTTCTGGCACCAGTCCTCCTTGTGTTTCTGGGAGCCATTACCCTCCATCGGGGAAGATGGAGGCAAGGGTTCCACTACCCTGATAGCATTGTGTTCGACGGCAAACAATTTGGCTAGTGTAGCGTACCGGGGCAAGTGTACTTCCCTTTCCCCGATGTTTAAGATCCGGACGGGCACCCTTCCATGGCGGACATCAACCACCCCCCTGGCTGTCAAAATGGTGGGCCTGCTGTCTGAGTACACGGGTTCTTCCATGGCTTGGTAGTCTCTCCCTCTTAACCTGATTGCAGTCCGACACCAGATCATCATTTCACTTTTGGGAGGCATGACAATGGGGAACGGGTCGCTCATCCTCACGCTACTGATCTCACCACCAGACAGTTCTACCTGTTGCCGTCTCATCAGGGCTCTTATCTCTTTCTGGAGGACCCTCTGTTGGCTGGAGCTCGCATTCATCGCCACCTGCTGCAAAATCACAATTACTTCTGAAAGACAGTTTTCAATCACATTAGTACCCAAGGTTATTTTAGGGTGACTTTCACGACGGTCAATGTCCACAATGATCACTCCCTGTGCCGGCAGTTCAACCTTACCAATCTTGATAGTCATCTCTCTGAACCCGACCTGCGGCACGGGTTGGCCATTGCTGGCGATGATGCTTAAGTCATCGTCTGGATAACGTGTTATATCAGTGTCACTCCAGTACTGCTTGAAAAGTACGAAGGGGATGGTAGTCACTTGAGACCCGGTGTCCAGTAGTGCACTCATGGGGATACCGTCCAGCACTACGGGTAAGACCGGGCATCCCACACGTACTTATCGCACCAATTAGACGGGCCTGATGACCTTATGCCTGGGGGTTGGCCCTCTGCCCCAGGTCAGACCCATTTAAAGTACAGTACCTGACTATGTGTCCTGGCTGGCTGCAACGGCGGCAAATCGGCTGTCCATCCTCGGTGTAACGGTCGGCGGGCCTCCCTCTGAACGACGGGATCCTCCTCTGTCGACGTCACGGGACATCCTCCGGACTGGAAGCCAGCTTGATTGGTCTTGATGGTTCCATCTGCAACGACTGTACGGTCCTGGTCAATGCAGCCACACTCTTGGTTAATTCTTGGACCTGATGGCGCAGGTTGGCAGGCTGGGATGGATTTAGGGCCTGCGCATCAGCCCCCACAAAGTCTGCGGGGTAGGGCGCCGCCCCCTGGTGGTAAGTGATGGCAGGGCGCCGGGAAACTACAGCGCCACCTGGTGCGGGTTCTCGGAGCACCCGGATGGCCCTGTCTTTGAACTGCGCAAAAGTCAATCGGGGTTCTATAGGGCCATGAGGCGCAGCTGGGTTCTGTGGGCGCTGGACAGCAGACTTCTATGAACTGGTCAGTCAACAGTTTATGGGTGTCCTGCACGCTGCCAGGGTCAGCTTGCTTAATTGCTCCCAGAGCTTCTTGCAGGTTCAAGGCATAGTCTCTGATACTATCTTGGGCTCGCTGCTTACAGCCATAGAATCACATTTTGATTTCTGCTGAGGTACGGGTATCAAAGGTACTCCGCAGCCGGGTCAGAATGTCCTTTACAGTCCTTTTCTCCTCATCTGACCATGATTTCACTTCCCGCTGGGCTGCACCGGTTAGCTGCCCCGTCAGAATGCTCACTTTCTGTTCTTCTGTCAGGGGATAAACTTTAAATAAACTGTGCAGTCTTTCCTTAAAGTCAGTTAATGTATGGGATTCCCCTGAGTATTGGGGCAGCCAGGCTGCTCCGGGGATGTAGGGCATGGAGAACGGCATCACCGCTGCAGCAGCCACGCTGGTGGTAGAAGGTCCCACCGCGTCCGTCATCTTCCTCCCCCCTAGTTAACCGTGGCCTACCTTCCGTTGATCCTCTTCCGTAGGCCGCGGCTCCGCTGGTGCTGCTCCGGGCGAGGACCTTGCGTCACGTCCTGGTGACGTCAGCGTCGCTCTCTCTCTTTCCAGGACCTTTAGCAGCGTCGGTGCGTAGGGCGGGGCTTCAGGTCTCGCGCGGTTTGAACGTCCACGCCCCTCTTCTTCCCGCACGGCGTCCTGAAGATGGCGTCCGATAGCGGGAAAACGGCTGAAGATGGCGGGAAATGACTGAAGATGGCAGGAAATCTCTTTTTAAGGTATGTGTACAGTCTTTTTCAGGCGCGCAATACCCGTTTGTGGCGGGTTGGTCACAATCCTGCCGACTACGCCAAAGCTGACTCGCCCCCTGGGCCGTGGGGCACCCGGAACCGGGCTTCAGTGCAATGTTAGGGGTAGTAGTGGCAACCCGATCCCGTGGCTCAGGGTGGTCAGACCAAATGCTGTGGCAGTCTATTTGTAGGGTTTTGAATGTCCGACTACGCCACCCGTGGATTGCGGTCAGGGATGACCACCGCTGCAAGGCAGACCGCTGAGGCTGATGTTGGTATGCAGCATAGGGATAGGATAACTACCCACGGGAAGAGTGTAGCCTCAGGGCAGTGTAATAGGATGCTGGGGGTGATGGTGCAGGCCGCATTAATAAGGGTTCAGAGTCTGCTTCAAACAGTCCAGGTTCTTTATTGTAGTTAGTACTAATGACCCAACAGGAGTACAGGGTAGGAATGGGCCCGGGTGTCTGAGAGCATTCGGACAAGCCCCACTGGTCAGGGTGAGTGGGTAGGCCTACTGTTCTCTCTCTGCCCTTGCTGACTATCCCCCTTTTCGTGGTGTGATAGCCCACGTCCCTGAGCTGGCCGTGTACTTCGCCTGTATGGCTTGCGACTCGGGCCTTAGGTACCTGTTGCTTTTCCGTGCTGTACTGGTCCCTCTGTGTGGCGGAGCCTCCAGGCTTCTTAGGCCAAGGAACCTGAAATCCCTTGCGGGTTGATTATCTGCTGCCGGGCTTGCAACCCTGACAGCCTCGGACCCCAGTGTCCGGTTGTGTAGTTCTCTCTCGGCCAGGACCGGCTCTCGTCGCCTCTGTCCCTGGCTCACTGCTGCTCCTCTGCCTCCCGGACTCCTAAGCTGCTGCTGACCTGTCCCTTTCCTCTGGGAACCCTTCTGGATGCTTCAGAAGTGGGTCCTGGTCTCTCTAACCCTGCCCTCAGTTCCAGCTTTTATAGGGGCAGCCTGCTCCCCCTACTAGCCTGGGACAGGAGGTGCTGCATGCTAATGGTCCCTGACCAGGGAACCTCCCTCCTGCTCTCAGATACAGCCTTTAATATTTGTGGCATCCAGGCCTGGGGTGACACATTCCCCCCTAGTAAATTTTAGTACTCCGGGACTAAGCAAGAAACACAAATACAGGGTATAAGTGCATGACCATAAACACAACAGGGAAGGAAATAACAAACAACAGCACATATTGAGTTCTTTAGGTCACCCCAGGCTCCCTCCTGCTCTCAGACATAGGCGGATTATGATGAGGGCAATCCGGGTTACCGCCCGGGGCCCCGAGCCTGCAGGGGGCCCGCGGCTCCGGGCGGGGTGTCTAATGCCGGATTGCCCTCATTATATGTGCGGGCCGCCGCGGCACATACCGGTAGCAGTGGTGGGAGGGGGGGCCCCGGACCGCTCCCCCAGCAGCGGCGCACGGCCGCTACTTCTTCATCGGCCGGGCCAGCACTGCAGCAGTTAACTTCCCTGTGCTGGCCCGGCCACGTAACTGCTAGGAGACACGGCCCTGTGCTCGGCCATGTCTCCTAGCTGTGACGTCACGCAGTGCGCGCCCGGCCTGCACTGCTACAACGGAGAAGTCGGAGCAGGCAGGAGGAATGGAGCCGGGGGATGGTGAGTCTGTGTGTGTATGTGTATGTATGTGTGTGTGTGTGTGTGTGTGTGTGTGCAGGCAGATATCATTGTGTGATGTCTGTTTATATGTATTTTTGTGTTTCAAATGTGTTTATGCGTGTATGTACGTGTCTGTATATGTTTGTGTGTGTGCGTGACTGCATGCGTGACTGCGTGCAGCCTCCTGCTGAGTATAGTTGGCGCCGTGCGGCCTCCTGCTGTCTCTGGGGGGAGTGCCGTGCGGCCTCCCACTATGTATAGATGGCGCCGTGCGGCCTCCCGCTGTGTATAGATGGTGCTGTGCGGCCCCCTGCTGTGTATAGATGGCGCTGTGCGGCCCTCTGCTGTGTATAGATGGCGCCGTGCGGCCCCCTGCTGTGTATAGATGGTGCCATGCGGCCCCCTGCTGTGTATAGATGGTACCGTGCGGCCCCCTGCTGTGTATAGATGGTACCGTGCGGCCCCCTGCTGTGTATAGATGGCGCCGTGCGGCCCCCTGCTGTGTATAGATGGCGCCTTGCGGCCCCATGCTGTGTATAGATGGCGCCGTGCGGCCCCCTGCTGTGTATAGATGGCGCCGTGCGGCCTCCTGCTGTGTATAGATGGTGCCGTGCGGCCTCCTGCTGTGTATAGATGGCGCCGTGCGGCCTCCTGCTGAGTATAGATGGCGCCGTGCGGCCTCCTGCTGAGTATAGATGGCGTCGTGCGGCCTCCTGCTGTCTCTGGGGGGGGCGCCGTGCGGCCTCCCGCTGTGTATAGATGGCGCCGTGCGGCCTCCTGCTGTGTATAGATGGCGCCGTGCGGCCTCCCGCTGTGTATAGATGGCGCCGTGCGGCCTCCTGCTGTGTATAGATGGTGCCGTGCGGCCTCCTGCTGTGTATAGATGGCGCCGTGCGGCCCCCTGCTGTGTATAGATGGCGCCGTGCGGCCTCCTGCTGTGTATAGATGGTGCCGTGCGGCCTCCTGCTGTGTATAGATGGCGCCGTGCGGCCTCCTGCTGAGTATAGATGGCGCCGTGCGGCCTCCTGCTGAGTATAGATGGCGTCGTGCGGCCTCCTGCTGTCTCTGGGGGGGGCGCCGTGCGGCCTCCCGCTGTGTATAGATGGCGCCGTGCGGCCTCCTGCTGTGTATAGATGGCGCCGTGCGGCCTCCCGCTGTGTATAGATGGCTACGTGCGGCCTCCCGTTGTGTATAGATGGCTACGTGCGGCCTCCCGCTGTGTATAGATGGCTACGTGCGGCCTCCTGCTGTGTATAGATGGCACCGTGCAGCCTCCCGCTGTGTATAGATGGCTACGTGTGCTCAATATTGAGTCATACAATTAATGTAAGGCTATGAGCCCACGATACAGAAATGTTCCGGATTTTTTTGAGCGTTTCTTCATCTCCCTGGCAGAAAAAACGCATGCGGATTTTACATGCGGATTGTACATGCGGATTTTACATGCGGATTGTACATGCGTTTTCCTGCCAGGGACATGCGGATGTGAAGCGTTCTTCACTTGCATTTCCGCATGCGGGTTGACAAGCGCTTTCCAAGCGATTTTAGCATCACTTGGAAAGTGCTTGACAACTTGGTCACACTATATAAATCCATGCAATCAGCATGGATTTATATAGTGTGACCGTAAAAGAATGGTAAAAAATAAAAAATATATACTTACCTTCTGATGGCCTGCCGACCTCAGCGGTCGCGTGACCCGTCACCTGACTAAATGACGTCATGGCAGGTCCTTTTCAGACCGTCGCGAGCAACCGGCAAGCCAGGACGCATCGGATAAAGACACCGGGGGCCATCAGAAGGTAAGTATAATATTTATTTTTTATTTTATTCTTTTTTTACAGGTTCCATGGTACCCGGGTCCAGAGGAGAGTCTCCTGTCCTCCACACCCGGGTACCATAAGCACATTGAAACGCATGGATTCTGCATGTACAGATGCAGTGATGCGGATTCCATGCGTTCTAATGCAAGTCAATGGCGGCGAAAACGCTGCGCTTCCGCAAAATAATTGGTAATGCTGCGGATTTTTCCGCAATGATAATCCGCAGCATGTACACAGCACATGCGGATTATCATTGGGGAACATGGCAGACCTTCTACCAAGCGTTTTTTAAGTGGTTCTGCAGCGGAATTGCCGCTGCGGAAACGCTTAAAAAGCGCATAGTGGGCACACAGCCTAAAATAAATATTCTAATTAATATTGTGCCAAATTAATTTCACGTGAACCATCACATGATCTATCACAGGGGATCATGTGACATGTCATGTGATAAATCCGGTGTGTGGGGGGGGGAGGGGGGGGGCGGCGCCTTCTAAACTGCCCGGGGCCCTTGCTACTCTTAATCCACCCCTGCTCTCAGACACAGCCTTTAATATTTGTGGCATCCAGGCCTGGGGTGACACAGATGCATAAATAATAGACTGCTCAAAAAAATAAAGGGAACACTTAAACAACAGAATATAATTCCAAGTAAATCAAACTTCTGTGAAATCAAACTGTCCACTTAGGAAGCAACACTGATTGACAATCAATTTCACATGCTATTGTGCAAATGGAATAGACAATAGATGGAAATTATTGGCAATTATCAAGACACCCTCAATAAAGGAGTGGTCCTGCAGGTGCGGACCACAGACTGATGTTTTGGTCACCTTTGAATGTTGGTTGTGCTTTCACACTCGTGGTAGCATGAGACGGACTCTACAACCCATAGAAGTTGCTCAGGTACTGCAGCTCATCCAGGATGGCACATCAATGCGAGCTGTGGCAAGAAGGTTTGCTGTGTCTGTCAGCGTAGTGTCCAGAGGCTGAAGGCGCTACCAGGAGACAGGTCAGTACACCAGGAGACGTGGAGGGGGCCTCCGCCTTTTTGCAACGAGGAACAGGAGGAGCACTGCCAGAGCCCTGCAAAATTACCTGCAGCAGGCTACAAATGTGCATGTGTCTGCACAAACGGTTAGAAACCGACTCCATGAGGGTGGTATGAGGGCCCAACGTGTTATGATCTGCAACATGTACTAAGGAAAGATAAGGGAAAACTATCCCTACAGTAGAACTAAGCTGAATCCCTACGATGTAGCGGGCTGCCTGTCCCTAACGAACAGACCCGCCTTAGTCCTCGGCTAGTCTGAACGAAGACCTATAGCATAAGGGGAGAGGTCCCTAAAAGAACTAAGGACTGGGACAAAAATGGGACACCTCCTAAACAGAGAAGTTGTTGCAGAACACAAAAAGACAAACAGACAAAAAAATACTAGAGGTCCCAGAAGGACAAAACGAACTGACAGAGAAAGGCACAGAAGCACCTGGCTAGAGAAACAGTCAAACACTGAAGTCCAGCACAGCCAAAAGGGCGGAGCTGGAATATAAAGGCAGATGGTCATGTGACCGCAAAACACAAGATGGAAAAAACAAACAGGAAGGTTCTAACACGACGTCCACAGATGGGGGTTGTGCTCACAGCCCAACACCGTGCAGGACGCTTGGCATTTGCCAGAGAACACCAGGAGCTGGAATATAAAGGCAGATGGTCACGTGACCGCAAAACATAAGATGGAAAAAACAAGCAGGAGGGTTCTAACAGTACTCCCTCTTTTATGAGGATCCTCCAGATCCTTCAGGCCTATCCAGAAACCTCTTGTGGAAAGCTTTAACAAGCCTAGGAGCAGAGACATCATCCGTCCTTACCCAATAGTTGTCTTCGGGACCAAAACCCTTCCAGGAGGCAAGATACTGTAATCTCCCTCTATGCCATCTAGAATTCAAGATACGAGAAATTTCATATTCGCCGTCTTCCACCACAGGAGGAGCTGAAACAGTGGCATCCCTATCTGATACATCAGCCTTTATCAACAAGGAAACATGAAACACAGGATTAATCTTCCAGGAAGTAGGGACATCCAACCTAACAGCAGATGGGTTAACAACCTGAAGCACTTTAAATGGACCCACAAACTTAGGACCCAGTTTTTTAGAGGGAATTCTCAACCGCAGGTTCTTTGAGGACAACCAAACCATGTCATCAACAGTAAACAAAACCTCCTTACGTTTCCTGTCAAAATACTTCTTGGACTTCTTGTTAGCCTCTTGCAGGTTGCAACGTACATTAGTCCAAACTCTCTCTAAATCACCAGAAAAATTCTCCTCCTCCGGCACCGCCGACCCCAATTTGGAGAATGAACCAAAAGACAGATGTTTCCCCGTACAACAAAAAAAAGGAGAACACCCAGCAGAGGAGGATGTATGATTGTTAAGAGCAAATTCTGCGAGAGGCAGAAACTCAGACCACACCTCTTGATTGTCCACCATAAAACAACGCAAAAACTGTTCAACATCCTGGTTCTTTCTTTCAGTCTGTCCATTAGACTCAGGATGATACCCAGATGAAAATGACAAATGGACTCCCAACCTGTCGCAAAAAGCGCGCCAAAAGCGAGCCACAAACTGAGGTCCTCTATCAGAAACAATATCCGTGGGAACGCCATGGAGCTTGACAATCTCCTTAACAAACGCCTTAGCGAGTGTCTTGGCGCAGGGCAACTTAATGAATGGAACTAAATGACACATCTTACTAAAAGGGTCCACGACCACCCAGATGACAGGAAAACCCTCGGACACAGGAAGATCAGTAATAAAATCCATTGCGAGATGCGTCCAAGGTGCACTAGGAACCTCCAGAGGGCAAAGCAACCCCGCAGCAGGAGTATGTGAAGCCTTTGACCTAGCACACACAGTACATTGACGCACCCACTTGATGACTTCCTTCTGCCATCCAGGCCACCAAAAACTGCGACTGATAAGTCTCTTAGTCTCCGAAATTCCTGGACGACCTGCCAACCGAGACTCATGACACTCCACAGACAAATCTCTCCTAAAGGCTCTAGGCACGAACAACCTCCCATGGGGAGTGTTAGATGGAGCATCATCCTTACCTTTCAGAATCCCATTCTCCAAAACGGAATCCAATGCCGCCACCACAACTCCTTTCTGTAAAATGCTCTCCTCCTCCTCGGCACCGACCGTAGGAGAGAAGCTGCGAGATAAAGCATCGGCTTTAAAATTCTTAGTACCAGGGATATAGGTAACAGAAAAATGAAACCGAGAAAAAAAAAAGTGCCCACCTAGCTTGACGGGTATTCAAGAGCTTGGCAGCATCCAGATAGATCAAATTCTTATGATCTGTGAAAACCTGAATAGGAAATCTAGCACCTTCCAAAATATGACGCCAATGTTCAAACGCGAGTTTAATAGCCAGCAACTCCCGATTTCCAACATCATAATTCAGTTCGGTTTCCGAAATTTTTTTAGAAAAGAAGGCACAAGGATGTACTCCATCCATGTTCTCCTGAGACAAAACTGCTCCGACCCCCACCGATGAAGCTTCGACCTCGACCAAAAAAGGCTTGGTCTCATCAGGCTGCATAAGGATAGGGGCAGAACTGAACCTCTCTTTGAGATACTCAAACGCTTCAGTGGCCTCAGTAGTCCACTGGACCGTATTCACACCTTTCCTGGTGAGATCGGTCAGAGTCTTAACAATTACAGAGAAATTCTTAATGAATTTCCTGTATTAATTGGCAAAACCCCAAAATCTCTGTATAGATTTCAAACCAATAGGCCTAGGCCATTCCTGCACAGCCTGAACCTTCACAGGGTCTATCTCAAAGCCCTCGCTGGAGACAATGTAGCCCAAAAAACTAATTTTCTGCACAGCGAACTCACATTTCTCCAGCTTAGCAAAGAGTGAATTATCACTCAATAACTGCAAAACTTAACGTACACTCTGCCAATGGGACTCTATATCTGGTGAATAAATCAAAATGTCATCCAAATACACAACCACATTCTTACCAATCAAAGGTCTCAGGATGTCATTAATAAGGTTCTGAAAAAATGCAGGTGCATTATTAAGACCAAAAGGCATCACCAGATTCTCAAAATGACCTACCGGAGTGTTAAAAGCAGTTTTCCATTCATCACCCTCCTTCACTCTTAACAAATTGTATGCCCCCCAGAGATCAATTTTAGAGAACCACTTGGCCCCCACCAACTGGTTAAACAAGTCAGGAATTAACGGCAATGGGTAGGAATTGCGTATGGTAATCTTATTAATTTCACAAAAATCCAGACATGGACATAAACCCCCGTCCTTTTTTTTAACAAAGAAAAATCCAAATGCCACAGGCGACTTAGAACGTCTAATGTGACCAGCAGCCAGGCTAGTCTGTATGTACTCCTCCAAGGCCTTTCTTTCAGGGATAGTCATATTAAACAAGCGACTCTTGGGAAGAGTAGCTCCCGGAACAAACTCAATGGCGCAATCATATGAGGAGGTAAAACTTGTGACTCCTCTTCCAAAAAAAACACTTAAAAAATCTTGAATAGTTATAGGTAATTCCCCTTTTTCCACAGCCGCAATGCGACCATTACAACATTTATCATAGCACTTCGGACTCCAAGACTTAATCACATTAGACCAGTCCAGCAAAGGATTGAGCAGTTTTAACCAAGGCAATCCTAGAATGACCGGAGAGGGTAAATTATCTAATACAACCAAGTCCAAAATTTCTTGGTGAACTCCATTGATAGTGAGGGGAAATGCTGCAACCTTGTGAGTAATACATTTCAAGGGAGTGTTATCAATTGCAATCGCAGAAATAGGTGATGACAAAGGTTTGGATTTCAATTTAAGGTTTTCCAAAAACCCTTTATCAATCACATTAAGTGTTGAACCACAATCCACAAATACCTGAAATTCAATCAAATTTTCCTGCAAAGTAGTACTCCCAGAAAGAAATACTCCTGCAGAGCGTAAACAAGCTATACGGGCATAACTGACCTTTTTTTTTCTTTACTTAAACGAAGCTCACAATACTTAATCAAATGGTCAGCTTTACCACAATAAAGACACAATCCCTCGGCGAACCTCCAGACTCTTTCCTGAGAGTTAAGCGACTTCGCCCCAACCTCCATCGGTTCTCCGCCGTCAAAGCAGATTTTCTGGGGACTAGGACCTGGCATTACAGGAGTCTTTATCTCATTCTGTCTAAATCTCAGTCTCCTATCCACACGAACAGCTAATTGCATGGCATCCTGCACCAGATAAGCAAGGAATAGACATTTCAGAGCTGGATCATTCCATTTAACTTCTGAGGCCCATCTTCTGAAATGTGTGCAATAATTTTAAACATCACCTGACCCCTGATTCAAATGCTTGAGTTCTGCCTCAGCAGATGAGATTCGATCAGGATCATCAAATAATAGCCCCATAGCAGAAAAAAATTCTTCTACAGACCTTAAACATGGATCATTAGGTTGGAGAGAAAAGGCCCACCCATGTGGTTCTTTGCGCAAAAGTGACATAATAAAACCAGTGTGCTGTGATTCATTCCCAGAGGACCTTGGTCTCAAACAAAAATATAACAAACAAGCATTTTTAAAGGAAAAAAAATCTTGCTGTTTACCATAAAAAACATCAGGCAATCCTACCTTGGGTTCCACAAAATGCGCTTCAGAACAGCTACTCACGTGTTGCTGGAACTTGGCTACCTCCAGAGACAATCCCTGCAGGCGTTGAGCCAAATCCTGGATGGAAACCATACTGATCCCCGTATTTCTTTCATTTTAGCTTTTTTTTTGGGCTGGACTTACTGTTATGATCTGCAACATGTACTAAGGAAAGATAAGGGAAAACTGTCCTACAGTAAAACTAAGCTGAATCCCTACGATGTAGCGGGCTGCCTGTTCCTAACGAACAGACCCGCCTTAGTCCTCGGCTAGTCTGAACGAAGACCTATAGCATAAGGGGAGAGGTCCCTAAAAGAACTAAGGACTGGGACAAAAATTTGACACCTCCTAAACAGAGAAGTTGTTGCAGAACACAAAAAGACAAACAGACAAAAAAATACTAGAGGTCCCAGAAGGACAAAACGAACTGACAGAGAAAGGCACAGAAGCACCTGGCTAGAGAAACAGTCAAACACTGAAGTCCAGCACAGCCAAAAGGGCGGAGCTGGAATATAAAGGCAGATGGTCACGTGACCGCAAAACACAAGATGGAAAAAACAAACAGGAAGGTTCTAACACGACGTCCACAGATGGGGGTTGTGCTCACAGCCCAACACCGTCCAGGACGCTTGGCATTTGCCAGAGAACACCAGGATTGGCAAAGTCGCCACTGGCGCCCTGTGCTCTTCACAGATGAAAGCAAGTTCACACTGAGCACGTGACAGACATGACTGAGTCTGGAGACGCCGTGGAGAGCAATCTGCTGCCTGCAACATCCTCCAGCATGACCGGTTTGGCAGTGGGTCAGTAATGGTGAGGGGTGGCATTTCTTTGGAGGGCCACATAGCCCTCCATGTGCTCGCCAGAGGTAGCCTGACTGCCATTAGGTACCAAGATGAGATCCTCAGACCCCTTGTGAGACCATATGCTGGTGCGGTTGGCCCTGGGTTCCTCCTAATGCAGGACAATGCCAGACCTCATGTGGCTGGAGTGTGTCAGCAGTTCCTGCAAGATGAAGGCATTGAAGCTATGGAGTGGCCCACCCGTTCCCCCGACCTGAATCCGATTGAGCACATCTGGGACATCATGTCTCGCTCCATCCACCAACACGTGGCACCACAGACTGTCCAGGAGTTGGCGGATGCTTTAGTCCAGATCTAGGAGGAGATCCCACAGGAGATCATCCGCAACCTCATCAGGAGCATGCCCAGGCATTGTAGGGAGGTCATACAGGCACGTGGAGGCCACACACAATACTGAGACTCATTTTGACTTGTTTTAAGGACATTACATCAAAGTTGAATCAGACTGTAGTGTGTTTTTCCACTTTAATTTTGGGGGTGACTCCAAATCCAGGATTCCATTGGTTAATAAATTTGATTTCCATTGATGATTTTTGTGTAATTTTGTTGTCAGCACATTCAACTTTGTATAGAACAAAGTATTCAATGAGAATATTTCATTCATTCAGATCTAGGATGTGTTATTTGAGTGTTCCCTTTATTTTTTTGAGCAGTGTAATAATTTTTATTTCTATAGCGCCAACATATTCTGCAGCACTTTACATTTTATAGGGGACTTGTACAGACAATAAAGACATGACAGAATAACAATAATCACATAAACCAACAGATACCAGGAGGAGTGAGGGCCCTGCTCGCAAGCCTTCAATCTATGAGGAAGTAGGGGATACACGAAAGGTGGATGGTAACAATTGTTTGTATTGTATGTTCCAACCATCAATGTAATAAATAAGGTATATGTGTACAAGTACAGACACAGAGGGCTATTAAGTGTATGGGGGTGTGAACAGATGATACGAGGGTCCTGATTTGGACGTAACTTTTGCATGGGAAAAACAGGGATAGTTAAACAAGTGTGGTGAGGCGATTGGCCAATCTAAAGAAATCTGTTTCAGGGCACGCTTAAAACTGTGGCTATTGGGGATTAATTGAAGTGTCCTTGGTCGTACATTCCAAAGAATTGGTGCAGCACATGAGAAATCTTGGAGACGGGAGTGGGAGGTACGTATTATTGAGGATAGACTGTGACAAGGGAGGATATGTAGGGTGGTGCTGAAGCATGGAGCACTTTGTGGGTGAGAGTGACGAGTTTATATTGAACACTGTAATAAATGAGCAACCAGTGCAATGACTGGCACAGGGTAGAGGTATCAGTCTAGCGGTTGGAATATGATGCTGGCTACTGCATTCAGGACGGATTGGAGAGGGTAGAGTTTAGTAAGAGGGAGACCGATTATTAGAGAGTTGCAATAATCCAGACGAGAATGAATAAGGTCAACAGTAAGAGTTTTTGTAGAGCCAAAGGTAAGAAAAGGTTGAATTCTATAAATGTTTTTGACAAAAAAGAGAGAAAGGTAGACAGAGAGCGCACCGATCTAAAAGTAGTAGATAGCGGTGATATGAATATTTATAATGGTCTTTTGCACTCACCTTTATTTGGTCTTTCAATTCAGCTTACCGATCTCTAAGGATCACAAAGAAAGGGATTTTCTCGTTTCAGTTGGTTTGCTGCATACACCTGGTGGCTATTCGATAGCCCTGCTCGGGTTATCATACGAAAGAGATTTTGACAATAATGTTCATCCAAGCCAAATGCGCTCCCAAGAAGCCAGTGAATACTATGGGTCTATATTCTCCAAACGATCTTTATTCCTCAAGTAAAAACAACGTGTTTGGGACTTTGTCTCAAACAGAATATTATCCCAGCAGGCTTACGTATGCATTTTAAAAGTACTTTTGAGGATGATGAAATATTTACGGATGAATGGTATGATATTTTAGATGACTGTTCATGCAATCTTATGAAGTTGTTAATCAAAAAAAGAAATATGCTGGCAAAAACTTTCTCTGACTTGTGTGAAAATGATCTGAAAGAGTTATCTTCTTATAAAACCCTCCCAATATATGAGGCCCTAAATAAGGATACCAATAGAAATCTGGAGGTTTATGAGAACAATTTAATAGAGGCCAAAACTAAGAAGATAAGACGGGATTTTTTTGACCTAAAAAATCGGAAAATAGAAAATAATGGTCAGAGAGATAAAAAGAATCATACATTTGGTCAAACAAAATCGGTGACAAATAAAGAAAGGAATCGCCCAAATAAACAAGAGGAAATGGTGAGGGGACTGCGAAGCTTTTATAACACCAAAACAAGAACTTTTTTGGGGGAGAGTATACAAGCTACTACAAATATAAAAAATAAATACACACCCCATGAGGCAGGTGTAATCCCCCAAAAAATCTCTAAAACCCCCCCCCACAAATATTGTTATTAATGGACATATTAATAAGGACATAATTAAGCTAACGGCTTCAACACCGGAGATAAGTCCATTAGTTATATGTGGTAACATGACCAATAGGGCTAATATAAAACCAAGTACAATAGATGCAGTGGAAATAGCAAGTGAAGGGGATGAATCGAGCAATTGTCTGTTTGATTTCCCATCTATTTGCTCAGTATTGTCTTTCACAAGGACACAGGACACTATGGACACACCTTTGAAGGATAGTGTGGAAAATTCTGTATTGAATAGCGAATTCACTACACATGAGACATCTAGCTCACCTAACCTCTTTACTCCCGTGATACAAGCACCTTCACCATCTCCAGCAAACTCCAACGTCTCTTTTTTAGAGATGGTAGTAAAGAGACCACCATTGACAGAAATATTATTACCCAACATAGAAAGTTGTTCAACAATAGCAGCCCCAATGATAGCACAAGGAGGGGAAATAAATACAATATTGAAATATTTCCCCCAAACTGCAACAAAATCCCTAAAAAGAAAAGGAGGACCTGAGGGTCTAGAGGAGGAAGAAAAAAAAGCAGAGAAAGAAAAGACACTATAGAAAATAAAATTGAGAACAGCACTATAAAAATCTTCAACTTGTCAAAATATTCCCGAACAAAATCTGAAGAAGCCGTACTCTTAAAAGGACTAGGCTTCTGTCCAACTCAAGTAGCAAAAGCATTTGATCTTTTTTTTGGATTTAAATAAATATATACGGAAATTGACTCTATTGCGGCATTTTGCTATATGAGAACGCACAAATGGCTGCAAATCAGACCAGAAGGAACATAAAACTGTGGAGATAAACTGCTGAATACTTACACAAAATAAGTGGTGTCACAATCCAAGTTTAATCCGGTTCAACATCGAGGTAGTAATTTAGATGATTTTTATTCCCTCGTTGTAGAGGAATTCCAAAATATTGGCTCTCATCCGAGGACTATACAAAGTAATGATAATAAGGAATAAATGGGTGGTAAAATGGGGAAAAAAATCAACAAAAAAACAAATATATATAGAAATAATATCCCCAAAAATGAAAGAGAAGCTATAAAAAAACTGAAGGAAAATAGAAATATTGTGATAAGAGAAGCAGACAAAGGGAGGGGGGAATTGTGTTACAGGACAGGGATAAATATTTAAAAGAAGCTTATAGTATACCTTCAGATGAAAAATACTATAAGAAAATGGACTTCAATCCAGCAAGACAATACAATGAAGAATATCATAAACTAATCGATGATGCTTATAAAAAAACCATCATTAACAAAAAAGAAAAAAGATTTCTTACAAATAAAACTCCCAACGCAACAATATTCTATCACCTACCCAATAGCGGGCATTGGCTCACGTACGAGCCAAATGTCGCACTATATCGATTTATTTTTACAAGATCTAGTGAAAAATCTTCCTTCTTTTCTACTGGATTCTAATCAGTTTATTAAGGATTGTAGAGATATTATCTGGGAAGACGACTTTGTGTTTATCACTATAGATGTTAATGCCCTATATTCTAATATCAAACATGAATTGGGACTGAAAGCGGTAGCGCACTATTTGAATGGTATTACAAATATGCCTGAACTATGAAAAAAATTTCTTTTAGCTGGATTAAAGTTTATATTGGAACACAACTTGTTCACCTTTCAGGGTCGGTTGTATTGGCAGCAGCTCGGGACCGCGATGGGGACTCGGGTAGCCTCAAGTTTCGCTAATCTATTTATGGGGCTATTCGAGTCCTCATCACCTATCTGTCAAAGACCATACAGTGCACATGTAGTGCTATATCATCGCTATATAGACGATCTAGTAATTATATGGAGAGGTAGTGAGAAAAAAGCAGCAGAATTTATAGATAAAATGAATGCTAATTAGTAGTGATGAGCGATAGTGATGAACGAGCATGTTTTGTTAACCCATGTAAGGAATGTGTAAGAAGCAGACATTCCTCACATGTAATAAAGCTGTCAAAAAGTCGCAAATCATGCACACGGGAGCGATTCAAACATATCACCGAGCAGCTGTAAATACTCGGAGCTCGCCCGAGCATACTCGGCGAAAGGGTTAACAAAACATACTCGCTCATCACTACCTGCCACTCATTGTAATGCCGCAGTCATGTTGGTTGTGGCATTACAGTGATTGGATGGCTGCACAGGGTCATCAGGTCTATATCAGACCTGGTGCCGTCATGCTCTTCACAGTCACTCCGGATCAGACAGTGTAGGGAGAGGTGCAGCTGCGTCAGGGAGAGATTTGCTTGTGTATTAGGTAGTGTAGGGAGAAAAACCGTACATTACACTTATCCATCTTAACAAACAGTCTTTTTGAGGACTAACTAATCCATCTACAGAGATATCAGGAATGCAGGGTATATAGGCAGGCAGGCAGTGTATATAGCAGACTGCAGTGCATATAGCACAAGTGGCTCCATTCCAATTCTGCCTTCTGCTGCTGTTAGCTATTTCTATACAAAGGCCCAGGTCTCAGGGGCCAGGAATACTTTTTTTTGGATCTTAAGCCTCATTATTTGCTTAAAAAGCAATCCAGAGAACACCGTTTTTCTGCGCCATTTGCTTGTTGGCACTGCAGAATATAGCCAGGTCCTTTCTATATTACAGCGCTAGAAATTCAGCTATTTAAAATTGTGTTTTCTCCGTCACACGAATCACATATACGTTTTCAGAAAATACTGCCATTTTTGGCCTCCATTCCAATTTTTTTTCACTGTGTCAGCGACATTTTTAACACCGGTTTGTTGTTCAAACTAGTTACCTACAGGCCAGGTATTTAAAACTCTGTTTTCTCCGTCACGCGGATCACATATAAGTTCGCTCCAAACTCAGTCATTTGTAGTGAGCGTGGAAGATACTGTCCTCCATTTAAAATGGGCAAGGCACGTGGCAAGGGACGGGGAACTGGACGTGATGGTGATGGTGCATGCAGAGGCCGAGGACAAGGCCATGGGCAAGCTGAAATTGTGCCACAACAAACACCCACATCTTCTCGCCCGACCTTCCTGTCCCAATTCCTAGGGGACCGCAGCACACCACTATTGAACCCAGATCAGTGTCAAAAGGTTGTTGGTTGGATAGCGGATAATGCTTCCAGTCACTTAGCAACCACCACCACCACCACCGTGTCTTCCACATGGTCAAGTCTCAGTAGCCGTGAGTCTGGACCGCATATTCCTCACCCTGATCCTCCTTCCTCCCACCATGCCGAGTGCCCGGAGACAACTGATCCCACACTTGGACACTCTGAAGAGCTGTTCACTTTTCCAGTTATAGATTCGGGCCTCTCGCCCGGTCCACTTGAAGCGGGGCAAGAGGAGATCGCGTGTAGCGATGTCCAAATATTTGAGCAGCCACGGTCACATGAATGCGACAGTGGGAAAGTGTCACAAGAGGTGGACGATGATGAGACACAATTGCCAGAAAGTCAGGAGGAGGACCAGAGTGCGGAAGTGGAAGATGAGGTGGTGGATGATATAGCAACTGACCCAACCTGGCAGGAGGACATGCAGAGCGAGGACAGCAGCACACAGGGGGAGGGAGGCAGAGCACCCCAACAGGCAGGAAGAATCAGTGTGGTGGCCGCAGACAGAAGGCAGGCAATCATTCCCCGTAACACAAACACGAAGGAAGTTGCCTGTACAACTGTTAGGTCTTCACGAGTCTGGTTGTTTTTTAAAGACTCTGACGTTAACCCCACAAAGGCCATTTGCACCACCTGCCAGGCCAGCATCAGCAGGGGTGGCAAAACGACCAGTCTGACCACCACCAGCATGATCAGGCACATGGCAGCAAAATTTCTGAGAATACAATATATCTGAGGAAGACATGATCTTGTCGAAACGCGTTGTATTTACTTGAGGAATAAAGATCGTTTGGAGAATATAGACCCACGGTATTCACTGGCTTCTTGGGAGCGCATTTGGCCTGGATGAACATTATTGTCAAAATAAATGTTTTTGAGGTGTAGATGACATTAGCAGGTGAGTGATCAGATGTAGGGAGTGAATGAAAGATTTGAATCAAGTATGACCCCTAGACAGTGGGCATGTTGCTGGGGAGTAATGGTGGAGTCACACACGGAAATGGTAATACCGGGCATAGGTAGGTTGCAACCTCGTGTTGGAACCAGACATTGTGCTCAACCGTAGAGGTGTAGCCTGCTGCAGTTCTGTATCCTTGTACCTTAATCATTGACTCAGTGGGCCATGAAAGACTAGTACCTGATGACTAGTGAACTTAGACATGTGGTAGTCGAGTTTCCAAACGAATGTATTACTGGATGCATATTGATGTTTCCTGGCCAAAAATATGGATAACTTGAATAAAATGGAGGAAGAGCATGGCAAGCAGTAGATGATAATGGTGATGATGACCACCTGGATTGGCCACTTTAAAGACAACAATGATGAGGAGGAGGACAGTCTTGCTAACATCGCTAGCCAGTTTCTTTTTCCCACGTGAGCTGGTTATACTGCTTCATGTGGTGGTGGAGAGCCGCAGTTCTTAGATAATTTGTGCCAGGACATCCATGACTTTATTTGTGGCTGCAGAACTTACACACTGCAATAGAGCAATCTCCTGACAATCTCCTGACAAAATAGAAAATAATTCCATCACCAAGTATGCCCATACATAGTCAGCACCATCTCCACATCCACGACCAGACACTTTTGAGCCAACAGCAGCTGAGGCTTCACTCCCTCCTGAGTTGAGTGCAGTAAAAGCAGATCTGCCTCTGGATTTTTAGTACAAGTATCAGCTTTTTAGCTCTATTTTTTTGTATTTTTTTATTTTAAAGCACCACTGATTCCACAGTGCTGTACATCTGTACATGTGAAAAGAGTTTACATACAAAAGACAAATAAAAATTACAATATAAGACTGGTAAAGAGCTGGAGAAGGCTAGAAGAGCTTACAGTGTAAAAGGGCTTACAGTCTAGTCTCCAATTTCACCATTATTCTCTAATGACAACACTGTCTCATCCCTTGATCCTGTTCCCAGGTCCTGTCCACCATGTGTGGGTAATGTCCTGTGCTCCTTGTTATCCCCATACCATCTCTACATTTTCCCTGACTAGAGTGCCACTATGAGTGTAGCTGCCACTATCAATGCTACCATCATGGCAGCCAGTCGCACTACTGCTATAACCACCAACTCAGCTTGGTGATTGAGCCATGTTCTTCACCTCCTCTGTCCTATTCCCATCATGCACAAATGCTGAATGTTCTCATCCAAAGCGTCAACTGGAAAATGTTATGTGGCCTTGGAGATAAGGCACCTGACTAGGTGGCAGAGAAGACAGAGATGTCGTAAACTGATAAGGCAGCTGAAGAGGAGGAGTGTGCAGAACACTGATTCAAACTGATGATGTCACTGTCAGAGGTAACATAATCAGGCTGTGACTGAGATGAGTGTTGTGTCATATAGTCTGTAATGTCCTCCACTTCCTCCCCACTAATACTCTTCCTGGAGTCAAAGGAGAATTGTGACCTGCATTTGGTAGCACTACTAACTGGGTGGTTGGCGTCTCAGTGCTGCTACTTGTGACTCATTCTTATTGCCAGATGCTGTAGCATGTTTTTTTCTTTCTTTTACATTACCCTAATCACTGCAATTGCCATTTTTTCTTTTACTATACATTTTTAATTATACTAGATTTATCTTTTGTTATTTGCATATACTGAACGTCAGCAACCACACCGGTCTTACCTAAAAAACTTGATCTCTTTGATATCTCTCCTTATCAATTAAACCTGCATTATTTTTTTCCTGACACACTATTCATCACTGTTGTGTTGTCTCATGTTAGCTGTATAGTTTCTGCAGTGTTTTATGCTTTTCTCCCTCTATCTCTATGACAAAACTATGACCTGTGACGTCTACTCAATATCCAGATTCACCACAATATGGCTGCTGCATTTCCTCTTTCTGCTTTTATAGACTATGCTAGTTCCTCATGATTGGCTGTGCTGTACCGGTTGATATAATAGCTTCAAGCTTTTGTGAAACGCGCTTCGGGTTTTTTGGTGGGTGAGCCTTAAATGTCTTGATTATTATATGCACTATTTGCTCTTTATGTGACTCTATTTATGGGGAATTCTTTTATTTGGCACTCCAATCTAAACTACTGTGTGACTACTATTTGATATTAAATCTCTTTATTTATCATCTGGGTAATATATACATAGATGTATCTGACTCGCCCCCTGGGCCATGTTGTGCAGCGTTGCGCATGCGGGGGAATACCCGGAGCCGGATCCGATGGGGGTTGTAGTCTCCGAGTGGCGGGGACCCGGTCCGCGCCCAGGGTGGTCAAACTAAGTGGCGTTATTGATATGATGGTATTAGTGTCCGACTACGCCACCCGTTGAATGCGGCTATGAAGCCGCCGCTGCAGGGCAGTCCGCTGAGGCCGGTGGTACGGATGTGCAGCGTGGATGGTATAACCCCCAACGGGAGGGGTATAGCCTCAGGGCAGCTGATGAAGCAGGAAAAGATGATAGTGGTAGTGGTGGTGTGACAAGGAAGCTCAGAGACGTGCAATTGCAGTTTTCACAGCTTTACTCACAGTTCAGTTCTTTATCAGGTCCCTTGTGTACAGCTAGGACCACCCGAGCCGTGCTGCGTCCACCAGGTGCGGGACTCGGCCAACTCCCAGGCAGTTCCAGAGCGTGGTCCTGAGCTCCCCTCTCTTCCTTTCTACTGGCCGTCCCCACCAGGGATCCACCTTTGTCCGGCTCCCTCGGGCCTTCTGGTGGTGAAACCTTTCCCGGCTTCCCTGACCCTATACGTGGTTTGCCTTCCTGGTGGATATGGCGAGGGGTCGCGCCAAAACTTGTCCACGACTTCCGGTTCCTGGCTGAGGATATTTGGCCTCCACCAGTTTGGGATCCGGTACCCTGTTCTGCCAACCCTTCACCCGTTAGCTCGTGGGATCTCAGGGTTCCCTCTTCTCTTGTGTCTCTGGGCCTCTCTTGGTGTTCCTGTTTCTCCTTCCTCTGTCTCTCTGCTTCAGGCCTCCACTCCAGGCCTGACTCTGGAGCTGGGCCCAGACTGAGCCACAGCTCCCTGTCAGCCCTCTCTGGCTGAGCTCCTCTCTAGACTGACCCGGACTGGACCCTGATCTAAGATGGTGCCCCCCTTATATACTCCCTTCTGACACCCGAGCCCAGGTGACTAGCACCCAATGGGCTCCTACCTATGCCCAGAGTCCCTCCTCTCTCTGCTCCTACACCACTGGGATGTTCCTCCCCCCCCCCACTCCAGCCGGGGACAGAAGCTGTCGTACCTGCACATCTATCTGGTGGGAGTACCGTTGGTCTGTCCCCCGGAAATGGGGTGAGTGTAGTGCATGCAGCTAACTGAGCTCAGTTCCACGCTCCATCCTTACCCGGGAGTGGAATACCACACCTCTGGTTCGAGGTGCAATACCCCTGTAGCAGCCGAGTCCTCGGGGTGCTACATATCCTTTGCACATTTTTTTTTATAGTGATTGGTGTCTGTTTACTATAGAGGTTTCCCTATTGACTCACCCAACAACATGTCTCTCCGTCTGTCATAATGGATATCTACATGGTTTTTAAACAATAATTAATATCAATCATTATTTTTAATATTGGTATTTACTTTAGTTCAAGAACTGTTTTGTTGCTTGCGGTTTCAATCTTCTGCAATGTATAAAATGACGGAGGCTATTTTAGTTTTATTGTGCAAAAATATATGATATTATGCAAATTCCCCTGATTCAGTTAATTCCTAAATTAGAAGCAAATTCCCAATGAATAAACTCACTTATCTCTATTTATATCTCCTCATGTTTCTTATTATTTCGAAGTGATGCACAATACAAAGTTATATTGTGGTACCGTGTTAGCCAAAAAAATCGATATAAATACTTTTATGCAACAGAGAAAGAAAAATTTGGGAATTCAAATTGATAAGGATGTTCAATTCACTGACAACAGGACTCAATATAACACCTGGGTTTATGACTCACTACATGGACACAATTCACACCTCCAGACAATTAAACATTCCCATGGCCTCTCATTTTGCAACCAAAAAAAAAACTAATTTGATCTCCCTAACTTATCAGTAGGAGGCATCACAACTAGTGTTGAGCCACCCCCGTAGTGTTCGAGTTCGGTTCGGTTCGTCGAACACCCGTGTGTTCGCCGAACTGTTCGTCGAACTGTTCGTCGAACACCTTCGAACACCGTTAAAACCAATGGCAGGCAAACAAAAACACATGGAAACACATAGAAAACACCTTCAAAGGTGTCCAAAAGCTGACAAACTGCTCAGAAGACACAACTAACACATGGAAAAGTGACAAGTACATATAGTCATGCGAAAAGAAAAGAGGTGGAGGAGTAAAAGGAGGGGGAGACACAGATATAGGCATGTCATGCCCTTCTAAAATCCAAAAAGTGAGAAGCCGACACGTTCAGTCCGCTCCTGCCCGTGCCACCTCCGCGTCGTCGGGTTTGTGCCAGAGCCGCGGTGAACCCTGACGGCCAGTCCCCCTCTCCCAATACTGGTGCCTGTCCGCTGGTGGGTCGAGCGAGCCCCCCTGTGGTGGAGGCAGCTCTAAGCTTTTTAATTTAAATTGTCTCTCTAATTTGAATGAATACACTTTAAATCCATTTACAAGGATCTATTGGAGGGCAAGTCTCATGCCAGCAGCCGCGTAATTCCAGCTCCAGTAGCGTCCACTAAAGCTGCTGCAGTTAAAAAGCTTTTATAAGGATCGAGCTCGGCTGTCCACCGCAAGGCATCCTACTGCCAGTCCCAGCCCCTATGCCTTGGGGCGCCTCCTGATGCTCTTCACTGAGTATCCCGTGGTCCCGAAGCATTTCCTTTGAAAAAATTAAGTGTCCAAACTACAGGTGGTGTAGCTTGCTTAACAGCCGGGATAATCCGCTGACTAGCAGACACTGCTACTAGGCACAAAGTATTTCCTGGGCTAGATGCAGTTAAAAATTTGTAATTAGATACTCTCGTTGGATGCTGAGAAAGCATTCCATAGAGTCTCCTGGCACGCCATATATGATTCTCTTAAAAAGCTTGGGGTAGGGGTCTAGGGGACCCTTTTATAGCCAAAATCACGGCCCTGTATCGCAATACGTCACCTAGGCTGCAGATAAATGGAACTGTAGCACCCTGAGGGCTCGGTTGCTACAGATGCATTGCACCTCACCCAGAGGTGTGATATCTCACTCTCAGGTAAGGATGTAGTGTGGATCAGGACCCGACACCTGCATGCATTACACCACATTGCCGTGGGGCAGGGCGACCAATATGCCCCTGAGATGGGCACGACAGTCCCTGTCCCTTGCTGGAGTGGGGGGAGGGAACACTGAGGAAGGGGAACCCTGTAGTGCAGGAGCAGGGAGGAAGCAGTTCCTGGGTGCATTGAGAAGGGAGTATAAAAGGTGGGCACCATCTTAGTTCAGTGCAGAGAAGTCTGAGCAGAAGTGGCAGGGAGCAGGGACTCTGCATAAGCTCTGCTCCGGAGGCGGGCCTAGTAACAGAGGCCCAGGCCTGGAAGAGGGAGAAGGAAGGAAGAGGAGCGGAGAAGGCTCCAGGAACGAGGAACGAAGGGATCCCAGGGGTGCGGACGGGCGAGTCGCCACCGCACGCCCGAATCCACCTGCGTGGAGGGGTCAGGCCAAAGGGGGAGACCGGTCCCCGAAACTAGTGGAGGCAGGAAACGACCCTCAGCTAGAAACAGGAGGCTGTGACATTTTATGTGGCGCAGCCCCTCGCTACACCCGCTAGGAAGGCACCACATAGGGTCAGGGAAACTGGCGCCAAGTTTACCAAGAGGAGGCCCGAGGCAGCCGGACAGAAGGGTTGGTAAGAAAGGCCAGACAAAGGACACACAAAGGGGGTCCTGTGAAGCGCTCCAAAGTTATCTGGGAGTTGTCTGAGCCCCTCACCTGGTGAGCACAGTACGACGTGGGCAGCCGTTACCTGCAGACGTGGTCTGGATAATAAGAACTGTGAGTAAAGGCCCTGGACTGCATCACTGACTCCGTGTCGTTACTGCTGCTGCCCTGCACCATCACCCCCATCCTCCGCATACACTGCCCTGAGGCTATACTCCTCCCGTGGGGAGTTATGCTACGCTCTGCTGCACCCACAACACCAGCCTCAGCGGTCTGCCCTGGAGCGGCGGTTCACTCTGACCGCAATCCACGGGTGGCGTAGTCGGACATTTAAACATCAAAACCACATAAATAGTTCCGCCACTGGTTTGACCGCCCTGAGCCACGGAACCGGGTCGCCGCCACGGAGACTACAACCACCAGCATCCACCAAAAAGGGTCCGGCTCCGGGTGTCCCAAGGCCCAGGGGGCGCATCAGAACATTTTCATCACCTTTCACAATCACCAATGGGACAAGGCAGGGATGTTCTCTGTCCCCTCTCTTATACATCCTAGTGACGGAGCACCTGCTCTCATCAATTCGCCATAACCCCAATATTAGGTGGATTGAGGTGGGAGGCACCGAGTACAAGTGCTCTCTATTTGCTGATGATGTCCTAGTATATATCACTCAATCACATATATCCATCCATGCTGTTATGGCTGAAATAGATCACTTTGTTACATGGTCAAATTTTAAAATCAATGCAGCGAAGTCTGAGGCCCTCGATGTCTCCCTCCCCAAATCCATATAGGATTCCATCCAGTCCAACTTTCCCTTTGCCTGGCCCTCACAGGGTATCAAATACTTAGGAATTCCTATTCATAGAGACCTCTCCCATCTATATTATCTTAATTTTGGGCCCTTTATTGAACAACTCCATACAGACCACGGTTGGCAAGTTAGAACTGTAAGATTCACTACGTGAACCACTGGTGTTTTGTGGAAAAGCACATGTACACTGTGTTCCAAATTATTATGCAAAAAGTGTTTAGGAGTGATAAGGGAAGAATTTGTTTGTTTGTCAGTTAAACTCATTGATGGTGATGTGTGTCAGGGCTCTTTATATCACTGTAAGCAATTGCAGACACCTGTGCTAATTAGTTTGGCAGGTGTGTCCAATGAAAGGCAAGACTACTTAAGAAGGCTGTCTCACATTATTAAGCAGCCTACATTTTCTGCCAAAATGGGAAAGAAAAAGGATGTGTCGGCTGCTGAGAAGCAACAAATTGTGGAGTGTTTAGGTCAAGGCATGACTACAATCAACATTGTGCGATGATCAGGATGAAGTGTCTTGGCAATCAAGAAGTATGTAGCTGATTCACAGTACACACGTGTGCGTGCTGATAAGGGCAAATTGAGGACTCTTTCCTACAGGCAATTACGTCAGGTTGAAAGAGCAGCGGCAAAAAAGCCTTGTCATAGCAGCAGACAAGTTTTTGAAGCTGCTGGTGCCTCCAACGTCCCCCGAACAACAAGATGCAGGGTCCTTCAGAGGTTTGCAGCTGTGCATACGCCATCCTGTCGACCTCCTCTATCCACTTCACACAAGCAGAAACGGCTCCAGTGGGCCAAACATTACATGAAGACTGATTTCAAAACTGTTTTGTTCACGGATGAGTGCCGTGCAGCGCTCGATGGTCCAGATGGATGGAGTGGAGGATGGCTGGTTGATGGACACCCCACGCAAACACGGCTACAGCGCCAACAAGGAGGAGGTGGAGTAATGTTTTGGGCTGGAATCATGGGGAGAGAGATTGTCGGCCCCTTTAGGATCCCTGAAGGCGCTAAAGATGAACTCCATAATGTATGTGGATTTTCTCAAACAGCACTTCCTGCCATGGTTCAAGAAGAAGAACCGTGTATTTCACAGCAAGATCATTTTTTTGCATGATAATGCACCATCTCATGCTGCACATAAAACATCTGCATCTCTGGCTGATATGGGCATAAAAGGGGACAAACTTATGGTGTGACCCCCATGCTCCCCTGACCTCTACCCCATTCAGAACCTTTGGAGCATCATTAAAAGGAGTGTCTATGATGGCGGGAGGCAGTTCACATCTAAGCAACAGCTCTGGGAGGGTATTCTGTCCTCATGCAAAACAATTGAAGCAGAAACCATCCAAAACCTGACAAATTCAATGGACGAGAGAGTTCAGAAGCTCCTTTCGAACAAGGGGTCCTATGTGAAAATGTAACATCACCTAGAATAAAGTTTTGAGTTGAAAACTGTTTGATTTCAGTTTCTAACAACCTGCTAATGCTTATAATTTCAAAAATGACCATTTTTTTTGTCTTTATTAAAATGAAAAGGTTGATCGAAAAGTTTGGGGGATCTAAGAATGTGGCAACCCAGTAGTCATGATTACTTTGAATTCTGACAATATGAGGGTCATGCTGCAGGTAGTGCAGCAAGAAGGCACTTATGTGTCTTGCGCATCTCGGAGCCCCAAAATTATTTTCCGGGCTAGATGCAGCTAAAAATTATTATTAATTTTAAATCTGGTGAAGCTTTAGTATAGATGGCCTAATAGGATCAGTGCTGCACACTGCTACAAAGCCCAAATTATTTTCCAGTCAAGATACAGATAAACATGATTAGTAATTTTAAATCTGGTGGAGCTTATTATAGATGGCCTAATAGAATCAGTGCTGCACACTGCTACAAAGCCCAAATTATTTTCCAGCCAAGATACAGATAAACATGATTAGTAATTTGAAAGCTTAAAACGGTTGGTAGGGTGATTTTAACCAATCATCAAGCTTTTACTCTCCCCAGGATGACACAGGGGTAGAAAAGTCGTTTCGGATCCATGATTTGTTCATCTTTATGAACGTGAGTCTGTCTACATTATCAGTGGAGAGCCGCGTGCGCTTATCTGTCAGCACACCACCAGCAGCGCTGAACACACGTTCAGACAGAACGCTGGCTGCGGGGCATGACAAGATCTCCAAGGCATAAGTGGCTAGCTCCGGCCATTTATCCAGATTGGAAGCCCAAAAAGAGCAAGGGTCCAGTGACACAGTCATGGCTTCAATGTTTACTTGGAGATACTCCTGTACCATCGTCTCTAGGCGTTGACTATGTGTCAGACTTCTTGTCTCCTGTGGCCTTGCAAAGGATGGGCTAAAAAAGTGGTGAAATGATTCCGCAAAATTGATGTTACCAGCAGATACTGTAGTTCTGTTACGGTTTGAGTGCTGAACACTTGACGGTCCCACGGTTGGCAAGTTGGAACTGTGAGATTCACTACGTGCACCACTGGTATTTTGTGGAAAAGCACATGTAAGATTCTGCAACAGTCTCTGCTGATACTCCGGCATGCGTGCATCCCTTTCTATGGCAGGAATAATTTCTGCAAATTTACTTTTGTACCGGGGATCTAACAGTGTGGCAACCCAGTAGTCAGGATTATTTCTAATTCTCACAATTCGAGGGTCATGTTGCAGGTAGTGCAGCAAGAAGGCACTCATGTGTGTTGCGCATCCAGGAGCACCAAGTCCCTGTTGTGTTGGTGGCGAGGTAACAATCATGCTTCCTTCCTCTCTCCTCTCCCCCCAACCTCGCACAACAGAAATGTGATCAAGGTCTCCCTCATCTGATGAGTCTTCCATCAGTTCGTCCTCCACTTCTTCCTGGGCTCCTGCACCTTCCTCACTAGTTTGGCTGCTACCATGCACCCTGGTAAAACGATCTCCCCCACCCTCACATGCCTGCCACCTTGGTGCTGCCGACCGTCTGGACCTTGCAGATGTTAGCCCTTCCGCATACAACTCCTCCTCCTCTACTTCCTCCACCTCCTCTTGTGCCACAACCTGACTCCGAATTCTGTTTAACATGTGCTCCAGCATGTAAATCACCGGAATAGTCATGCTGATAATGGCATCGTCAGCACTAAACATCTTCGTCGCCATTTCAAAACTGTGCAGAAGGGTGCATAGGTCCCTGATCTGAGACCACTCCTCCAGCGTGATTTGCCCCACCTCTGGATCTCGTTGGCCCAGGCTATACGTCAGAACGTATTGCACCAGGGCTTGTCGGTGCTGCCACAGTCGCTGCAACATGTGCAGAGTTGAATTCCACCGGGTAGGCACATCGCATTTTAGCCGGTGAAGTGGCAGGCCCAACGACTTCTGTAGAGATGTAAGTCGCTGAGCTGCGGGATGCGAACGGCGGAAGTGAGCACACAGCGACCGTGCCCTCTGCAGAAGGCCATCTAGTCTGGGATAGTGGGCTAAAAATTGCTGGACAACCAGGTTCAACACGTGAGCCATACAAGGCACGTGTGTGACATTGCCCCGGCGAAGGGCCGCACCCAGGTTTGCAGCATTGTCGCACACGGCCTTCCCTGGTTTCAGGTCCAGTGGAGACAACCATTCATGAAATTGGTTCTCCAGAGCTGACCACAACTCCTCAGCTGTGTGACTCACATTTCCCAGACATTTCAATGTAAAAACCGCCTGATGACGTTGAGCCCTACTGCCAGCATAGTAAGGAGGTGTGCAGGATCCCTTCTGCGCAGTTAGAAAGCTTGTGGCATGACCAGACAGGCTTTGGGTGCAGGTGGAAGACCGAGAGGAGGTTGAGGAGGCAGAAGCAGTGGAGGAACTTTGACATAAAGAGGATTGACGCACAACTCGTGGGGACGGCAAGACTTGGACAGCAGCCCCTTGTCCTGCTGTCACCATAGTTACCCAGTGCCCAGTCAGCGACATGTAACGCCCCTGTCCATGCTTACTCGTCCAAGTGTCTGTGGTGAAATGCACCCTGTCACACACAGAGTTTCTCAAAGAAGCGGTGATGTTGTGTGCGACATGCTGGTGGAGCGCAGGCACAACTTTCTTTGAGAAGTAGTGCCGACTGGGCATCTGGTACTGGGGCACTGCGACAGACATAAGGTCTCGAAAATCCTCTGTGTCCACCAGGCGGAAAGGCAGCATTTCTGTAGCCAAGAGCTTGCAGATGGTGAAATTCAACCTCTTAGCTTTCTCATGGCTAGGAGGAAATGGTCTTTTACTTGTCCACATCTGAGGGACCGAGGGCTGGCTATTGTGCTTAGATGGGGTTGATAAGGGTGTCCCCGGCAAACTGCCGGTCTGTGAGGAAGATGCAGGCGGACATGTTAGGTTGCCTTGATCCAAAGGTGGTGCTATCGATGTCGGACAGCGCTCAACACCAGCTGGTGTTACCACCTCCAAAGAAAATGATGACCTGCCAATCACGCTGGCTGTTGCGGGTAAAGAGGTGGCAGGTCTGCGCCCCAAAACAGGTGTGACTGCTGTCCCCCCAGTCACAGAGGATGAAGAGGCTGCGGATGCACAAGATATGGCAGACGGTGGTTGGCCCGGCCGGCTAGGCCGCATTGTAGCACACTGAGCTTCCCACTGCAACTTATGCTTCATGTCCATGTGCCGGTTCATGCATGAAGTACTCAAACTATGTATTTTTTGGCCTCTACTTAGCTTTTGCTGACAAATGTTACAGATAACATGAGTTGGGTCATCTTTATCGATCTGAAAAAATGCCCAGGCTATGCAAGGCTTAGCACCCATGCGACCTGAAGAGCCACCACGACTTGTGGTGAGAGGCAGAGTTGTGTTTGAGGATGCAGTTGTTGACATGCTTCCAGTACTACGTCTCTGTCCAGGAAGGCGCAACCTGACCTCGTCGTCACTAGCATCTTCCTCCACCTCCTCTGCTGACCTCATCTCTTGGCTGACTGTGGGTTGACAGTAAGTGGGATCTCCAACCTCATCATCATCACCCTGTGCGTTATCACACCCGTCGTCCTCAGAGCCAACCTGTTCCTGCCCTGACAAAAAACTAAAGTTGTCGCTCCAATCAGGTATTTGAGTCTTATCATCGTCTTCCTCATTGTCTCCACCAACAGGAGTTACAGTTTGGGAATGAGGGTCTACATCAGGGGTCTCAAACTCGGCTGGGTATATGGGCCGCACATGGAAAAAATTTGAATTTGGGGGGCCGCATTCTTTGTTCAATGTGACATTTTTAGTGATACCATTTTTTTTGTATACACCTTTTGAACATTTTTGCCGTGTTTATTTTTTTATGGCTTGGGTCGTTATGGATGTGGCAATAATAAACGTGCACTTTTTTGTGTTTACTTTAGTTTACATATAAAACAGCATTTTTAGTGCCCAATATTTTTTCATGCTTTATTTTATTTTTTATTTTTTTTACTATTTTATTTCCCCCAATTGGCCACATACAGTAATATTGTCTTACAATTAGCATCATATAGTAATAATGGAAAACATCTTGTAGTAATGTTCCCCATCCAAGTCCCCATCTTGTACGAATGTGCCCCATCCAGGTCCCCATCCTGTGGCAACGTTCCCCATCCTGGCGCCCATCTTGTACTAATGTGCCTCATCCAGGTCCCCATCCTGTGGCTATGTGCCCCATCCAGGTCCCCATCCTGTGGCAATGTTCCCCATCCAGGTCCCCATCTTGTGGCTCTGGTCCCCATCTTGTGGCTCTGTGCCCCATCCAGGTCCCCGTCCTGTGGCTATGTGCCCCATCCAGGTCCCCGTCCTGTGGCTATGTGCCCCATCCAGGTCCCCGTCCTCTGGCTATGTGCCCCATCCAGGTCCCCTCTTGTGGCTATGTGCCTCATCCAGGTCCCCATCCTGTGGCTATGTGCCCCATCCAGGTCCCCTCTTGTGGCTATGTGCCTCATCCAGGTCCCCATCCTGTGGCTATGTGCCCCATCCAGGTCCCCTCTTGTGGCTATGTGCCCCATCCAGGTCCCCGTCCTGTGGCTATGTGCCCCATCCAGGTCCCCATCTTGTGGCTATGTGCCCCATCCAGGTCCCCATCTTGTGGCTATGTGCCCCATCCAGGTCCCCTCTTGTGGCTATGTGCCCCATCCAGGTCCCCGTCCTGTGGCTATGTGCCCCATCCAGGTCCCCTCTTGTGGCTGTGTGCCTCATCCAGGTCCCCATCCTGTGGCTATGTGCCCCATCCAGGTCCCCTCTTGTGGCTATGTGCCCCATCCAGGTCCCCGTCCTGTGGCTATGTGCCCCATCCAGGTCCCCATCTTGTGGCTATGTGCCCCATCCAGGTCCCCATCTTGTGGCTATGTGCCCCATCCAGGTCCCCTCTTGTGGCTATGTGCCCCATCCAGGTCCCCATCTTGTGGCTATGTGCCCCATCCAGGTCCCCTCTTGTGGCTATGTGCCCCATCCAGGTCCACATCCTGTGGCTATGTGCCCCATCCAGGTCCACATCCTGTGGCTATGTGCCCCATCCAGGTCCACATCCTGTGGCTATGTGCCCCATCCAGGTCCCCTCTTGTGGCTATGTGCCTCATCCAGGTCCCCATCCTGTGGCTATGTGCCCCATCCAGGTCCCCTCTTGTGGCTCTGTGCCCCATCCAGGTCCCCTCTTGTGGCTATGTGCCCCATCCAGGTCCCCGTCCTGTGGCTATGTGCCCCATCCAGGTCCCCATCTTGTGGCTATGTGCCCCATCCAGGTCCCCATCTTGTGGCTATGTGCCCCATCCAGGTCCCCTCTTGTGGCTATGTGCCCCATCCAGGTCCCCATCTTGTGGCTATGTGCCCCATCCAGGTCCCCTCTTGTGGCTATGTGCCCCATCCAGGTCCCCTCTTGTGGCTATGTGCCCCATCCAGGTCCCCATCTTGTGGCTATGTGCCCCATCCAGGTCCCCTCTTGTGGCTATGTGCCCCATCCAGGTCCCCATCCTGTGGCTCTGTGCCCCATCCAGGTCCCCTCTTGTGGCTCTGTGCCCCCTGTGCTGTTCTTCACACACATAAAATAGAAAAAAAAAGAAGATGATTCTCACCTGTCCTCCGTTCCCTCGGCGGCCTTCCTGCAGATGTGGCCCGCAGGCACCACAGAGTCAGACCCCTTGACGATCCCGACCTGGTCCAGGAGGAGCCGCCGACAGCAGCGCTGCATTGCCGCACAGAGACCGTCTCCCAGCACTGCATTTCCAATGTCAGCCGCCGGCCAATCAGAGGCCAGCAGCTGACATCTGCATATGGCAATGACGTCATACTCGCTGCGCCGACACGCAGATATCAGCTGCTGGCCTCTGATTGGCCGGCGGCTGACATTGAAAATGCTGTGCTGGGAAACAGTCTCTGTGCGGCAATTCAGCGCTGCTGTCGGCGGCTCCTCCTGGACCAGGTCGGGATCATCAAGGGGTCTGTGCCTGCGGGCCGCATAAAGCAGCCTCAGGGGCCGCATGCGGCCCGCGGGCCGCGTGTTTGAGACCCCTGGTCTACATTATGGTCAGAACCTTCTGCGTCTGGTCCTGGATCCGACTCATAAAGATTCTGGGCATCAGTGGAGATCATTTCCTCGTCTGGATTCACAGAAGCGCTGGAGTCGACCTCTGATTCCCAGGCTATAGTATGAGTAAACAGCTCTGCAGACTCAACCATCTGTTCTACCTCATACTCAGACGGGCAGCTGGAGATTTGGGAGCTGTGAGGAAGCAAGTGCGATTGGGGTGACACCTTTGAGGACTGGAGTATTTGTGATGTTGAAGTTGATGTGGAGGAGAGCCCACTTAAAGGAGCACTTGATATCCGTTGAAGCACCTGCTGTTTTTGTGCCTCATCTGGAATTTGTAGCGATTGGCGTGGCCGTAAGAAAGGGATCTTATCACATTGTCCGCTAAAAGAAGTAGACATTTTAGTTTGGCTGGAAGATGGTCTTTCTTCTGCAGATGTTACTGTTGCTTTAACACCTACCCCACGGACACAACCTTTTTTCCCCTTCCCAACACGCCTATTCCCCTTTCCACCAGCAGCAGGCCTTTTTCCACTCATTTTGGTGGTTAACTAATTCACAACTCTGGAGTTGTTTGCACAAAAAAACAATGGATGGGAACCGAGCAGAGCTGAGTGGCCAAACTGTGGTATTAGGCCAAAACTATTGGCTGGGTTAGATGCAGAAAAAAATTATATTCAATTTGCAACCTGATGGAGGTCAGTATAGATGGACTAATAGAACAAGTCCCACACACAGCTAGAAGCCCAAATATTTTTTCAGAGGTAGATGCAGAAAAAATTTTTATTCAGTTTGCAACCTGATGGAGGTCTGTATAGATGGATTAATAGAACAAGTCCCACACACAGCTACAAGCCCAATATTTTTTCAGAGGTAGATGCAGAAAAAAAATACATTCAGTTTGCAACCTGATGGAGGTCAGTATAGATGGACTAATAGAGAAAGTCCCACACACTGCTAGAAGGCCAAATATTTTTTCAGAGCTAGATGCAGACAAAAAATTATTTTGAATTTGCAACCTGATGGAGGTCAGTATAGGTGGACTAATAGAACAAGTCCCACACACTGCTAGAAGGCCAAATATTTTTTCAGAGCTAGTTGCAGAAAAAAATTATATTCAGTTTGCAACCTGATGGAGGTCTGTATAGATGGATTAATAGAACAAGTCCCACACACAGCTAGAAGCCCAAATATTTTTTCAGAGGTAGATGCAGATAAAAATTATTTTTAATTTGCAACCTGATGGAGGTCAGTATAGATGGACTAATAGAGAAAGTCCCACACACTGCTAGAAGGCCAAATATTTTTTCAGAGCTAGATGCAGATAAAAATTATTTTTAATTTGCAACCTGATGGAGGTCAGTATAGATGGACTAATTGAGAAAGTCCCACACACTGCTAGAAGGCCAAATATTTTTTCAGAGCTAGATGCAGATAAAAATTATATTCAATTTGCAACCTGATGGAGGTCAGTATAGATGGACTAATAGAACAAGTCCCACACACAGCTAGAAGCCCAAATATTTTTTCAGAGGTAGATGCAGATAAAAATTATTTTTAATTTGCAACCTGATGGAGGTCAGTATAGATGGACTAATAGAGAAAGTCCCACACACTGCTAGAAGGCCAAATATTTTTTCAGAGCTAGATGCAGATAAAAATTATTTTTAATTTGCAACCTGATGGAGGTCAGTATAGATGGACTAATAGAGAAAGTCCCATACACTGCTAGAAGGCCAAATATTTTTTCAGAGCTAGATGCAGATAAAAATTATATTCAATTTGCAACCTGATGGAGGTCAGTATAGATGGACTAATAGAACAAGTCCCACACACAGCTAGAAGCCCAAATATTTTTTCAGAGGTACTGTAGATGCAGATAAAAATTATTTTTAATTTGCAACCTGATGGAGGTCAGTATAGATGGACTAATACAACAAGTCCCACACACAGCTAGAAGGCCAATATTTTTTCAGAGGTAGATGCAGAAAAAAATATATTCAGTTTGCAACCTGATGGAGGTCAGTATAGATGGAGTAATAGAACAAGTCCCACACACAGCTAGAAGCCCAAATATTTTTTCAGAGGTAGATGCAGATAAAAATTATTTTTAATTTGCAACCTGATGGAGGTCAGTATAGATGGACTAATAGAGAAAGTCCCACACACTGCTAGAAGGCCAAATATTTTTTCAGAGCTAGATGCAGATAAAAATTATATTCAATTTGCAACCTGATGGAGGTCAGTATAGATGGACTAATAGAGAAAGTCCCACACACTGCTAGAAGGCCAAATATTTTTTCAGAGCTAGATGTAGATAAAAATTATATTCAATTTGCAACCTGATGGAGGTCAGTATAGATGGACTAATAGAACAAGTCCCACACACAGCTAGAAGCCCAAATATTTTTTCAGAGGTACTGTAGATGCAGATAAAAATTATTTTTAATTTGCAACCTGATGGAGGTCAGTATAGATGGACTAATAGAGAAAGTCCCACACACTGCTAGAAGGCCAAATATTTTTTCAGAGCTAGATGCAGAAAAAAATTATATTCAGTTTGCAACCTGATGGAGGTCAGTATAGATGGACTAATAGAGAAAGTCCCACACACTGCTAGAAGGCCACATATTTTTTCAGAGGTAGATGCAGAAAAAAAAATATTCAGTTTGCAACCTGATGGAGGTCTGTATAGATGGACTAATACAACAAGTCCCACACACAGCTAGAAGCCCAATATTTTTTCAGAGGTAGATGCAGAAAAAAATATATTCAGTTTGCAACCTGATGGAGGTCTGTATAGATGGATTAATAGAACAAGTCCCACACACAGCTAGAAGCCCAATATTTTTTCAGAGGTAGATGCAGAAAAAAATATATTCAGTTTGCAACCTGATGGAGGTCAGTATAGATGGACTAATACAACAAGTCCCACACACAGCTAGAAGCCCAATATTTTTTCAGAGGTAGATGCAGAAAAAAATATATTCAGTTTGCAACCTGATGGAGGTCTGTATAGATGGATTAATAGAACAAGTCCCACACACAGCTAGAAGCCCAATATTTTTTCAGAGGTAGATCCAGAAAAAAATATATTCAGTTTGCAACCTGATGGAGGTCAGTATAGATGGACTAATACAACAAGTCCCACACACAGCTAGAAGCCCAATATTTTTTCAGAGGTAGATGCAGAAAAAAATATATTCAGTTTGCAACCTGATGGAGGTCTGTATAGATGGATTAATAGTACAAGTCCCACACACAGCTAGAAGCCCAATATTTTTTCAGAGGTAGATGCAGAAAAAAATATATTCAGTTTGCAACCTGATGGAGGTCAGTATAGATGGACTAATACAACAAGTCCCACACACAGCTAGAAGCCCAATATTTTTTCAGAGCTAGATGCAGAAAAAAATTATATTCAATTTGCAACCTGATGGAGGTCAGTATAGATGGACTAATAGAATGATGCTATGCCCAAAAGATTTTACTTCACTAGGTGCAGTAAAAAAATTGGTATTCTATACACAGGTGGTATATCTTGCAACACAGATAGGCTACTCCACTGACTAACACACTCTGCAATAGGCCAAAAAGGATTAGCTTTGCTAGATTCAGCCAAATGCTGTGAAAAAAAACTTGCACAGCACTGGCACAGACCTGCCTGGCAAAAACTGATAGGAACTGATGTAACCTAGTCCTGAAAAGGACTCCAATTACAATTAGTCTTTACTCCCACAATCTATCTATTTAAGAGCACAGACCTGCCTGATAAAAGTCGTAGGAAATGCTGTAACCTAGTCCTTAAAAGGACTGCAATCACAACTATTCCCTACTCCCAAGCTATCTGTAGATTTGTGCGAAAATTGGCTTGAAATTAACAAGGTATAGCGCACACAGCAACAGCGGTGCCGTCTAACACGCAGCTGCAGCAGTGAGAAAATGGTGGCGACGGGGAAAATGGCTGGGTCTTATAGGGCAAGGACATGTGACATACACTGCCAATGACACATGCCCTTGCTTGTGTGAAAAAAAGCACTTCGCTCCGTGTGTGCGCTGCTGATAGGCTGACAGATTGCACCTCCCCACTGTAAATGCGGGAAAGAGAAAAAAAAAATGGAGATCTTCATTGTTCCTGCAGAGATCCATCCCCTGCCCCTCCCCCCACCCCGCTGTACACTCAAACTGCGTATTAACATTAATTTTCATCATTACTGAGAAAAAATCCAGTTATGATTTTGGTGCACGAACAGTTATCGAACATAACCTCGAACAGCCGAATTTTTCTCAAATTGTTCGTGTTCGCCGAACGGCTCGAACACCGCCCAAAACAGCTCGAATTTGAGATTGGCGAACAGTTCGAGTAGAACAACGCTCATCTCTAATCACAACTTACACCTCATGAACAAATGTCTTGTTGTAACATCTCTTAAATGTTGTGCCTTTTGTCTTATGAATTCGGTTGTAATCTTGCCTGACGAAGGAGCCTCTGTGCTCTAAAAGCTTGCCTACAGTTATATGAAAAAGTTTGGGCACCCCTATTAATTTTAAGCTTAATGTTTTATAAAAATTGGTGTTTTTGCAACAGCTATTTCAGTTTGATATATGTAATAACTGTTGGACACAGTAATGTTTCTGCTTTGAATTGAGGTTTATTGTACTAACAGAAAATGTGCAATCTGCATTCAAACAAAATTTGACAGGTGCATAAGTATGGGCACCCTTATCATTTTCTTGTTTTAAATACTCCTACCTACTTTTTACTGACTTACTAAAGCACTTTTTTTGGTTTTGTAACCTCATTGAGCTTTGAACTTCATAGCCAGGTGTATGCAATCATGAGAAAAGCTACTTAAAGTGGCCACTTGCAAGTTGTTCTCCTGTTTGAATCTCCTCTGAAGAGTGGCATCATGGGCTCCTCAAAACAACTGTCAAATGATCTGAAAACAAAGATTATTCAACATAGTTGTTCAAGGGAAGGATACAAAAAGCTGTCTCAGAGATTTAACCTGTCAGTTTCCACTGTGAGGAACATAGTAAGGAAATGGAAGAACACAGGGACAGTTCTTGTTAAGGCCAGAAGTGGCAGGCCAAGAAAAACATCAGAAAGGCAGAGAAGAAAAATGGTGAGATCAGTCAAGGACAATCCTCAGACCATCTCCAGAGAGCTGCAGCATCAACTTGCTGCAGATGGTGTCACTGTGCATCGGTCAACTATACAATGCACTTTGCACAAGGAGAAGCTGTATGGGAGAGTGATGCGAACGGAGCCGTTTCTGCAAGCACACCACAAACAGAGTCGGCTGAGGTATGCAAAAGCACATTTGGAGAAGCCAATTTCTTTTTGGAAGAAGGTCCTGTGGACTGATGAAACCAAGATTGAGTTGTTTGGTCATACAAAAAGGCGTTATGCATGGCGGCAAAAAAACACAGCATTCCAAGAAAAACACTTGCTACCCACAGTAAAATTTGGTGGAGGTTCCATCATGATTTGGGGCTGTGTGGCCAATGCCGGCACCGGGAATCTTGTTAAAGTTGAGGGACGCATGGATTCCACTCAGTATCAGCAGATTCTTGACAATAATGTTCAAGAATCAGTGACAAAGTTGAAGTTACGCAGAGGATGGATCTTTCAGCAAGACAATGATCCAAAACACCGCTCCAAATCTACTCAGGCAGAGGAACAATTACAATGTTCTGGAATGGCCATCCCAGTCCCCAGACCTAAATATCATTGAACATCTGTGGGATCATTTGAAGAGGACTGTCCATGCTCGGCGACCATCAAACTTAACTGAACTGGAATTGTTTTGTAAAGAGGAATGGTCAAAAATACCTTCATCCAGGATCCAGGAACTCATTAAAAGCTACAGGAAGTGACTAGAGGCTGTTATTTTTGCAAAAGGAGGATCTACTAAATATTAATGTCACTTTTCTGGTGAGGTGCCCATACTTATGCACCTGTCAAATTTGGTTTGAATGCAGATTGCACATTTTCTGTTAGTACAATAAACCTAATTTCAAGGCAGAAACATTACTGTGTCCAACAGTTATTACATATATCAAACTGAAATAGCTGTTGCAAAAACACCAATTTTTATAAAACATTAAGCTTAAGATTAATAGCGGTGCCCAAACTTTTTCATATAACTGTATATATTTTTTTTTTTTTTTCTTTTCTGGTTAGCCAATAAAGGTATCACTCCGAGAATACTTTTGTCATTTTTGGCATAAAAGTATTTACATTTATTATTTCGAATAATTATATCATCCTACATGGGATCTTTATGACTTTATATCGGCCTCTCTTCCCATCCAGGTCCCTACAATATCAGATCCACTCAGTGGAGATCTTCTATATAAGAGAATTTTCCTGATTGACCATCAAGGATGGATAGGGACAGGGACAAGATGGCGGAGAGGATAACACACCTCACCCTAGAGATCCTATTCCGGCTTACTGGAGAGGTGAGAGATTCTGATGACGTCACATTACATCATTCTTATCTATGGGAATAACAGATGGACAGAACTGGAGAGGTGAGGACTCTGGAAATGTCTGTAGTGAGATTTATAAATATGTCTCTCCATAACCAGGATTACACAGTAGTGAAGAAGATCTCTAGTGAGCACTGTCAGGCCCCTTTGTCTGAGAGATGGGGAAGACCCCTGAGCCCAATCACAGGGCCATCACCTCACCCCCTGATACATGAGGGCATTGATGACCTGAAGATCCTAGAACTCACCTACAAGATGATTGAGCTGCTGACTGGAGAGGTGAAACTGCTGGGAATGCTGGGAAATTATACAGTGACGCTATGAAGGGATTGGGGGGATGACGGTATCATTGTATGTGTCAGGTTCCTATAAGATGTCAGGATGTCACAGTCTATTTCTCCATGGAGGAGTGGGAGTATTTAGAAGGACACAAAGATCTGTACAAGGACGTCATGATGGAGGTTCCCCAGCCCCTCACATCACCGGGTAATAGACAGGACTAAATACACACGGCCTATTATTATCTGTATGTAAAGAATGAATTAAGTCCCTGTATGTGTTTCCTCCAGGTGTATCCAGTGAGAGGGCAACACCAGAGAGATGTCCCCGTCCTCTTCTTCCACAGGACTGTAAACAAGAAAATCCCAATGCCTATCAGGATCATCAGGTAGGTGGAGAGGTGTCTTGAGATCTCCTTATGATGTGTAGAAGGTTGAGAAGGTCTTGTGTTCAGTCCTGTTTTATTCATCCTTGTTATACACCGAACAGCCAATTAATTAGAGACACTGGTCCTTTGCTGATTGGAGCTTTCTTGCATGGAAATTAGATTTGTTACTGTATCTAAAATGAAGTTATCAGTTTTCAGTGTGAATCTGCATCAGAGTAGGAAAATCAAGCTTTCTAAGTGACTTCATATAACCCATGGTCCTTGCTTCTAGATAAGCCAGGGCCAGTATTTTAATAACTAATATTCTCATGAGGTGCTATAGTATCAAGAATATGCTGAGAATGAAAAACATCCAATCAGAGGGGAATCGTCCTGGGGAACAGGTAGTGCAGAGTCATAATGTCCAACTAACATGTCCGAATCGTTATTGCTTAGCAAAGATGGGCTATATAACAGAAGATGACTAGAGATGAGCAGATCGATCAGTGAAGAGTCGAGTTCCAGTCGAATATAAAGAAATTTGAGTGTTCGTGAGAATTCAAACATTTTGAGATTCAATTCGCGGTTCGCAAAAAAAAGCCTTGCCCGACACCATTTCCCACAATGCTGAAGCATCAGACAGCGGGTTAATGTCTTTTTGTATGGCCACACGGTCTTCCCCATAATGCCCTTAATAATAATTTTTATTAATACAGCGCCAACATACTCCACAGCACTTTACAATTAAGCGGGGGCGTGTACAGACAATAAATTCAATACAAGGTAAGACAGTTTAACCCCTTTACCCCCGAGGCTGGTTTGCACGATAATGACCAGGCCAATTTTTACAATTTTGACCACTGTCACTTTATGAGGTAATTACTCTGGAACGCTTCAACAGATCCCACTGATTCTGAGAATGTTTTTTCGTGACATCTTGTACTTCATGATAGTGGTAAAATTTATTTGACATCACTTGCGTTTATTTGTGAAAAAAATGGAAATTTGGCGAAAATTTAGAAAATTTCGCAATTTTCAAACTTTGAATTTCTATGCACCTAAATCAGAGAGCTATGTCACACAAAATAGTTAATAAATAACCTTTCCCACATGTCTACATTACATCAGCACAATTTTGAAACCCACATTTTTTTTGTTAGGGAGCTATAAGGGTTAAAAATTGACCAGTGATTTCTCATTTCTACAACAAAATTTACAAAACCATTTTTTAGGGACCACATCACATTTGAAGTCACTTTGAGGGGCCTTTATGACAGGAAATACCCAAAAGTGGCACCATTCTAAAAACTGCACCCCTGAAGGTGCTCAAAACCACATTCAAGAAGTTTATTAACCCTTCAGGTGCTTCACAGGAATTTTTGGGATGTGGGAGAAAAAATTAACATTTTTTTTTTCACAAAAATGTTACTTTAGACCCCAATTTTTTTATTTTTCGCAAGGGTATCATTAAAAAATGAACCCCAAAATTTGTTGTGCAGTACCTCCTGAGCACGCTGATAACCCATAAGTGGGGGAAATCCACTGTTTGGGCGCACGGCAGGGTTCGGAAGGGAAGGAGCGCCATTTGACTTTTTGAATGTAAAATTTGCTTGAATAATTAGCGGGCGCCATGTTGCATTTGGGGAGCCCCTGATGTGCCTAAACAGTGGAAACCCCCCACAAGTGACCCCATTTTGGAAACTAGAGCCCACAGGAAACTTATCTAGATGTGTGGTGAGCACCCTGAACCCCCAGGTGCTTCACAGAAGTTTATAACGTTGAGCCGTAAAAATAAAATTTTCACATTTTTCCAACAAAAATGTTTTTCAGCCTCCAATTTTGCATTTTCATAAAGGTAACACTAGAAATTGCACCATGCAATTTGTTGTGCAATTTCTCCTGAGTAAGCCAATACCCCATATGTGGGGGAAAACCACTGTTTGGGCGCACAGCAGGGTTCGGAAGGGAAGGAGCGCCATTTGACTTTTTGAATGTACAATTTGCTTGAATAGTTAGCGGACGCCATGTTGCGTTTGGGGAGTCCCTGATGTGCCTAAACAGTGGAAACCATCCCAAGTGACTCAATTTTGCCAACTACACCCCTCAAGGATTTTATCAAGGGGTATGGTGAACATTTTGAACCCAGAGGTAAGACGCAAAATTTGGTAACATTAGGTCATCATATTGAATAAGTTATCATTAGTCTTGAGTGCAAGTGCTCGCTACTTGAGTTTGCATCGGGTACTCGGGTATGCACCAAGTATCGCGGGTGCTCAAGTGACATGCTCGAGTCCCCGCCCGAATGTTTCACAGTTATTAGACACCCAAAAAAAAAACATGCGGGGACCGCTCGCCATATCGTCGTCATTTTTTTTTCTTTACTTCTGAAAAATCCCAACCTCAACACAAGCCTAACCCCAACAATAATACAACCCCAACCCTAACCCAAGCCTAGCCCAACCCTAACCTTAGCCTAACTCTAACCCTAGCCCAACCCAAACCCTAGCTCAACCCTAACAATAACTCAACCCTAGCCCAACCCTAACCCTAGCACAACCCTAACCCTAGCACAACACTAACCCTAACCCTAGCACATCACTAACTCTAGCACAACCCTAACCCTAGTGTTTATTTTTTAAGCAGTTCCTCGTGCGGTATAAGTGATTAGACGACTTTATTCTTTGGGTCGGTGCAATTATAGCGATACTAGATTCATATCGGGTTTTATGATTGACAGCTGTCACACACTAAAAAAACCTTTTTTTTGCAAAGACTAGTTTTTGCATCGCCATATCTTGAGAGCTATAATTTTTCCATATTTCGGCCAACAGAGTCATGTGACTTTTTTTTTGCGGGACAAGTTGACGTTTTTATTGGTACCATTTTCGGGCACGTGACATTTTTTGATTGCTTTCTATTCCGATTTTTGAGAGGCAGAATCGCTTTATTCTGAGAGCTATAACTTTTTTATTTTTCAGCCATTGGAGCTGTATGGTGGCTTGTTTTTTGTGGGACAAGATGACATTTTCAGCAGTACCATTTTTATTTACATTTGTCTTTTTGATCGCGTTTTATAACATTTTTTGTGTGGCGGTATGATGATAAAGCATCATTTTATGTTTCGTTTTTGTTTTTTTACTGTGTTCACTAAAGGGGTTAACTGGTGGCAGGGCCGGCGTCAGCACCCGGCGTAACCGGGCAAGTGGCGGGGCCCTGCACCATCAGAGGGGCCCACTCATTATCGGGGCCTGGGCAGCTTCCCCGGCATCTGTGCAGGGCCACCGGTGCTGTTCAAGCCCTGCTCTGCTTCATGCAGCAGCAGCAGTGTGCGGTCAGTGTGCTGCTGCTCCACTAATCAGGCCCAGTGCTGTCACTTTCAAGACATGGCCGCGTGCTGTGCGCAGTGCGGCTGTGTCTGTTAGTAATGACACGCAGGGGCGACACTGCACCTGTAATTGTGCTTGTCTGTCTCACCTGCCGCGTCATTACTACCAGACACAGTCGCACAGCGAGCGGCCATGTCTGAAAAGTGACAGCACTGGGCCTGATTGGTGGAGCAGCAGCACACTGACCGCACACTGCTGCATGAAGCAGAGCAAGGCTCGCACAGCACCGGCGGTCCTGCACAGATGCCGGGAACGCGGCCCTGACGGCGAGTGGGCCCCCCTGATGGTCCAGGGCCATGTGACACGCCTGAGGCCCTGCACTGCCACATGACTGAGGAGCTGGACGGGACACAGGCCAGGGGGCAGGTGAGCGAGCTTTCCCAATCCCCATATAAAAAATATTTCTTGTGTGTGTGCATGTACAATGTGAATGTCTGTGTATGTCAGTGTGTATGACTGTGTATATATATTTATGTCTGTTTTATATGTGTTTTTAAGAATGTGTTCAAATATGTATGTGTATGTATCTGTGCGTGTCTGCGTATTGTGTGTGTATATCTGTCTACCATGTTCATGTGTGTATGTGTGTGCATGCCTGCGTACCGTGTGCATGCGCATGTCTGTGCGCTGTGTGCATGTCTGCGTATAGTGTGCGTGTCTGCATATTGTGTGCGTGTCTGCGTATTGTGTGTGTGTGTCTGCATATTATGTGTGCGTGTCTGCGTATATTGTGTGTGTGTCTGCGTATTGTGTGTGTCTGCATATTGTCTGTGTGTCTGCGTATTGTGTGTGTGTGCATGTCTGCATATTGTGTGTGTGTGTCTGCGTATTGTGTGTGTGTCTGCGTATTGTGTGTGTGTCTGCGTATTGTGTGTGTCTGCATATTGTGTGTGCGTGTCTGCATACTGTGTGTGCGTGCGTACTGTGTGTGCGTGCGTACTGTGTGTGCATGTCTGCGTAGTGTGTGTGCATGCATGTCTGCGTACTGTGTGTGTGTGCGTGCATGTCTGCGTACTGTGTGTGCGTGCATGTCTGCATACTGTGTGTACGTGCATGTCTGCGTACTGTGTGTGTGTGCATATCTGCGTACTGTGTGTGCGTGCATATCTGCGTACTGTGTGTGCGTGCATGTCTGCGTACTGTGTGTGTGCATGTCTGCGTACTGTGTGTGCATGCATATCTGCGTACTGTGTGTGTGTGCATGTCTGCGTACTGTGTGTGCGTGCATGTCTGCGTAATGTGTGCGTGCATGTCTGCGTACTGTGTGTGTGTAAGGTGCCCCAGCGAGGTAGTCGTGGGCGAGCTGTAGCTCCCTCTCGCTATGGCACCCTACAGACAATACGTGTCCTCCCTCTGAAGTGTGGCTGTGTACGTAGTGCTCTTCACTTACTTCAAGCCATCCGATCGCGGCTGTCTCCAGGCATTTTTCTTCTGGGACCAGGGCAGCAATAATTTCAGAGTACACGAGGTTCTTAACCAGAACTTGGACTTTACTTGGGGAAGAGGAATATGTACAATATTTACAGGCAGATATAATGGATAAGGCCCGACAGGTTATCATCTCTCTCACAGGTGCTGGTAACTCCTTCAGCCCTGGTTCCCTCTTTAAGCGAAGCATCTCCGTGACTCTATCTCTAGCCCGACAGAGACTCTTCTGTAACACCAACAGTGATCTGGATCTGATATCTCCCCCACGTCTTAGCCTGGAGTCCTATTTAACTTCCTCTGCTTCCTGCAGACTAGAAGTGCCCCGGGTCCTCAATACTTCTCTGTTGAGTTTCTCCGGCCAGCTTACAGGACTCTTGCTCTTGCGTAGGGAGGCTTTCACACTGGTGATCCCACTGTCTGAGGGTATGGAGCTCCCGTCTACCCTAGCAGCCACTTATATTCAGGCTGCCCGCACGATTCCCCATACTGTCTCTTAATGAAGAATCACTTCCTGATTCTGGAAACTAAACAGAGATTTTCCTAATGTGCCCACCCTCAGTGAGCTGTCATCACACAACATTAACTCATCCCTGTCTGTAACACTGCTAGCAGACTCAACCTGACATCTGCACCCAGGACAGTGGCATCTTGTGGCTGTTTACAGGTACTGCAGCCCACAATGAATTATGCCAGGAACAAGCTCTATATCACTCAAGGCTTGATCCGAGCACTAAGTTCCCCCTCTTCTCTACTGACTGGACCACTGAAGCTAACCCCTTAGCTTGGCCTACCACAGTTCAGAGAGGATTAACTAAGGGAACATTTTCCTTAACTACTTCAGTGCCTAGGGAAGGCTACATCCTTCCCCACTATTACATGTGCATGCATGTCTGCGTACTGTGTGTGCGTGCATGTCTGCGTACTTTGTGTGCGTGCATGTCTGCGTACTGTGTGTGCGTGCATGTCTGCGTACTGTGTGTGCGTGCATGTCTGCGTACTGTGTGTGCGTGCATGTTTGCATATGTGAAGAATGAGGGGGCAGGCTGGGCCCTGTGTTGTGTACCTATATTTCTCCGCTGTATCTGTGCATCATGAATCGTGGTATGTGCTAAAGGGGCCCACTGAGACTCTTTCGACCGGGGCCCACAAAAACCTGGAGCCGGCCCTGACTGGTGGGACAGTTTTATAGGTCAGGTCGTTCCGGACGCGGCTATACCATATGTGTGTACTTTTATTGGTTTATTTTTTTTTCATAAGGTTATTTATTTATGGGTACAATATACATATATTTTTTTATTATTATTTTAATTTTTTTAAATATTTTTACAACTTTTTTTTTATATTTTTTTTCACTTTTTGATCTTTTACACATTTTCACACTATGGGACTTTCACTTTTTGCAGCCTGATCGGCTGTATAGCACTGGAATGCAGCACCATCCCTGTGCTATACAGCCTGTCAGCGCTGCACAGGGAGAAGTTACTTTGGTCTCACACTGCGCATGACCAAAGTAACTTCCTGCCTCCTGGTGACCAGGATGTTGTCATGATGACATCGGGTTACCATGACAACAACCGGGACCGGACTTAGACGCCGCAGGACGCCGGCAGAGAAGGTAAGTATCGCGCTTACGTCCTCTTGTCACCGGAATGATGCGATCGATTTTGTTCGCAGCATTTCGGGGGTTAATGCGCAGGGAGTGGTGCGGGACCACTCCCTGCACATAGCACCGGGTGTCAGCTGTGACAATCAGCTGACACCTGGCGGCGTACTAATACGTATCTGGCCCATAAGGGCCAGGGCACAGATACGTATTAGTACGCCTTGGGCCGGAAAGGGGTTGAACCGTTACATTAGGAGTGAGGTCCCTGTTAACAAGCTTACAATCTAAAAGGAAATGGAGGGTGACACCTTACGGATCATCATACCTCATACATTTGTGGTCAGTACCTGGGCCATCACAGATCAGTGCTTCCTAATGGAGCATAGTTTTTATGGCAGAGTCATTTTCCATTTCCAGAGTTTCCTGCAAAGTGTAAGCTCTTATGGTCAGCAGGGTCATCACATATTTTCTGTAAAGTGTAAGCTCTTATGGTCAATGGGGTACTATGTGACTCTTTTGGAGAGTATAAGTTTTATGGTCAGCAGGGTATTCTCTCCCCCCTGTAGAGTGTAAGCTCTTATGGTCAGTGGTGTTTTTTCTTCTCTCCCACTCGTGTATTTTCTGTAGAATTGCAAGCCTTCCAGTATTGATATTCACACAAATTTATTCACCGCAAATCAAGTTTTTTCTGAAAATTCGGTGAAGTCAAATTTGAAAAGATCCACTTGGCTATAGTAGGAGATTACTACTATTTGTATAGGTTGGTCACTCAAAGAATCTAAGTAAACCATCATCTGTCATGTTGTAGTAAGGAAAAATCTGCTACATGCATGGGGGAAAATTGAAACCCCGACATAATGTTTCACATGATGCTTCGAAACTGCCCGCCAGATAATTTGAAAGTGCCATTACCGCACAGACCTTTGGCTTCTGCAAGTGAGATAGCTTAAGTTTGGGTCGTGAAGAGCACCAGATAAAAGTGGTCAACAGGGAATGGAGCACATTGACAAAACCCTTTTAGAAAATATAAGCATTTGGCTGTGGAACCATCTTTGTTTGCTTTATACAACCGACCACATAAAGCAGTAGTTTGACCTAGGTATTAAGTATGGATATAGCTAGGTTGATAAGTGCAGTCAAGTTCTTCTCCTGAAACAACGTGATCTTTATTCATGTAAATTCCTAAATATTTTAATGAGGACACTAACAGTAGTGCCTGAGGAATATTATAAGGAAGGGGAATAACTGCATGAGAATTGGATAGCAACATTAACATATATGGACAGGGGGTGAAATAAGTATTGAACATGTCACTAATTTTCTAAGTAAATATATTTCTAAGGTGCTATTAACATGAGATTCTCATTTTCTTCAAGCAGTGTGAATCCATGCACCCTTACTGTTAAGGATCAAAATTTCAAATTTCAGGCAGGAGGAAGTGGAGTAATGGTGTGAAGAATTTTTTCTTAGCATAGCCTGGTCCTTCAATATCTCTGAATGGATGTTTGGACACTATGGCTTACCTTAGCATTTTGGCCAACCAAGTTCATCCTTTCGTGGCAGCAGTTTACCTTAAGGTAGAAGGACAATGCACCATGTCACAATGGTACAATAGTCATGGATTCCTTCAAGGACATGGCAGCAGGGTTTTCTTGCTTCCCCAGCCTTCACAGTCTCCTAAAGTTAATCCTCTAGAGAATTTCTGGGACGAGGTAGAATTGGTTGTTCAGGCCATGTCAGGACCTCCATTTAATTTGCTGCAAGCTATCCTGTCGGCATGGGTCAATAGTCCTGCAGAACTACTTCACGTAGTGGATTCTGACAAATTTATTGCTGAGGTTCTGAGGGCCAAAGGTGATCCAACACAATAACAAAGGGGTTTCTCTAATAAGTTGGCCATTCAGTGTATGCTTGGATTTACAGGTTGGATTTATACAGGAGATCTGCAGCTATGTGATAACTGCATTTGTCATTTTTGGTCGTCTTGTTAACTTATGATCTTTTCTGCTCTAAATCATTTCACACAACTTCTCCATCTGTCTATGACTTTTACACTTTGTTTCAGGATAAAGATCTGACCCATATTAATACAGGGATATATGTGAGGGGTGATGAGCAGTGTAAAGAGGAGATTCTTACAGGTGAGTAGTGACCACTAAATGCAAAAATGTTACTCAGTTATTGGTTGGTACAATTATGACTTGAATTTTTAGGGTTTTGGGGGGGAATTTTATGCTTAAAGATTCAGCACTTTAACTAAAAACACACTTTTTTCCACTATCTTTTATGGTCAGCTCTTCGCTTCTGACCTGCTGCAGAGGCGAAACATCTGTATTCACAATGCCATCCATGTGTCATCTGAGTGCTGTATGTTCTTCACTGAACAGTTGATATAAGAAGCTTTGAAAAACCTCTATATTTCTTTAAATGTTTTGAGACCTATGGCTCAGTTCAGTTTCTGAAGTCCTATAGATTTGCATCTTATACCGGTCTGGCAGTGCATGGGCGAGATTATGCTAAACAATCTTAGAAAGTGAAGAAGGAAGGGGGAGCAGAGTTTGAGTTTCGCTAGTTCATGAGAAATCAAGACAATGTGACCAGCACCCAGAGGAAAAAGTTTGAACATGAAAGAGGTGAAAAAGTAAACAACTGGGACGTTTTCTGATGAGAAAGAAAGCTCAATGCACAATGACAGATAAGTGTAACTTTATTAACTGTAGTAACTTGAGCCGACCATACACATTAAATGGCTGGCGGACGAGTCTCCCAAACACAGCAGCATTCGCTTGGCGGAGAGCTCCTGTGTTCTCTGTGAGAAAACCACCGGCTATAGGTCGACTGGCAGGCTTATCTTTTGGAGAACAATGTGATCGGCAGTCCAAAATAGGACATACCTAATCGACATATCCATTAACATTAGACGATCAGCCGAACCCGCCAATATCTGGGGGTTCAGTCAACATCAGTCTAATGTGTACGGGGGCCTTTAGTCACATTGTATGTTTATTTTTTTTTTCTACAGAGGTGTCCATAGCCTTTAAGGTACAGTAAGTACAGTTAAAACCAGAAGTTTACGTACACTATATAAAAAGACACACATGCATGTTTTTCTCAATATCTGACATGAAATCAGAATAAACTTTTCCTGTTTTAGGTTAATTAGGATTACCATAATTTTTAATATTTGCCAAATGCCAGAATAATGAGAGAGAGAGAATGTTTTAAGGCATTTTTATTACTTACTGCAAAGTCAAAAGTTTACATACACTAAGATTACTATGCCTTTAAACAATTCTGGACTGCCTATATGATGATGTCATGTATTTGGAAGCTTCTGAGTTTTTTTGGCAACATCTGAGTTAATTAGAGACACCCGTGTGGATGTATTTTAATGCACACCTAAAACACACTGTTTCTTTGTGTAGCATCATGGGAAAGTCTAAAAAAATCTGCCAAGATATCAGGGAGAGAATTGTGGATTTGCACAAGCCTGGCTCATCCTTGGGTACAATTTCAAAATACCTGAAAGTGCCTCATTCATCTGTACAAACAATTATACACAAGTACAAACAAAATGGGAATGTCCAGCCATCATACCACTCAGGAAGGCGATGGGTTCTGTGTCCCAGAGATGAACGTGCTTTGGTTTGACATGTGCATATCAACCCAAGGACAAAAGCAAAAGACCTTGTGAAGATGATGACGGAAGCTGATAAGATTGTGTCAATATCCATAGTGAAACGAGTACTGTATCAACCTGGGCTGAAAGGCCACTCTGCCAGGAAGAAGCCATTACTACAAAAGAAACATAAAAAAAGCCAGATTAATGTTTGCAAATGCACACAGGAACAAAGACCTTAATTTTTAGAGACATGTCCTGTGGTCTGATGAAACTGAAATTTAACTTTTTGGGCATAATGCCCATCGTTACGTTTGGAGGAAAAAGGGAGAAGCTTGGAAGCCTAAAGACACCATCCCAACTGTGAAACACGGGGGAGGCAGCATCATGTTGTGGGGTTGTTTTGCTGCAGGGGTAACGGGTGCAGTTCACAAAATAGATGGCATCATGAGAAAAGAAGATTATGTGGCAATACTGAAGCAACATCTCAAGACATCAGCCAGGAACTTAAAGCTTGGGCGGAAATGGGTCTTCCAAATGGACAATGACCCAAAGCATACTGCCAAAATTGTAACAAAGTCGCTTAAGGATAACAAAGTCAATGTTTTGGAGTGGCCATCACAAAGCCCTGATCTCAATCCTATTGAAAATTTATGGGCAAAGCTGAAAAGGCAGGTGCGAGCAAGGCGACCTACAAACCTGGATCAGTTAAACCAGTTTTGTCAGGGGGAATGGGCCCAAATTCCGACCAACTATTGTGAGAAGCTAGTGGAAGGAAATCTCAAATGTTTGATCCAAGTCATTCAGTTTAAGGGCAATTGTATCAAATACTAATGACATGTATGTAAACTTTAGACTTTGCAGTAAGTAATAAAAATGCCTTAAAACATTCTCTCTCTCATTATTCTGCCATATGACAAATATTAAAAATTATGGTAATCCTAATTGACCTAAAACAGGAAAGGTTTATTCTGCTTTCATGTCAGATATTGAGAAAAACATGCATATGTGTCTTTTTATATAGTGTATATAAACTTCTGGTTTCAACTGTAGATGATCTATGGAAAAAACAGGGACCGGCAACCATGTCATGCAGAGGACACTGCTACACACACTTTTTCTGATCCTTCGATTGTCCCATTTTTGTATATTTGTGATGAAAGATAACATTGCTGTTGGCTTTCATAACATATAAATAAGTGGTAAAGAACTTTCTTTCTTATATCAATTGGTTAGATATACTGAGAAAATACAAAACCCGAAATTTGCTACACAGCCATGGCTTTTTGTACATGACTATACTGCTCCTCCTATGTTCCCTGCTGTGTGATAGACTTCATGTAGCTGTCGGGGACATCAACTAATAGCACTGACTTACCCTCTGCTTTATGAGTCTCTACTAAACATGTTACTGGAACCAATTGTTAACAAGCACAGTGAAATATGTACATGTGGAGAAGATGACTTCAAAAGAGAAGTGAGAGAGCACAACCTGGTATCTTAATATCATAATTTCCTAGTCCTTGGTTTGTGGTTTATTGTCTTGGTCTATAATTGAATTGTATTACAATTTGTTGGGAAATTTCATAAAATATAGAATATAAATATTAATAGAATTTCAATGCAGTGTTATTGAAAAAAATATTAAATCAGTTTTATTCTTGGCAGATGACTGTACCAAAAGCTCAAATGGAAACTTGATATTTTCAGATTTTACAGCAGATAATCATGGTATCTCAACAGATACATGTGAAGAGCATGCTGTTATCCAAGATAAACCTCCTGTCCTTCACAGCAAAAATCTATCATCTGAACCTTTTCAAGAGGTCCTTTCTTCTGCTTCATCAAAGACCAATGTGCAAAACAAATGTCACAGAAGAGCTGTTGAACATCAATTACCTCATGTAGGGGAGAAGCCATACTCATGTTCAGAATGTGGAAAATGTTTTACACAGAAATCAGATTTTCTTAGGCATCAAAGAAGTCACACAGGGGAGAAACCGTTTTCATGTTCAGAGTGTGACAAATGTTTTACAGAGAAATCAGATTTTGTTGTACATCAGAGAATTCACAAAGGGGAAAAGTTGTTTTCTTGTTCAGAATGTGGGAAATGTTTTAATCGGAAAACAAACCTTGTTGCGCATCAGAGAATTCACACAGGAGAAAATCCATATTCATGTTCAGAATGTGGGAAATGTTTTAATCAAAAAACAAATCTTGTTACTCATCAAAGAATTCACACAGAGGAGAAGAGATTTTCATGTTCAGAATGTGGGAAATGTTTTAATCAGAAGGCAAATCTTGTTTCTCATCAGAGAAGGCATACAGGAGAGAAGATAGGTCACACAGGAGAGAAGTTATTTTTATGTTCAGAATGTGGAAAATGTTTTTATCATCACCATGTTTTTGTTAGACATCAGACAATTCACACAGGGGACAAGCCATATTCATGTTCAGAGTGTGGAAAATGTTACAGCGAGAAATACAAACTTGTTACACATCAGAGAATTCACACAGGGGAGAAGCCATATTCATGTTCAGAATGTGGAAAACATTATAGGGAAAAATACAAACTTGTTATACATCAGAGAAATCACACAGGGGAGAAGCCATTTTTATGTTCAGAATGTGGGAAATGTTTTACAGAGAAGACAGATCTTATTAGACATCAGAGAATTCACACAGGAGAGAAGCCATTTTTCTGTTCAAATTGTGGAAAATGTTTTAATCGGAAAATAAATCTTGTTAGACATGAGAGAACTCACATAGCAAAGTAGCCATTATTTTTTTGTTTTTTATTAATAACTTGTACAAGAAAAAATACAAGGTATAGTAAAGTTACATGTCTACAGGAGAAAGGATACACAACTGAAAATGGTAAATGCGTTTTAAAAATGTATACGTTAAGAATTGTAACCATTTGTTATTCGAAAAGCAATGAGAATCAAAATAATACACCTGTGTAGAAACCAGATGTCTAAAATTTTTAACATTTTATACAGTGTATAACTTTCTTCCATCAGATTTGACATTAGCCATGGAGATAAGCTGCTATAAATTATCAGGACAGTTGCCAAGTAACTATTCAATATCCGCCTTGTCTCCTCTAACTTATTTAGATAAGACCAGGTGCCCCATAGCAGAGGCACTAATTGGGCTCCCACCCCCCAAAACAGAAAAACAATTATTGTCAAGGTAGGTGTATAGGTTCATTCATGGAAGGTCCTACCTTCCAACTTTTAAAGACGGAAGTGGGAAATGTATTGTGGCACCACAGAAATAATGTACCTGCCGATGCCCCTCAGAGTCCCCACCTACTACAATACCCCTTATATGGTGTCCACACAGTATGAGGCCCCCAAAGATGCCACCTACATGGAAGGATTGCTCCACAGTTAATTCCCTGACACATTTTGCTCCTATAGTACTGACCCACATGTGCAGTTTGATGTCTTCCATGGTGCATTCCCCCACACAATATAATGTTCCTAGAGTGGAAGCCTCCATAATTCCCTCACACAGGTTATATTGCCCCGAAAATATAGTATTAGGCCCAAAAAGTATGAGGATGCCACAGTTTCCCCAATATAGAACGATGCCGTCTCCATTCTCCCCAATACTGTATGATACCCCAAAGTGGCTCGATTACAGTATAATGGTTCCATTATGCCCCATAATACAGTATTGTGCTCCTCCTCCCCAACAGAAAAATGCATTGACACAGTAATAAAAAAAAGTATCTAGCACAATTTTCACGATGTGCTGCTCCAGTCTGTGCTGGGTGCGAAATGCACTTTTTGCTGTGTAAGTCAGACACACAGGGTAAATGGTGGAGCAAGGAGCTGATGGCTCTCTGCCTTACCATTGTATTCAACTGTATCTGCATAAAGTATACAACTGAGATGAAAACCCTGGAAAATCAAAGTTTCCTTGGCAAATGTCCCGTTATATACAGAAGTGTCTGCTCACGCCTGATGTCAGATTCAGTGGAAGAGAGCAGCGTTGGACAATCGCTTCCAAAGTTGTTACCAATCATTATTAAACTTCTGATTGTAAAACTTGTGTTTGGATCTATATGTCCTCATTATTTAGCTGTGAAGATATTGCCTATGGAGCTGTGTGAATACGGGTAGATTTTGTATGGAAATAGTGAAGGAAGAATTACATAGTGCATAGAACGGTTCAAAAGAGATGATTTGCAATGTGAATCTGTTTTCTGTTAGTCCTGTCAGTGTCACAAAACAAGAGGGAAATCTTCACCCGCTGATAGGACAGGTGGAAATTTGAATTGATATCTAAGCACTATATAAGGTGACCCTAACTTAAGCCCTTTGTGAATCTTACACTTTTATTATCAGGCAAAGAATATTATAGGGAGGAAACCATCTTCTACTGATGGGACTATTGTAAAATAGATTTACATCTTAAATGATCAGCACAACATGTGAGAGTGTAGCAAGTGTCATGACCGCAGGTGGCGCACATGGTTCATGGACCCACTGTGCCACATGGTCTGGGCTTACCTAGGAAGGGGAGTAGCTAAGCGGCTACCTGGTGTTCACCTGAGCTCCTGTTGGTAGAGTCAGGCTTGAGCTGCAGGCAGCCGCTAGGTACCACTCCTAGTGAGTCCCCGATACCGCAGCTGCTGACCCCAAGGATCAGGTATGCTGACAAAGGCTTGGGCTCCATTCAGACTATGCAGGTTCTGGATTCTCAGGCAAAGCGATACCGACACGGGAAGACCAACTGCACAGATCTCAAAATTGACTTCCAAGGAGAATCTCTGCTGTAGATCTTTCACAAAGTCTTACACTGAGTGGAGAGAATAGTAATAGAGGTCGAGTAGCATACAGCAATACTTGATCAGGAGGTTCTAGGCCTAGAGAATCTTACTAAATTCCTGAAATGTATCTCTAAAAATAGTTTTTTTAAAGCAGTGACTATCGTATGTCTTATTCCAGAATTTGAAGCTCGTTCTTACCCTTTACAGAAATTTAGCTAAAGTGATTTACTTCAAAGATTCAGTGATGACCACAATTTGTATCTCTCATTTCTGTTTTATGATGCTAATACCCTCTTTAGACAAAAAGAGGATTGGAACTTTAGTGCTACCTATTGGAAGTAGCAATCCTAAAAGTCAATATCCACCTTATAAAGGGCCTCACCACATGACTTAGCATAAGGAGCCATCTCCATTTTCAGACACGTGGTGTTTGCACCTCATCAGTGCAGAGTAGGAAATAACTGTTGTGGTTGGGTTAGAGACCTCTAACAGGGGTCCTAAGGGATAACATTGCTCTTTGTGGATAGTGCCAAGTCGGATAAGGAGTTTTTACTAAGAATTTTTACAACATTTACAACAAAAAATTCAAGCTGTGAAGGTAATACAATTTGAGATGAATATTCACAAGAAAAGTACAATTCAAGAATAACGGGAATAAAACCAAAAATAGAAAGTAGGCAGAGGCCGGTTTGTCAGTTCCTCTCCATATTGTGGGATTGGGAGTGAAGAAAGGTTGACGGCGAAGTAGAATATATTCTGGCATTTTATATTCGAACAGTTGATCCTGAACATTTGACACATAGCAATAATGTAAAGATTAAATGTTTTAGTTAAATGGCTTGGCCACTAATTTATAAGTCCCTTTCATGTAAACTGCCACAGATGGGCTCTTTTTTACATACCTTGCTTTCAAAAATACTTCTGTAACCGGAGAATCTCCTGGTTTCCTGTGATGTTACGTCAGATTCTCCCTGAGTTCATGGCTCTGGAATCTGATGCGACTTCACAATTAATATGACTTTTTCATGCAAGTGGATGGGCAGTGCTCTATTTACCAGAATCACAGAATGCCACAGACACAGCTCTCCCTGACACATTTCTCACTCCAGAGTTCTACCTTGTATCTGTAAGAATACAACACAGTGTTTGTGTGCATATATGTCTTATCTTTCTACCTATATTTATACTGTTACACACGTGGTTGTGGAACCACTGTGCCATGGTCCGGGGACAGCCTGAAGGGGCATAACTAAGCGACCAACTGGTTCTTCACTTCCCCCTGATGGAGTGGTTAAACTTGAACCCAGGTGGACGCCAGGTGCTACTCCTGCACAGACCCTGTAGCCGCAGCAGTTGACCCCCAAAGGGGCAGGAGAGCAGGACCGGCCAGGAACTGGTAAGCAGGAGGACGTGCTGCTGCTTAAAAAGAACAGGTTCTGGATCAGGAACGGACAGGATAGTTTCAGGAACACAGGGCAGACTCGAGAGCACGGTCGCAGGTGTAGGTTCTGACTGGACAGGTGAGGGTAGCGGTATAGTACAAAGCAGATCAGGCTCAGGACTAGGTATAGCCTGGACAGGCTAAGAAACAAGTTACAGTGGATTGGGCAGGACGAAAATCAGACAGGGTCTGGTAGACAGGATCAGATTCAGGGAGCACAGGTACAGGGACTTTACAACTAGGTAGCAGGATAGCACACTGATACTAATTTTGCTAAGGCACCTCCCTATAGAGGAAGGTGCCTTAAATAGTTGATGTCTCTCAGACAATGGCTAGGGACATTTTCAGAAGCGCATGGCCCTTTTTAAGAAGCCAGAAGTGCGCACCCTAAGCATTCTCCCAGGAGACTTGCATGCCACGCGCAGGCCCTGAGAGGAAGCAGATGTGGTGGGGGCCAGAACAGAGAGGGTGAGTAAACTCCTGCTGGGAGGAGGGAGAGGGAATGTGCAGGGATGCCGGTGCTGTCATTACAGTACCTTCCCTTTATGCCCCCTCTTCTTCAAGCCTGCAAGGAATTTCTGTAGACTAAGTGGGGCATGAATATTTTCCTTGGGTTCCCTGGATCTTTCTTCAGGTCCAAATCCCTTTCAATATACTAATAAAAAGTTTTTTCCTTACTTCAAGGCTAAGATATTCTTCAATTGAATAGCTATGATCTGCTTAACAAACGGCAGAAAATTTTCCTCAGTATTAACAACATATAACAGCCATGAGGTATCTCTTAAAATATAACCTTTAATAAATCTCTAAAAGGAGAGTATAAAATAAATACCTCCAAAATCTGATACCAGTCCTTAATTACATCTTATATCCAAATTGACAAGTATTACCTCTCAAGATATACCAAACAAGAGGCAAATAATGCCAAAAAAAACCAAGATTATTCTAAAACATTTAATCTAAACAGCCCTATTAGAATGTAAACATATGACCTCCAAAAGGCCAATAATTTCCAACCAATCTTGGTCAGTAAATGAAAAAAATACAGTGTTATCAAATATTAGAACTGCTACTGCCCCAGAAGAGGAAGCATCTACCTCCAGAGAGAATGGTTTGTTTATTTCCGGTCGATGTAGTACTGGAGTGGAGGAAAAGGCCTGTTTCAGTGAGAGAAAAGTGTTCTCAGCCTGTGGAGTCCATACCTTTGGATTAACACCCTTATGGACCATAGCAGAAATGAAAGCAGTCCGGGATGAGAGATGCGGAATGAATTGTCGGTAATAATTGCTGAATCCTAGGAATCGCTGGAAAGCTTGAACGAACGAAGGGCGCGGCCACTTGAAAATAGAAAACATTTTCTCCGGATCCATCTTTAAGTCCATGTCTGAGATGATATAACCTAGGAAAGGCGGAGAAGATTGTGCAAAACTTTTTCAAATTTAGCATACAGGCAATTGTCCCTAAGTCACTGCAGGACTTGGCGAATGTTAAGTCTATGAGAGGACAAATTTGAAGAGAAGACCAAGATATTGTCCAGATAATCCATGACATAAGTATAGAGGAGATTGCGGTAGATGTCATTCACGAATTATTCGAAGACAGCTGGGGCATTGCTCAGCCCAAACTGCATAACTAGGTACTCATGACTGTCCCGGGTATTGAAAGCCATCTTCCATTTCACCCTGGAGGGGCGTAACTAAACAACAACCTGGTTCTTCACAAGGGCCACTGATGGAGTAGTTATACTTGAACCCAGGTGGACGCAAGGTGCCACTCCAGGACAGGTCCCAGAGCTGCAGCAGCTTACCCCCAAAGGGGCAAGCAAACAGGACCGGCCTGGAATATAGGTTCAGGGTCACAAGTGCAGGTTCAGACTGGACTGGTGAGGGTAGCTTGTAGGTGTGGACAAAGCGGATCAGGCTCAGGACTAGGTAGAGGCAATACAGGCTCAAGAACAGGTTACAGTGGAACTGGCAGGATCAAGATCAGACAGGATCAGATTCAGGGAGCACAGGTACAGGGACCTTAGAATTAGGTAGCAGGATAGAACACATATACTAATGTTACTAAAACACCTGCCTATTGGGGAGGGTGCCTTAAATAGCTGATGTTTCCCAGCCATTGGCACGGCCCCTTTAAGAAGCAGGAAGCACGCTCGCACCTGCCCTAAGCATCCGTCCAAGAGACCTGCATGGCTTGCGCAGGCCCTAGGAGTAAGCAGACGCAGCAGGGACTGGAACAGAGAGGGCGAGTACATGTTGGCGTCCCTGCTGGGAGGAGGGAGTGGTAACATGCAGGGACGCCGGCGCTGTCTTTAAATGCATATACAGTGGGGAAAATAAGATTAGATACACTGCCGATTTTGCAAGTTTTCTCACCTACAAAGAATGGAGAGTACTTTAATTTTTATCGTAGGTACACTTCACCTGTGAGAGAAAGAATCTAAAAATAAAAAAACAGAAAATCACATTGTATGAGTTTGAAAAAATTAAATTGCATTTTATTGCATGAAAGCAGTATTTGATCACCTACCAACCAGCAAGACTTCTGGGTCTCACAGACCTGCTAGTTTTTCTTTAAGAAGTCCTCCTACTGTGCACCCATTACCTGTATTAATTGCACCTGTTTGAACTTGTTACCTGTATAAAAGACACCTGTCCACACACTCAATCACACTCCAACCTCTCCACCATGGCCATGTCCAAAGAGTTGTCTAAGGATACTAGGGACAAAATTGTAGATCTGCACAAGGCTGGGATGAGCTGCAGGACAATAGGCAAGCAGCTTGTTGAGAAGGCAACAACTGTTGGCACAATTATTAGAAAATGGAAAAAACACAAGATGACTGTCAATCTTCCTTGGTCTGGGGTTCCATGCAAGATCTCACCTCACCCATTTGAAGTTCGCCAATGACCATCTGGATGATCTAGAGGAGGTATGGGAGAAGGTCATGTGGTCATATGAGACCAAAATAGGACTTTTTGATATCAACTCCACTTGCTGTGTTTGGAGGAAGAAGAAGGATGAGTACAACCCCCAGAACACTGTCCCAACTGTGAAGCATGGTGGGGGACATCATACTTTGGGGGTGCTTTTCTGCAAAGGGAACTGGACGACTGCACCGTATTGAAGGGAGGATCGATGGGGTCACGTGTCACGAGATTTTGGCCAACAACCTTCTTCCCTCAGTACGAGCATTGAAGACGAGTTATGGCTGGGTCTTCAAGCATGAGAATGACCCAATACACACAACCAGGGCAACTAAGGAGTGGCTCCATAAGAAGCATGTCAAGGTCCTGGAGTGGCCTAGCCAGTCTCCAGACCTGAACCCAATAGAAAATCTTTGGAGGGAGCTGAAACTCAATATTGCCCAGCGACAGACCCAAAACCTGAAAGACATGGAGGAGATCTGTATGGAGGAGTGGGCCAAAATTCCTGCTGCAGTGTATACAAACTTGGTCAAGAACTACCGATGAGCGAACCTTTCAAGGTTCGATTCGGTTCCGTTTGACGAATTTCCCAATGTTCGCTGAAAAGTTCGTAGACAATATCCGAATCCCATAGTATTCAATGGGAGGCAAAACCAAATGCATATACAACACCTTCAAAGGGGCCCAAAAGCTGCCAAGATAGCTCAAATTAGGGGCAGACACCAGGGAGAGTGGCATCAATTGACTCAGAGTATAAACAGTATAATTATTATTTATTATTATAGTGCCATTTATTCCATGGCATTTTACATGTGAAAAGGGGTATACATAGCAAACAACAAGTATAATAATCATGAACGAGTCACCGACTGGTACAGGAGGAGAGAGAACCCTGCCTGCAAGGGCTCACAATCTACAAGGGATGGGTGGGGATACAGTAGGTACAGTAGGTGAGGGTAGAGCTGGTCATGCAGCGGTATGGTGGAGCGAGGGTTACTGCAGGTTGTACGCTTGTTGGAAGAGGTAGGTCTTCAGGTTCCCTTTGAAGGTTTCCACGGCAGACGAGAGTCTGATATGTTGGGGTAGAGAGTTCCAGAGTAGGGAGATGCACGGGACAAATCTTGTATGCGATTGTGGGAAGAGGAGATAAGAGAGGAGTACAGAAAGAGATCTTGTGAGGATCAGGTGTTGCATGCAGATAAGTACCGGGAGACTAGGTCACAGATGTATGGAGGATGCCAAAGTTATGGTGTTGAACTGGAGTCTCTGGGCAATGGTGAGCCAGTGCAGGGATTGACAGAGGGGAGAACCAGGGGAATAGCGGGGTGACAAGCGGATTCGTCAGCCAGCAGAGTTTAGCATAAATTTGAGGGGTGCAAGCGTGTTAAAAGGGAGGCCACAGAGCAGGAGGTTGCAGTAGTCGAAATCAGGCAGTGTTTAAATTAATATTCCATTGAGATTGCAATCACACAGCTCAAGAGTTGTGGACAACTATCCAGGCTGATTTTGAGCAATGGCTGTCTCCACTGAACCTGGAGCCAGGGAAGGACATGTGCAATAACATTGCAAAGCTGGTGGTGTGCCTACCCTGGGGCAACCTCACACATGTCCCTTGCATGGCTCATGTCCATAACCTGGTGGTACAGCTATTTCTCCATCACTATCCTGGTCTGGATGCGCTGCTACAGAAACCATGATCGCTATGTGCTCACTTCCGCCATTCGCACCCCAAGGGTCATCGACTTGCATCGCTACAGAGATCTTTCGGCCTACTGGTTGATATGCAATGTGCCAAAATGGTGGAATTCAACTCTGCGCATGTTGCAGCAGCGACGAGCTCTGGTGCAATATGTCATTTAGCATAGCCTGGGTGTCACGCTAGGTGTGGGAAAGACTTAGTTCAACACAGAGGGAAGAGGAAAAGGGAGCCCAAACAATAGGGAAAGGGGGAAGTGGAGACCTAGTCTGAACTAGTGTCACACTGTCTCAACCAACGTCCCAATATTGGCTCTGCGCCAATCACCAGCGCGTGCCTTGCCCTGACTTTCCCTGGTGTATGGCTAAGGCTAGGGATGGCAGGAGATGAGCACTAGTCGATCTCCGCTAAACTCTATAGACAACAAGGGTAGACAAACAGGGGGAGATTGCTTTACTTTAGACGACTCCGGACAAAAGCCAACTCGGCCTCAAGCTCCAGAGAGGATGAAGTACTGCTCTAGCTAAGCCTTCACAAGTAGAAATTAATAACCGGCACCTCCCTCTCAGATACACCAGGTATATATACACCCAGACCAGGAGCTAATTAGCAAGAGGGAGGTAGCCGCTGGGGCCTAGAGATAGCCAGCCTCTAAGCAGATGTTTGTAATGCCAAATGTAGAGATCTCCTGCAAACAACCGCAGGGCGACTGTCTGTCACCTCTGATACACCAGTGACACTGGGCCAACTCAGTACAAACAGTGCAAATCACGGTTGCGGAGTTAGCACAGATGAAGGACCTCTGCACCATTCTTCACAGTTTTGAAATGGCTACTAAGATGGTTAACACTGACGATGCCATCATCAGCATCACTATTCCGCTCATCTACATGCTGGTGCACACTTTAAATAGTCTGTGGGATGAGGTGGGTTGAACTGGTGGATGAACTGGAAGCAGAAATATCTACAGGTAACTATGACATAGTGGGAATAACCGAGACATGGTTAGATGAAAGCTATGACTGGGCAGTTAACTTACAGAGTTACAGTCTGTTTAGAAGGGATCGAAGAAATCGGAAAGGGGGTGGAGTCTGTCTATATGTAAAGACTGTAACATACCTGGCGGCGTCCTTGCATAGTGGTCCATCTCCCACTGTGCAAGAGCGCGCACTTGATTTCCAGTCCGGACTATCACTTTGGCTTCTTTCCATATGGTCTGCTTTGCTCTGCTCTGTCTGCTTAGGGCGACGCCCGCTGAACTTCCTGTTTCTTATAGCTACTGCAGACACACCCCTGATGCTTCCTCAGCCTATTGCTGTCTGTCACCTGGTATTTAACCCAGCTCCTCCCTGGAATCCTTGCCTGAGCATCTTGTTCTGTCAGTTGGCTTCTAGTCACTGATGTGCCAGGTCCTGTCTATGTTTCTGGCCTTGCGGTATCAGTTCCCGTGTCTGAACTGAGTCCTGTCTGTGTACTCTAGCCAGCTGCCTTCCCTGTAGGCTGTATTTCCAGGCCCGTGTGAACACGCTCTTAGCCTGTTCCTTCTGCCCTCTAGGGGCCGCATACCTAGATCTGTTGTCTGTGTCTTTTCCCAGTGTCTGTTCCTGCCCTAACTATCTTCCTGCCTGTTTCCCATCTCTCTACGCCCATATCTTCCCTTTTTCTGCAGAGTCTGAACTCGTACCTAACTCCTGCTCGTTGTCACTGTACTTCCGTTTGTGAGCTTGTGGTCCACTCGCTACTTCACTGCAAGTACCCTGTGGGTATCTGGTTCTGCCTTTCCCTTCCTGTCTGTTCCGTGTGAACGGAGCCCTGTCCCCTCTGCCCTGCCTTGCTCACCGCTCCGGCGGTTTCTGCCTGCTCTGCCTTGTTCACCGCTCCGGCGGTTCTTGCCTGCTCTGCCTTGCTCACCGCTCCGGTGGTTCTTGTCTGCTCTGCCTTGCTCACTGCTCCGGCAGTCTCGCTCTGCTCTGACCCTTTGCTCACTGCTCCGGCAGTCTCGCTCTGCTCTGACCCTTTGCTCACTGCTCCGGCAGTCTCGCTCTGTTCTGACCCTTTTCTCACTGCTCCGGCAGTCTCGCTCTGCTCTGACCCTTTGCTCACTGCTCCGGCAGTCTCGCTCTGCTCTGACCCTTTGCTCACTGCTCCGGCAGTCTCGCTCTGCTCTGACCCTTTGCTCACTGCTCCGGCAGTCTCGCTCTGCTCTGACCCTTTGCTCACTGCTCCGGCAGTCTCGCTCTGCTCTGACCCTTTGCTCACTGCTCCGGCAGTCTCGCTCTGCTCTGACCCTTTGCTCACTGCTCCAGCAGTCTCGCTCTGCTCCGATCCTTTGCTCACTGCTCTGGCAGTCTCGCTCTGCTCCGACCCTTTGCTCACTGCTCCGGCAGTCTCGCTCTGCTCTGACCCTTTGCTCACTGCTCCGGCAGTCTCGCTCTGCTCCGACCCTTTGCTCACTGCTCCGGCAGTCTCGCTCTGCTCTGACCCTTTGCTCACTGCTCCGGCAGTCTCGCTCTGCTCTGACCCTTTGCTCACTGCTCCGGCAGCCTCGCTCTGCTCTGACCCTTTGCTCAGTGCTCCGGCAGTCTCGCTCTGCTCTGACCCTTTGCTCACTGCTCCGGCAGTCTCGCTCTGCTCTGACCCTTTGCTCACTGCTCCGGCAGTCTCGCTCTGCTCCGACCCTTTGCTCACTGCTCTTTCAGTCTCGCTCTGCTCTGACCCTTTGCTCACTGCTCCGGCAGTCTCGCTCTGCTCTGACCCTTTGCTCACTGCTCGGCAGTCTCGCTCTGCTCTGACCTTTTGCTCACTGCTCCGGCAGTCTCGCTCTGTTCTGACCCTTTGCTCACTGCTCCGGCAGCCTCGCTCTGCTCTGACCCTTTGCTCACTGCTCCGGCAGTCTCGCTCTGCTCTGACCCTTTGCTCACTGCTCTGGCAGTCTCGCTCTGCTCTGACTCTTGCTCACTGCTCCGGGAGTCTCGTCCTGCTCCACTCTTGCTCACCGCTCCAGGCGGCCTCGTCCTGCTCTACTCTCGCTCATCGCTCCAGGCGGTCTCGTCTTGCTCTACTCTTGCTCGCCGCTCCGGGCGGCCTCACTCTGCTGTGTTTGTCCACCGCATCTGCGGTTCTGTTCCTGAGTCCCAGTCTGTACTGGGACCTATCCACTCTGTGCTCCAACCTGTCGTACCTGCCAGTACCTCCCTGCCCGTTTGCATACCAGTCGTGCTTGCCAGCATCCACCCGTCTGCATACCAGCCGTGTCTGCCTGTACCCACCAGTCTGTGTGCCAGCCTAACCTGCCTGTTCCTGTATTCCCCGGTGTGGGTCAACAGCCGTGTCCGGGATCTGACCTGGAGTAGCACCTGGTCCCTCCTTGGTGCACTGGCGTCGTATGCCGTCGTGCGACCTTGGTCGGATCGGGTGGATACTTAGTTACGCCCCTCCAGGCATTCACTCTCCGGCACGGTCCAGTGGAATCACTACATATACACGCACACGCAAGTCAGTCTTGGCGTGTGCATTACAAAGACGTGTCTAAAGCCTACAATACGGGAGGATGTATGGGAGGGAAATGAGGAGGTCGAGTCCTTATGGGTGGAGATACATGGGGCAAAAAACAATAATAAAATTATCATAGGAGTCTGTTATAAACCACCAAATATAGCAGAAGCCACGGAAAGTCTTTTAATGAGACAAATAGACGAAGTAGCAAAAAATTACGAGGTGATTATTATGGGGGACTTCAACTACCCCGATATAGACTGGGAAACCGAAAGCTGTAGATCTCAGAAAGGAAACAGGTTTCTGTCAATTATCAAAGACAATTATTTGTCACAACTTGTGCAGGAACCAACTAGAGGGACGGCCCTTTTAGACTTAATATTAACTAACAGGCCAGACAGAATAACTAAGGTGCAGGTCGGGGGGCACCTGGGAAATAGTGACCACAACATTATACAATTCCACATGTGCTTCAGTAGGGTGCCCAGCAAGGGAGTCACAAAAACACTGAACTTCAGGAGGGCAAAGTTTGATCAGCTAAGAGATGCCCTTCACCTTATAGACTGAGATAGTATCTTCAGTAATAGGAGCACGGATAGAAAATGGGAAATTTTCAAAACAGTCCTACATAGTCACTGTAGAAGGTACATACCTTATGGGAATAAAAGGGCGAGGAATAGGAGGAAGCCAATGTGGCTAAATAAGGAAGTCAAGAGGGCAATGAAAAACAAAAAAAGGGCTTTCGGTAAACTTAAACAAGAAGGCAGCGAGGAAGCGCTAATATCTTATAGGGAAAAAAACAAAATCTGTAAGAAACAAATAAGAATAGCAAAAGAGGAGACAGAGAGACTAATTGCCAAGGAAAGTAAAACGAATCCCAAACTATATAAACAGTAAAAGGATTAAAACTGATGGAGTTGGCCCATTGAAAAATAACCTGGGTAAAATCATAGAGGGCCATGAGGGTAAAGCAAACCTACTCAATAGCTTCTTCTCCACTGTTTTCACAAAAGAAAACAATTTATCGGAGGAAATGCAGAGTGATAAAGTAAACCCTCCGCTAAATATCACCCACCTAACCCAGGAGGAAGTTCAGAAACGCCTAAATAATATCAAAATAGACAAGTCACCAGGCCCAGATGGCATACACCCCCGGGTACTAAAAGAATTAAGTAATGTGATAGACAGACCACTGTATCTTATATTCAAGCACTCTTTATGGACAGGGACTGTCCCACTAGACTGGCGCCAAGCAAACGTGGTACCAATATTCAAAAAGGGGTCTAAAATTGACCCTGGGAACTATAGACCAGTAAGCTTAACGTCTGTTGTGGGTAAATTGTTTGAAGGATTTCTTAGAGATGCTATTGTAGAATATCTTAATGATAATAACTGTCTAACTCCATATCAACATGGATTCATGAGGGATCGCTCCTGCCAAACAAACCTGATGGCCTTCTACGAGGAGGTGAGCTCACAGCTGGACCGGGGAGAGTCAGTGGATGTTGTATACCTTGAGTTCTCCAAAGCGTTTGATACCGTGCAACACAAAAGGTTGGTATATAAAATGAGAATGCTTGGTCTGGGGGATAATGTGTGCAAGTGGGTAAATAGCTGGCTGAGTGATAGAAAGCAGAGGGTGGTTATCAATGGAGTAAGCTCAGGGTGTGTCAGGGTTACTAGCGGGGTGCCTCAAGGGTCTGTCTTGGGCCCTATATTATTTAATATATTTATTAATGATCTAGTGGAAGGGTTGCATAGTAAAATAGCAATATTTGCAGATGATACTAAACTTTGTAAAGTAGTTAATACAGATGAGGATAGGGCACAGCTACAGGAGGATTTAGATAAATTGGGGAGTTGGGCCAAAAAATGGCAAATGGGGTTCAATGACGATAAATGTAAGGTCATGCACATTTCAAAGAAAAACAGCAATCACCCATACATATTAAATGGGAAACCGTTGGGGAAATCTGACATGGAGAAGGACCTGGGCGTCTTGGTTAACAGCAAATTAAATTGGAGTGCCCAGTGTCAGGCAGCAGCTGCGAAGGCAAATAGAGTCATGGCATGCATCAGAAGAGGAATAGGGGCATATGATGAGAACATTGTTCTTCCTCTGTATAAAGCGCTGGTAAGGCCGCACTTAGAATATTGTGCACAGTTCTGGGCTCCGGTGCTCAGGAAAGACATATTGGAGCTAGAGAGGGTACAAAGGAGGGCGACTAAGGCAATAAAGGGAATGGAGGGACTAGAATACCCAGAGAGGTTGTCAAAATTAGGCCTATTTACATTGGAAAAGAGAAGGCTTAGGGGAGACCTCATAAACATGTATAAATACATCAGGGGGCAGTACAGAGATCTCTCCCATGACCTGTTTATACCAAGGATGGTGACAAAGACGAGGGGGCACACTATGCGTCTGGAGGAAAGGAGGTTCCTGCACCAGCATAGAAGGGGATTCTTTACGGTCAGAACCGTGAGACTCTGGAACTCTCTGGGAGAGGAAGTGGTGATGTCCAACTCACTTAATGAGTTCAAGAGAGGCCTGGACGCCTTTCTTGAGAACAATAAAATTACATCTTATGCTTATAGTTAATTAATCCAGGGATTTAATCTGACTGCCAGATTGGAGTCGGGAAGTGAATTTTTCCTCAATGATGTAAATTGGCCTATACCGCATGGTTTTTTTTTGCCTTCCCCTGGATCAACGCTGCGGAATAGCTGCAGTGAACAAGAAATAGGCTTAACTGGATGGACGCTTGTCTTTTTTCGGCCTTATAAACTATGTAACTATGTGGTGGTCGCAGTAGAAGAGGAGTAAGCAGAGGAAGATGCGGAAGGGATAACAATATCTCTAAGTTCCAGACTGTTGCCGCACAGGCGGTTGCTAAAGGACGTTGGATTACAGCGATCAAGGGGGGCTCATAGTACCAGACAAACTGTTAGTGAAGGTGCAGGAGCAGAGGACCAAATGGAGGAGGAAGAGGTGATGGGCGCGCAACAGTCAGGAGATGAAGAGGATAATGATCCTAACTCTGTTGTCCGTGGTTGGCAGGAGGGGAACGCAAGAAGCAAGCTTGAGTGTTAACCCTCCACCAACACACTATGGACTTGGACCTCATGGAAGTGCCCGACACATGAGCGCCTTCTTGCTTCACTATCTGCAACATGATTGTTAAGATTAGAAATAGTGCTGACTGCTGGGTTACCACTATGTTAGATCCATGGTAGAAGAGTACATATTGCCAGTTGCTTCCCCCTGAAAGGGACGCACCCATGCTGGAGTATCGAAAAAAGGCAGTAGACAATCTTAAAATTGATTTTCCTCAAGATAGCAGTGAGGCACACAGTGGCCATTACAGTTCTAGACTTCCAACCCCGTGAATGTTGAGTCATCAACGTAAAAACATTGGAAGAGTGACCTGAGCTCGTCTGTCACGCCTTGAAGCTTTTGTCATGTCCAGCAAGCCAGTGTTCTCTCAGAACGTGTCTTCAGTGCTGCTGGTGGTGTCCTGATGGATAAGCACATCTGGCTGTCCCCTGAAAATGTAGACCGCCTAACTTTCATCAAGATGAACAAGTCATGGATCTCCAAGGATTTTTGCACCCCAATCGCAGGCTGTGCAGACTAGGCAATGGTGTCGTTTTTAGTGTGCTGCATTGATCTCACGTTATTGCAGTCTGTGACACCTTTGTTGTGGCTTCTGGGCCTGCTGTTGCTACTGCTGCTGATGTTACTTACAATTTTTTGAAATGTGGAGACTTCAAGTTGGGTACCCATCTAGTGGGGTGCTTTCAGTGGAAGGGGTGTCAGAGCCCCATTATACTATTTCTACTCTGGGGAAATTGATAATGTCTGTAAATCGCTGTGGAATTAATGCCGCTATATAAGTGAGTAAAATAAATAAATGAAAATTGATGCCACTTTAGTGGTGCTGCCCATAATTTTTGGAAATGTTTGGACTCCAAGTTGGGTCTCCTTCATGTGTGTTGCCTGAATTTGGAAGAGTTCTCAAAGTACCAGGCCTACACCTAACACTCATCCACCTGTTACTCATCAAAGTTTAAGCTAGAAATGCTGGTCCAAGCCCTGTCCCAAGCTTATGTGGCCTGATTTCAGGACCACACTATTAGCAGGTAAGGAGATAATCCTTTCTCAGTCCTGCAGCATGTGGTGTCAAAATGGTAGTGAGTAGTGTTGAGCATTCCGATACTGAAATATCGGGTATCGGCCGATATTCGCGGTATCGGAATTCCGATACTTAATTCCGATACTTTTGCAATATCGTATACCGGAATCGGAAGTTCCCATAATGCAATGAGCCATTTTCATTTTATTCAGCCAATGAGGATCCTAAGAAGTGTGGGCACATCCTGTTAGGCATGTAGGCATATTAACTAATGGCATGGCTGTGATTGGCTGCTGAAATGATGTCATCATGCACTATAAAAGCCGCCACCGCCATTTTGAGCTCACTCTGCTGTGAATTCAGTTAGGGATAGGACGCTGTTGTTCTGAGGGACAGTTTTAGCTACCTATTTGGTCTATTCTGCTTTACCCAAGCTACTTTATAAATCGCTGTGCCTTGCAGCGCTAGTGCACAGTTCTCTGTGCTGTTCACCGCTTTCTGCAAGGTCTGTGTGTGTGAGTGCAGCTCACCCTGTAGTGTGTGCTTCAACCACGTCTGGTTGTAGTGCACTCAGTGTGTGTCACTGCCTTATACATTGTCCTTTTTTGCCAATTCATAATTTTTCCTGATATCTCCTATTAGTGTGGTGGTTCCATCCGTATTCAGCTAAACTGGTTCCAAACACACTATATAGGAGTAGATAGAGAAATTTTTTTGGTCTTGCAGCGCTAGTGCACAGTGCTCTGCATCTGTACTGTTCACCGCTGTCTGCAAGGTCTGTGTGTGTGAGTGCAGCTCACCCTGTAGTGTGTACTTCAGCCACGTCTTGTTGTAGTGCACTCAGTGTGTGTTACTGCCTCATACATTGTCCTTTTTTGCCAATTCATAATTTTTCCTGATATCTCCTATTAGTGTGGTGGTTCCATCCGTATTCAGCTAAATTGGTTCCAAACACACTATATAGGAGTAGATAGAGAAATTTTTTTGGTCTTGCAGCGCTAGTGCACAGTGCTCTGCATCTGTACTGTTCACCGCTGTCTGCAAGGTCTGTGTGTGTGAGTGCAGCTCACCCTGTAGTGTGTGCTTCAGCCACGTCTGGTTGTAGTGCACTCAGTGTGTGTCACTGCCTCATACATTGTCCTTTTTTGCCAATTCATAATTTTTCCTGATTTCTCCTATTAGTGTGGTGGTTCCATCCGTATTCAGCTAAATTGGTTCCAAACACACTAGATAGGAGTAGTTAGAGGAGCCTTTCTGCAGCATTGGGCCCTGCAGCCCCAGCCAGATTAGTATTAGCCTATTTTTTGTAGCCTCATCTATTGCATTGTAGGTTACCTTCCTACATTGTAATAGCTACAAAAAGTTTGTGATACTATCGGTATTACATCTTTAGGCACATCCAGTGTCTTTTTGTGACAAAAAAAAATAAATAAAGTTCACCAAACACTCCACTTTACAGTTGTGTAGGCCACATTAGCTCATATTAAAGTCTAGTCCACATTTTATAAAATTAGTGTTTCTTATACCTGTTAGCAGCTGTTCAGGAATAAGCACACTAAGCCCTTAGTACTTTTCTGCCTATCTTTATCAGTCTACCAAGATGAAGAAGGCAGGGAGTAAGGCATGTGGTCGTGGGCGTGGGCGTGGAGTTTCTGCAGGGAGAGGACGTGAGGATTCTGTGCCTGCAGGGAGAGGACGTGGGGATTCTGTGCCTGCTGCGGGCACCAGTGACTCAGCATCCCCCAGTTTTACCAGGGAACAGTCCTTTATGCGCAGCTTTGTAGGAGCTAGCCGTACCCCACTGCTGCGGGAGGACCAAATTGAAGCCGTTGTCGGATGGATGGCAGCTAACGCATCGACTTCAATTAGTTCCAGATCCTCTCAGGTCCTGAGCACTGAAGAGCACCGATCTGTCTCTTCACCACCTGCCAAATTGCCCAGGCAGTCAGAGAGCCCTGGACAGGAGCCATCTCTACTTCTGTTCTCTGAATCTCTTGGCTTGGAAAGAGGGGGCCAGCCAAGCAGAATTCGAGAATTTGAAGAAGAGGTAGTATGCAGTGATGCGCAACCGTTTTGTCTCTCTGAATCTGAAGAGGCGGGTGGGCCACTGCCTATGGTCAGCAGCACACCTCAGTACGCATCTGATGATGAGACTCTGGTGCCACTTTCTGGTGCGTACTGTGCTGTCGAGACTACCCAGGAGAAGCAGTTGTTTGAAGAGGGTGGTGTAGATGATGAGGTCCTTGACCCATCATGGCGTGAGGGACAGGAAGGTGGTGGGAGCAGCTCTGAGGAAGAGATTCCCCAAACAGCCCAAAAAGGAGGGAGAGGGAGGGGGCAGACTTGGTTGCCTGTAGCCTCCACTTCGGCACCCATTAGGAGCATGGCTCTTCCAAAATCCAAAGCGGGCGCTCCCAAGACTTGCAGTGCCTGGTCCTTTTTTGACACAGTTGCAGATGACATTTGCTTTGTCAAATGCAAGCTGTGTAATCAGAAGGTGAAAAGAGGGAAAAGTATCAGCAACCTCAATACCACAAATATGTGGAAACATGTGCGGACCAAGCACGTGGTGGAGTTACAAAAACACACTGAAGACCTAGGCCAACCTACAGCGCCACCTACCACCTCTTCAGCTCGTGTTGTAGCCTCTTCCTCCAGCTCACACACAGCTGGTTCGGCTTCCTCACAGGATCGCCATGGAAGAATCTCTGGCACTGTTGTACAGAGACACAGTGTAATTCCACCCACAACACCACTTTCCCAGTCATCCTCAAACTCCCAGGCCAGTCTACAGCCATTGTTAGCACAGGCATGGGAGAAAAGGCGCCCATACTCGGCAAACCACCCCCGAGCACAGGCTCTGAATGCTGGCATTGCTAAACTACTGGCCCTTGAAATGCTATCATTCAGGCTGGTGGAGACTGACACATTCCGTAACTTTATGGCATTGGCAGTCCCACAATACAACGTGCCCAGCCGCTTTTATTTCAGCAGGCAAGCCGTCCCTGCCCTGCAACATCATGTGGAGGGAAAAATTAAACATGCGCTACAAAACGCCGTCAGTAGCAAGGTCCACCTGACCACCGATGCGTGGACCAGTAAGCATGGACAGGGACGATACCTTTCCCTCACTGCCCATTGGGTAAATGTTGTGGAGCCGGGTACAGATCTTGAGAGTGGCGCTGTACGTGTTCTGCCAACTCCAAGGATTGCAGGAATCCAGTCTGTACACATTGACTCCTCCTCATACTCCAGTTCCTCTGAATCAGCGCTGCAGGAGCCGTCACGGTCTACCTCCACATCGACCCGTGAACTATGATGACCGATAAGAGCACAGCCGTGGCCCAACGTCAACAGGCCGTATTAAAATTAATTTCTTTGGGGAATCGAAGCCACACAGCGCAGGAGCTCTGGAATGCCATCAAGCAGCAGAGCGACGCGTGGTTTGTGCCAGCGAATCTCCAGCCAGGCATTGTAGTGTGTGACAATGGCCGAAATCTGGTGGCAGCTCTGGGCCTAGGCAACCTCACTCACATCCCATGTCTGGCACATGTGCTCAACTTGGTCGTGCAGAGTTTTTTGAGGGACTATCCGGATCTTGATGCACTGCTGCACAAGGTCCGCATAGAGTGCGCTCACTTGCGGCGTTCCAGCAACGCAAGATCACGCATTGCAGCTCTGCAGCGCCAATTACGTCTTCCGGAACATCGCATCATATGTGACCTACCCACCAGGTAGAATTCAACGTTACATATGTTGGAGAGGTTGTGTGAGCAGCAGGCAGCAGTAATGGAGTACCAGCTGCAGCAGGCGCAAACAAGTCGCAGTGCGCGCTGTTCACACTTCACCACCACTGAGTGGGCCTCTATGAAGGACATTTGCCACGTTTTGCGTGCCTTCGATTATTCCACGCGGATGGCGAGTGCAGATGATGCACTAGTCAGCATGACTATCCCCCTTATCTGCCTGCTTGAAAAAACACTGCAAGCACTAAGGGACGAGGTTTTGGAAGAGGTGGAGGATGAGGAGTCACAAATGCCATCTGCTTCTCTACAGTCTGCGCAACGTGGTTCCTCACAAAGGCCTAGGTAGGGGACACTTTGTGAGGAGGATGAGGAGGAGTCAATGGATGAGGAAGACATCTGTCCAGAGGAGGGAGGTACACAATGCTCTAGTAGTCAGTATCTAGAGCGAGGGTGGGGTGATGCAGAGCAGGCAGAGATCACGCCTCAAGCAGGGGACAGCGTTTCTTGGCCAGTTGGCAGTCTGCAGCACATGGTTGATTTCATGCTGCAGTGCCTGAGAAACGACCACCGCATCGCCCACATTCTCAACACGGCTGATTATTGGGTGTCCACCCTCCTAGATCCTCGCTACCGGGACAACTTACAAAGCCTCATAACACCGTTGAACCGGGAGCGTAAAATGCGGGAGTACCAAGACGCACTGGTGCATTCCATCATGTTCTCCATTCCAACCGAGAACAGTGCTGCTAGTGCTTTACAAAGCAGCTCAGTGCGTCGAGGCAGTGGAGGAAGCTCTGCACAAAGAGGGAGCAGAAGCAGCGCCTCAGCACAAGGCAAGACCAGTATGGCCGAAATGTGGCAAAGTTTTGTGTACCCGCCGCCACAAATGTCTACACCATCACAGACGGCTCCAGTCAGCAGGAGGCAACGTTTCCGTCAGATAGTGACAGACTACATGTCTTGCCCTCTTAGTGTACTCCCAGATGGCTCTTCTCCCTTCAAGTTTTGGGTCTGTAAGCTGGATACATGGCCAGAGCTTAGTCAGTATGCATTGGAGGTGCTAGCTTGCCCTGCTGCTAGTGTATTATCGGAACGCGTCTTTAGTGCCGCAGGTGGTGTACTAACAGACCGTCGCATGCGACTATCCTCCAATAACGTTGACCGGCTTACTTTTCTCAAAATGATCAAGGCCTGGATCTGAATTTGCCAGTCTTCTTCCAGAATAAATAATTGGTTGGCAACAGTATCCAGGTCTCCTGTTGTGTTCATGTTTCTACCACCTGAACTGTAATCCCTGTGTTAGAACCTTGTTCTTAGGTTTTTTTTCCTTTGCTGGTCACATGACCTTGTTGGCCTATTTAATCCTGCTCCGCCCTTCTGGCTTTGCTGGACTTCATTGTATATCTACTTTCTAGCTAGCCTGTGCTCTGTATCTAACTCTGTTAGTTTGCTTGGTCTACAGACCTCTATGTTCTATATTTGTTGTTTGTTCGTCTGTCTGCTACTATTTCTGTTAGGAGGTGTCCATTTTCCTCCCAGTCCTTAGTACTTGTAGGGATTCCTTCCCCACATCTATAGGTCTCCGTACAGACTAGCTTAGGACTTTAGCAGGTCTGATCGCAGGATCAGGTCCCCTGTTACATCGTAGGGATTCAGCTGAGTTCTATCGTAGGGACAGATCTCCTCTCTTTCCTTAGCTCTGGTAGCAGAACATAACAGTAAGTCCAGCCCGCAAATTCTCTAAGGAAAGATTTTTCTGTTCCATCATGGTGTCGGTTCAGGATTTGGCTCATCGCCTGCAGGGACTCTCTCTGGAGGTGGCCGAGCTCCGTCAGCACGTGAGTAGCTGTCCTGGAGCACATTTCTTGGAGCCTAAGGTATGTTTGCCGGATTTATTTTTTGGTGAACACCGAGAATTTTTTTCATTTAAAAATGCTTGCTTATTGTATTTTCGTTTGAGACCTAAGTCCTCTGGGGATGAATCCCAGAGCGTAGGGTTCATAATGTCACTTTTGCGCAAAGAGCCTCAGGAGTGGGCCTTTTCTTTGCAACCTAGTGATACATGCTTCAGATCAGTGGATAGTTTTTTTTCTGCTTTGGGACTATTATATGATGATCCTGACCGTGTCGCATCAGCTGAGACTGAGTTGAGACGTTTAAAACAGGGATCAGGTAATGTGGAAAAATATTGTACTCATTTCCGTCGTTGGTCTACTCAAACAGGGTGGAACGATTCTGCTCTGAAAAGTCTATTTCTTGCTGGGCTCAGTGAAAGGGTTAAAGACCTGCTAATTGCTTATCCTACACCTGAAGATTTGCAACAGGCTATGCAATTAGCTATACGGGTGGATAGAAGACTGCGTGCAAGGGTTAATGAGAGCAAATCCTCTGCTATGTCAGTTTCTGGTTATGAGAATGTGTGTACTAACAGTGGTGAACCGATGGAGATTGGATCGGTGGCACCTCGCTCTCAAGAAAAAGACCGTCGATTTTTTGAAGGCTTGTGTTTCTATAGCGGAAAATCTGGTCATTTGATTAAAGGCTGTGAGCTTCGTATGAAGAAAGAAAAAAAAATGGTCAGTCATGCCCGTATTGCCTGTTTAAATTCCAAGGGTGTATTTTTAGCTGCTTCCACGATTGCTCAGGAAAAATTAATGGAATTTCGGGTGTTTGTCGATTGTGGGTCTACTCTGAATGTAATTGATGGGGGATTCGTGGAAAGACTCAATTTAAAACCTGAACCTTTATCATCCCCCATTGCTGTGGTTTCTGTGGATGGTTCCCCTTTGAAGAATATTACTCTCAAGGTCTGTGAATTTCCTCTCACTATTAATGGTGTTCACCATGAGAAATTGGATTTGGTAGTGTTGAATAACTTGCCTTCTCCAGTAATATTGGGACTGCCCTGGTTAAAATTTCACAATCCTGTACTGGATTGGTCTACCAGTGAAATTAAATCCTGGAGCCATAAATGTTATGACAAGTGTTGTAACGGGCGTATTGCAGCTTTGGATAGGGGAGAATTGCCTGTTCCTATTCAGGATTTTTGGAGAGTTTTTTCTGAGAAGGAATCGCAGGTTTTGCCTCCCCATAGAGACTATGATTGTTCTATTGAATTTGTCCCTGGAGCGACTCTTCCTAAAAGTCGTTTATTTAACCTTACTATTCCTGAGAGGAAGGCTTTGGAGGAATACATACAGACAAGTTTGGCCGCCGGTCACATTAGGCCCTCTAAGTCTCCTGTGGCGGTTGGATTTTTTTTTGTAAAAAAAAAGGACGGCGGTTTACGTCCTTGTCTGGATTTTCGTGAGATTAACAAAATTACTGTACGCAATCCTTACCCACTGCCATTGATTCCTGATCTGTTTAACCAGTTAATGGGGGCCAAGTGGTTCTCTAAAATTGACCTTAAGGGGGCATACAATCTGTTGCGCATGAAGGAGGGTGACGAATGGAAGACTGCTTTTAACACTCCTGTGGGTCATTTTGAGAATCTGGTTATGCCTTTTGGTCTTACTAATGCTCCTGCATTTTTTCAGAATCTGATTAATGACATCCTTAGACCTTTGATCGGTAAAAATGTGGTTGTGTATTTGGATGACATTTTGATTTATTCGCCGGATCTGGAGTCTCATTGGCGGAGCGTGCGTGAGGTATTACAGTTATTAATGGACAATTCGCTTTTTGCTAAGCTGGAGAAATGTGAGTTCGCTGTACAGAGAATTAGTTTTTTGGGCTACATTATCTCCAGCAAAGGTTTTGAGATGGATCCGGTTAAGGTTCAGGCCGTGCAGGAATGGCCTAGGCCTATTGGTTTGAAATCGATACAGAGGTTTTTGGGTTTCGCCAATTACTATAGAAAATTCATAAAAAATTTTTCTAGTATTGTCAAACCTCTGACTGATCTCACCAGGAAAGGTGCTGATGCGGTTCAGTGGTCTTCTGAGGCCATTGAAGCTTTTGTGTATCTCAAGGAGAGGTTCACCTCTGCTCCCATCCTTATGCAGCCTGATGTTACTAGGCCGTTTTTGGTTGAGGTTGATGCTTCCTCTGTGGGGGTTGGCGCAGTATTGTCTCAGGATAACGGGGATGGATTACATCCCTGTGCCTTTTTTTCAAAAAAATTTTCGGAGACTGAACTGAATTACGATATTGGTAATCGGGAATTATTGGCTATTAAACTCGCATTTGAACACTGGCGCCACTTCTTGGAAGGTGCGGAATTTCCCGTTCAGGTTCTTACGGATCATAAAAATCTGATATATCTTGATGCTGCCAAGCGCCTGAATGCCCGTCAGGCTAGGTGGGCACTGTTTTTCTCGCGGTTTAATTTCTCCGTTACTTACATCCCTGGTACTAAGAATGTTAAGGCGGATGCCTTGTCTCGCAGTTTTTCTCCCATAGTCGGTGCTGAGAAAGAGGAGAATATTTTACAAGAAGGTGTTGTGATAGCTGCTTTGGACTCCGTTTTGGAAAATGAGATTCTTAAAGCACAGGAGAATGCCCCTTCTAACACTCCTCATGGGAGGTTGTTTGTGCCTGGGACCTTTAGGAGAGATTTGTTTGTTGAGTGTCACGAATCTCGGTTGGCAGGTCATCCCGGAATCTCTGAGACCAAGAGACTGGTGGGTCGCAATTTTTGGTGGCCTGGATGGCAGAAGGAAGTCATTAAGTGGGTGCGTCAATGTACTATATGTGCTAGATCTAAGTCCTCACATACTCCTGCTGCGGGGTTGCTTTGTCCTTTGGAGGTTCCCAGTGCTCCTTGGACACATTTGGCTATGGACTTTATAACTGACCTTCCCCCCTCTGAGGGTTTTACTGTCATCTGGGTGGTCGTGGACCGTTTTAGCAAGATGTGTCACTTGGTTCCTTTCGTCAAACTGCCCTGCGCTAAAACTCTCGCTAAGGCCTTTGTCAAGGAAATTGTCAGACTTCATGGCGTTCCTACTGACATTGTTTCTGATAGGGGTCCTCAGTTCGTGGCTCGTTTTTGGCGTGCCTTTTGTGATAGGTTGGGAGTTCATTTGTCGTTCTCGTCCGGATATCATCCTGAATCTAATGGCCAGACAGAAAGGAAAAACCAGGATGTTGAGCAGTTCTTGCGTTGTTTTGTGGCAGACAATCAAGAGGGGTGGTCTGAGTTTCTGCCACTTGCTGAATTTGCTCTGAACAATCATACATCTTCTTCTGCTGGTTGTTCGCCTTTTTTTTGTTGTTCTGGGAGACATCCGTCGTTTGGGTCGTTCTCCAAGTTGGGATCTGCCGTGCCTGAGGAGGAGAATTTTTCCGGTGATTTGGAGAGAGTTTGGACGGATGTGCGTGGTAATCTTCAGGAGGCCAACAGAAAATCTAAAGACTACTTTGATAGGAAACGACAGGAGGTATTGTTCGCTGTTGGTGACATGGTTTGGTTGTCCTCTAGGAATCTGCGGTTGAGGATTCCTTCAAAGAAATTGGGTCCCAAGTTTGTAGGGCCCTTTAAGGTGCTTCAGGTTGTCAACCAATCTGCTGTTAGGTTGGAGGTTCCTACCTCCTGGAGAATTAATCCGGTATTTCATGTCTCTCTGTTGAAAAAAGCTGTTGTATCGGATTGTGACGCCTCTGCCTCTGTTCCTCCGGTGGTGGAGGACGGGGAATATGAAATTTCTCGCATCCTTAACTCTAGACAGTATAGAGGTAGTTTGCAGTATCTTGTGGCCTGGAAAGGTTTCGGTCCCGAGGATAACTCTTGGGTGAGGTCGGATGATGTTTCCGCGTCCAGACTTATCAGAGCGTTTCACAGGAGATTTCCTGATAAGCCTGGTCCTAGGGGATCCGGAGGATCCTCTTAGAAGGGGGGGTACTGTTAGAACCTTGCTCTTAGGTTTTTTTTCCTTTGCTGGTCACATGACCTTGTTGGCCTATTTAATCCTGCTCCGCCCTTCTGGCTTTGCTGGACTTCATTGTATATCTACTTTCTAGCTAGCCTGTGCTCTGTATCTAACTCTGTTAGTTTGCTTGGTCTACGGACCTCTATGTTCTATATTTGTTGTTTGTTCGTCTGTCTGCTACTATTTCTGTTAGGAGGTGTCCATTTTCCTCCCAGTCCTTAGTACTTGTAGGGATTCCTTCCCCACATCTATAGGTCTCCGTACAGACTAGCTTAGGACTTTAACAGGTCTGATCGCAGGATCAGGTCCCCTGTTACATCGTAGGGATTCAGCTGAGTTCTATCGTAGGGACAGATCTCCTCTCTTTCCTTAGCTCTGGTAGCAGAACATAACACCCTGAGCTCCAACACCGCCAGTTGGCGCTCGGAAGTGCCGTCTGCACAGTCAACACTTGCTGCCGTGTTATTGGGGTTCAGTAACGTCAACTGTTCCCCTGCTGTGCGGACGGCAATTTCTCCTGCTCTGTCCACATTCTCACTACTACAGATTTTAAAGTTGCTCCAATTACACCTCTGGCTCCTCTGTTTTCAGTATTATCCCTGAGCTCCAACACCGCCAGTTGGCGCTCGGAAGTGCCGTCTGCACAGTCAACACTTGCTGCCGTGTTATTGGGGTTCAGTAACGTCAGCTGTTCCCCTGCTGTGCGGACGGCAATTTCTCCTGCTCTGTCCACATTCTCACTACTACAGATTTTAAAGTTGCTCCAATTACACCTCTGGCTCCTCTGTTTTCAGTATTATTCCTGAGCTCCAACACCGCCAGTTGGCGCTCGGAAGTGCCGTCTTTAAAGTCAACACTTGCTGCCGTGTTATTGGGGTTCAGTAACGTCAGCTGTTCCCCTGCTGTGCGGACGGCAATTTCTCCTGCTCTGTCCACACTCTCACTACTACAGATTTTAAAGTTGCTCCAATTACACCTCTGGCTCCTCTGTTTTCAGTATTATCCCTGAGCTCCAACACCGCCAGTTGGCGCTCGGAAGTGCCGTCTGCACAGTCAACACTTGCTGCCGTGTTATTGGGGTTCAGTAACGTCAGCTGTTCCCCTGCTGTGCGGACGGCAATTTCTCCTGCTCTGTCCACATTCTCACTACTACAGATTATAAAGTTGCTCCAATTACACCTCTGGCTCCTCTGTTTTCAGTATTATCCCTGAGCTCCAACACCGCCAGTTGGCGCTCGGAAGTGCCGTCTGCACAGTCAACACTTGATGCCGTGTTATTGGGGTTCAGTAACGTCAGCTGTTCCCCAGCTGTGTGTCCGGCAAATTCTCCTGCTTTGTCCACATCCACTGTACTACTGATTTAAAACTTGCTCCAATTACACCTCTGGTTCCTCTGTTTTTAGTATTTACCCTGGGCTCCAATACCGCTAGTTGCTGCTCAGAAGTGCCGTCTGCACAGTCAACGCTTGCTCCAGTGTTATTGGGGTTCAGTAACGTCAGCTGTTCCCCAGCTGTGTGTCCGGCAAATTCTCCTGCTTTGTCCACATCCACTGTACTACTGATTTAAAACTTGCTCTAATTACACCTCTGGTTCCTCTGTTTTTAGTATTTACCCTGGGCTCCAATACCGCTAGTTGCTGCTCAGAAGTGCCGTCTGCACAGTCAACGCTTGCTCCAGTGTTATTGGGGTTCAGTAACGTCAGCTGTTCCCCAGCTGTGTGTTCGGCAAATTCTCCTGCTCTGTCCACATTCACACTACTACAGATTTTAAAGTTGCTCCAATTACGCCTCTGGCTCCACTCTGTTTTTAGTATTTACCCTGGGTTCCAGCACCGCCAGCTGTTTCCTAGCAGTGTCTTTGGCACGGGTACTCCCTCCTGCCCAGCCTGGTTCCAGCACGCCAGCTGTTTCCGGGTAGTGTCAACGTCACTTTGCCTCCAATGCGTTGTCCTGTCGTGTTGCGGTCGGGTTAGCCGACTCTATGGTGCCTGCAGTTTAGGTGACTCCTATGTGGGCTGCAGGATCTGGCAATGAAGGCTGGTTCCATAGTGCCAATAGGACAAGCACCCCCTGTAGGACTGTGGGTTTTGGTAACTGCAGCCGGCTTGCGGCCTTGAAACTTTTTTTTACATGGGTACCTTCTGCTACCCATCCGGGTTCCAGTACCGTCAGCTGGTTCTCGGCAGTGCCTTTGGATTAGGTGCCTCCTTCTCGGTATCCAAGTTCCACCAACGTCTGCTGGTCCTTGGTAGTGCTTTCTGGCACAGGTACCTCCTGCTTAGTAACCGAGTTCCAGTACCATCAGCTGGTCCTCGGTAGTTCCATTGGCTCTTGTACCTTCTGCTACCCATCCGGGTTCCAGTACCGTCAGCTGGTCCTCGGTAGTTCCTCAGCCTTCTTGTACCTTCTGCTACATTTCCAAGTTCAAGCTTTTTGAAATGGTTCTTGGTAATCACTCTGGATCTCCCTGACGAGGACCCTGAAGACGAGGAACCTGAAGACCAACCCGAAGAAGACGAGGACCCCGAAGACGAGGACCCTGAAGACGAGGACCCTGAAGACCACCCCGAAGAAGACGAGGACCCTGAAGACCACCCCGAAGAAGACGAGGTGTTAGAACTCTCCTGTTAGGTTTTTTTTTAGTTTGCTGGTCACATGACCATTTTTGCCTATTTAATCCGGCTCTGCCCTCCTGGTCTTGCTGGACTTCATTGTATTTTCTACTCTTGAGCTAGCTTGGTGCTCTGTTGCCGTTCTCTGTTAGTTTTGCTAGGTCTTCTGACCTCTATGCTTTTTGTTGTGTGTTTGCCTTTGACTGCTATTTCTGCTAGGAGGTGTCCAACTTATCCCAGTCCCTAGTTCTTGTAGGGATCCCTCCCTCACATCTATAGGTCTTCGTTCAGACTAGCCGAGGACTTTAGCGGGTCTGATCGCAGGATCAGGTTCCCCGTTACATCGTAGGGATCTAGTTTAGTTCTATTGTAGGGACAGTTCTCCTGTCTTTCCTTAGTCCCTGTAGCAGATCATAACAGTAAGGCCAGCCCTAAAAGAAAAAAAAAAAAAATTTTCTCTAAGGAAAGACCTCCAGTTTTCCATCATGGTCTCGGTTCAAGATTTGGCTCAACGCTTGCAGGGACTCTCTCTGGAGGTGGCCAAGCTCCAACAACACGTGAGTAGCTGTTCTGGAGCACATTTTGTGGAACCAAAGGTACGTCTGCCTGATTTATTTTTTGGCGAACAACAAGATTTTTTTTCTTTTAAAAATGCTTGTTTATTGTATTTTCGTTTGAGACCCGGATCCTCTGGTGATGAATCACAGCGCATAGGGTTCATAATGTCACTTTTGCGCAAAGATCCTCAGGGATGGGCCTTCTCTCTCCAACCTAGTGATCCGTGCTTTAGATCAGTGGATAGTTTTTTTTCTGCTTTGGGTTTGTTGTATGATGATCCTGATCGTGTCTCATCTGCTGAGTCTGAATTGAGATGTTTGAGGCAGGGATCAGGTAATGTGGAAAAATATTGTTCTCACTTCCGTCGGTGGTCTGCCCAGGTGGGGTGGAACGATTCAGCTTTGAAAAGCTTGTTTCTTGCAGGGCTAGGTGAAAGGGTTAAGGATTTACTGATTGCTTATCCCACACCTGGAAACTTGCAGGAGGCTATGCAATTAGCTATACGGGTGGACAGGAGACTACGTGCAAGGGTTAATGAGAGCAAATCCTCTGCTATGTCAGCTCCGAGTCTTGAGAGGGTCTGTGCTGACAATGGAGAGCCGATGGAGATTGGGGCGATGGCACCCCGCTCTCAGGAAAAAGATCGCAGGCTTTCTGAAGGCTTGTGCTTCTATTGCGGAAATTCTGGTCATTTTATTAAGAACTGTGTGCTTCGTATGAAGAAAGAAAAAAAAATGGTCAGTTATGCCCGTATTGCCTGTTTAAATTCTAAGGGAGTATTCCTATCTGCCACTACTGCTGCTCAGGATTAATTAATTGAATTTCGGGTATTTGTGGATTGTGGTTCTACTCTGAATGTGATTGATGGGGGATTCTTGGAAAAACTTAGATTAGAACCTAAAACTTTGTCATCCCCTATTGCTGTGGTTTCTGTTGATGGCTCTCCCTTGAAGAGTGTTACTCATAAGGTCTGTGAATTTCCCCTCACTATTAATGGTATTCATCAAGAGAATTTGGATTTGGTGGTATTGGATAATTTGCCTTCTCCAGTAATATTGGGGTTACCCTGGTTAAAATTGCACAATCCTGTACTGGATTGGTCTACCAATGAAATTAAGTCCTGGAGCCCTAAGTGTTATGACAAGTGTTGTAACGGACGTATTGCTGCTGTGGATAAAGGGGAATTGCCTGTACCTATTCAGGATTTTTGGAGAGTTTTTTTCTGAGGAGGAGTCACAAATTTTGCCTCCCCATAGAGACTATGATTGTACCATTGAATTTGTCCCTGGAGCGACTCTTCCTAAAAGTCGTTTATTTAATCTTACTATTCCTGAGAGAAAGGCTTTGGAGGAATACATACAGACAAGCTTGGCCGCCGGTCACATTAGGCCTTCCAAGTCTCCTGTGGCTGTTGGATTTTTTTTTGTAAAAAAAAAAGATGGCGGTTTACGTCCTTGTCTGGACTTTCGTGAGATTAATAAAATGACTGTACGCAATCCTTACCCACTGCCATTGATTCCTGATTTATTTAACCAGTTAGTGGGGGCCAAGTGGTTCTCTAAAATTGATCTCCGGGGGGCATACAATTTGTTGCGCATGAAGGAGGGTGATGAATGGAAGACTGCTTTTAACACTCCTGTGGGTCATTTTGAGAATCTGGTTATGCCTTTTGGTCTTACCAATGCTCCAGCATTTTTTCAGAATCTTGTTAATGACATCCTTAGACCTTTAATCGGCAAAAATGTGGTTGTGTATTTGGATGACATTCTGATTTATTCGCCTGATCTGGAGTCTTATTGGCGGAGCGTACGTGAGGTATTACAGTTATTAATGGACAATTCGCTTTTTGCTAAGCTGGAGAAATGTGAGTTCGCTGTACAGAGAATTAGTTTTTTGGGCTACATTATCTCCAGTGAAGGTTTTGAGATGGACCCGGTTAAAGTTCAAGCTGTGCAGGAATGGCCTAGGCCTATTGGTTTGAAATCGATACAGAGGTTTTTGGGTTTCGCCAATTATTACAGAAAATTCATAAAAAATTTTTCTATTATTGTCAAACCGCTGACCGATCTCACCAGGAAAGGTGCTAATGCGGTTCAGTGGACTTCTGAGGCCATTAAAGCTTTTGTGTTTCTAAAGGAGAGGTTCACCTCTGCTCCCATCCTTATGCAGCCTGATGTGACTAAGCCGTTTTTGGTTGAGGTTGATGCTTCTTCGGTGGGGGTCGGTGCGGTGTTGTCTCAGGAAAACAAGGATGGAGTACATCCCTGTGCCTTTTTTTCAAAAAATTTTTTCTGAGACTGAACTTAATTACGATATTGGTAATCGGGAATTGCTGGCGATTAAACTCGCATTTGAACACTGGCGTCACCTCTTGGAAGGTGCTGAATTTCCCATTCAGGTTTTCACTGATCATAAAAATCTGATCTTGATGCTGCCAAGCGCTTGAATGCCCGTCAGGCTAGGTGGGCACTTTTTTCTCGCGGTTTAATTTTTCCGTTACTTACATCCCGGGTACCAAGAATGTTAAAGCGGATGCTTTGTCTCGCAGCTTTTCTCCCATGGTCGGTGTTGAGGAGGAAGAGGAGAGCATTTTACAAGAAGGTGTTGTGATTGCTGCTTTGGACTCCGTTTTGGAGGATGAGATTCTTAAAGCTCAGGAGAATGCCCCATCTAACACTCCCCATGGGAGGTTGTTTGTGCCTAGGACCTTTAGGAGAGATTTGTTTGTTGAGTGTCATGAGTCTCGGTTGGCAGGTCATCCAGGAATTTCTGAGACCAAGAGACTGGTGGGTCGCAGTTTTTGGTGGCCTGGATGGCAGAAGGAAGTCATTAAGTGGGTGTGCCAATGTACTGTGTGTGCTAGATCCAAGTCTTCGACTGCTCCTGCTGCGGGGTTGCTTTGCCCTCTGGAGGTTCCTAGTGCACCTTGGACACATCTGGCTATGGACTTTATTACTGACCTTCCCCCCTCTGAAGGTTTCACGGTCATCTGGGTGGTCGTGGACCGTTTTAGCAAGATGTGTCACTTGGTTCCCTTCATCAAACTGCCTTGCGCTAAGACACTCGCTAAGGCCTTTGTCAAGGAAATTGTCAGACTACATGGTGTTCCTACTGACATTGTTTCTGATAGGGGACCTCAGTTCGTGGCTCGTATTTGGCGTGCCTTTTGTGACAGGTTGGGAGTTCATTTGTCGTTTTCATCTGGATATCATCCTGAGTCTAATGGCCAGACAGAAAGGAAGAACCAGGATGTTGAGCAGTTCTTGCGTTGTTTTGTGGCAGACAATCAAGAGGGGTGGTCTGAGTTTCTGCCACTTGCTGAATTTGCTCTTAACAACCATACATCCTCTTCTGCTGGGTGTTCGCCTTTTTTTTGTTGTTCTGGGAGACATCCGTCTTTTGGGTCATTCTCCAAATTGGTTTCGGCTGTGCCTGAGGAGGAGAGTTTTTCCGGTGATTTGGAGAGAGTTTGGACGGATGTGCGTGGTAATCTTCAGGAGGCTAACAAAAAATCTAAGAGGTACTTTGATAGGAAACGGCAAGAGGTTTTGTTTGCTGTTGGTGACATGGTTTGGTTGTCCTCTAAGAATCTGCGATTGAGGATTCCTTCTAAAAAATTGGGTCCCAAGTTCGTAGGGCCCTTTAAGGTGCTTCAGATAGTTAACCAATCTGCTGTTAGGTTGGAGGTTCCTACGTCCTGGAAGATTAACCCGGTGTTTCATGTTTCTCTGTTGAAAAAAGCTGATGTGTCTGATGGTGACGCCTCTGCCACTGTTCCTCTGGTGGTGGAGGACGGGGAATATGAAATTTCCCGCATCCTAAATTCTAGACGGTATAGAGGGAGTTTGCAGTATCTCGTCGCTTGGAAGGGTTTCGGACCTGAGGATAACTCATGGGTGAGGGCGGATGATGTTTCTGCTTCCAGACTTGTCAGAGCGTTTCATAGGAGGTTTCCTGGTAAGCCTGGGCCTAGGGGATCCGGAGGATCCTCTTAGAAGAGGGGGTACTGTTAGAACTCTCCTGTTAGTTTTTTTTTAGTTTGCTGGTCACATGACCATTTTTGCCTATTTAATCCGGCTCCGCCCTCCTGGTCTTGCTGGACTTCATTGTATTTTCTACTCTTGAGCTAGCTTGGTGCTCTGTTGCCGTTCTCTGTTAGTTTTGCTAGGTCTTCTGACCTCTATGCTTTTTGTTGTGTGTTTGTCTTTGACTGCTACTATTTCTGCTAGGAGGTGTCCAACTTATCCCAGTCCCTAGTTCTTGTAGGGATCCCTCCCTCACATCTATAGGTCTTCGTTCAGACTAGCCGAGGACTTTAGCGGGTCTGATCGCAGGATCAGGTTCCCCGTTACATCGTAGGGATCTAGTTTAGTTCTATTGTAGGGACAGTTCTCCTGTCTTTCCTTAGTCCCTGTAGCAGATCATAACACGAGGACCCCGAAGACGAGGACCCAGAAGACCAACCCGAAGAAGACGAGGACCCCGAAGACGAGGACCCCAAAGACGACGACCCTGAAGACCACCCCGAAGAAGACCAAGAAGATGACCCTGAAGAAGTTGACCAAGAGGACAAAGAAGAGAAGACAAGCACCAAGATACAGAAGAACAAGAGACAGAAAACCAAGAAGCAGAAATACAAGAAGCTGCAGAACAAAAAGCGGAAGAACATTAAGCATAAGACTAAAAATCAGAGCAAAAGATAATATCTAAATTATAAGCAGAAGATGACTAAGCAGTGTATGGGGGTGAGTCCGTTCCTCCTCGCGGTGCCCCTGGAAAAGACCTGTTGCTGCAGGCCAAACTGAACGCGGACAAATCCTGTTGTAAATCTTTTGTGACGGGCAGAACGAAAGGTGTAATGTCCAACCTTTTATAGATAACAACTACAGGAATGCCTGTCACAAATAAGAATATGATGAAGAAGAAGAATATGAAGAAGATGAAGAAGTAGAATATGAAGAATGTAAAAAAAAAGAATAATACGAAGAAGGTGAAGAAGAAGAAGATGAAGAAGGTGAAGAAGAAGTGGATGAAAAAGATGCTGAGGATGATGAAGGAGAAAGTGTGTGAGAAGTAAAAAAGAAGGTGAAGAGCATGAAAGCAGTGAAACATAAATATCTGACAAAATATAAAAATACTTAACATAGTCAATATTTCCGTAACTCAGAACGTCTTAAAAAAAATATTAATTCCTGCTATTCCATTTGATTGGGCTAAACCTCTATGCCTTTATTGTCTCCCCCACCTCCCCCAATACATTCTACATTATTCTTAGTTGTTTTCCTTCATGTAGAATTAACCTACAAGGAAAGAAAGGGTTTATTTTCATTCCGATATTTCTGTCCCATTGACTTGCATTGGTTTCCGGTATCGGAATCGGCGATATCCGATACTTTTTCGGTATCAGTCCGATCCAATCCGATCTGATATTTCCCAATATCGGAAGGTATCGCTCAACACTAGTAGTGAGCAAGAAGAAGGAAGTGAGGAGGAGGAGATAGGAGGAGTTACAGACTGAAAGGTGTTGTGGGTTTATACAGGGATAATACATGTTATAACAAAGGCCAGTAGATGGCAGCAAAGTACAACAAATACAATAATCTTGTAACTTAGGCAATAGTCACAAAATGGCTGAAAGTCTTTGCAAACACTTAGCTGGACAGCATACTCCCCGTCTGAAATCCTTGGATTTCACTATATAAAAAGTCTTGAGGTGCAGGTGTTTTCCTGAAGTACTGAGGGATACCTCAACCTGAAAGACAAACAATGCATGCAATGCAACAATAACATATAAACAAGGTAGACAAATGTCTGTAACAGTTGCTGAAGTAATCCGAAGGATAACCCACCTTCGGATTGGAGAAGCCGCACTAGGCCAAACTGTCTCCAACCCAATTGTAATCCAGTGGTTCAAGTTCCAGTGCAATCAGAGCATATTAAATAGTCCGAAAGTTCCTTGAAAGTTCCAAGTTCAGGTTCCAGATGTGTTGGCGCAAACAAGCCTTGTCCATCTGGAGAAGTGTTCAAATTGCTGTCAGCCCAAGCCAACCTTCTCCTTGCATTTGGCGATGGGGGTACTGACATCAGAGCGAATCTTTTGGTCAATGTCTGAATCTGGAAGACTGAAGCTATCCTCCACGGCAGTCTCTTCACACTGGCTGAGAAGGAACTCCGGTCCTGTTAACCAAGAAGAATTTGCAAACGCACCAATAAACACTGACCTAGTAGCAAGGTCAGCAGGGTTAAGATGGGATGGAACATACTGCCATTGCTCAGGTTTGGAGGATTTCCTGATCCTTTCAACGTGGTTACTGACATAGACATAGAAGCGTTTTGTCTGGTTGTATATGTAGCCCAGAACAACCTTGCTGTCTGTGTAGAATCTTGTGTCATCCACGTGAATAGCTAGTTCACTCTGTATGAAATCTACAATCTCAATGGCTAGTACAGCCCCACAGAGCTCGTCTGGGTATGGTGTGCTCGGGTTTAGGAGCCAATTCAGCCTTTCCAAATAGAAATCCAACATGGGTTTCATTGTCAGAGTCTATAACCTTCAAATAGGCAACAGCTGCAATAGCTTCAGTAGAGGCATCAGAGAATATATGGATCTCTTTCCTTTGACTCGTAGCAAGGGATGCTGGAGTGTAACAACGTGGTATTTGGATTTTATCCAAGGCGCAAAGAGATTCCCTCCTTGACTTCCACTATAGTTGTTTGTCAGCAGGGAGTGGTAAGTCTCAGTCCTTAATAGACTCTGAGAGTTGTCTTAACAGAAGCTTGCCTTGTATATTCAGGGGTGCGACAAACCCGAGTGGATCGTATAGACTGTTCACCACTGACAGAACCCCATGCTTAGTAAATGGTCTTTTTGCACCACTAACCTGAAAGCTGAAGGAGTCCTTTAACAAGTTCCATCTCAAGCCCAGACTTCTCTGTACTGGTTGGTTGTCTGAACCTAGATTCAAGTCTCTGAATTCTGCAGCATGATCATTAGAGTGAAAGGCCTTCATAACAACAGCACTATTGGATGGAATTTTATGCAATCTTAAATGCGCTTTAGAAAGCATACCGTGTGTCCGTGTGAGCAGATCTATGGCTTATTCCGCTGTGGGCAGGGGTTTGAGACCGTCGTCCAGGTAGAATTCCTTTACAACAAACTGTTGGGCATCTTTCCTGAACTCTGCTTCGCCATCAGAGGCAGTTCTACGTAGACCGTATGTAGCAACTGCAGGAGAAGGCCGGTTTCTGAACACGTGCACCTTAGTGCGGTATTCAACCATTTCTTGTTGGTGTCGTTGTCTCCGTACCATAGAAAAGATCTGTGATCTTGTCGCACGATGAAACAATGGAACATTTGTTCAATGTCAGCAATAATGGTGACTGGCTCTTTTCTGAATCTCATGAGCACTCCCACCAGGTTATTAGTCAGATTGGGGCCAGTGAGGAGAACGTCATTCAGAGCTACACCATCATGTTTGGCGCTTGAATCAAACACCACTCTGATTTGTTTAGGCTTTCTTGGATGATATACTCCAAAGGAAGGTAGGTACCAACATTCTTCATTGGCTTGCAAGGGTGGAGCTGGCTCTGCGTGGTCATTGAAAAAATATTTTGTCCATAAAGGCTACAAAATGGTCCTTCATTTCATGCTGGTTTCTCAATGTTCTCTGCAGTGAGGTGAACCTGGATAAGGCCTGTTCTCGGTGGTTAGGAAGCTTGGTCCTTGTAGCTTTGAAAGGTAAGGGAGCAACCCAACGATCAGATTCGTTCTTGAAGAATCCAGTGTCCATTATTTTAATGAATTCCTTGTCTTCTATGGATAAGGCGACCTTGTTGTCATCTTGTATTGTGCGAAACACTGCTCTTCCCAATTCATCACCATAGGGAGTGGGGATTATGTCAGGCTCTTGGATGACATCAGAGAACCTTTCTTTCACTTCCTAATGATGAGAGCATGGTTTGAAGTGAGTTGTGCGACCATTTTGGAGTACATACGTTTTAAAGGAGTTGACTTCGGATGCCTTGTGACTCCTATCTAGACATACATTTCCCACGATTACCCAGCCTAGATAAAGTCTTTGGGCGTATGGAGCATCATCTGGGCCGTTGCATTGTTGGTGCATCTTGAGGACCCTTAGAATGTCCCTTCCTAGTAGGATTAGAATATCAGCATTCGTGTCCAGAGGAGGAATTTCATTAGTTAGGTGCCTCAACTGGGGATGATGAAGCGTGGCTTCCGGAGTGGGAATTTCTTCCCTGTTATCGGGTGTCTGGTCACATTCAATTAAAGTTGGCAAGGGTATGTGCACAATCCCCTTGATTGAAGAGATAATGTGCCCAGAGACTCTCCTACCAGAAGTCTCAATCCAACCAGAACAGGTGTTGAGGGTGTATGGAGCCATTTTTTTTTATATTGAAGATCTCAAAGAGTTTGGGCTTTGCTATAGACCTGATACTTTGCTCATCTATTATGGCATACATTTTGGAGGCCTTGTCGGGTTGTCCTTCTGGATAGACCTTGACCAGACATACCATGGCACAGCATTTTGGACCAGTCTCTTCTCCACATACTTCAATACATGAGGAGGAAACAAAAGTTGCAGCTGGATCAGGAACTTGTGGCTCCCCGCCATGCTTTTGAGCAGGATTGGATGCTGCAGAAGGTTGTGAATTGTGTGGAGCTGATATGGGATGCATGGATGTAACGTGTTTGTCACTAATGCATTCAGGGCACTTAACGGCCTTACAGTCCTTACCATGGTGGTCTGAGAAGGCGCAACACTTATAATATATCCCAAGCTCCTTGAGAGTATCTCTGCGCTCCTGCAATGTCTTTGCCCTGAGTCCACGGCATTCCTTAAGTGGGTGAGGTCTTTTGTGGATAGGGCACATACGGTTACTATCAATAGCTTTAGGAGCAATAGCATTTGTTTTAGGGAAGGAGGATGCAATAAGTGGAACGTCAGTCTTTCTCACAGATACTGTGCTCCTTAACTCTCTACGTTTGGTAATATTGTTATCATACCTTGTAGATGATGACGATGAAGCTGGTGGAGTAGGTTTGGTGAAGTCGATGCTGGAATCATTCTTCTTCCGAGCTTGATCACTGACGAACCTGTAAAAATATGAAAAGGGAGGAAAAGACACATTATGCTGTCTTTTATACCGTGAGCCTTGGTTTGCCAATTTATCCAGCATGCAGTGTGGCAACTTGAGAACTACTGGAGTCACGCCATGAACAGTATCAAGGTAGCTCAGTCCTGAAAAACGTGAATCTAATTTTGCCAATTCTATTTCCTTTAGCAGGTCGCTCAGGTCTTGATGTTTTCGATTGTCCTTGTTAGTTATTTTTGGGAAGGTTTGCAGTCTCTTAAATAAAGCTGGCTCTATGGCTTCTGATCTGCCGTAGATTTGCTCCAACCTCTCCCATGCGGCAATAAGACCTGCATCTGAATAGTCCACATGAACTGCCCTTATTGTCTTGATGTGCTCCGCTGATTCAGGGCCAAACCAGTTGACAAGTAAATCTAGCTGTTCCTTGCCGATGAGGTTAAGATCTTGGACTACTGCTTGAAAGGTTGATTTCCAGGCTCTATAATTTTTGGCACGATCATCAAACTTTGAGAGACTGATGTTTATTAACTCCCTGCGAATCATGTATCTGGCAAATTCAGACATGTCCGATCTCCTGGTTATAGTTGCAGGATTAACTTGTGGCATCCCTGGGGAATGTAAGTTCTCTGGATTATATGACTGAGACGGATCAGGACGAAATGATGGTGCATGAGGATTAAGTTGTGGTTTTGTTTCTGTAGGGTCTGCTGCCTGCGGCCTAAATTGTGAGTTAGTGCTGGAAGTTACGTTGTCAGCAGTAGGTGGCGACATTTCTTGGCTTGTGGGTGCATCCATGTTGTGGATTGGAGGTGGCACTGGTACAGATGGTAAATGTTTTAGCACATAGTCTGTAGTGCAATCAGCTGGATCTTCCACTTTTTCTGGAATGAGGTAGTCCATATCAGTATCATGACCTAGTGTTTGTTCAAGGACCTTAAGTTTAGCAAGGGCTGTTGCTTCATCCCTTTCTGCTTGGAGTATATTTAATTGGGCTTCCATCTGAGCTTCCTGTCTTTTTAATTGGGCCTCCATCTCTGCTTCCTGCTTTTTTAATTGGGCCTCCATCTCGTTTCTTTGGGCTATTATCTCAGCCTCCTTCCTATCAAAGGAGCTTCTTACTCTAGCTTCCTCTGCAGATGCACGGCTTTCCAGTAGCTTGTCAGACAATGTTGACTTCCTGGAATGAGATGATCTGGAAGACCGAGATGTGATTTTGGTTGACGTTACGACCTAACCTCTTGGAGGTGTGCAATGCGGAGTTCGGCCTTATCCTGGGCATCTCGCACTAATGCGGTCTTTTCTTGGAGAAGAGTCTCCCTTTCAGCCAGCTCCGCTGAGGCAACATCCATATCACAGTTACTCAGGAATGTGATGTGCTTAACAGTCTCTGGTGGCGATCATAGGCAGCAAACTATTCAATTTGGCGGTTAAATCAGCTGCATCATTGTTAGCGCGTGGAAGAGCTGCTAAATAGTGATCAACTCTGCCTCATAAATGATCTATGTTATCATGGAACTCATCTCTGGTTGTCTCTTACAGGTAAGAAGAGAATCCTTTCTCAGTCCTTGCAGCATGTGTTGTCAAAATGGTAGTGAGCAAGAAGAAGGAAGTGAGGAGGAGGAGATAGGAGGAGTTACAGACCAAAAGGTGTTGTGGGTAAAAACACAGGGATAATACATGTTATAACATATTATAACAAAGGCCAGTAGATGGCAGCAAAGTACAACAAATACAAAAATCATGTAACTTAGGCAATAGTCACAAAATGGCTGAAAGTCTTTGCAAACACTTAGCTGGACAACACACCTGGTTTCTCTGGACCACACTATTAGCAAAAATGATTGATCTGCTGGAAGGTCGATTTTCACAGCCACACAGGATCCTATCTAACTAGCTGACTGACAATCACCTAGTTAACTATCTCACTATCCAGTAGCAGCAGGAGAAGCCTCTCTGCGCTGTTACACTGACAAAATGGCACTAAAACAACATGTCTGCTCTTTAAATGGAGAGGTGTGAGGGGGTGGTTGAGGATTCCCACTCTCCTCTAAAGCTGTTTTAGTAAATCTGTGTATTGTAGTCATCATAAAATGTGTTGTTTATGATACAGCCATTAGATGGCAGCAGTGTTGCATATTCATACTACTGTCCCCTGTATATCAGTTGGGGTACACAGGGTTAAAGGGGTTGTACAGCGCTGCATCTTTCTGGGAATGAAGAGATGCTGTTGCTCGCCGGGCCGAACAGTTGAGAGGACAACCATCGAAAACAAGTCCTATTCTATTCAATTAGGAGGTGTGCGCACTGCCTGCTGGGTGCAGGGCTGTATCCATTGCAGCGGTTCTGCCCGGTGAGTATCAGAGTCTCTCCGTGTCCAATACAGAAGAGGTGCTGAACAACCCCTTTAACTAGTTTGGGCCCCCCTCAGTGACAGTTGGAGACTGAGGGATTACTGGGAGTTGGATTCGGCCACTTTAGTGAGTTAGTTAAGAAGCGACAGTCAGCAGGGAGAGATGTGTCAGGAACACGGGAGGAAGAACAAGGATGGTTGTGTGTGGGAACATGGAGGATTAGCAGCAACGGGTACACTACAGTACAGTCTGCACTCAATCTGTGGACTCTGGCCTCTTTCAGCCGGTAGGCATCATTGAACATGTCAGGACTAGGGCAGCCTCATCAGCGAGGTGGTCCCTGAAAGAGACGGGCAGCGGGAAACAAGGGGGGGGGGGGGGAGTAGGAGCTCCCCTATGTGAAATTCCAGAGACCGTTTCCCTTAGAGCTGCGGCACACAGTGGAGGAGCACTGTGTGGGGACTGTAACTGTATCTAAAACACCATCAAGTGCCGTTATATACAATCTGTATACCTGTAATCCCCTGTTTCCAAGGCTGTGCTGGTAAAGTGAACTGGACTGTGTTGTTTTTAAAAGAACTGTGTCGTCTCTCATTCAAGGCTCAGAAGAACTGCATTTGTCTGAACCAAGTATGACAGTGAGTAAAGGCTCCCACAGAGTACCGCACCGAATACCGCACACCACACACACCCAGGGACATGCAAGTCCCCATATTCCTGAAGGTGAAGAAAACCTAGCATCCCTTGTCACTGACTACCACCATGCTTCCCATTACAGATGAACATGTGACTTCGGCAGCCAAGTCTCAGACACAAGCCCTTATGTTTAGACATTGTGGATGGTTCCTATGCCCCGATTGGCTGCTGGCATCTGCACAAATTAAGTTAAGGACAAAAAAAGAATAACAGTCCGCCGCTATTCTGATCTCTCCCCACCACCTCTCCTCATCAAATACGTACCCCCCGCTCATCATACAGCACCACTATCCTAGCCAAAGTCCTAAAAAAAACACCAGTGAAGACGTGATCATCCGCACAGTGGCCAAATTTTGCAGATTTTCAGTAAAAATGCTCTGGGGTACGAACACGAATCCGAATGTGCAATGTTCGTGCCGAATTTGAGATTGCCAAACATTTTCCGAACAAGTTCGCTCATCTCTATCAAGTACTACAGGAAGTGTCTGACCTCTGTAATTGCAAACAAAAGTTTCTGTACCAAATATTACGTTTTTCTATTGTATCAAATGTATTTTATTGCATGAAATAAGTAAACCAATTATGTAAAAATTATACATTGTGATTTTCTGGAATTTTTTTAAGATTCTGTCTGTCACGGGTGAAGTGTACCTACGATAATAATTACAGACCTCTCTACTCTTTGTAGGTGGGAAAACTTGCAAAATTTGCAGTGTATCAAATACTTATTTTCCCCACTGTATATATATATATATATATATATATATATATATATATATATATATATATATATATATATATATATATATATACACATATACACACAACACACTGTGTATATATACAGTAGTGTTCAAAATAATAGCAGTGTGTTCAAAAGCATGAGTGAGGCTGTGTGCCCACGAAGCATTTTCCAAGTGTTTATGCTGCGGAATTTACGCAGCGTAAACGCTTGGGAAACGCTTGGTAATCCGCCCCCCATGGTCCCCAATGACAAGCCGCAATGTCAATGCCCATGCTGCGGATTTTTCCGCAGCATATATGCTGCGCTCAAAATTCCGCAGCATGTCCATTAATTTTGCGGACACGCAGCGTAATCGCCGCCATTGACTTGCATTGGACCGCATGACATTCGCATCACTACATGTGGATAAGCGGATATCACACGGTTCAATGTGCGGATGGTACCCAGGCCTGGAGGAGAGGAGACTCTCATCCAGACCTGGGTACCATAGAAACAGTAAAAAAAAGAATTTAAAATAAAAAATAAAGATTATACTTACCTTCCGATGTCCTCCCGGTCTTTTGTCCGCTCCGTCCGGTCTCTTGCATTGCTCGCGCTATTGTGAAGGACCCGCCATGACGTCATTGAGTCATGTGACCTGACACATGACTGAATGACGTCACCGCAGGTCCTTCACACCACCGCGAGCAGTGCAAGACACCGGACGCGGCGGAGATAACACTGGGAGGACACCGGAAGGTGAGTATAATTTTTTTTTTTTTTTACCATTCTTATTCTTTTTTTTTAACTAACTTGGTCACACTATATAAATCCATGCCGGTTGCATGGATTTATATAGTGTGAACAAGTTGTCAAGCACTTTTCCAAGTGATGCTAAAATCGCTTGGAAAAGCGCTTGATAACCCGCATGCACAAATGCATACAAAAACGCTTGACAAACTCTTCTACCTGGCGGGAAAAACGCATGTAAAAACCACATGCGTTTTTCCTGCCATGGAGAAGCGTAAAAAATATGCAGCATTTCTGCATTGTGGGCACATAGCCTATAGCACAAAATCTTTATACTAGTTTTTATTTCCATGCATTGGGAACATTGCACACTGTTTTCTAATTCAAAACATGAAGAAAAATGTATATAATTTTTAACTACATTATAGAAAATAACAAAAAATGAAAATTGGGCTGTTCTAAAAAATAGCAGTGTCTGCATTTGTCTTCACAAACTCACAATATGTAATCTTTTTTTTTTAGGATTTAGCATTCCTGCGAATCACTAACCTAATATTTAGTTGTATAACCACAGTTTTTTAGATCTGCTTCACATCCTTGTTGCATAGACTCAACCAACTTCTGGCACCTGTCAACTGCTATTCCAGCCCAGGATGCTTTGACTACATCCCACATTTTTTGGGCATTTGTTGGCTTTGCTTCAGAAACTGCATTTTTGCTGTCATCCCACAAGTGTTCTATCGGATTAATGTCCAGGGATTGGGCTGACCTCAATTTTGCTGGACTGGAACCAAGATTTTGCTTGTTTACTGGTGTGTTTAGGGCCTTTGTCTTGTTTAAATACCCATTTTAAGGGCATATCCTCTTCAGCGTAAAGCAACATGACCTCTTCAAGTATTTTAATATATGCAAACTGGTCCATGATCCCTGGTATGCGGTAAATATGTCCAGCGCCATAGTAAGAGAAACATGCCCATAACATGATGCTTGCACCACCACGCTTCACTATCTTCAGAGTATACTGTGGCTTGAATGCAGAGTTTGGGGTCGTCTGATGAACTGTCTGCGGTCTCTGTCTTACTATCATCACAAAATGTTTCTCCATTTCTCTTTAGGCCAGTTGATGTGTTCTTTGGCAAACTGTATCCAATTCAGTAAGTTTTTTTTTTTTTTTTAACAGTGGGACTTTGCGGGGACTTTTTGCTAAGAGATTAGCTTCACACAGGCGTCTTCTAACCGTCACAGTCCTCACAAGTAACTTGAGATTGACTTTGATCATCCTGGAGCTGATTATTGGCTGAGCCTTTGCCATTATGGCTGTTCTGCGATCCATTTGAATGGTAGTCTTCTGTTTTCTTCACGTCTCTGGTTTTGCTTTCCATTTTATAGCATTGGAGATCATTTTAGCTGAACAGCCCATCATTGTCTGCACTTCTTTATAAGTTTTACCCTCTGCAATCAACTTTTTAATCAAAGTATGCTCTTCTTTTAAACAATGTCTCGAACGACCCATATTTCTCAGGCTTTCAAGGAGAAATGCATGTACATGTGCTGACTTCACCCTTAAATAAGGGCCACCTGATTCACACCTGTTTCTTCACAGAATGATTGATCTCACTAATTGAACTCCACACTGCTATTATTTTTAACACACTCCCTTTCAATTAATTATTCAAATACACAGACTCAAAAACATGCAGATCATGAATGCTGAGTCTGTTGGTTTTCTTAGAATTTACTGCACCAGCTGGTAAATTGTTTGACATGTGGTAATATAATGTACACCAAAAACAGTGATTAATCTGGTTAGTCATATACTAGACCACACTACTCACTACTGTATATGTACATTAATGTGTTTGTATACACAAATACACACAAATACACACACACACACACACACAGAAGTGGACAAAATTGTTGGTCTATCAAAGTGAGAAAAACCCACAGTGGCCACTGAAATAAATTGATACTGGCAAAAGTAATTTTCAATTTAGATTTACTGAATATCAGCTAATGAAAATCAGATATTACTTTTGGATTGTGGTTCAACAGAAGAACTTAAAAAAAATAATGGAATCGGAAACCAATCGACCGTCCTACATACCTTAAATGGGACAGTTTCCATCCAAAACACATAAAAAACTCTATTGTTTACAGCCAAGCCTTCAGATACAATCGGATATGTTCCAACCCTATGGATAGAGACAAACACCTTGATGGCCTCAGAAAGACCTTTTTGAATCAGGGCTACCATCCAAGAACAATTGAGAACCAGATTACAAGAGCCACCAGAATATCAAGGAATCATCTCCTACATTACAAAACCAAACAAGAAAGCAGCCGGGTGCCTCTAGTAGTCACCTACAATCCAAATCTGGAGGCGCTAAGAAGAGCTGCACGGAAACTACAACCCTTACTACAAAAATATGCCCAATTACAATCCATATTTCCAGATCCCCCACTTCTGTGTTTCAGGCAGCCCCCAAATCTAAGAAGCACCATTGTCAGAAGCTCCCTGTCATCTCCTCCAGCTACATGTACCTTTCCTTGCAACCAGAAAAAATGTAAAACCTGTCCGTTTATAATGACCACAGACAAGATGAAGATACCCAACTCACATCAGGACTACAAAATCCCAGGTATGTTCAGCTGTATCACATCTAACGTAGTGTACTTAATTATATGTACCAAATGTCCAGCTGGGGGTGTTTATGTAGGGGAGACAGGGCAAAAACTTAGGACAAGGATGAATCATCATCGCCACACAATAAAAGAAAAAAGAATAGATCTACCTGTAGCCAAGCATTTTTGTTCCCCTGATCACAGCATAAAAGACATGAAATTACTGGTATTAAAAGGTAACTTCAAATCTCAAAGAGAAAGAAGAATCTCAGAATATAAACTGATAGTGACCTTTAACACTTTCAGAGCAGGAATGAATGTGTCGCATGGATTTATGTCATTCTACATCAACTAAGGAATGTGCCCCTCAGACTCTCAGACCTGTGAGGCCATCACAACACTGGACCTGGTCACAGGACAATAAAACCTTCACACTCCTTATCTATTAACTGCTAAAATATTTATAGCCAGAACTGTTTATCTCTTCCATAATAACTCTGCTTTCCATCATCTGTCTTACCTATTGCATTATTTTTGTGTCTTATTATGTATAAATATGTGACTCTTCAGATTTTGTGGTATACTATGCCTGATGAAGAGACCTGAGTAGTCTCGAAAGCTTGCAATTTGTTACCATCTTTTCGGTTAGCCATTAAAAGGTATCAACCACTGAGCACTCTCAAAAAAAAAAAACTGAAATGGCTTGGACAAAAATGATGGTACCCTTAGAAAAGATCAAAAATAGTTTGACCATAGGGACAAGTAATGTAATTAGTTTCATGCAATTTATGCAATTAGCATCACAGTCACAAGAATGTGCCTAACACTATAATTCTTTTGCTATCTTCTATCTGTTCGGTCCAAATCGATAAGTCTGCAGTCATTCTGTTTGACTGCAGACTTATGAATCCTACCCAGTGCACACACTGTGTGTTGTGAGGATTCGCTAGTTTTTGAGCAGGGACCGGAGGGTATGTGTATGTGAGTTATAAATACTCCTGGCCAGATCCAGTCTACTGGGTGCGGCCTCGCTCCATACACTCATACATATCCTCCGGTTTTGGCACAGAAACCGGCAAATTCGGTGCATGCGCTGCGGGGATTCCTAAGTCTGCAGTCACACAGAGTGACTTCAGGCTTATCGATTTGGACCAGACAGCCCTTTTAAGGTTTCTGCACCATGGAGCCCCTGTCTGTTGTTGTTATTTTTATAGTGCTACAGTCAATAGGGAATGTCACCACGCAATGACTTGTGAACGTGAAACACTTTCTTGTGTTTTTGTTGGGATTTAAAATCCTGGACATTATTGGAAATCAAATTGAAGGTTGAGGGCATGGACGTGGAAGGCATTTAGGATAATATGTAATCATAAACAGAAAAGAGGGAAAAAAAAAGGATGAACAGGATGGTTAAATATTAGCAGAAGTGGGCTAAAACGAGACAACTGCCAGTAACCTTTGGATGAAAGTCGACAGTTGGGGACATGGTGGATATGTGAGCTCTGATTAGAGTAAGAAGGGTGCCTGAGATGACTGAAGCAATTTTTCAAGCAGCCATTTTGAGGGTTCAAAATTGGAATTAAGCTTATATAGTAAATGTCAGAGATTCATTTGCAGAAAAATTATTAGGTGACAGCAGAGCAGTTTTGAGATGGATATAGAGCTTCAATTAGGAAGGAGCAGCACAGGCAAATCGGTGACAGATTGGGTTTATATAGGCAACCACGAGATCAGGAACTCTCACCCAATGTCAGAAGGGACTGCAGTGACTACAACAGGGCCACACTCAGGGCTACACCAATAAGTGACTGAAAATGAGAGCCAGGCTGAACCAGCTCCAATAGACACACGATGTGCCTCAAGCTTATCACACCTGGTGACAGGCAGAATATTCTCCCAGGTCAGAGCATGCGGGAAGTAGTGTCCAGGAATCAAGTCATGCAGCCTCCATTCAGCCATGGCCACAGTTTCAATCCGTCGCATAAGCCACTTATGAAAATGGTGTCGGGTTCCATCATAAGTGGGCTCCGCAGCTTAATTTCGGTGAGGGTAAGGAATTCAGGGATTATATCTTTGGACTAGGATAACTCATATAGTCCCATGGCTTCCACTATCAACTCTTTGCTGATGACACTCAAATTTACCACTCTGGCCCAGATGTACCCTCTCTACTGTCCCAGAATCCCAGAGTGTATACTGGCTATATTCGCCATCTTCTAATAGTCCTTCTTGAAACTTAATGTGGACAAAACTGAACTCATAATCTTTCCTCTATCTCAGTCAACTATCCCTACCAGACCTATCTATCACAGTAAAAGACATCATGCTTTTCCCTGTATCACAAGTCTGCTGCTTGCGTGTAATACTAGATTCTGCCCTGTCTTTCAAAACACAAATTCAAGCCCTTATCACCTAAAACTCACAAATATTTCTAGAATTAGACTGTTCCTCAACCACAAATTTACGAAAATGTTTAGTACACATTCTCATGATCTCCAACCTCAACTACTTCAATATCCTCCTCTGTGATCTCCCATAGAGAACTTTGACACCTCTCCAGACCATCCTTAACTCCCCTGCATGTTAATCCACCTCTCTCCACTCTACTCCTCCACCTATGACAATCCGTTACTGGATTCCATTTCCCCAGTGAAACCAGTTTAAATTAATAAAGAATTACTAGTCCATCCATCTGTATCCTCCATACATCTCCAAACTAATCTCCTGGTATCCTTTCAGACATAATGTCTGGTCCTCACTAGACCTGCTTTTCTCACCCAACCGTCTCCAAGACTTTCCCCAAACATTCTCATACTCTGGGATTTAGTGTTTTTAGCACGTCCAGTGGCCTCCCACAAGTGGATGCTTCAGTTGCAACATGAAAACTCATCTCTTCAGGAAAACATACAGCCTGCAATAAACACACGGCTCTGCTTAGTAGTAAACGTATACACGAGGCTCTGCTCCATACACGTTGTACACACACTGGTCCGTACACAAAGTATACACGCAGCTCTGCTCCGTACACTTCGTACACACACGGCTCCGCACACGTCATACACACGCGGCTAAGTACACCTCATACACGCGCGGCTCCGCTCCGTACACCTTATACACGCGCGGCTCCGCTCCGTACACCTCGTACACGCGCGGCTCCGCTCCGTACACCTCGTACACGCGCGGCTCCGCTCCGTACACCTCGTACACGCGCGGCTCCGCTCCGTACACCTCGTACACGCGCGGCTCCGCTCCGTACACCTCGTACACGCGCGGCTCCGCTCCGTACACCTCGTACACGCGCGGCTCCGCTCCGTACACCTCGTACACGCGCGGCTCCGCTCCGTACACCTCGTACACGCGCGGCTCCGCTCCGTACACCTCGTACACGCGCGGCTCCGCTCCGTACACCTCGCACACACACACGGCTCCGCTCCATACACCTCGTACACACGCGGCTCCGCTCCATACACCTCGCACACACACACGGCTCCGCTCCATACACCTCGTACACACACGGCTCCGCTCAGTACACCTCGTACACACGCGACTCCGCTCCGTACACCTCGTACACGCGCGGCTCCGCTCCGTACACCTCGCACACACACACGGCTCCGCTCCATACACCTCGTACACACGCGGCTCCGCTCCATACACGGCTCCGCTCCATACACCTCGTACACACGCGGCTCCGCTCCATACACCTCGTACAAGCGCGGCTCCGCTCCGTACACCTCGTACACACGCGGCTCCGCTCCGTACACCTCGTACACACGCGGCTCCGCTCCGTACACCTCGTACACACGCGGCTCCGCTCCGTACGCCTCGTACACACGCGGCTCCGCTACATCCACACTGTAAACCCCTCCTGACCCCACTCATAAACTTCACCTCATCCAGCACCATGACAACCAGCACAGCAGAGTCCTGCATCCACTGAGGCCCCTGATCATGTGACCCCTGACTCCTCCCCTCCTGTGACCTCACCACAGGTCCTGTGCGCACAGAGCAGCCATATATGTGGTGGCGGCTCTGCAGGTGGAGGTATGTGGTGATCCCCCATTACTATTAACCCCCTCAGTGCTGGTGGCATTTCTATTCTCGTTCCCATATAACTTACTGACAGACGTTTCTTCTCTTTCTCTGGAGCCAGAACTTCTGTTATTTCCCGCTGATGTCGTCGTATGGGGGTTATTTATGGGTCGTGTTTAATAGAAGGTTCATAGAAATTATTAATGAGGTTTATTCCTTCTCTGGGAGAGAAAACATCAGCGATTTCCTTCTCGTCTTCTTCTAAGTCGCCTCCTGCATTGTCACCAATCAGAGCTGCGCTTGGTTCTCCACCATCCCACAGACGATTGTGACATGCAGAAGTAGTGCTGTTGCTTTAAAAGCATTCAGCTAGTATTAGAAGTAACACAAGCACAGGAGACAGGAAGTGTTGTGCTCCAGAAGCATCCAGCAACTAGAGGGGTTAACACAATCACAGGAGAAGGGGAGTGTTTTAGCAGAGCCCCAGGGGGATTGTGGGGAGGTTGTTTACTGTCTGACTGCAGCGGAAGAGAGAGGTGGTGTGTGTTCTGCATCTCACAGAAGCGCCCCTACAAGTGGAAAGGATTCAAGTCAGGAGTGAAGCTAAGCACAGGTCTGGTAGAGTTCCTGAACTAGCAGTGCAGAGTATTGCCAGGCAGAAAGATAAGGACTGGAAGAAATGGTGTCACAGGGATCATCTCCCTCAGCAAACCCCCCCCCCCCCTCCATCTCACTGTGCTGTAAAGAATGCTGTGTTCATTATTGTGCCTTTGCATTAGAATTGTGCTGTCCTGTACTACTGGGAAGACTGTGAACGGCTTTGCTGCTAAGGAAACTACTGTTTGTTACTGGAACCTGTTGCTCATAAGACTTAACTTTCACTGGCTGTGGAGCTTCTTATTTAATGCTACTGTTCTACCATTTATGAGGACTCTTGTCAAGTGTGTCTGGTCAACAAGTGAAACAACCTACGCATCTGTGCCTGAGGGTCAAGACCCCTGTGTGCCTGAGAGAAGCTGCAGCACATGGTCTATGGGCGCCCTGAGTAACGGTTCCCCCAGGATTCCAAAGAATTCATGTAACCGGTCTCGGCCCTATCTGAACCTAGCGGCGTGTGTGTAGCACGATGAATAGACAGAAGCGGACACGTCTCTTGGGGAAACCTCTCTGCGGTTCTATACACCGGACTTGTTTCTCTTGCGGTTTCGTCAGGCGAATTTATAATTGAGACTGTTATACTTAATGACTCCTGTAAATCCCCCTCATGGCTGCTCCAAGGGACTCTCTTAGTTACATCACTCTTCATCTATATTTCTGTGGCCTTAGCGACTCCTGTAGTGATAATCTCCACCACTCCCCGTGTAGACAGCAGATTCTGAGGGACGGACATAAAGCACATGGCGTTCAGGCCGCGCTCCATCTTTATGGCATGTATCCTGCTTTCTTGGTCTTCACCTTCTGATATCGGTGACATATAAGGCAGAATCCTGAGCCCAAATTCAATCCACTCACAATGACACAGTACCAACTGTCAGAAGACCTCTAGGCATAGCTCCCAACCATCCCGATCCAGTGGACCAGTCTGGGATTTGGATCTCTGTCCCGCTGTCCAGGGTGGTGAGCCAAGTGTGCTGTTCTGCACTCACCAGTTTATCACTGCAGAGCATGAACACTGACCATACTGCAGAGCACTGAGTGTCCACTGAGAAGACAGAAGCAGTTAAATAGGTTATCCACTACTATAGAACATGCCCCCCATCGATGTAAACGGTGGAAATAAGATTTTTAACAAATACATTGCACAGTCAACCTTGTGTGTGAGCGGTGCTATCGCTGACCGCTCACAGGTATCACGTGACCCCGGCTGCAGCCGGCTCCGACATCAGCTGATGTCACGTCAAGTTCTGGCTGCATCCGGGTGTGACCCAGTGACGCGCTCCCCACTGATTGATGGGCTGTGGGCTGTTTCCCCGCGAGCCACAGCCCAGCATCCACCGCGCGCTTTCCCAATGAATGCAAGAGAGGGAAATGCGTGACAGCTGCACAGAAATACATCACTCTTTCATGCTGCTATCAGGAGAGATGCTGGGCCAGTCCGTGCACTGTGATGCAATCCTCGCACGAGAAATACGGCTGTGTGGCTGTGTTTTTAGGATGATACTTACCTAATCCTAATATCCAGTACTGCAGACTCAGTTTCCTCTTCCACCTTTTACAACAGGCCTGCAGAGGTGGTGCTATACAATGACGGCACGTGAGTTCACTGACGTCTTGTAAACTGCAGGTCTACAGCTGTCTGCGGCTTACAAGACGGACAGTGATAGAGAATGGCATTTTGGCTCATGGCTTTATCACAGGATTGAACTGTATTAGGGTTATGAGGAGCTCCAGATATTTGAAACTAGTGATGCCCCTGCCAATGCTTAGGAGACAGCCTGAGGCCAGAGAGGAACACCTCTAGGAGACTGAGGAGACAGTCCGAGGGCAGAGAGGAACGCTAAGGAGACAGCATAAAGAAGAGCGCTGGGGAGACAGCCTGAGGGCAGAAAGAAATACTGAGGACACTGAGAAAACAGCCCTTGGGCTTAGAAAAAACAATGAGAAGACAGCCCAAAGACAGAGAGAAGCTCTGAAAAGATGGCCTGAGGGCAGAGAGGAGTACTGAGGAGACAACCTGAGGGCAGAAAGGAGCGCCGAGGAGACAGACTGAGTGCAGAGGACTGCTGAAGAGATGGCCTGAGGATAGAGAAGAGCACTGAGAAGACAGCCCGAGGACAGAGAGGAACGCTGAGGAGACGGCCTGAAGACAAAGATGAGCTCTCAGGAGAAGGCTTAGGACAGAGAGGAGATGGCCTGAGGGCAGAAAGGTGTCCTGAGGAGACAGCACACCAATGAGACGGCCTTAGAGGAGAGAGGAGCGTTGATGAGACAGCCTGAGTGTGGGCAGATAGGAACAAGAACTTAGGTTTGAAATGTGATAGACACCTGGACAGAAAGTTGACAGATCTCATTATAGTCAGTGGGGAAGGTCGAACTCTGCTGTGTATTCGATGGCAAATCATTCAGTAGCTGCTCTCCTCCTATAATGGACAGGACAACAAAAAGGTTTAGCAGTAGTGTGAAAACAGCCTTGAAGGGGTTGTCCATCACTTTCTAAACTTTTCTTAATGTGGCCAAGTGAAAATGAAATGGCAAATGGGTGTGGAGGAGGGTGTGATTAAGGATGTGGCTTAAAATTTTGCTGCGATGCACCACATCTTATGTCTCTCTTTCTCTTCTTCAAAAGTTGAGAGATATGCTCTAGGTAATGCAGATAACTGGTAGAAAAGCAATGGAGACTTACACTATGTGATTGAGTTGTCCAGCTGGAGAAATATAAATATCCAATGAATATGTTGGATCCTCTCCACTTTATTGCTGATGCCCCAATGGTTTTCTCAAGTTTTTGTTTATATCGCTGCAGTGACCATATTTGTTGCCGTGGTGATGCCAGTATATCTGTGATGTGCCTGTTCTGCCAAATTATGCTTCACAGAGATCATGTGCACTACATGCTTCCATCACCGCTGCCACCATTGAGTAGCTGTAATGTTCATGTGAAGGTGCAACATGGAGGAGCTGTTTTCATAAGATATTAAATGTTCAGGTCCATACAAAAGAGAGAGAATTCAACATCTAAACGTTATATTTCATCATATGTTTCCCCCTTTTATCTCCACTAATTGTATTATTACATGAGATCTTTATTACATTGGCTCATCTCTTACCCCTTCAGGTCCCTACAATATTGGATCCTCTCAGTTAAAATCTTTCAGAGAATATTACTAATTGACTCGTTGAAGATGCATAGCAACAGGGACAAGATTATGGAGAGATTATTACACCTCACCCTAGAGATCCTCTTCCGGCTTACTGGAGAGGTGAGAGATTCTGATGACGTCACATTACATCATTCTTATCTATGGGAAAAACAGATGGACAGAACTGGAGAGGTGAGGACTCTGGAAATGTCTGTAGTGAGATTTATTAATGTGTCTCTCCATAATCAGGATTACACAGTAGTGAAGAAGACCTCAAGTGAGCGCTGTCAGAACCATGTGTCTGAGGGATGGGGAAGAACCCTGAGCCCAATCAGGGGGCCTCCACCTCCCCCCCTGATACATGAGGACATCAATGACCAGAAGATCCTAGAACTCACCTACAAGATGATTGAGCTGCTGACTGGAGAGGTGACACTGCTGGGAATGCTGGGACATTATACAGTAACGCTATGAAGGGATCGGGGGATGACTGTATCATTGTATGTGTCAGGTTCCTATAAGGTGTCAGGATGTCACCATCTATTTCTCCATGGAGGAGTGGGAGTATTTAGAAGGACACAAAGATCTGTACAAGGACGTCATGATGGAGGTTCCCCAGCCCCTCACATCACCAGGTAATAGACAGGACTAAATACACACGGCCTATAATTATCTGTATATAAAGAATGAATTCAGTCCCTGTATGTGCTTCCTCCAGTTCTATCCAGTGAGAAGACAACACCAGAGAGATGTCCCCATCCTCTTCTTCCACAGGACTGTAAACAAGAAGATCCCGATGTTCCTCAGCATCATCAGGTAGATGGAGAGAAGGTGTCATGAAATCTCCCCTATGATGTGTAGAAGGGTATGAAGGTCTTGTGTTCAGTCTTGCATTATCTACCAGTGAGTTTCATTGATTCACCAGTCTTTTACAAAGTTTATACTTTCCAATATAAAAAATTGGACCTGTGACCCTGGAATGCAGCAGATAATGAACTGATTAGTTTCCCTTGAAACCAGTTTTCTGTTGCACCATGCTGATGGGCAGGTCACAATTTGGTACAAGCTGAATCCATGTACCCATCCTCTCAGCTGTCAACATTTCAATCAGGTTGGGGAATTTGTAGAAATTGCAAGAAGCTAGAACATCTAACTTGCTTTATATTTGGTAGATATGAGGATACAGCTGATCATAGACATTAGATGTTGTATGGATCTTCTCACTATTTTATGGTTATGGAGACTGCTGGATAGAATTGGAAGCCTACAGGTTGGATTTATACAGGAATTGGAAAGAAATCAAAAGGATGGCCAATGTTTTTGTCTGTCCCTGACCTGAAACCGGCCTATGTCCTATGGTTCATAGCAGATACAGAGGCTGACAATTTCTTTCCATATGCTAAATTACCAATAAATCTTTAAATTGCCTAAGTGAGTGCCATGGTATTTTGCACTATTACTTTGAGGAGCATCCACTACTACAGGACACCAAAGTCTCCTAGCTATGAGTGCCGACCTGAAATTGTGATGAATTTATACAGAAGACCTACAGCTATGTAATAACTACTGCTGTTACGTCAGTTTTGATAGTAATGTTCATTTATGATCTTTTCTGTTCCTCAAACAACTTCTCCCTCTGTCTGTGACTTTTACAATATTTCTTTCAGAGTAAAGATCTGCCCCATATTAATATTATAGAGACATTTGTGACGGGCGATGAGTGGTATAAAGAGGAGATTCCTACAGATAACCACACAGGTGAGTACTGACCATTAAATGCTGAGAAATCACAGATTTTACTCAATTACTGGTATGTAAAATTAGGTGTTTTTTTTACAGTTTGCTCATAGAGATTATTGTGATGTTGATTTTAAGGACAGAAAGATTTTTTCCACATAGAAAATACAGGGCAGAACTGACAAATAGCTGCCAGGGGAACAAGCAGGATTCAGAAAAGGCAGAGGGACAAGAGATTTAATTGCTAACAGTAGATGCATAATGGAAAAGGCCAAAGGATATAACAAGGAGATCTATATTTGCTTCATCGACTACAGCAAAGCCTTCAACTGTGTTGATCACCAGAAACTTTGGATTACCATGGTTTTCCAAACCATCTGATCAGCCTCATTAGGAACCTTTACATCGAACAAAAAGCAGCAGTCCGAACGGAACACAGCCACACGGAATGATTCAAAATAGAGAAAGGCATCAAATAAGGCTGCATCCTGTCACCATCTTTTCAATTTATATGCAGAAGCTATTTTCGGAAAGGCTGGATTTGCCGAAAAAGAAGAAGGAATCAAAATTGCTGGACAAATCATCCAGCAATTTTGGTTGAAATCTGGTGCTGGAGAAGGATGTTATCAATACCATGGATGGCAAGAAGAACAAATCAATTTTGGAACAAATCAAACCAGACATGTCACTCAAAGCAAGGATCACCAAGCTACGACTTGCCTACTTTGGACACATCATAGGAAGACCGCAATCACTGGAGAAGGACATCATGGTTGGAAGAATAGCAGGAACAAGGAAAACCTGCAACCTTATGGATTGATACAATCAAGGTAATGGCAGAGAAGACCCTGATGGACCTATTTAGGCTTGTATAAGATGGATCTTCCTACAGAGCGTTCATCCATCAAGTCGCCATGGCTCGAGAATGAGCTGAAGGCCGTTAAATAATAATAACATGCACCAGACCTACCCAGGACTCAGAAGAGTCCACTCAGAAGAGGTAAGTATGTTACAGTAACCTCTTATAGGATGGTCCACAGGACGAGATTTCGGAGAATATTTGGAATGAAGAATTGTATAGCAGTAATCCTTCCACATAGAAAGGTTAAAATGTCAATTTTAGTCACTTGCTAAAAACCTTCCTACAGGTATGCACTACAGAAAATCACATATATTTATGGTTGCACATCTTGCGCGTTTTGTGCTTGTTCATAGCCTTTAATCATTATGTGGGGAACAAGACCGGCATATAGTGTACTAAAGATTAAATGGTGCATGAATAATCACTTATCCAACAATAGGAAACAGACCGAACAGCACAGAAAGACACAATAATAAGAAAAGAATAATATAAGAAGATGCCAATAGAAGGACATAGGATCAGTCTTATCATTTATACCTTTTGGTACTCGTGTATCAAGAAGATCTAATATCCATTTTGACTCTAGTATTGGACACTTTCTTTTCCAATATTTTTCTTGTGAGGGCTTTTTAATGCTTTTGATGCCAACTACACATAGACACATCACTAGTGTGAACTTGCCAAGAAATGTTGAGGTTCTTTCCCATCCTGCTGTGTTATTTGATTGAGCTCCTGATATGTTCTCTGCCACTCTTTTCTCTAGAGTCCTAGTAGTGTAACTGCTGATATTGTTTATCGCAAGTCACACGTCTCATTAGATACAACAACTGTGCGGTATTGCAGTTTATTAAAAATTCTATTCTGATTACTGACAACAAATATGTTAGGTTTTTTTTCAATAAATTACACAAAATTACATTTCCGAGTGCCACAGGAATAAGAGCCCCTACATAGTGACCAGGTAGCTCTTTTCCCTGATTTCCTCTTCCTTAAATAAACTATGGTGATACCTCACCTGGCAACATACTATACAGTGGTGGCCAAAAGTATTGGCACCCCTGCAATTCTGTCAGATAATACTCAGTTTCTTCCTGAAAATGATTGCAATCACAAATTCTTTGGTATTATTATCTTCATTTAATTTGCTTGCAAGGAAAAAACACAAAAGAGAATGAAGCAAAAATCAAATCATTGATCATTTCACACAAAACTCCAAAAATGGGCCAGACAAAAGTATTGGCACCCTCAGCCTAATACTTGGTTGCACAACCTTTAGCCAAAATAACTGCGAACAACCGCTTCCGGTAACCATCAATGAGTTTCTTACAATGCTCTGCTGGAATTGTAGACCATTCTTCTTTGGCAAACTGCTCCAGGTCCCTGATATTTGAAGGGTGCCTTCTCCAAACTGCCATTTTGAGATCTCTCCACAGGTATTCTATGGGATTCAGGTCTGGACTCATTGCTGGCCACCTTAGAAGTCTCCAGTGCTTTCTCTCAAACCATTTTATAGTGCTTTTGGAAGTGTGTTTTGGGTCATTGTCCTGCTGGAAGACCCATGACCTCTGAGGGAGACCCAGCTTTCTCACACTGGGCCCTACATTATGCTGCAAAATTTGTTGGTAGTTTTCAGACTTCATAATGCCATGCACACGGTCAAGCAGTCCAGTGCCAGAGGCAGCAAAGCAACCCCAAAACATCAGGTAACTTCCGCCATGTTTGACTGTAGGGACCGTGCTCTTTTCTTTGAATGCCTCTTTTTTTTCCTGTACACTCTATGTTGATGTCTTTTCCCAAAAAGCTCTACTTTTGTCTCATCTGACCAGAGAACATTCTTCTAAAATGTTTTAGGCTTTCTCAGGTAAGTTTTGGAAAACTCCAGCCTGGCTTTTTTATGTCTCTGGGTAAGAAGTGGGGTCTTCCTGGGTATCCTACCATACAGTCCCTTTTCATTCAGACGCCGACGGATAGTACGGGTTGACACTGTTGTACCCTCAGACTGCAGGGCAGCTTGAACTTGTTTAGATGTTAGTCGAGGTTCTTTATCCACGATCCGCACAATCTTGCGTTGAAATCTCTCGTCAATTTTTCTTTTCCGTCCACATCTAGGGAGGTTAGCCATGGGCTTTAAACTTCTTGATGACACTGCGCACGGAAGACACAGGAACATTCAGGTCTTTGGAGATGGACTTGTAGTCTTGAGATTGCTCATGCTTCCTCACAATTTGGTTTCTCAAGTCCTCAGACAGTTCTTTGGTCTTCTTTCTTTTCTCCATGCTCAATGTGGTACACACAAGGACACAGGACAGAGGTTGAGTCAACTTTAATCCATGTTAACTGGCTGCAAGCGTGATTTAGTTATTGCCAACACCTGTTAGGTGCCACAGGTAAGTTACAGGTGCTGTTAATTACACGAATTAGAGAAGCATCACATGATTCTTCAAACAGTGCCAATACTTCTGTCCACCCCCTTTTTTAGGTTTGGTGTGGAATTATATCCAATTTGGCTTTAGGACAATTCTTTTTGTGTTTTTTCATTGAAGACAAATTAAATTAAGATAATGCCAAAGAATTTGTGATTGCAATCATTTTCAGGAAGAAACTGAGTATTATCTGACAGAATTGCAGGGGTGCCAATACTTTTGGCCACCACTGTATATCAGTATCAATTATTTTTTAAAGCGAGCCTAGCCACATGACTTGGGATAAAAGCCAAACCATAATCTCTATTTTCAGACACGTGTTTTGGGGTGTTGCCCCTCCTCAGTGCAAAGCAGGAGATTTGAATTCGATGTATGAGAGGCCTCTGATTGGATAGAGATTCAGGTTTGGCCTTTATCCGAAGTCTTGTTGCATGGCTCGTTATAGGATCGAAATTGGCTTTTAGGATTGCTATTTCCAATAGGTGGTACTAAAGTTCAAGTCCTCTCTAAAGAAATAATTTGCATATTTAATTTCCCAAAGGAGCATTGCATGGCTTATTAGGCTATGTGCCCACGATGCAGAAATGCTCCGTATTTTTCCTGAGCGTTTCTGCATCTCCCTGGCAGAAAAAACGTGCGTTTTTTCAGCCAGGGACAAGCGTTTGTCACACATTTTGCACATGCGATTTCGCATGCGGGTTGTCAAGCGCTTTCCAAGCGATTCTAGCATCACTTGGAAAGTGCTTGACAACTTGGTCACACTATATAAATCCATGCAACCGGCATGGATTTTATATACTGTGCACACAGCATAGTGGGCACACAGCCTAAGTCTCCTTCCACTGGCATGTCACTCTTCACAAGGAGAAATGTTCTCCCCTAGACTCAAATCAGAGGTTTCTCAGAGCCAAATCAGACCTCTTTCTTTGCAATAAGGAGGGGTAAACCCCCGAATCACGTATCTGCAAATACAGATTTTGGTTTGGCTTTTATCCTAAGTAATGTGGCAAGGCTCATTAAAGCGTCAACATTGACTTTTAGGATTGCTACTTCCAATAGGTGGCACTAGAGTTCAAGACATCTTCCTGTCTGAATTGAACTGTAGAAATGTTTATGTTATAAAATATTTAGTAATATATTTGAATTACAGTTATATATTTTCAAAGAAGTGTTTTTAAAAAAATTAAAGAATGTATTTCATTATCTTTTTTTGGCAGATGACTGGACCATGAGCTCAGAGAAATATCTGATATTTTCAGATTTTAAAGCAGATGATCATGATATCACATCCGATATATATGAAGGCCATACCATTATTTCAGATATACCCTCAGATCTTCACACTAAAGATTTATCATTTGATCCTTTTGAACAGGTTCTATCTACTGATTCATCACAGACTGATAAATATGACAAAAGGAATGGTGAACATCAAAGAACTCACATGAAAAGGAAGACATTTTCATGTTCAGTATGTGGGAAATATTTTACAGACAAATCAGCTCTTGTTAGACATCAGAGAATTCACACCGGGGAGAAGCCATTTTCATGTTCAGAATGTGGTAAAAGTTTTACACAGAAGTCATATCTTGTTACACATCATAGAATTCACACAGGGGAGAAACCATTTTCATGTTCAGAATGTGATAAAAGTTTTACAAAGAAATCATATCTTGTTGAACATCATAGAATTCACACAGGGGAGAAGCCGTTTTCATGTTCAGAATGTGGGAGTTGTTGTTCTACAAAATCTGATCTTGTTAAACATCAGAGAAGTCACACTGGAGAGAAGCCATTTTCATGTTCAGAATGTGGGAAATATTTCGCAGAGAAATCAACACTTCTTAGACATCTGAGAATTCATACAGGAGAGAAGCGATTCTCATGTTCAGAATGTGGGAAAGGTTTTACAGAGAAATCAACTCTTGTTCGACATCATAGAATTCATAGAGGGGAGAAGCCATTTTCATGTTCGGAATGTGGGAAATGTTTTACAGATAAATCAGCTCTAGTTAGACATCAGAGAAATCTCACAGAGGAGAAGCTGCTTTCATGTTCAAAATATGGGAAATGTTTTCCCAATACATTAAATTTTGTTACAAGTCACACAGGGAAAAAGTAAATATGTTCAGAATGTGGGGAAAGTTTTATCTACAAACTTAACCCCTTCCCTACATCCAGTGTATATGTATGGTGCAAGTCAGAAGCAGATGTATGGAGTGGGCATAGAGACTGATACCGCCCCATTCCCAGCAGATGATGGCTGTGTTATTCAGCCATCAGCTGCCTTCAGTATCAGTGAATGCCTCTGCCTGCTGCTATCTTCTTAAATACTGCTGTCAAACTCTGACAGCGACATTTAAAGCGCACAAACCGGTTGGTGCCGTTCCACGTGCCCATCCTCCCTCTCTTTATCCTGGTTCCAATGGATTACTACGGAGTGCCATTGAAATGCCAGAATTTTGTTTTTTCGGTCACCACAATTCGGCAATAAGATGCAATAAGGGGCAATCAAATATTTTATATATTCCAAAATGGTATCAATAAAATGGTCAGCTAGGCCACAAAAAACAAGCCCTCCCAATCAATGGAAAAATAAAAAGTTACAGATTTCAGAAAATGGCAACATAGACAAGATTTTTTTTATTTACCCCTAAAATAATATAAAACTATATAAGGTTGGTTTTGATGTAATTGTACTGATGTAGAATCATGATACGAGATCATATTTACTGCACAATGATCACAGTTCAGCACGGTGGCTCAGTGGTTAGCACTGTTGCCTTGCAGCATTGGGATCCTGGGTTCAAATCCCAAAAAGGACAACATATGCCAGGACTTTCTATGTTCTCCATGTGTTTGCGTGGATTTCTTCTGGATTCTCCACACTCCAAAGACATATTAATAAGGAATGTACGGTTATGTGCAAAATAATAGCAGTCTAACATCACTAATGTGTTTAATTACTATTTTGGTAAAAAAAAGATATTAGTGCGGGGTTCAATTAGTGGGGTCATTCATTCTGTGAAGAAATAGGTGTCAATTATGGCCTTTATTTAAAGGAGGAGGGCAGCAAATGTTGTTCCTACTTATTTTAGCTCTTGCTCTGTGAGTAAAATGGCTCATTCAAGACATTGTACTGAAGTACAAAGAACTTTGATGATGAAGTCATTCAAAACTACAAAAAAAAATAAAGCTCTCATTTGCTTGAATGTGTTTTGCCTGTTCGTTGGAATGATTCTAAACATCTTACACTGATCCCTTTTTGTCGATATGTTGTTTATGTCCACAGGACCTTTTGCATTTGATGATTTTACTCTGCCACATGATTTTCGGGATAATCTCATGAAAAAGCCCCAAAACTTTGACAGTTTTTGAAATAGTGGACCCAGCTAATCTAGCATGTACAAACCTACATAATGCAAAATTGCTCAGAATTCTTTTTCCCCCATTTTAAAGTGGATGCACTTTAAAATGGGGGAACTGCAGAATGTGAAACTTTATCACTTGATCTTATATTGCAGTATGGGGTAACATGTATAATTTCTATGTAGGGGAACTCTAGTTTTGACTGGACAGATGTCTTAGGAGGTTATCCATCACTTTGCTTATTTTTTGCTATGAGGCTAAGAACTTCCAGGCAAGTAGATAACTATCTGCCTGTTATGCATGGTGCCAATCTCTGCCGACTCGGAGCAGTTACAGATCGCTCCTGGCTGTGAATCTGCTTCTTCGTTTGACTTCATGTCCACAGAGCAGCTCTTCTGGTCTTGTCTGTTGACAGAGCGACACTGGTGATGTCATTCTGATTGACAGCTGTGAGTCAGCGTGTCAATTAGGTAAAGGTGAATCAGGTGTCAATGAATATGACATGGGTAGTGACGCCCCCTCCACAGGGCAGGGCGGAAGAGGAGGAACTGCTCTGTCGACGTGACATCACCAGAAGCTGCACAATTGCAGCAAGAGCTGCCGATAACCTCTCTGATCCGACAGAGATCACAGTCAGGCAGTACAGACAGGTAGTTGGAACCTTGTTAGCTTGTTTTCCTCAGGCAAAGTGAGTGAAAAAAAGAGATTTAACTGACTATGAAAACTTGTAACAATTTTTAAGTCTGTAAGAGGGATGCAGCACTCTTAAAAATTTCTAAGATATTATTACATGATCACAGAATCAACAAAAGTTTTGTTGTAAATAGTCAATAGGGTCGCAAAAGCTGTGTTGATATATTAAGACGTACATTACCTGTTAAAGATTTAAGAAGAACCAAACGTGAAGTGACCAGAAAGTCATTTTTCAGTGCTGTCATATTCCAGAACTGCAACTTACCTAGAGGTCCAGCATTACTTACATGGCCAATGTAAAGAAGGCTAAAACCCGACCACCACTGAACAAGTCACAGAAGTTAAAATGTCAAAAAATATCTGAATAAAAATTTTTCATTAGTTTTATGGACTGATGAGATGAGAATGACTCTTGACAGACCAAATAGATGGGCCCGTGTTTGGATCAGTAACAAGTAGGGATGAGCGAACCCAAACTGTAAAGTTTGGGGTTCATACCGGACACATAGAAAAAGAGGATTGCTACTTCCAATAGGTGGCGCTATAGAGTACAACTCCTCTTTTTCTCTGAAGAGGCAATTTGCATATTAAATTTCCCAGAGGAGCATTGCATGGCGAATAAGCCTCCTTAACTTGACGTGCCAGATCCTATTATTAAAAGTGGAATTCAGTTTATTATTGCTATTCATGACATATTGCACATATGGCCAATTTATCAAATTGTTTTGCCAGAATTTGACTTTTGCTGTATGTATACCAGTCCAGCACCACCATTTTGCAGGGTAGGCGGAGCATCACAGAGAGGGACTTGACCGTGACTGAGCACAGCCAACAGAGTTGTCATAATTTTTTAAAACTATATGCATTACAAATCCAGCCAGACAAGTCACTTAAATAAAGGATCTCCAAGACTTGCCTACTTTGGACACATCATACGAAGAGAGCAATCACAGGAGAAGGACATCATGGTAGGAAGAATAGAAGGAAGAGGGCAAAGATGAAGACCAGCAACCTGATAGCTTGTGTAAGGTGGCGGTGTTCACACGGTGCAGTAACTGAGGCAGTGACCCAAGCAAGTCCAACATAAACAGCTTTATTCAGCTACTCACGGGTAAACAGAAAAGTCCTCCGGTTCACAGCCGGGTTAACGTGAGTCCTTAAACAACGGTTGCCGTGGGCAACGGCTGCGCCGGGCCTGGTGCAGAGCCTTCCCAGGCGTGGATTCAGCTGCTCACAGGCTCACCAAGCTTTCCTGTTATGTTTCTAGCAGGTCCCAATACTGAACAACACTACTCCTTAATGCAGGATTTTTAAAGGACCTGTGGCAAGAGCCACTGGAAAACCCGGGTTGAAGGGAGTAGGCCACCCCACTGCCTTCCTGTAACCTCCTCCAAGAAATGAAGGCCCTGCCGGGTTTTACTAATCTGCCTTAGCCAGGTAGCCTGACCAGGTCAATGCTCACCTTCATTCCTGCACTGCAGCCGCAGGTGAGTTTGTGACTGCAATGCACTCCAATGGATTTAATAGGTCTCTGTACACATTCTGGGGAATATATACCATCCCTCATATACAATCCCGGTCACTGCCTCACACTTGATACTATCAACATAATGGCAGTGAAAACTCTGGTGGCCCTATCTAGGCTTGCATAAAATCAATCTGTCTACAGATCGTTCATCCATCAAGCTGCCATGGCTCGAGGTTGAGCCAAAGGCCGTTAAAATGAAAAATATGTATTTTTAGGAGATAGTCTTTACTTTTCTTTTAATATTTTTTATTCCCCATCCAGTGCATCAGGAGGACTTCACGATAATTCTTATATAAAATATAGAGGTTTATTGAGTAGTTATTGTAGAAAAATACAGAATACGTGAAGACGTTATAGTAAGATAGTCCAGCAATAGTTATCAGTCCATTAAATTGGTTGTAGAGAATATTTCACTCATCTTTCCAGGAGTTCTGAATGGACAGTGAAAACTTGTGATGACTGTGATTGTCCGGAAGAGCAGCAGCCCCCTCGTTCTCATGTAATGTTATATGTACACGCATAGGCGGATTATAATGAGGGCAATCTGGACTACCGCCTGGGGCCTCGGGCCTCCAGGGGGCCCGGGCCTCCGGGGTGTCTATGGCCAGATTGCCCTCATTATATGTGTGGCGCCACGGCACATACCGGCAGTCAGTGGTGGGGGGGCCCCCGGACCGCTCCCCAGCTACTTCTTCGGCCAGGCCAGCACTGCAGCTGTTAACTTCCCTGTGCTGGCCCGGCCGCGTCACAGCTAGGAGACACGGCCCTTTGCGCGGCCGTGTCTCCAAGCTGTGACGTCACGCAGTGCGCGCCCGGCCTGCACTGCTGCACCGGAGAGGAGCAGGAGGACTGGAGCCGGGGGATGGTGAGTGTGTGTGTGTGAGTGAGTGAGTGTAAGTGAGTGAGTGTGTGTGTGTGTGCAGGCAGATATCATTGTGTGATGTCTGTTTATATGTATTTTTGTGTTTCAAATGTGTTTATGCGTGTATGTATATGTCCGTATATGTTTGTGTGTGCGTGACTGCGTGCGGCCTCCCACTGTGTATAGATGGCTACGTGTGGCCTCCCGCTGTGTATAGATGGCTGCGTGCGGCCTCCCGCTGTGTATAGATGGCTACGTGCGGCCTCCCGCTGTGTATAGATGGCTACGTGTGGCCTCCCGCTGTGTATAGATGGCTATGTGGGCCTCCTGCTGTGTATAGATGGCTACGTGCGGCCTCCCGCTGTGTATAGATGGCTACGTGTGGCCTCCCGCTGTGTATAGATGGCTACGTGTGGCCTCCCGCTGTGCATAGATGGCTACGTGCGGCCTCCCGCTGTGTATAGATGGCTACGTGCGGCCTCCCGCTGTGTATAGATGGCTACGTGCGGCCTCCCGCTGTGCATAGATGGCTACGTGCGGCCTCCCGCTGTGTATAGATGGCTACGTGCGGCCTCCCGCTGTTTATAGATGGCTACGTGTGGCCTCCTGCCGTGTATAGATGGCTACGTGCGGCCTCCCGCTGTGTATAGATGGCTACGTGCGGACTCCCGCCGTGTATAGATGGCGCCGTGCGGCCTCCCGCCGTGTATAGTTGGCTACGTGTGCTCAATATTGAGTCATACAATTAATGTAAGGCTATGTGCTCACGATGCAGAAATGCTCCGGATTTTTTTTGAGCGTTTCTGCATCTCCCTGGCAGAAAAAACGCATGCGGATTGTACATGCGTTTTTCCTGCCAGGGACAAGCGGAAGTGAAGCGTTCTTCACATGCATTTCCGCATGTGGGTTGACAAGCGCTTTCCAAGCGATTTTAGCATCACTTGGAAAGTGCTTGACAACTTGGTCACACTATATAAATCCATGCAACCAGCATGGATTTATATAGTGTGACTGTAAAAGAATGCTAAAAAATAAATATATAATTACCTTCTGATGGCCTGCCGACGTCAGTGGTCCCGTGACCCGTCACATGACTAAATGACATCACGGCAGGTCCTTTTCAGACCATCGCGAGCTGCCGGCAAGCCAGGACGCATCGGATAAAGACACCGGTGGCCATCAGAAGATAAGTATAATATTTATTTTTTATTTTATTCTTTTTTTACAGGTTCTATGGTACCCGGGTCCAGAGAAGAGTCTCTTCTTCTCCAAACCCGGGTACCATCCGCACATTGAAACGCTTGGATTCCGCATGTACAGATGCAGTGATGCTGATTCCATGCGTTCCAATGCAAGTCAATGGCGGCAAAAACGCAGCAATTACGCAAAATAATTGGTAATGCTGCGGATTTTTCCGCAATGATAATCCGCAGCGGAAATGCAGATTATCTTTGGGGAACATGGCAGACCTTCTACCAAGCGTTTTTTAAGCGTTTCTGCAGCGGAAACACTTAAAAAACGCAGAGTGGGCATGACTCGCCCCCTGGGCCGTGGGGTACCCGGAACCGGGCTTCTGTACGATGCTGGGGGTAGTAGTGGCAACCCGATCCCGTGGCTCAGGGTGGTCAGACCAAATTGTGGCAGTCTATTTATCAGTGTTTTGAATGTCCGACTACGCCACCCGTGGATTGCGGTCAGGGATAACCGCTGCTGCAAGGCAGACCGCTGAGGCTGGTGTTGGTGTGCAGCACAGGGGTAGGATAACTCCCCACGGGAAGAGTGTAGCCTCAGGGCAGTGTAGGTGGATGCTGGGGGTGATAGTGCCGGCCGCAATAGTAAAAGTTCAGAGCCCGTTTCAAAACAGTTCTGGGTCTTTATTGTAGATGTTATTAATGACCCAACAGCAGTACCGGTTAGGAATGGGCCTGGGTATCTGAGAGCATTCGGGCGAGCCCCACTGGTCAGGGTGAGTGTGTAGGCCTACCGTTCTCTCTATGCTCTTTCTGACTATCCCCCCCTCTTCGTGGTGTAATAGCCCACTTCCCTGAGCTGGCCGTGTACTTCTCGCCTATATGGCTTGCGACTCGGGCCTTGGGTATCTTTTGCTTTCTCCTCGCTGTACTGGTCCCTCTGTGTGGATGAGCCTCCAGGCTTCTTAGGCCAAGGGACCTGAAATCCCTCGCGGGTTGGTTCTTTGCTGCTGGGAATGATAACCCGGACAGCCTCAGACCCCAATGTCTGGTTAGATTGATTCTCTGCCAGGACCGGCTCTCGTCGCCTCTGTCCCTGGCTTGCAGTTCCTCCTCTGCCTCACGGACTCCTCAGCTGCTGCTGACCTGTCCCTCTTCTCTGAGAACCCTTCTGGTCACTTCAGAAGTGGGTTCTGGTCTCCCTAACCCTGCCCCAGTTCCAGCTTTTATAGGGCAGCCAGCTCCCCCTACTGGCCTGGGACAGGAGGTGCTGCATGCTAATTGTCCCTAACCAGGGAACCTCCCTCCTGCTCTCAGACACAGCCTTTATTATTTGTGGCATCCAGGCCTGGGGTGACACAGGCACACAGCCTAAAAAAATTATTATAATTAATATTGTGCCAAATTAATTTCACGTGAACTATCACATGATCTATCACAGGGGATCATGTGACATGTGATACATCAGGTATGTGGGTTGGGTGGGGGGGGCACGCCTTCTAAACTGCCTGGGGCCCTTGCTACTCTTAATCCACCCCTGTGTACACGTTAAAACCAACCATCTACTGTCCATCTTTGGCATCCTGAGTCCTATTTTATGATGCTACCATTCACCCAAGCTAAGCATATTAGTTGGCAGAATCTTCCATGAGTAGGGCTTTGTACGGCATTGAAGACTAATAATATTATTTGATTTGAGTTAATATTTAACAAATTTCAATACGAAAATATATTTCTAACAAAATATTTCTTCCTGTGCCTCATTGCAAGCTCACGATCCTCACTGCAGATCTTCCGTTCTAGACCTTTGTGTCGTGAGGAGACCAGAATGGAGTTTCTATGAGGAAATCCTATAATCTAGTCACATCACTGACGAACTGTATACATTGCTCCTGTGAGAGTGTCCCTTCAGTAGCTGCACTGTAGTCTCCTCAGCAGGGCCGGCGTCAGCACCCGGCGCACCCGGGCAAATGCCGGGGCCCTGAGCAGGCAGAGGGGCCCACTGGCGGTCGCGCACCCCGCTGGGCTATGGGCGGAGGAGAGCGGTGTCAGCGCCCGCCCTTCTCCGCCGCTTGCTCAGGGCCCCGGCAGCCCGATACTTACCTCTCCCCGTGCCTCCGCAGATCAGCTGTCTTCCTGCTCTGCGCTCCCTGTGACGTCTCAGGTCAGAGGGCGCGGTGACGTCTTTACACCGCGCCCTCCCCTGAGCCATCACAGGGAGCTCTGAGCGGGAAGACGCCGACAACGCTGGAGTTCGGAGCCGAGCAGCGAGCGGCGGGCAGCAGGCAGCAGGTGAGGAGAAGGGAGGTGAGTATTTGATTTTTTTTTTTTTTTTTAATGTATGGAGGCATGGGGCATTATAAGGGGGGGGGGCATCCTGCATGGGGCATTATAAGGTGGGGAACAGCCTGCATGGGGCATTATAAGGTGGGGAACAGCCTGCATGGGGCATTATAAAGAGGGGGGGATTCCTGCTTGGGGCATTATAATGAGGAGGGGTGACAGCCTGCATGGGGCATTATAAGGTGGGGACCAGCCTGCATGGGGCATTATAAGGTGGGGAACAGCCTGCATGGGGCATTATAAAGAGAGGGGGGACATCCTGCATGGGGCATTATAAGGTGGGGAACAGCCTGCATGGGGCATTATAAGGTGGGGAACAGCCTGCATGGGGCATTATAAAGAGGGGGGGATTCCTGCTTGGGGCATTATAATGAGGAGGGGTGACAGCCTGCATGGGGCATTATAAGGTGGGGACCAGCCTGCATGGGGCATTATAAGGTGGGGAACAGCCTGCACGGGGCATTATAAAGAGAGGGGGGACATCCTGCATGGGGCATTATAAGGTGGGGAACAGCCTGCATGGGGCATTATAAGGTGGGGAACAGCCTGCATGGGGCATTATAAAGAGAGGGGGGACATCCTGCATGGGGCATTATAAGGTGGGGAACAGCCTGCATGGGGCATTATAAGGTGGGGAACAGCCTGCATGGGGCATTATAAAGAGGGGGGGATTCCTGCTTGGGGCATTATAATGAGGAGGGGTGACAGCCTGCATGGGGCATTATAAGGTGGGGACCAGCCTGCATGGGGCATTATAAGGTGGGGAACAGCCTGCACGGGGCATTATAAAGAGAGGGGGGACATCCTGCATGGGGCATTATAAGGTGGGGAACAGCCTGCATGGGGCATTATAAGGTGGGGAACAGCCTGCATGGGGCATTATAAAGAGGGGGGGATTCCTGCTTGGGGCATTATAATGAGGAGGGGTGACAGCCTGCATGGGGCATTATAAGGTGGGGACCAGCCTGCATGGGGCATTATAAGGTGGGGAACAGCCTGCACGGGGCATTATAAAGAGAGGGGGGACATCCTGCATGGGGCATTATAAAGAGGAGGGGTGACAGCCTGCATGGGGCATTATAAGGTGGGGAACAGCCTGCATGGGGCCTTATAAAGAGGGGGGGATTCCTGCTTGGGGCATTATAATGAAGAGGGGTGACAGCCTGCATGGGGCATTATAAGGTGTGGACCAGCCTGCATGGGGCATTATAAGGTGGGGAACAGCCTGCACGGGGCATTATAAAGAGAGGGGGGGACATCCTGCATGGGGCATTATAAAGAGGAGGGGTGACAGCCTGTATGGGGCAGTATAAAGAGGAGGGGTGACAGCCTGCATGGAGCATTATAAAGAGGAGGGGTGACAGCCTGCATGGGGCATTATAAAGAGGGGGGGCAGCCTGTATGGGGCATTATGTGGGGGGTAACAGCCTGCATGGAGCATTAAAAGGGGGGGGCCTGTATGGGGCATTATGTGGGGGGGAACAGCCTGCATGGAGCATTATAAGGGGGGGGGGCAGCCTGTATGGGGCATTATGTGGGGGGGAACAGCCTGCATGGAGCATTATAAGGGGGGGGCAGCCTGTATGGGGCATTATGTGGGGGGTAACAGCCTGCATGGAGCATTAAAAGGGGGGGGCCTGTATGGGGCATTATGTGGGGGGGAACAGCCTGCATGGAGCATTATAAGGGGGGGGGGCAGCCTGTATGGGGCATTATGTGGGGGGTAACAGCCTGCATGGAGCATTATAAGGGGGGGGCAGCCTGTATGGGGCATTATGTGGGGGGTAACAGCCTGCATGGAGCATTAAAAGGGAGGGACCTGTATGGGGCATTATGTGGGGGGTAACAGCCTGCATGGAGCATTATAAGGGGGGGACAGCCTGTATGGGGCATTATGTGGGGGGTAACAGCCTGCATGCAGCATTATATGGGGACCGGTATCCTGTATGGAGCGTTATATGGGGGCCAGTATCCTGTATGGAGCGTTATATGGGGGCCAGTATTCTGTATGGAGCCTTATATGGGGGCCAGTATTCCGTATGAAGCCTTATATGGAAGCCAGTATTCCGTATGGAGCCTTATATGGGGGCCAGTATTCCGTATGGAGCCTTATATGGGGGCCAGTATTCCGTATGGGCGTTATATGGGGACCAGTATTCCGTATGGAGCCTTATATGGGGGCCACTATTCTGTGTGGAGCGATTCACCGGTTTCTGAGCTATTGTGGAATTTACAATAGATATCACTCATGAAGTGAAATCTTTGCATTGTACTATATATATATATTTCTCCGCCGTATCTCTGCATCATGAATCGTGGTATGTGTTAAAGGGGCCCACTGAGACTCTTTCGCCCGGGGCCCAGAAAAACCTGGAGCCGGCCCTGCTCCTCAGTAGTGAACTGTCTATGATGGATTTGCTGTAGAGAGGAGCTGACAGGATCAATCCAGATGAAATCCTCAGTTATAAGTGAAGGAGTGTGCACTGCTGGTATGAGGTATGGACTGTAGGAGGCTCCGCTCCTTCCTGTGACATCATCTCCTTCACAGGAGCAGCTGTAGTCTAGACAAGAACATATATCTAGTGTGCACCTCTGCAGGTGGAGGTATGTGGAGATTCCCCATTACTGGGCGCAGGGGACATTAACCCCTTCATGACTGGCCAGCATACTAACATTTCTATTTGTCATTTATTGCAGTTATAATTAATCTCCCTCATGGCCGGGACCCTCATAGTTACATTGCCCTTTGTATTTCTGCCGGTCTCCTCTATATTTCAGGAGTCCATGTGACCTGGGCAGCTCCTGTAGTGATAATCTCCACCACTCCCTGAGTAGAAGGCAGATTCTGCACGAAGGACATAAATCACATGTCGTTCAGGCCGCACTCCATCTTTATGATCCGTATCCCACTCTCAGCGTCTCTACCATCCTCAGCTTCTGATATCGGTGACATATAAGGTGGGTTCCTGTTTCCAAATTCGACCCATTCACAATGTCCCAGTCTTGATGTTTAAATTTCTGTGTCTTGGTCAGTGGTGGTCAGGTTCAGCCTCCCTTACCTCGACTGTGTATCTGAGCACTGAACACCTTGTACTAGTTCTGTGCCTTGTTCAGTGGTGGTCAGGTTCAGCCTCCCTTACCTCAACCATGTCAGTGAGCAATGAACACCTTGTACTTCTGTGTCTTGTTCCGTGGTTGTCGGGTTTCAGCCTCCCTTACCTCGACTGTGTATCTGAGCACTGAACACCTTGTACTAGTTCTGTGCCTTGTTCAGTGGTGGTCAGGTTCAGCCTCCCTTACCTCAACCATGTCTCTGAGCACTGAACACCTTGTACTTCTGTGTCTTGTTCCGTGGTTGTCGGGTTTCAGCCTGCCTTACCTCAGCCATGTCTCTGAGCACTGAACACCTTGTACTTCTGTGCCTTGCTCAGTGGTGGTCGGGTTTTAGCCTCTTTACCTCGGCCATGTCTCTGAGCACTGAACACCTTGTACTTCTGTGTATTACTTCTCAGTGTTTGTCAGGTTTCAGCCTTCTTACCTCGGCCATGTATTTGAACACTGAACACTTTGTACTTCTGGTCCTCCAGGGAGGCTTCAGTTCTGGAATATGACAGCACTGGAGGATAATGGGCTCCTGGTCGCTTCACGTTTGATTCTTCTCAGATCTTTGGCAGTTAATGTGTGTCTTTTTTTCTCAACACATTTTTTGTGACCCTGTGGACTATTTGCTACTAAACTTTTCATGATTCTGTGCTCATGCCCCAATATTTTTGCATTTGTTTTTTTTGTTAACTCCTCTCGCGCATCATCAGATGACCCTCGTCTTTGGCGACAGTTTTTTTTATATTCTGTCTATGTATATTTCAATGTCCCAACGAAAGGATCAGTAGTGCGACCCTGAAACGAGTTAACTAGATATTAATAAAGTGTCACCGTATCAGACAAGGAATCTTTTAAGGCTGTGTGCCCACTATGCTTTTTTTAAGCGTTTCCACAGCGGCAAGTCCGCTGCGGAAACGCTTAAAAAGTGCTTGGTAGAAGGTCTGCAATGTTCCCCAATGATAATCCGCATGTGCTGTGCACATGCTGCAGAAATTTCCGCTGTGGATTATCATTGCAGAAAAATCTGCAGCACTACCAATTATTTTGCGTAATCGCGGCGTTTTCGCCGCATTGACTTGCATTGAATCGCTTAATATCCGTATCACTACATGTGCACATGCGAATATTAAGCTATTCAATGTGCCGATGGTACCTGGGTCTGGAGAAGAGGAGACTCTCATCCAGACCCGGGTACCATAGTACCTGTAATAAAAAAAAGAATTTAAAATAAAAAATAAACATTATACTCACCTTCTGATGGCCCCCGGTCTCCTTAGCGATGCGTCCTGGCTCCTCGGCGGCTCGCGATGGTCTAAAAGGACCCTTCCATGACATCATTTAGTCAAGTAACAGATCACGTGACCGCTGACGTCGGCGGTCGCGTGACCTGTCACATGACTAAACTACGTCATGGAAGGTCCTTTTAGACCACCGTGAGCCGCCCAACACATCGGACGCACCGAAGAAGGAGACCGGGGGCCATCAGAAGGTGAGTATAATGTTTATTTTTTATTTTTTACCATTCTTTTACTATTAACTTGGTCACACTATATAAATCCACGCCAGTTGCATGGATTTATATAGTGTGACCAAGTTGTCAAGCCCTTTTCCAAGTGATGCTAAAATCGCTTGGAAAAGCGCTTGATAACCCGCATGCGAAATCGCATGTAAAAATGCTTCACAAGCGCTTCTACCTGGCAGGAAAAACGCATGTAAAATCCGCATGCTTTTTTTTATGCCAGGGAGATGCAGAAACGCTCAGGAAAAATCCGGAGCATTTCTGCATCATGGGCACATAGCCTAACTATACTCCTAAAATGGTGCTGTACATGAATCCTTACGTTTTGCTACTTTGTCTCCCACACATTTTTTTAAGGTGACAAATTTTTATTTCAGATAGTAATAATTCGTGAATACTGTAACTCCCCCTCATGGCCGCTCCTTGGGACACTCCCAGTTTCATTGCTCTTTGTATTTATGACTGTCTCTTGAAATAAATGTGAAAGCCATATTTAAGAGTCCCTGTGACTCTGTGGCTCAATTAATAATAATCTTAATATTGGTTATATTTAAGGTAAATTCCTGTACCCAAATCCTAATCATTAACCGTTAAAAAGCACGAAGGGTCACAGACCTCTAGGTAATGTAGATACCTGGTAGAAAACCAATGACGTCTTACACTGTGATCGGATTGTCCAGCTGTAGAAAAAAATATCAACTGAATATGTTATGTCCCCTCCACACCAGCGCTGACGCCCCTGTGGTTTCAGTCTCTGTTTACATCACTGCAATGATGATATTGGTTGCCGTTGTGATGTCAGTGATGTGATTGATTTGTTTCATGATACTTCACAGAGATTGTGTGCTCTAAATCAGGGTTCCCCAACTCCAATCCTCAAGGCCCACCAACAGGTCATGTTTTCAGGATTTCCTTAGTATTGCACAGGTGGGTGATAATTCCATCACATGTGCAATACTAAGGAAATCCTGAAAAAATGACCTGTTGGTGGGCCTTGAGGACTGGAGTTGGGGAACCCTGCTCTAAATGCTGCCACCAGTGATTAGCTGTACTGTGAGGGTGTGATGTAGATTGACCTCAAACATGAAGGAGATCATTAGATTAGATAACTCATGTTCTTCATCTGATCATATTTACCTTTATTATGTCAAATAATTATATTTCTTACATGGGATTTTTATGATGTTATATTGTCATCTTCTCCCAATTCAAGTCCCTACAATATCGGATCTTCTCAGTGGACATCTTCTATATCAGAGAATTTTCCTGCGTGACCCATCAAGGATGGATAGGGACAGGGACAAGATGGCGGAGAGGATATTACACCTCACCCTAGAGATCCTCTTCCGGCTTACTGGAGAGGTGAGAGATTCTGATGACGTCACATTACATCATTCTTATCTATAGGAATAACAGATGGACAGAACTGGAGAGGTGAGGACTCTGGAAATGTCTGTAGTGAGATTTATTAATGTGCCTCTCCATAACCAGGATTACACAGTAGTGAAGAAGACCTCTAGTGAGAGCTGTCAAGCCCCTGTGTCTGAGGGATGGAGAAGAACCTTGAGCCCAATCATGGAGCTTCCACCTCACCCCCTGATACATGAGGACATCAATGACCAGAAGATCCTAGAACTCACCTACAAGATGATTGAGCTGCTGACTGGAGAGGTGACACTGCTGGGAATGCTGGGACATTATACAGTAACGCTATGAAGGGATCGGGGGATGACAGTATCATTGTATGTGTCAGGTTCCTATAAGGTGTCAGGATGTTGCCATCTATTTCTCCATGGAGGAGTGGGAGTATTTAGAAGGGCACAAAGATCTGTACAAGGACGTCATTATGGAGGTTCCCCAGCCCCTCACATCACCAGGTAATAGACAGAACTAAAAATACACACGGCCTATAATTATCTGTATGTAAAGAATGAATTCAGTCCCTGTATGTGTTTCCTCCAGGTCTATCCAGTGAGAGGACAACATCAGAGAGATGTCCCCGTTTTCTTCTTCCACAGGACTGTAAACAAGAAAATCCCAACTTTCCTCAGGATCATCAGGTAGATTTAGAGAAGGTGTCATGAAATCTCCCCTATGATGTGTAAACGGCTGTGAAGGTCTTGTGTTCAGTCTTCTTTTATTCACTGTTATACACCAGATTACCTTTTTTATTATAGACACATGCTCGTTAGGGCTTATGCAGGATTTAGTTTTTAGGCCCATAGTAAAAAACAAACAAACAGGCAGGCAGTTGCTAACTCCCGGCCTGCTCTACCTGGCACAGATCGGGCACACACAACTCCTTCCGGTAATTCAGTGGCTTCCGCTGACGTGATGTCGACAGAGCAGCAGCTTCCACTTTGTTCTGTTGACGGGGTGTGACTACCGACATCTTACTGATTAACAGCTGACTCACCGCTGCCTAACCCTGACAATCAACATGACGTTGGCAGTAATGCCCCATCAGGGCGGCCTGAAAGAGGAGGAGCTGCTCTGTCGATTTTGAGTAGCTGAAACGCCGACAGGAGCAGTTAATCTGTAGAACAGGGTAGAGTGGTTAGAATAGGTAGGACGGGCAGGTAGTTAGCAACTACCTGCTTGTTAGTTTTTATGCCCATAGGAAAAACAATAAAATAGTCCTGGATAAACTCTTTAATGATTGGAGGTTCTCTATATGGAAATTATAATTGTGATCCTGGAAAATAGACTAAAATTAATCAATAATTTTTCAGTGTTGAGAGTTAACATTAATATGGGAAGAGTGAGCGATGTAAGCAATTTCGAACATAGTACGTTCATCAGTGCTAAATTAGCCTGAACCAGTATTTCAAAAACTGCCAACCTTGTGGGCTTTTTAGCATGCAGTGCTTTGATGAGTATATTGAGAATGTTGTGATGGAGGGAAAAACATTATATGAAAGAGAATCTAGAAGACAAAAAAACAGCTCATCCATTTAGATATCAAGAATTGCTCTGAGGAACAAGCGGTGCACAGTCATGAAAATTGCAGTTGAATACAGAGTTGGTGTCCAACTAACTTGTTCGAATGCATTCATTGCTCTTTACCATAGATGGGCTATAACAGCAGATGAGCAACAGTGGACAACATGAGCAGTGGACAACATTGGTCAAATAAATCCAGCTTTCTGTTGCACTCTGCTGATAGAATGGTCAGAATTTGGAACATACTGCATGAATCCATTGACCCTTGTTGTCAAGCTGGTGGAAATAGAATAATGATGTAGGGAATGTTTTCTTGGTACATTTTGAGTCTTATGATTCCTGTGGATGGATGTTTAGACACTAGAGCTTACCTAAGCAATGAGGCCAAACAAGCTCATCACTTATTTTATTTGTTTCCCCTAGTTCCCAACAGTGCATCATGTCACAAGGGTCATATAGTCATGGGTTACTTCTGAGATGCTTTTTCTTTGTTTTGCTTCTATGGCCTTTACAATTGTTAGATCCTAAGCCTATAGAAAATCTTATGGAGGGGGAGAAATAAAATGGGCTCTTCAGAGAAGGGCAGATTCTCCATCTAATCTGCAGAAGCTGCAAAGAGCTATCGTGTCCTCATTGACCAACCTTATTGCAGAATTATTTAATCACCATGTGGAATAAATGATGTAATGAATTGCTGAAGTCGCAGATCGAACGAGCAACTAAATGGGTGTGACTTTTTTAACATTTCTTCCAGGGTAAAGATCTGCCCCATATTAATACTACAGAGACCTATGTGAGGGGTGATGAGCGGTGTAAAGAAGAGATTCCTACCGATAACCGCAAAGGTGAGTGGTAACCACTAAATGCTGAGAAGTCACAGATTTGACTCAGTCAATGGTTTAAAGATTTATACGCTCAATTTTTTAGTCCATGTTACGCAAAGTCTTTTTTATGGGGATTTTACTCACAAAGATTTAGCTCTTAAACAAAAAAACACGTTGTTTTTTTTTACATTATTTTGTTTGGAATTTTCTCCACTGCAGTAATATCGCACTTCTGAGTTGCTGCAGAGGAGATACTTCTCTATTCACAGTCCTGTCTAACTCCAGACACTTGCTCAATGGATGGCTATAAATATAAAGTCTACGGGTGCATGTGAAACATCGGACTGCACTCGGATGTCAGATGAAGTTAAGTTCACCATCTTCTCCGCACCTATACTCCACTTCTCACATGCAAGACAATCGGATCACACTAAGATGAACCTTGGTTCAAACTAGGGTAGAGTTTGAGCCGAGCGTCATTAGCTTTAATCGGCCCAATCATCTCGCATGAGAGAATCCTTGCTCGCGTGACCCCCGCCTAAGCATTTTTCCTTATGAACATAATATGCTTGTTTATATACAGAGATCCCTATTATAAGTGCTGCATAATAAGTGTCAGAGATTTTCTTTCTATAAAGTTACTAGTAAAGAAAAAAAGGGGCTAAAACAATTACAATAAACATAAGCAAAAACATAAACAAGAACAATTACAATAAACATATCATGTCTCTGTAATCATAACATCATTTATGATGATCAGTAGAATCGAGCGAATCTTTTTGAGGTGAATTGAATTCTCCTTGAATTTTATGAAAAAATTATTTCGATTTTCATGATTTAAAAATGTTGTAATTTGCTTTGTGCAAATTTAGCAAAATCACCGCAAGCTGACCTGGAAAGGGTTCCAAAAAATAAATTAATACTCATCTCACCGCTCTCCTGTCCAGCCTCCACTCGTCTAGTTGTCTGATCTGCCTCTTCTTTCTGACTCAGGGCTCGCTCAGATGAGCGTATTATACTGACGCGTGCTGTACGAGATAAAATTGGATAGAGCACTGACCAAACATGGATCCATGTGTCACGCTAGGTCAGGGAGCTGGTAAAGGAAAACCCTGACGATAGGGACCCTCAACACTCACCTTATGCTGAAGCCTGCACTTACAATCGCCCTAGACGGGTCTTTCCCCTCCGTGTTCCGTCATGTACCAAAGTCCTGACTGTTCCTGCACCTTGCCCTGGCTAATGAGATGGGCAGCAAGACACTGGTCTTACTACTAGGGTAAAGACAACACAAGTAATGAGACAGACAGTGGAAAAACACACAAACAAATGGAAATTCACATGTATCAAAAGGAACACAGCAGCTTCTCCAAGAACATCTCAAACAAAATCGGATCCCGTATGATCACCCATATAGAATCTGATTTTTACAAACACATTGCCATTATTATCCTAGGAAACAATTGTATTATTATTATTTATTATTAGTATTTATTGTTATAGCGCCATTTATTCCATGGCGCTTTACATGTAAAAAAGGACTATACATACAAAAACAATTACAATATGGATCATATACATTTTAAACTGTGTTGGGATTTACACACTTTTAGGCAGCTGGTAGCATTCACATTAGCAAGTAGTTTCTGGGTCAAACTGTCATGGGTGTGTCTGGTCCTGGAGGAACTGGGATCAGAAGGTCAAAGCTGTTCAATAGATTGCAGGTCCTCTTTAGTGTCCAATTGAAGTGAATTTACTTTCATATGGGGTTGAAAGGGTTAAGGACCCTTTCCCTGCTGGCTGTGAACGTAGAGCTTGAGTACCCAGCTACAGCCACTCCCTTCCACTATATAAACCCACTTCCATCTTCATTCCTTGCTGGTAATAGTTTTTCTATACTGACCTCTTTGAAGGAGCCAGTCTCTGGATAAGCTGTGCTGTTCGTTCTGTTGCAACAGTGAAGTTTCCTGTTGGAAAAGCTGAGGAGTACTATATGGCGTGTCTTTTTCCCACTGTTTGTCTTACCTTCCTCGTGTTGTCTTATTGTAGTAGTGGGACTAGTGTCTCACTGGCCTATGCACTAGACAGGGTAAGTTCAAGGCCAGCGAGGGCTTAGCATGTGATCGCGCACAGGGGGAAGAACCCGTCTAGGGACGATAGGGAGTTTAGGGATCTGACTCAAGTTTATGTTAGGAGGTGACCCCTTATCCCTATCGCCAGAGTCTTCCTTGTACATCTTCCCAGGTGTTCCCCTCGTGTTGCGCCCCACGCTGGGCATCCTCTCCTCACCAACATGACACAAACTGGGAGGTTTATTGAAGTGCATAAACTTCCAGCAGAACGGAAAACAAACAGCCTTTCTCCAGCATAAAGGAACAAAATACCCCCATATGTGGTGGAAAACATATTTTTCCAATAAAAATGTTACTTTAGCCCCAATTTTTTTATTTTTACAAGGCTAACAGGAGAAAATGAACCACAAAGTTTGTTGTGCAATTTCTCCTGAGTACACTGGTACCCTATAATGGTGAAAAACTACTATTTGGGTGCACATCAGGGAATCGGAAGGGAAGGAGCACCATTTGACTTTTGGAGCGCAAAATTTCCTTGAATAGATAGCTGACACCATGTCGCGTTTGCCGAGCCCCTGATGTGCCTAAACATTGGAAACAAGTGAACAAACTTTGGAAACTACACCCCTCAAGGAATTTAACTAGTGTGGTGAGTACCTTGAGCCCGCAGACGCTTCACTGAATTTTATATCGTTGATCCATGAAAATTCACTTTTGGAATAGATAGCGGACACCATGTCGCATTTGCAGATTCCCTGATGTGCTCTGCAAACAAGTGACCCCATTTTGAAAATTATCAGGGAATTTATCTAGATGTGTGGTGAGCTCTTTGAACTCACAGGTGCTTCACAGAATTTTATAACATTGAGCTGTGAAAATAAAAAAAATATATTTTTCCCTTTAAAAATGTTGCTTTAGCCCCAAACTTTTCATTTTCACAAGGGTTACAGGAGAAAATGAACCTCAAAGTTTGTTGTGCGACTTCTCCTGAATGTGGTGGGAAACTACTGTTTGGGCATGCTGCCAAACTCCGAAAGGAAGGAGTAACGTTATGGAGTAAATACTTTGATGAGCCATGTCGCATGTGCAGAGCCCTTGATTTGCCAAAACAGTAGAGCCCCCCCCCCCCCTACAAGTGACCCTATATTGGAATTGGTGGTCTAGGGGTATATGTAAGTTATGTAGAGTACATCAGGTTGGCATATATAAGTTGTGTAGAGTACATCAGGTTGGCATATGTAAGTTGTGTAGAGTACATCAGGTTAGCATATGTGAGTTGTGCAGAGCAGATCAAGTTGTGCAATAAATTAGAGTAAATCAGAAATAAATTTAGTAATCCATGATTGAATGGTACACTTTGAAGCAGTCTTTTATGCACAAGCCAGGTCCAGGTTTTTCGGGACAGGTGTCACATTGTCAAGTGGTGTCCTTTCTTATTCCTCTTTTGTAACAGACGCTGCACTATTTTTGCGACCTTCCTCTCTTTGCAGTTTGATGGTCCTCACTTGGAAAATGTTGGTACAATACAGTCACCTTCAATTCCAGAGTTACTGGGGCCTCCTCATTCCTGACTTCCAAATATTATTAGTATATTATATTACTATCTCCTGAAACTAAAGGAATGTGCCTGTCTGGCCTGAACATAGTGATAGCATGTAAGCATTATACATTGCCATCTGTATGATGTGCATGGGCAGCTTTTTGTACCATACTTTTGTTTTCGCATGGTACTGTAGGGTTGGAGGATTTGATCAGAAAGATCAACTCCCCCATTTTCTTTTTGAACTCAAGGACACATTCTGGCTTGGGGACTTGTGTAGATGTATCTCTTTAAGCATTTGGGGTGCTGTCATTACCATGTATTGTGGTCAAGAAAAGTACATCCCTCTTGTCCTTGACCACCAGCATTTTGTCGCCACATTGGTCTCTGTTTTCACCCATTTTTTCAACAGTTGCCCAATTAGCGACATTGGGTGTCCTTCCTGGTCTCTGCGCATACTGCGGTAGCTCTGGTAGAGAGGGGCTTGAAAAGTGGGACGCTGGTGTAGACGTTGTCCACCAGAGGTAATAACCCTGATCCAGCAGTGGGTGCACCAATTCCCATACAATTTTCCCACTCACTCCCAGGACAGGGGGGCATTCAGGGGGTTCAATCCGGGTGTCCCTCCCTTCGTAAATTCTAAATCTCTGGGTGTACCCTGAGGAACTCTTGCACTGTTTGTTCATTTTGATTTTGTACTTTTCCCTCTTACTGGGGAAGTATTGCTGGAATTTAAGCCACCCCTTGAAGTGGATTATGGACTTATCTATGAAGATGTCCCTTTGGGGAATGTACACAACAGAAAATGTATTGCTGAAGTGATCAATGACCAGCCTAACTTTGAAAAGTTGGTCAAAGTTGGGGTCATTTTGTGGTGGACACTGCATTATCGTTATAATGCAAAAACTAGAGAATGGCCTCAAAGCATGCCCAGGTCGTAGCCAGTCGGAAAACTGGAGTGTTATATGAAATATTAGCACTCCAATATTGCTGAAGTTCTGGCTTCTTCACTATCCCCATGTGAAGCACCAGGCTCCAAAATGTCATAATTTCTATTGCATGTATGGGGGTCCAATTAGCAAATTATGAAATCGGGCTTTGGGAAAAAAAATGTTTGGCATATAAATTTTTCTGGGCCACCATGAGATTTACGAAGTTCTCAAAGAAAAAGATGTTGAAAAAGTCGATTTATGTAAAGCTGGTAGTACCAAACTAGATTTTTGAGCAGGCCACAAAATCAGGAATCTGAGGCTCATAATCGTCGGGGTGTGTGATCCAAAGGGGGTCATTTACAGTAGGCGTTGGCTCATTTTCAGTCCTGGGGCATCTACGTGGTAGTTCATTATCACTAGAGGAGATGACATATAGTCTTTGAGAAGAGCGGGACATTTTATTTTTTTCACGGGGGCAGTGTGTGTGTAGGTCTGTAGTGTTTTCACATGTATCATATAACCAAATTTTAGAATTAACTATATTGGATTAGAAAAGAAAAAGCAGAAAAACAAGAATAGAAAAAGAATACAACAAAAGAACAGAATAGAAAAATAAAAACTGAATATATGAAAATGTTAAAAAATATACCAAGAGAATGTCAGTAAAGACAATTACTGAATATCCGCAACTAACCTACGCTAACCGTATATATTAGATTAGATCCGTATCTATATATTAGAAAAAACTGTAGTAATACTACATTAATTTTCAAATACATTTCTAAACTAAATAATATTGTACTATTATGTACTATGTAATATCAGTAAAAAAAAAAAAATTCTGAACACCTCCTACTAACTGAGACTAACCTTCATTTTATGGATTATAAGAAAAAACGTAGTATATTACAACAGTATTTTCTTGCAGATTTCTGAAACTATACCAATTATAATGTACAATGCGGACATCAGTAAAAACAATTACTAATCGCCCGTAACTAACTGATTTACTTTAAAGATATATGCTATAAAAAAAATACTGTAGTATAAGCAAATTACTACAGTATATTTTACTACCTTTAGTTACATTCTGCTGTCCCTATATCTAATCCTATCAGCTAATTATAATTTATTTTTCACTAAAAAAGGACAAAATGTGACAAAATTTGAGCACAGATATTGATCAGTGATATACGCCACTGATCAGGGCTCAGCTCTACAAAATGCATACACCAAAGTAGTGCGAAAAAAGTTACCCTGGCCCTGCCCTTTTTGGGCAAAAGTGGAGCTTGATGGCAAGTGGACAAGGAGGAAGGGGGGAGAATAGGACGTGAGAGGGGTCATTTGGGGGTTTAGGAGATGATACTGTGGTGATCACAAAAGTGAATCATAGACAGCAGGAGCAGGAGGCAGTGGAAGATCAACAACAGCAAAGGCACTGGAAGACTACAAATCCCAGCAGGCAGATGGACACGTTTTCCAAACCGCTCTGCACATCGTTCCTAACTGGAATGGAGACATACAGAGCAATAACAACATTTTACATCTAACGATTTAGCTGAGTTTTGTCGGTCTGTGCAGATTGACCAGTCTCGGTGATCACGGTGGGTGGGACCACCGCAGAGTCCTCATAGTGATTGGTGCTGTCACAGACCGCACTAATCATAATTGACCACCAATGAGAGACTCATTTTTATTTGTTAGCTGCTGCGATCAGCCGGTCACAGAAGACCGGCCAATCACAGTGATAGTGTTGGGTGGGACCACCGTCGCGTCACAACGAGGTCCTCATAGTGATTTGTGCTGTCACAGACAGGACCAGTCACCACTGACAACCAATGTTAGAAACATTTAAATTTATTTAAAATGCTTTACTACTGCAATTGGCCGGTCGCATTTGACCCGCCAATCGCTGCGATCTCTGATGTGGGGTGGCGGCGAAACCAGGGCTGTGGAGTTGGAGTCATGGAGTTGGAGCCCATTTTGGTGGAGTTGGAGTCTGTATAAAATGGACTGACTACTAAAATATATAATAAATTGGGTACAGTAGTTCAATGCAGTTTGTGGGGAATATTTTTTTCATAAGAATTTGGGAAAGTTATGAAATGTCCTATTCCTGATCTAAGGGTCTAGACTTTCAGCTGCGATGAATCTGTGCTACAGTAAAGTATCACTTAAACATGAGCCACGTATGAGGGAGTCGGAGTCGGTGTCGTGGAAATTGAGGAGTCTGAGTCAGAGGTTTGGCGAAACCTCCCCGGGCATTGAGGCAAGATGGCCTACTATTGGGGACAGCAGCCATCTTCACCCGATCTCCATGTCCTTTGACGCGGTGATTGTTCTCTCGCAGGACATACCGGTATGTCCATTAGCGGAAAGTCACTTAAAAATAGGACGAACCAGTACATCAAATGTTGAGAAGGGGTTAGAGTAATAGCAAAGATGCTGGCAGATTTCAGAAAGATAAATTAATTAGGAAAAGGAAGAAGCAAATTCCTTTTTCATAAAAATTATTTAATAAATATTAAATAAAACAAAAAAAAAATGATCATGTAAATAAATATGAACAAAAATTCGAATTAAGAATAATAATAAAAATAAAATATTGCACAATCCTGCTAGAAAATCATATATCACTATTCACTTCATTTTTTCTCCTTTTTTAAGTATACTGACATAATGGTTAAATGACACTATATGATATATAGATATATGATATACATATATACATAAGTATTGAAGACATCATCAAGTTTCTAAGTAAATATATTTGTAAAGGTGCTATTTACATGAAATTCTCGCCAGATGTTGGTAACAACACATCCAATCCACACAGGCAAAGAAAATGGATTGGGTGGGTTTGAGAATTTCATGTAAATAGCACTTTTCGAAATATATTTTTTTTAGAAAATTGGTGACGTGTTCAATACTTATTTCACTTACTGTATGTATATATAGTTATTGATATTTTCTTCTTTTTCAATGTATACTCATACAATGGTCAATTGATGACACTATAGCAACAACTATATCTATATATTTATATATAAAAAGAAAGCGCAGCAGCACTCCATTATGGCCAAGATACATAAAGACAATAAAACCATTTAAATTGTAGGTGTTTCAGCCCAGAAGTGACATGTTCTGTCCAGAGTTATAGGCTTGTAGCCCAAGAGAGGCATGTAGGCAGATTAGTACCCATCAGATGGGAGGTCACCTTGCAGCGGTTGATGGGCACACATGAATTGGCCAATTTATGCGCTAAGAACCTCCATTTTTTGTAAGTAAAGCTTATTGAGTAATAACACAGTTTAAATTAAATGGTTTTATTGTCTTTATGTATCTTGGCCATAATGGAGTGCTGCTGCGCTTTCTTTTTATATATCTTATGCAGTTTCTGCAGCTTGCACCTGTTCACATGTAGGAAGTGCTGGTCAGTTTTTTTTTACATATATATTTATATATATATAAAGAATATATATATATATATATATATATATATATATATATATATATACAGTACAGACCAAAAGTTTGGACACACCTTCTCATTTATAGATTTTTCTGGACTTTCATGACTATGAAAATTGTACATTCACACTGAAGGCATCAAAACTATGAATTAACACATGTGGAATTATATACTTAACAAAAAAGTGTGAAACAACTGAAAATATGTCTTATATTCTAGGTTCTTCAAAGTAGCCACATTTTGCTTTGATGACTGCTTTGCACACTCTTGGCATTGTCTTGATGAGCTTCAAGAGGTAGTCACCGGAAATGGTCTTCCAACAATCTTGAAGGCGTTCCTAGAGATGCTTAGCACTTGTTGGCCCTTTTGCCTTCACTCTGTGGTCCAGCTCACCCCAAACCATCTCGATTGGGTTCAGGTCTGGTGTCTGTGGAGGTTAGGTCATCTGGCGTAGCACCCCATCACTCTCCTTCTTGGTCTAATAGCCCTTACACAGCCTGGAGGTGTGTTTGGGGTCATTGTACTGTTGAAAATTAAATGATGGTCCAACTAAATGCAAACCGGATGGAATAGCATGCTGCTGCAAGATGCTGTGGTAGCCATGCTGGTTGAGTATGCCTTCAATTTTGAATAAATCCCCAACAGTGTCACCAGCAAAGCACCCCCACACCATCACACCTCCTCCTCCATACTTTATGGTGGGAACCAGGCATGTAGAGTCCATCCATTCACCTTTTCTGTGTCGCACAAAGACACGGTGGTTGGAACCAAAGATCTCAAATTTGGACTCATCAGAGCAAAGCACAGATTTCCACTGGTCTAATGTCCATTCCTTGTGTTCTTTAGCCCAAACAAGTCTCTTCTGCTTGTTGCCTGTCCTTAGCAGTGGTTTACTAGCAGCTATTTTACCATGAAGGCCTGCTGCACAAAGTCTCCTCTTAACAGTTGTTGTAGAGATGTGTCTGCTGCTAGAACTCTGTGTGGCATTGACCTGGTATCTAATCTGAGCTGCTGTTAACCTGCGATTTCTGAGGCTGGTGACTCGGATAAACTTATCCTCAGAAGCAGAGGTGACTCTTGGTCTTCCTTTCCTGGGGCGGTCCTCATGTGAGCCAGTTTCTTTGTAGCGCTTAATGGTTTTTGCAACTGCTCTTGGGGACACTTTCAAAGTTTGCCCAATTTTTCGCACTGACTGACCTTCATTTCTTAAAGTAATGATGGCCACTCGTTTTTCTTTACTTAACTGTTTTTTTCTTGCCATAATACAAATTCTAACAGTCTATTCAGTAGGACTATCAGCTGTGTATCCACATGACTTCTGCACAATACAACTGATGGTCCCAACCCCATTTATAAGGCAAGAAATCCCACTTATTAAACCTGACAGGGCACACCTGTGAAGTGAAAACCATTTCCGGTGACTACCTCTTGAAGCTCATCAAGAGAATGCCAAGAGTGTGCAAAGCAGTCATCAAAGCAAAAGGTGGCTACTTTGAAGAACCTAGAATATAAGATATTTTCAGTTGTTTCACACTTTTTTGTTAAGTATATAGTTAAACATGTGTTAATTTATAGTTTTGATGCCTTCAGTGTGAATGTACAATTTTCATAGTCATGGAAATACAGAAAAATCTTTAAATGAGAAGGTGTGTCTAAACTTTTGGTCTGTACTGTATATATATATATATATATATATATATATATATATATATATATATATATATATATATATATATATATATATTGTATATAAATATTATATATATATAGTTATTGCTATAGTGTCATCCATTAACCATCATATGAAAATACATTGATAAAGGAGAAAAAAATGAATTGAATAGTGATATATTATTTTGCAGACATGTGGAAAATGTATAAAACTAAAAAATATGTGAAAAATGAAGGATTAAAAACTGTATGAGATGTGATAGGCAAAGATGTGCATGAGAAAAATAGTGATGTGAATAAATTTGATTAAATGTGAAAAATGTGTAAAAATTTTATAAAACTAGGAGAAATATAAGAACACAAGAAAAGTTATGATCACACACACGAGTATAAAAAGATGTAAGGAAAGTGTGAAGTGAAAGTATGAATTCATACAACATGCGCACCGGTATTCCTAGCAAGAACAGGCAGTCACATGACCGCATATATGTGATTTGTATATTTCCGGTCACAATCCGAAAAGATGTGCTCAGCCTTATTCAATACAACTGAGTTGAGTGAGGCTGAGGACGTCTAGTCGGAATGTTGTCGGAAGTATGCAAAGCGCATACTTTTAGACATGTGACAGCCCCCTCCTGTCGGTAATACCGGAGAATCCGGACAGCGTGTGGTGCACATGCTATAAAGATTCAAAAGTCTGCACTCACATAGAGTGACTTTTATCAAAAGATCGGACAACCCCTTTAATTGCATTACATTTTATATAGGAATGTTATTTATGATATAAATATTAATATAATTTTAATGCAACATAATTTTAAATGATTATTCTTGGCAGGTGACTGCACTAAGAAGTCAGACAGACATCGCATATTTTCAGATGTTGCAGCAACTGATCATGGAATCACACCAGATACATGTGAAGAACATGCCATTATCCCAGCTTCACCTCAAGCCTTTCTAATGAACAATCCATCATCTGATACTTTTCAACAAGTCCTTTCTTCTGTTTCATTCAGGACCAAAGTGCAAAACAAAGGTCACAGAATGACGGTTGACCATGAAATAGCTCACATAGGGGAGAAACCATTTTCATGTTCAGAATCTGAGAAATGTTACAGTATTGAATCAAGACTTCTTACACATCATAGAAAACACATAGGGGAGAAACCATTTTCGTGTTCAGAATGTGGGACATGTTTTAACAAGAAAACAAATCTTGTTAGACATCAGAGAAGTCACACAGGGGAGAAGCCATTTTCATGTTCAGAATGTGGGAAATGTTTTAGACAAATATCAAATCTTACTACACATCAAAGAATTCACACAGGGGAGAAGCCATTTTCATGTTCAGAATGTGGGAAATGTTTTATAGACAAATCAGTTCTTGTTAGACATCTGAGAACTCACACAGGGGAAAAGCCTTATTCATGCTCAGAATGTGGGAAATATTTTAGACTAAAATCAAATCTTGTTACACATAAGAGAAGTCACACAGGGGAGAAGCCATTTTCATGTTCAGAATGTGAGAAATGTTTTAACAAGAAATCAGATCTTGTTAGACATCAGAGGATTCACACAGGGGAGAAGCCATTTTCATGTTCAGAATGTGGGATATTTTTTCATTATAAAACAAATCTTGTTACACACCAGAGCCTTCACACAGGGAAGAAGCCATTTTCTTGTTCAGAATGTGAGAAATATTTTACATCAAAATCATATCTTTTTACACATCAGAGAATTCACACAGGTGAGAAGCCATATTCATGTTTAGAATGTGGGAAACGTTTTGTCCAGAAATCAGCTCTTGTTAGACATAAAAAAACACATAATGGAAAGTAATTATTTTCTTTATTTTTTTTTTAATCATTTTATTCACAACATGTACATGAAAAATGTAAGTTAGAAAGTAATACGTCTAAGTGACAATGGGAAAATAGTTTAGAGCAGAAAATTATTATTAGAAAATGCATACAATTACCATTGACCATTTATTACTTAAAAGTGCTTAGTATCCTAATGATACAGCTGTATATGAACCATATATATAAAATAGTTAACATTTATATACAGTATATGAGATAACTGCAGCTTAAAAGGATTGTCTGGTGCTGCTCTCTTCTGTCTGATTTAATATTGGCCATGGGGAGACGCTACTAAACATGTTCAGGACAGTTGGGTGACCTGATAATTAGATCAGGTTTATATAGAAATCATGGGGTTCATAACAAATGCACAATTTTTTCAGAACCCACCTCCCCACCAAAACAAAAGCACAAAATGAAAAAAATTTGTAAGTCGATTCATGGACCATAGTCACAGTCACAAAAAAAGCATGCCTCCCAAAATTTACAGATAGGGAAGAAGAGATATGTATAGTGGCAAACACGCAACAATAGTGCCCCTAGCTCCTTCGTGTCCTCACCCACTACAATTACCCCTTGCACAGTATGGTGCACACAGTATGATGCACCACACAGTGCTCACAATACAGTATGATGCCCTCACAGTTCCTCCCAATAATTCTTCCAGAATTCCTCCAATACAATATCAAGTTGCCACAGTACCCCCTCCCCCCATACAGTATGAGGCCTCCACAGAGCCACCAGTACAGATTAGACTGACAGCATCTCCCAATAAAGTACGATGTCCCCAAGTGTGTGAATCACAGTATGACAAACCTACAGTGCCCAAAAACAGTATGCGTTTTCCAGTGTGATCCCAAATACACTGTGATGCACTCACTGTGCCCCCAAAATAAAGAAATAAAGTGGGATATCCTCACTGTACCCCTCTTTATAGCATGATGCCCATGCCTACACAGTGCTCCCCCATACAGTATGGTGCCACTCCTCTACTTGCTGAAAAATGTACCAACATAATAATTAAAAAAAAATATTCGCCAAGCCCACCATGCGCAGCTTTGGTCTGTGCTATGCGTGGATTGAGGCTCCATAAAGCAGGCGTGATCTAGAGACATCAAGAGACCTGCTGTGTACAAATGCACTGGCTGCATGGGGAGCAAAGAGCAATGTTTGCTCTTGTGGGCGCAGATACATTGAAATTGGTACACTGGGCAGAGTCATTTGACACAGAGTCCAACCAACAGGCTCCATAACAGCCATGGGGTCTGCCACAATTTGCGGTACACCACTGCATGAGTCCAGTTAAGAATCAATTTGCTGGCTTGGCAACTGTCCTGATCATCTTCTGTAGTATCTCACCATGTTTGATGTCAAATCAAGCGGAAGAGAGAGGCGTTGAACAGCCCCTTTCAAATTTGCACCAATCCTTATTAAACATCTGCTTTTACAGCTTATGTCTTTGTGTTTGGATCTATATTTAATGTATCACCTTAGAATCTAAGGAGTTGGTGAGAATTGATAGGCCTTTTGTATGGAAAGAGTAAAAAAATTATATAGAAGTATAGCTTGGTTAAATTACACTGTATATGCCAGAGTGCAAGAAGATTACCTATCAGGGGCCTGAGAAAGATGGGAGGCGTGTATTCTAGTATTCTGGCTTATCAAAATGGCGAGTGGTGGCAGCAAGAACTGTAGAGTGAATGTGTGAACTGGCTGTGTGGTGGACTTAGATCATTATTAGCCTATTGTAAAAGATGAGTGGATGAGTGAGTGTGATTGTCACGGAGTTACCGCAACAGGTTGGAGCCAGGAGACCTCAGCGCCAGAGGGCTCCTGCTCCAACTTCGAGAAGAAGCACTTCTCCGTCATTTTAAATGTATTTATTTCTTCCAGTAGAACAGGGGTTAAGCGGCCATGTTGGATTTCAGTTAGCCACTCCCTTTCCTTTTATAACCTGGGCTCTGATACTAAGTCCTTGTCAGAGCTAGCGTCTGCTGCATGGCTAAGGAGAGTGAGGAGTTCTATGAGGAGTTTGGGAGGAATAATTTGTGACTTGCCTGGTTTGTATGCGTGGTTATTCCTTATTCTTTTCCATTTTGGTTTATTCCCCCGACGTACACACCCCGTGCTTCCCTCTGTTATATGTGAGAGAATATTTTGTGTGCCTGGAGTTTCATGTTTATCCCTGTCCGTGTTGCCTTGTTTGTCGGGTGGGTGTACTTCGGCTCACAGTAGCGCCCCTCTTCCCCGGGTAGGGAGGAGAACAAGTGGAGGGCTAACCCAGGCGTTAGGGCGAGGGCGGAGGCCTCAGCATCATCACCTTCAGAGGTATCCTGGGGAAAAGGGCGAGCTAGGGTGCCCCCTAGTGTTAGGGTCAGGGTAGGAGCCCCTGATCCCTGGTCACCCGACAGCTGAGTCATGAAATTAGCTCTGACCACAACCGTTACTTCTGATCCATTATGCATCCTATTACTGCTCTGACGGGGCAATTGCAGCAGCTCAGTCTGTAGGTGGCGGATTTACGCACGGTGGTCTTGCAGTACCCTAATACATCTGGGTGGGTGTCTCGTCTCTCAGACAAACTGTAGTTGAGCCCAATGTTGCATTGCCTGACAGGTTCTCTGGGGGGGCGCGGGACAAGTTTGTGGTCTTCAGAGAGGCCTGTAAACTTTACTTCAGGCTACCTCCCTTTTCCTCAGGTTCAGAGGAGCAATGTGTGGGCATAATAATCTCGCTCCTTCAGGGGGATCCCCATGTGTGAGCGGTTTTCTCTCCCGTCCGACTCACAGTCGCTCCAGACGGTGGAGGTTTTTTTTCGTGCTCTGGGCCTTATATATGATGACCCTGATCATGTCTCCTTAGCCGAGTCCACATTGCGCCAACTTCGGCAGGGAGACCGGCCGGTGGAGGAATTTTGCTCCGAGTTCAGGAGGTGGGCCACTGATACAAAGTGGAATGATCCCGCATTCCGTAGTTTGTTTTCTGAGGGGCTTACGGTAAGGGTGAGGGACGCCTTGGCCCTGTATGAGACTCCTGACTCCCTTGAGACAGCCATGTCTCTGGCGATTTGAGTTGATTGCCGACTTCGGCAGAGACATAGGCAGTCACCCCCGTGTGTGGTGAGTCAGGGGCCCAGGGAGGTCAGCGTGGGAGCACCTGATGAACCCATGCAGGTGAGTGCGACATCTTCCTCTGGGAAACTTCAGGTAGTCTGGCATAAGGGGGAGTGTGTTTTTTTTGTGGGAAAAAGGGTCACTTCGTGGGTATGTGCCCTTCCCGTCCTCTTAATAAGCAACCACCGGAAAACTAGAAGGCCCGGGTTGCGGGGAGGTTAGTCACCCGGGTGTACTTATCACCTCCATGGGTAGGACACAGTTCTTTCTTCCCGCCATAGTACTTGTGAGGGGAGTTAAGGTTGAGGTGTCGGCCTTTCTGAACAGTGGGGCGGGATTTACTTTTATTGACTCCAGGTTTGTCCAGGTCCAAGCCCTCAGTTCACATATTCTGTCCAGACCCATACCTATAATTGCCATACACTCCGCCCCATTGAGACAGGGGTATTTTATGCACTATGTCCCTGACTTGCAGCTCCAGGTGGGGGCCATACACATAGAGGTGTTAGACTGTTTTGTGCTAGAGGGTCTGCCTTCACCTGTGGTACTGGGACTCCCGTGGCTCGCTCTGCACAATCCAGTGATAGATTGGCAGTCTCAGGAGATAGTAAAATGGAGTGGGTATTGCCAAGAACACTGTCTGGGTACCCAGTTGGCTAGGGTGGATACCCGGTCTGTGCCTAGTTACCTGTCGGATTTTGGGGATGGGTTCTCGGAGCAGGGGTGCCAAGAACTTCCTCCCCATCGTCCCTATTATTGCGCCATTAATATCGTGCCTGGGGCCAGGCTGCCCAAGGGCAGGCTTTACAGTATATCTGGTCCTGAGAGACAGGCCATGAGGGATTACATTATGGAAAGCCTGGCTAAGGGTCATATCAGACCATCCTCTTCCCCCGTTGCCGCTGAGTTTTTCTTTGTCAAAAAAAAAGGATGGGGGGGCTACGTCCCTGCCTGGATTTCCATGAACTCAATGCGATCACTGTGTGTGATCCTTATGCTCGTCCGCTCATTCCTGACCTCTTTAATCAAATTGTCGTGGCTAAATGGTTCTCTAAGATTGACCTTAGGGGGGTGTATAATCTCATACGCATTAAAGAGGGAGATGAGTGGAAGACCGCATTCAATATGCCAGAGGGACACTGAGAATTTGGTGATGCTTTTTGGGTTGACGAACGTGCCCGCCGTATTTCAACACTTTATAAATTACATCTTTTGCCACCTTATAGGCAGGTTTGTGGTTATCTACCTTGATGGCATACTAATTTATTCTCCTGACTTGGAGTCACACCAGGTACACATCAGGCAGGTATTATGTATACTTCGAGATAATAAATTATATGTCAAACCTGAGAAGTGTATGTTTTCTCTTGAGGAGATCCCTTTCCTTGGATATGTAATATCTTCCACCAGTTTTCGCATGGATCCAGCGAAAGTCCGGGCGGTATTGGATTGGAATCGTCCGGAGAATTTTAATGCGTTACAAAAGGATTTTAGGTTTTGCGGTAGTAGCCAAACCTCTTACTGATATGACATGGAAGGGGACGGACTTCTCCAGGTGGTTCAGTCCTGCCAGCGAGGCGTTTGATAAGTTGAAAAGGTGTTTTTCTTCTGCACCGATTCTTATACAGCCTGACGTTTCTCAACATTTTATAGTGGAGTTCGATGCGTCTGAGGTGGGGGTGTTGTCGCAGGGTGCGTCTCCTGGTAAATGGCAACCTTGTGCGTATTTCTCTAAAAAACTGTCATCTGCCAAGAGAAATTATGACATTGGGAACAGGGAACTCTTAGCTATCAAGTGGGCTTTTGAGGAGTGGCATCATTTTTTGGAGGGGGTGGTCTACCCTATGATGGTAGTCACGGATCATAAAAATCTGGTATACCTGGAATTGGCGAAGCGTCTAACACCTCGTCAAGGCGTTGTTCTTTACCAGGTTTAACTTCTTTGTCATATATAGACCGGGTGACAAAATCATTAAGGCAGATGCCTTATCCCGTTGTTTTCCTGGGGGAGGAGAAAGTGTGAACCAGTACCTATTCTTCAAAAGGGGGTGGTTATGGCGTCTATATGCTCCGATTTGGAAAGAGAGGTTGTTGACGCTTAGGGGGACGCCCATGCTGCCTGTCCCCGTTTGTTCCTGTAAATCTCCGTCTTAGTGCCCTCAGCAAACATCACGATTCGGTGTTGGCCTGACATCCTGGTAATAATGCCACCGCGGATCTGCTTACTCAGCGGTCCTGGTGGCCAGGTGCTCATAAGGATGTCCGAGAGTATGTAGCCGCCTGCAGTGTCTGTGCGCGTTCAAAGACCCCTCATACTCGTCCGTCAGGGACTCTTCAACCTTTGGAGATTCCCAGTAGACCTTGGACTCACTTATGAGTCGATTTTATTCTGGATCGACCCATTTTGGTGGGGAATACTGTAATCCTTGTAGCGGTTGATAGATTCAGTAAAATGTCTCATTTTGTTGCTTTACCGGCATTACCGAATGCCAAAACTTTGGCACAAGTCTTCATCAGGGAAATAATTAGATTACATGGGATCCTGACCGATATTGTTTCTGATCGGGGGGTGCAGTTTGTCTCTAAGTTTAGGGGGGCATTTTGCACCCGTTTGGGGATCCATTTTTTCATTTTCTTCCGCTTTTCACCCGCAGTCTAATGGGCACACGGAGCGGGTTAACCAGAATCTGGAGATATATCTCAGGTGTTTTGTGTCTCAAAACCAGGAGGACTGGGTTACTTATTTACCATTACCCGAATTCGCTGTAAATAATCAGTGCCAGGAATCAACTGGTAAGTCCCCGTTTTTCGGGGCATATGGGTTCCATCCTCAGTTTAGTTCCTTTAATGGTAATCAACCTTCTGGATTACCGGAGGAGGAATAGTCTTCGTCTTCTATTTCCACCATATGGCGGGGGGTTACTAATAATTTGAGGAAGATGGGATCCAAATATAAAAGTGTGACTGATCTGAGACGTTTGGTGGGTCCGGACCTGTGTGTGGGTGACTTGATGTGGCTGTCCTCTAGGAACATTAATTTGAAAGTTCTGTCTTGGAAACTGGGTCCCAGGTTTATTGGGTCTTATAAAATCATAGCCGTCGTTAATCCCGTAGCGTTTCGCCTTGCTTTACCATCTACCTTTTGGATCCATAATGTCTTTCATTGTTCTCTCCTCAAAAAATACATTGCATCTTCTGTGCCGTCACCTCTACCTCCATCACCTGTCATTGTCAACGGGAATTTGGAGATTCAGATTGCTAAGATATTGGATTCTCATTTTGTTTGTCGGTCGCTTCAGTATATTGAAGGGGGTATGGTCTGGAGAAGAGGATGTGGGTACCAGCATCTGAGGTTCATGCGGCCAGACTGATCCGGGCTTTTCATGCAGCTCACTCCAATAGGCCTGGTCCTGAGGTTCCGAAGGTCCCTCGGAGAAGAGGGGGTACTGTCATGGGGTTACCGTGAGAGGTTGGAGCCAGGAGACCTCAGCGCTGGAGGACTCCAACTCCGAGAAGAAGCACTTCTCCGTCATTTTAAATGTATTTATTTCTTCCAGCAGAACAGGGGTTAAGCGGCTATGTTGGATTTCCCTGTGCTCACAGCTAAGCTCGATTAGCCACTCCCTTTCCCTTTATAACCTGGGATCTGAAACTAAGTCCTTGTCAGAGCTAGTGTTTGCTGCATGGCTAAGGAGAGTGAGGAGTTCTATGAGAAGGAGTTTGAGAGGAATAACTTGAGATTGTTGCCTGGTTTGTATGCGTGGTTATTCTTTATACTTCTCCATAAAGTATTTAGTTTATCCCTGTCCGTGTTGCCTTGTCATGTGGGTGTACTTCAGCGCACAGTAGCGCCCCTCTTCCCCGGGTGGGGGAGGAGAACAAGTGGAGAGCTAACTCAGGAGTTAGGGCGAGGGCCTCAGCATCCTCACCTTCAGAGGTATCCTGGGGAATAGGGCAAGCTAGGGCACCCCCTAGTGTTAGGGTCAGGGTAGGAGTCCCTGATCCCTGGTCACCCGACAGCTGAGTCGTGACAGAGATAAGCGGAGTCCCTCTATACAGTAACATCCAAGTCATGTGTGCAGTGAGTAGGCTTTGTGCATGACAAATTGGATGTCAAAATGGCCAGAGCTTTATAAATTGCAGAATTAAAACAATCATAGTAGGAATCAGGTGAAGTGCTAGGCCATAGGGAGTCACAAATACTGTGATATCCCCAGCTGCTGTCTGATATATGGCATCAGGTCAGACAGCTATTAACGGGTGGCATGTACTTACTTGCCCTTCAAGCCGAGCCAGTAAACTTATGGCACCAATGACCATATTAAACATGTTCACTCCCGTGATTAAAGGGAAGGTGCTGCGTTTTATTATTATTTAAAAAAAAATTTTACATAATGTTTTTTTAACCTATGCTCTATTAAATTGTATTTGTTTTTTTAAAATACATTTTTTAATGCAGCCACAGGGGGCTGGCATTTTACTTTGCAGGTGGTATGCCCCTGGGCATAGGAGACAGCAGTAGGCCGCCGTCCCTGTCTCTTACACTGTAGCTGCATCAGCTGTGAACTGGGCACTCCTCTGTGGGCTGCACAATTCACAGTTGTAGGAGAGGACGGGCGCCCTTTTATGATAGCCCAGTTTCTCCACTTACCCTCTGTTGCTCACTTCCGGCATAACAGGTTCTGGGTTGCGAGGAGGGCAAGTTGCAGAGACTGGAGGAGATGTGAAGACCAGAGGAACAGCGTAGATGAGCAGCACTGAAGATCGTGGACCGAAGAAGCAGCGACGACACGAGCGTGGCGTTGATTTCATCCATTAGTAAGTATAAGGGCTGTGACGGTGAAGGGCCAGGCATAGAGCTTTTGTGCAAAGGCAAAAATATGAGGGGGGGGGAGAGACATGGCATATAAGAGAGGAGACATGGAATATGAGTTGGGGAGACATGGAATATGAAGGGGTGAGACATGGAGTATGATGTGGGGAGAAACATGGCAATTGATGTGAGGAAAGACATGGAATATGAAGGGTCCTGATCCTCACACCACCACAGCCCTGACACCAATAGATGAAGTCACCGCCACGCTGCTCCTCCAGTCCACACTGCTCCTTCGGTCCAGTAACACCTGTAGATCACAGTGCAGTCACCAACAAAATGGCGCTGCACTGTGATTCTAGTATTTATTTTGCCCCCTCCTCTTTTTGGTGTTGTTAATCATCCAAAAGGAGAGGGAAATAGTGATACCACTAGTTACTGCCCCAATTTTGCAGCCAATGTAATGCTAGCAAGCATTACTATAGCTGCTTGATGTCTACACAGGAAGATGCTCCTCTGAGTGATAAATATAAGTAAATTGTTTTTTTAAGTTATATTTTTAATATTGCAAAGTTGGCACACCGTGCAAATATTGCATTATTACATTTTAAATCATATTTTGAACTGATTTTGATAAAAAAAAAATTTGAAAAATTTGATGGCACCTTCCCTCTTACTGTTATGACCAAGAAGGATACTGACTTTCCTCCAAGACAGCTTCTTCTAAAGCTCCTCTCCTGAGTCAACCCAATGTCGTTTTTCCTTTTGTGCTTGAGGCAGACGCCACTTCTGTGGGCGTGGGTGCTGTTATTCAAAAGAAAAACGGTTAGTTTCATCCTTGTGCTTTTTTTATCTCGGAAATTCTCACAAGTCCAACTATGATATAGGCGATCAGGAACTCTTGGCTGTTAAGAGAGCTTTCGAGGAATGGAGACATTGGTTGGAGGGGACTAGGCATAGAGTAATGGTCTTTACTGATCACAAAAATGTACTTGTGTCGACGCCTCTAAGTGCTTGAATACAAGACAGGCCTGGTGGGCCCTTTATTTCACTCAGTTTGATTTCTCTGTGAAATATCTCCCTGGTACAAAGAATCTTAAGGCAGATGCTTTATCATATAATCTTGTTCCTGAGTTGAGGGACGAAAATTCAGTCAAAATTCTTAGTGAAGGGGTGGTGGGGGGTGTTTTGGGGATTGATCTTAGACAGCCCCTTGTGGAAGCTCAGGTTGGTGCACCGAAGGACCTGCCACCCAGCAAGCTTTTTGTGCCATCCTCGCTTCGCACTGATCTTCTTAAAGTGCATGACTCTGTGTTCGACAGACATCCTGGTATCTCTGACACATGGATTGCTGTTTGCAGGTCCTTTTCATGGCTCAAAAGGATGTTGATGAGTATGTCCATAAGTGCAGAGTTTGTGCCAGGTCTAAAACCTCTCACCAGGTCCTGGCAGGGATTCTTTTGCGAGGTTCTGTCTCAAGTTTGGACTCATTTGTCAAAGGATTTCTTCACACATTTTCCCAATTCTGGTGGTGATAATGTAGTATGGGTGGTGGACCATTTCAGCCAGATGGTTCACTTAGTTCCTCTACCAAAATTACCCATGGCTAAGAATTAACTACATTGTTTATCTCTCACATTGTTAAGTCACATGGTGCTCCTAATGACATTATTTCCGAAAGAGGGGTCCAGTTTATGCCTAGTGTGGCGCCCCTGCGGGTTCAGTCACCACAGAGGTACTGCATCTCATCCAGAGGTGTGGTGCCCCACTCTCAGGTAAGGAGGGAGCACTGCCCAGGACCCACCCACCTGAATCCAACACTACACCATTGCAGACCAGCAGTCCCTGGTTGGAAGTGGGGAGAACCATGTAGTGGGTGGAAGAAGCAGAACAGGGGAGCACTTGAGTAGGAGTATAAAAAGGGGAACCATCTTGGGAGAGTGCAGTCAGAGAGTCCAGTCAGTGAGTTGAGTCTGAGAGGAGAAAGAGTGGGAGCAGGAGCTCTGTATGAGCTCTGCTCAGGAGGAGCGGACCTAGACTGAGAGGCCCAGGAGGACAGGTTGGAAGAGGATGGGAGCAGTGGGAAGGCTCCAGGAACAGAGGGGATCCCAGGGGCAAGGCGAGTGCAGAAGCCACCCGTGCGCCCGAATCTACAAGGACGTGGAGGGATCAGGCCACAAAGGGGACCGGCCCCTAACTAGTGGAGAACAACTAGGCTCAGCTAGGAACCGGAGGCTACTGTACTTTCAGGGTGCAGCTGCTCACTACCGCAACTATATCGTCAAAAAGGTGGCTGCATAGGATTCAGGGGACTGTACGTTGCCGGGCAGGAGGGTGAGAGCCAGCGCAGGAAGATGACCGAGGAAGGCACACAGAATGGGGTCCCGTTAAGTATTCCTGAGGCACCTGGGAGATTGCTGAACCGCTCCCTTGGTGAACACAGGACGGCGTGGGAGGTTACCCTGGCGCTGGTAACCTGGAGTCTGACTACTGTGAGAAAATCTGAAGACTGCACCCCCGCTGTGTCCTAGAATTATTATCTGCGCCATCACCTGCATTACACCGCACCAACCACAGCTACCCCTTAGTATTACTACATCCTACCCTGGAGCTAAGCTCTGCCTGTGGAGAGCTGAACCAACTCTGCCGCGTCACCATCAGCTCCAGAGGATCTGCGCCGCAGCGGCGGCCCCATATTGCCGCATACCACAGGTGGCGTAATGAACATTATATATAAAAACTTTATTCCCCTTTTCTTTAATCTTTAATTGACCACCCTGGGTCACGGACCAGGTCACTGCCACCGTGTCATCCCCCAGCATCGACCGGCCCGGCTACAGAGTACCCCACGGCCCAGGGGGCGCGTCACTAGCCTTTGGCGTAGCTTTTTCTGAAGATTAGGAATTAAGCTTTTGTTCTCTTCAGCCATCATCCTGAGACTAATGGAGAGAGTCAATGAACCAAGAATTAGAACAATATTTAAGAAGTTTTGTTTCATTTAATCAAGAGGACTGGGTGGATTTTCTTCCTCTGGCTGAGTTTGTTCTCAATAACTGCACCTTTACTGCTATCTGCACCTCACCATTTTTTTGTTGCTGAGGTTTTCATCCAGTATTTTTTAATTTTTCTGGTTTACAGTCTGCAGTGCCAGAGGAGGAAAGATAATCTCATTTGATTAAGGTCTGGAGAGAAGTTGAAAAAGATCTTTTGATACAATTTGTGATCAGACAAAGAGAACTGCAAAGGGCAGAAGTAGGAGGGACCCTGTCTTTAAGGTAGGAGATTTTGTTTGGCTTTCCTCAAAATATCTTTGCTTGAAGGTTTTGTCAAGGAAATTTACTCCTAAATTTGTGGGTCCATATAAGGTAATTAAAATCATTAATCCTGTGATGGTCAAGCTCCAACTCCTGGTTGCGTGGAGGATTAATAATTCCTTCCATTTCTCCAGTCTTAAAAAGTGTGAGGTGACGCCAGGTCCTCATGACATCATTGAAGTAGATTTGGAGGAGGACAAAGAGTTTTGTTTTTCAGACGTGTCAAACACAGACTACAGTTTCTTGTCAAATCGAAAGGTTTCGGTCCGGAGTATCTGGACGATTTGCATGCGAATCGCCTAGTGAAAGAGTTCTGTCAGCGGTTGGGCATCAGTGGGTCTAGTGGCCCCTCGTAAAAGGGGGTGATGGAAGTACTGTCATGCATCTTGGTTCGAACTTTTGAGCCTGGGCTTTGTGGTCAGCTTCTATATCCGCTGAGCCACAGTAGTCACACCTTTTCTCCGGGTGTTTATTGTCTGTTATCCTTGCTTTAATCTTTTTAGGTTAACAAGTGTTTTCATTTATCTGCCCAATCATTTTTATTTTATATTTCGTGGTTTGTTTTAACTCACTCTGGGATCTCTTTGTATCTCAGCACACTTTCCCTTCTGTAGGTAAATCACACTCTGCTCTGCCCTCTGGTTCCTTAGGAGGAATGGGAAGCGCTCGACAACCTTTCAGGCAGCACAGATCCGAGCTGCCATCTTTTAGTCTGTTGTTAGGGCTATTATAACCCACGTAGGAACAACTAGGCCTGCAGAGACAGAATCTCTAGTCTGTACAGTTAGGTCAGTTGCAGTTTCTAGTGTTTTACTTATTTCCCTGTGTAAATTGTTACACAATCATAACACCCCTAAGCCAGATCTGAATTTTATAGGACGTATCTGCTAGGGTCAAGCACGAATTAATCTCTTTAAATAATCAAGTAATTAACAACCAGAGCAGGCATTACTGTGCAAGATGAACAAACACCTATGCTGGACAGAAAAGAAAACTTTGAACATTTACAACAGACACCTGAACAATTGGTATACATACCAAACATGCAATCTGGCAATATCAATGGAGATGTTCACACTTGACAGATGTTACACATGCAGATCAGGGAGTATATACTTGTGTGAAGAGAAGAGAGCTCCGCTCCGTACACATCATAAACAAACAGTTCCGGTCTGTACACATCGTATACACATGGCACCATTCCGCACACACACGACTCCGCTCTGTACACGTCGTACACACATGGCTCTGCTCCGTACACACACTACTCTGCTCCTTAAATGTAGTAAACACACAGCTCCGCTTCGTACACATTGTACACACGCGGCTCCTCTTTGTACAGGTTGAACACACGCGGCTCCTCTCTGTACAGGTTGAACACACGCGGCTCCTCTCTGTTCAGAATTGTCCGATCTATCAATATATAAAAAGAATTAGGCTATGTGCACACATGCGGCTCCTCTCTGTACAGGTCGAACACACGCGGCTCCTCTCCACACGGGTCGAACACTCGCGGCTCCTCTCTGTACAGGTTGAACGCACATGGCTCCTCTCCGTACAGGTCGATCGCACACGGCTCGGCTCTGTACAGGTCGTACTCAGGTGGCTCCACTCCGTATATGTCCCACCCAGGCGGCTCCGCTCCGTACACGTCGCACCCAGGCGGCTCCGTTCCGTACACGTTGCACACACGCGGCTCCGCTCCGTACAGGTCGAACGCACGCGGCTCCGCTCCGTACAGGTCGAACGCACACGGGTCCTCTCCGTACAGGTCGAACGCACACGGCTCCGCTCCGTACAGGTCGTACTCAGGTGGCTCCACTCCGTATATGTCCCACCCAGGCGGCTCCGCTCCGTACACCTCGTACACACGCGGCTCCGCTCCGTACACCTCGTACACACACGGCTCCGCTCCGTACACCTCGTACACGCGCGGCTCTGCTCCGTACTCCTCATACACACGCGGCTCTGCTCCGTACGCCTCGTACACACGTGGCTCTGCTCCGTACGCTTCTTACACACGCGGCTCCGCTCCGTACACCTCGTACACGCGCGGCTCCGCTCCGTACACCTCGTACACGCGCGGCTCCGCTCCGTACACCTCCTACACACGCGGCTCCGCTCCGTACACCTCGTACACACGCGGCTCTGCTACATCCCCCTGTAAACCCCTCCTGACCCCACACATAACCTTCCCCTCATCCAGCACCATGACAACCAGCACAGCAGAGTCCTGCATCCACTGAGGCCCCTGATCATGTGACCCCTGACTCCTCCCCTCCTGTGACCTCATCACAGGTCCTGTGCGCACAGAACAGCCATATATGTGGTGGCGGCTCTGCAGGTGGAGGTATGTGGAGATCCCCCATTACTATTAACCCCCTCAGTGCTGCGGTCACATTACAGCAAAATGTCTTTGACGCAGTGGGGTGGCTTTTACGCTATTTTGATCAAAATAGGGTTAACTAAGTACTCTGTTATTTACATGTACTAATACTATTCATTTACTTTTTACAGGGTATTTGCTCATTTTCTTTTTATCTTCGGTGCTAGCTGTTCAGTGCTCACAGTGTGAATTTACACCTATCCATTGCACTTATACCAGCATAGACTTTATGGCCCTCCACCTGCTCCATGTAGTCACCATCAGGATATAATAAATAATAATCTTTATTTTTATATAGCACTAACATATTCCGCAGCGCTTTACATACATTGTCGCTGTCCCCATCGGGGCTCACAATCTAGATTCCCCTATTGGTATGTCTTTGGAGTGTGGGAGGAAACTGGAGAACCTGGAGGAAACCCACACAAACATGGGGAGAACATACAAACTTCTTGCAGATGTTGTCCTTGGTGGGATTTGAACCCAGGACCCCAATGCTGCGAGGCTGCAGTGCTGACCACTGCGCCACCGTGCCGGCAACGGCACGGTAATATACCCCTTTACAACATGCGCCATATATGTACAGCGCTTTGTCGTGTCTTTCCCTTTGATGCAGGCTCCAGCAATGAGCGCGCATCTTTTCCGGCACATGACAGCTGATCTCATCGCGATCCACCTGAGACTGTTATCATGCTAAATGCTGCTGAAAAAACCCCATCAGCGGCATTTAACATAGCTGCGCTGGAAGCGCGTCACAAACCACGCCCGTCACATGATCGGGGACCGCCATTAGGTTGGCATGACAACCTGGGGTCCTCCAGGAGACCCCTGTGGTTGTCATAGCCGATCTGCTATGAGCGCCACCCAGCAGTCGGCGTTCATAGCAGATGAGCTCTGCTGAAGCCCTGCTATGTGTAACACAGGCAATCAGATGATCGGAGTTTCTAGTCTCCCATGGAGACTATTGAAGCAAGTAAAAAGTTGAAAAAACAAGTTTTAAAAAATACTAAAATGATATAAAAGTTTAAATCTCCCCCTTTTGCCCCATTCAAAATAGAACAATTAAAAAACAATAAAAAATACACTTTGGTATCGTCACGTTCAGAATCGTCCGATCTATCAATATATAAAAACATAGTTTAAGGTTGAAGGAAGACTAAGTCCATCTAGTTCAACCCATAGCCTAACATGTTGATCCAGAGGAAGGCAAAAAAAAAACCCATGTGGCAAACACAAAGCTCCACATTGGGGGAAAAAAATTCCTTCCCGACTCCATACGGCAATCAGACTAGTTCCCTGGATCAACGCCCTATCAAGGAATCTAGTATATATAACCTGTAATATTATACTTTTCAAGAAAAGCATCCATGCCCTTCTTAAATTTTAATAGTGAATCACTCATTACAACATCATGCGGCAGAGAGTTCCATAGTCTCACTGCTCTTACAGTAAAGAATCCACATCTGTGATTATGATTAAGCCTTCTTTCCTCCAGACATAGAAGATGCCCCCTTGTCCCCGTCTCAGGCCTCAGAGTAAAAAGATCAGTAGAAAGGTCTTTGTACTGTCCCCTCATATATTTGTACATAGTAATAAGATCATCCCTAAGCCTTCGTTTTTCCAAAGTACATAACCCCAAGTGTAATACCCTATCTTGGTATTGCAGACCCCCCCCAGTCCTCTAATAACCTTGGTCTCTCTTCTCTGCACCCGCTCTAGTTCAGAATTAGGCTATGTGCACACATAGCGTTTTTGATGCGTTTTCGTGGGAAAAACGCTTGATAATTGGTCTGCCAGCTATTGCAATGGTAATCCTGATATGCTGTGCACATGATGCTGAAATTTCCGCTCAGGATTACCATTGCGAAAAAAAAACGCAGCATGTCAATTGTGCTCGCATTTCCGCCACAAATTCGCGCCCATTGACTTTAATTGAACCGCAGCAAATCCGCAGGTATAATATTTATACCTGCGGATTTGCTGTGTTTCAAATAAAGCCGATGGGCGGTGAAACGCTGCGGGTGGTACCCAGGTCGGCAGAGGAGGAGTGCTACTCCTCTCATACGACCGCTGCTCCGGCTGATAACAGTGAGAGCGGCGCAACTGAGGGGAGCATTAGTCTCCTCAGCCGAGCCGGGAACCACTGGCAGTAAAAAAATAAAAAAGTAGTAAGAAGTAAAAAATAAAATAAAAAACCTTATTCTCACCTGTCCTGTGATGTCTCCCGGCAATGTCGTCCTCTCGGCGGTCCACTGCTAGGCGCGCGCTCGCTCCCAGTGTACTGCGCTGCCAAGACCTGAAGATCAGCTGAGAGCTCACGTGACCTCATCGTGGAACATTCTCAAGAATGTTTCCACCAGTACTGGTGGTGAGCTCACCGGGGCTGATCAGCTGATCTTCAGCTGATGAACCCCAGTGACCTCACTCCTGCAGCAGCAACATATACTGACAGGAGTGATTTTACACCCCTGTCAGTATACATTGCTGTTTTCTACAGCAGTGACAGCTTCTCCCTCCAAACACAGACCATGTGACAAACAACAGCTTCCGTCATATAGGCTGTTAACCACACCCAGAGGTGAGGTATGTGGGTAGCTGGACCCACCCAACTCTTCACAGCTACCCGTAACCCGGTCCCAGGTGCACTAATTAGTCCTCTTAGTGCGTGCTTGCACTAGAGAAAATACACCGGGTTACATCAGAGACCAGCCATCTCTGTTATACATACCTCCCATCGACTACACGACTATTAGCCACCTTACATACCTCCCCCTCTGCCTAAAGCCTTGGGGCTTGGCACCTTCTACTACCAGACAGGGGATTCTCGAGAGGGCATCGGCTTTACCATGTAGCTTTCCTACTCTATGTTCTACATGGAAGTTGAAGTTCTGTAGGGCTAAAAACCAGCGGGTGACCCTGGCATTTTTCCCTTTGTTTCCCTCATCCATCTGAGCGGGGCATGATCGGATACTAATCGAAATTTTCGACCTAACAGATAGTACCGTAAGGTGTCTACTGCCCACTTTATGGCCAAGCACTCCTTCTCTATGACTGAATAATTTTTCTTGCAGGAGGACAGCATTCTACTCAGGTAGAGGTCAGGGTGCTCCTCCCTGTGTATCTCCTGGGAAAGGACTGCTCCTAAACCGACATCTGAGGCATCAGTCTGGAGTATAAACTCTTTCTTGAAATCGGGGGCATCCAGGACCGGTTGTCTACACAGTGTCACCTTCATTTCTTGAAAGGCCGACTCCACCTTTGCAGTCTACTTGGCCATAGCCAATTTCGTCCCCTTAAGGGGGTCAGTCAGGGGTGCGGCCATCATGGTGACTTTTGGGATGAATCTCCTGTAATATCCCATGATCCCCAGGAAGGCTCTAACCTGTTTCTTTGACAGCGGCCTCGGCCAGGTTTGGATTGCCTCCACTTTACTGATTTGGGGATGGATCTCGCCTCTCCCCACAACATAACCCAGGTATTTGGCTTCTTCTTTCCCCATGGCACATTTCTTCGGGTTTATTGAAAACCACGCTTTCCTTATAGCATCAAACACCGCCTGGATCTTTTCCAGATGACTTTCCCAGTCCGGGCTGAAAATAACAATAACCCGGTCTGAAAGTAACAATATCGTCCAGGTACGCTGGGGCATATTGCTTATGGGATGCAAGAATTCGATCCATAGCTTTCTGGAATGTTGCAGTCCAAACGGCATCCGGACACATCCGTCCGGCATAGAAAACGCAGTCTTCTTCTTGGCTCCCTATGTCATGGGGATCTGCCAATATCTCTTTGTTAAATCCAAGGTGGTTATGTACCTTGCTGACGCAAGTCTCTCGATCAGCTCATCGACACGCGACATCGGATACGCATCGAATTTGGAGACTTCATTCAATTTCCAATTGCAGAATCTCCACTCGCCATCGGGTTTTGGGACCAGGACAATCGGGCTCGACCAACCGCTCTTGGACTCTTCAATAATACCGAGTTTCAGAATACGAGCCACCTCTTTAGAGATCAACTCTCGTCGGGCCTCAGGTATCCGATAGGGCTTCAAGTTCACCTGCACATGTGGCTCCGTCAGAACCTCCTTCGGGGAACAGGTCCCTGTTCTTCTGCAGCAGCTCGCGACACTGCTGTTTTTGCTCCTTTGTTAGCGTCTCTGCTATTGCGATCCCTCCAACCTCACCTTCTGGTTTGACTGGCAAGCACGGAGCCTCCATCGCATCTCTGTCTTGCCACGGCTTGATGAGGTTGATGTGATATATCTGGTAGGGCTTACGTCGTCCCGGTTGGTGAACCTTCTAATTCACTTCGCCAACCTTTTCCACCACCTCATCCTTGCCACTTGGTCAAGAACTTGCTTTCCACAGTAGGTATCAGAACGAGGACTCTGTCACCGGGATCGAATTGCCGCACTCTGGCTGAGCGGTTGTAGACCCTGGCCTGCGCCTCTTGTGCCTGGAGGAGATGTTCTTTGACGATGAAAATCACCTTCGCAATCCTGTCCTGCATCAGAGCGACGTGCTCGGTGACGCTCCTGTGGGGCGTGACTTCTGCTTCCCAGGTTTCCTTTGCTACATTCAGGAGACCTTGCGGATGTCGGCCATACAGGAGTTCAAATGGCGAGAACCCCATAGAGGCCTGTGGAACCTCTCGGATGAAGAACAATAGATACGGGAGGAGACAATCCCAGTCTCTACCGTCCTTTTCCATGGCCTTCCTCAGCATACTCTTTATCTTTTTATTAAATCTTTCCACCAGGCCATCTGTCTGAGAATGGTACACTGAAGTCCTCAATTAGGAGCTCTACAAGACCTTGCATAACTCCCTCATCACCTTATTCATAAAAGGTGTGCCCCGGTCAGTCAGAATCTCTCTTGGTAAACCTGTCCGGGAAAAAACGTGAACCAATTTGCGGGCTATATATCTTTGCGGAGGAGTTTCTCAGGGGACTTGCTTCCGGATAGCGTGTGGCATAGTCCAGAATGACAAAAATATATTGATGCCCACGAGCAGATTTAACCAGGGGACCAACCAAGTCCATGGCAATTCTCTCTAACAGCACTTCAATAATGGGCAATGACACTAGGGGACTTCGAAAGTGAGAGGTGGGGGCGGTTAACTGGCACGTAGGGCAGGACCTGCAATACTTTAATATTTCCCAGTGACACCCTGCCCAGTAGAACCTCTGCATGATCCATACCTGCTTTTTTTCCACCCCTAAATGTCCCCCTAAGATATGCGAATGGGCCATGTCCAACACCTTCCGTCTATAGGGACCCGGCACTATTAAGTGTTCCACCAGCTCTTCCCTCACTTTAGTGACCCGATACAACAATTCCCTACTTATCATAAAATAGGGAAACCTGGTGTCAGCCCCAGACTCCTGTGCCACCCCATTTATGACCGTGACCTTTATGAAGGTTTCCTTCAGAGTTAGGTCCCTATGTTGGTACGTAGATAATTAGCGTGCACTCAGTTAGAGTAGAGAGGTGCTGATGGAACAGGCCTGTGATGCCTGGATCATGCAGAAGATTAAATTCATCGCACACTCATAGGATAATTTTACAGTGGTATTTATTAAACAGGCATAAAAAAATTAGATCAAACCATAGGTGTATAAGCGACAATTTGTGAAGGTGACAGTAGACGTTTCGGCCACAACAGAGGCCTTGCCTTATTCATTGAGTCGCTACTGAAAAGAGAGACAACAGTGTCAGAATACAACCATAAAACAGTAAAAAATAGACATAAATCTTACTTTTGATGAAGTGTGCATGTGAGCCAGATATTTTGGGTAGGGGCCACAGCGTGGCAGGGGGCAAGGGGAAGGGCTGTAATAATAGGAGGCATGTCAGAGTCACAGTCACAGGAGTATGTTGTGGGGTAAAAGGGGAAGCAGACATACAGGTACCTTTGCTATGGTTCCATGGGTTATTTAACCTGTGGAGATCTAAAGTACAAAGGACGGAGGTTAGTAAAGTGACAGAGGTATAAAGTCCATAGTCAAACTTCAGTATAAGTCTCCACCAATTGAGGTACCTGTGTTCTGAGCGCGTTCAGGTGCTGGTGTTCTGGGGTCTGTAGTACCTGTGGGGATGTGGAGCGGTGTTCCCACGCCTTGCTGCTGGGTGGTGTGGCTGCATAATGTCTGATGGGGTATTTAAGCACTGGCGCCGAGCGCTAGGGCGGAGGTGCGTCATCGGAAGGGGCATGGCCAAAGCTGTGACACGCCAAGGCCGGGGGAGCCGTCTGCGGCTGTCGGCGCAGTGTACTGCGGTCTGCAGCCCGCGCATGTGCAGAGGCGCATAGTGTCTGTGCGCAATGCAATGGTTGCTAGGGCAGGGATAAACAATGTAAGTAATGGAACAGCGCTAATGTAGTGGCACAAAAGGAGCCAGGGGATATAGATAGAGTACTCCCCATAGATAATAGGCTGCAGGGGAAGTTATAGGTATATCAATGACAATATGTAACACAGGGGGGACCCCTGAAGGTAGATGGGGGGGTGTTAATGAATAAAGAGTAAATGGTGGGCAGGCCATGTATGGGACTAGTCAGGAGAGGTGGTAAGGGGTACAACTTACCTAGTGGGCCAGTGGGATACAGTGGGTGTAAGTGACCGATTAGATTCAGTGGGTCTGTAGGGAGAAAAAAAACATTAGTGTATCCAGTCTATTTCTCTATTAAGTCCTTTAGGGAACAAGGTCTGGAGAGTATATATCCAGTAGGATTCCCGTTGTTTGAGCAGTTTTATGTGATTGCCTCCTCGTCTGTGTCTAGCTACGTGATCTATGACCTGAAAGCGGAGTTGGGCCACAGTGTGTCTTGCCCTGGTGAAGTGGTCAGGCAAAGGAAGCCAGTTCTTACCACAACGAATGGTTGACTTGTGGCTGGCAATTCTGTCACGAATGTGCTGTGTGGTTTCCCCGACATATAGGAGTCCACAGGGGCACTTGATCACATAGATCACAAAGTTGGATTCGCAAGTATAGAATCCTCTGATGGGGAAACTGTCCTAGGGTGGGTGAGGGTGTCGGATTTTATAATGTTGGAGCAGGCTGCGCAGCTCAGGCAAGGAAAGGTCCCGTGGCGCCGGGTACTAAGTAGGCGTTGGGCCGGGGTCGTGTGTGCACTGCCCAGGTCTGCTCTAACAATTCTATCTTTGATGTTGGGAGCCCTCCTGGTACACATCAGGGCGGGGGTTCTGAAGGCCGGGATCTCTTTGTATGCTTTAGCTAAGAGAGACCAGTTTCTCCTAATGGTAGTGTGTATCTTGGGCATAGGCGGATTATAATGAGGGCAATTTGGGCTACCGCCCCGGGCCCGTGGCTCGAGGGGGCCCCATGAATTGCCCCCATTTATAATCCGCAATCTCATGTGTGTCATCATCGGAGTGGGCTGCGGCCGCAGGCTGTGATGCTGGGCCCGCCCTGTCGCATGACGTCACGCAGAGCAGGACCCAGCATACACAGCGAGGGCACTTCTGTTCAAAAGCTGTGACTCACGCGCTGACTAGTCTGCCGAAGAGGAGCTGCTCCACCTCCCTCGCTCCCCTACCTGAGCTGAGTAGCTGAGCAAGCCGGCTTGTTATGATCTTCTATATAGGCTGGCAGTGCTGCAGTTAGCTCCACCCCATGAGCGCCCTGATTGGTCCACACTGGACCCTGCGTCCTAGTGAGCTGCTGCAGCAGAGATTGTGCCTAGACTTTGCCTGGCCCGGACCAATCATCATCAGGCTCATATGTAAGTGCTTCTGAAGCCAATTTAGTTTTTTTTATGAATTGCAACATATAATGTTACTGTGGGAGTGGAGTGGATGTGAGGGGAATAGGGGGAGCTGATTTGGGGTAGCGGGGTGGGGGGCACTAGGGGCCTTGTGTACTGAGATTATGTGCAATCTCATCTCATGTCATAGCTGCTGTCTGGGGAGGGTGGAGATAGGGAGGTAGGGGCATATTATATTTACAGTTTAGAACTTATAATAAGCCCCTGCCTGATAGTATAACAGTAACTATGGCATGAGCTGCACTGTGTCTAAAGGGGTTGTCCGGTCTAAATCTACAAGTCTGCCGTGACTCTATGTGGCTACAGACATGTGACTCCTTACATTGCGCACACTGTGAGGATTCACCATTGCCCGTATCGGCGAGTATGCGATTTACGTGCGCTTGGCCACATTCCAACTGCATGGCCTCATTCAATACAAGTGTATCGAGGGAGACCGGAAACAGTGTAGGTGTTTGCATATCACATACTTGAGGTCACATGACGACCCGCTGCCCGCACTGGAGAGTCCTGACAGTGCGCTGTGCGTGCAATGTGAGGATTCACAAGTCTGCGGTCATATAGTCACTGCAGACTTGTGTCTGAAGACCAGACAATCCCTCTAATTGTTTCATAATGAGCAGCTTATTATTTGTATAAAGTTATTAAAGGGGTTGTCTGGGCTTGGGATAAAAGTCTGCATGTCACTCTATGTGACTGCAGACTGGTAAATCATGACAGGGTGCGGTGCAACTGCTGTCATGAGTCCCCAGCAGCACTTATGTGATCGTGCGGTCATGTGACCACACGTTTGCTATTTGCACATGTCGACTACATACGTTTAGCTTCTATCAATAGAAGAGAATTGAGAAAAGCCGAAAGAGTAGTCAACACATGCAAATAGCAAACGTGGTCACATGACCGGCCGATCACATAAGTGATGCTAGGGACTCACGAGCCATTATTACTATACATGTACACTGTAACTGCGCCCCTGCACTGACTGAAAACCGGCTTTAAGGGCTCTTTCACACGTCAGTATCTCCAGTATGTGTGGGGACAGATTCCACACCTACTGGAGACACTGACACACGCAGACCCATTCAAATGAATGGGTCTGTGCACATGTCAGTGTGTTTCCACAGATCGTGTGTCCGTGTGCAAAACACGCTGACATGTTCGTTCTTTGCACACCGCACAGGCCACAAAACATCCCACACTGATGACCTCCGTGTGTCATCCATGTGACACGTACCGGTGCCTGGGAATCAGTGTAAAGTTAGCTCTGTTCCCAAGCGCCGGGTGCTGAACACTGTCGTCATCATGGTTCCCTGCTGGCGCTGCGATCAGCATGAGCAGGGGATAATGTTGACAGTTGTGTCTAGCCCCCGCTGTGTCCAGCAAGTGTAAAAGTAAGAATAAAATAAAAAAAATCCTTATACTCACCTATCTGAAGTTGGAAAAATCCAGTGTCCAACGCTGTAATCCATCTCACCGTCAGGCGACCGCACACACCAAGGAGCAGAGCAGAATAACTCGCTGCAGCAAGCGGGTCTCTGACCTGCCCTGAGCTCACTGAGTGACAGCGCAGGTCAGGGGTCCGCTCGCTGCAGCAAGTCATTCTGCTCTGCTCCTCGTCATATACGGTCACCTGTCGGTCAGATGGATTACAGCGTGAGACAGGTGAGTATAAGGATATTTTTATTTTATTCTTATTTTAACACTTGCTGGACTCAGCGGTGGCACAATACAACTCTCAACATTGTCCTCTGCTTGTGCTGATTGCAGCGCAAGTACGGGACAATGATGAGTGATGGCTCCAGCACCCCGTGCTTGGGAACAGCACTAATTGTACCGCTAATTCCCAGGCATCAGTACGTGTGATCCTGATGCGGCACACAGGCAGCACACGGTTGCCACACGTATTCCACACAGGTACACAGTGACTCGGATATCTCCAGTACTGTTTTTTCCAATACCGGTAATATCCGGACATGTGAAAGAGCCGTAATGCTGAGTAGCTGTCAGTGTCGGGGCGCAGTTACAACCAGGATCTGTCTCTCACAGTCGTGGGTGGAACTGAGCTCCGCCAGCTGCTGTTAACTCCTTAAAGGGGTTTTCCACTACTCAAACAATCCCATTTTAGGCCTATTTCAGACGTCAGTGTGTCCAGTACGTGTGGTGACAGTTTCCACACGTACAATAGACACTGACACACGCAGACCCATTCAAATCTATGGGTCTGCGCACATGTCAGTGGGTTTCCACAGACCGTGTGATCCACACGCTGACGTGTCTGTTTTTGGCCGGCAGCACAGATCACATGGACCCATTCAAGTCAATGATGGCTTCCGTGTGACACGGACCGGTGCTTGGGAATCAGCAGTATAGTTACCGCTGTTCCTAAACGCCGGGTGCTGAACACTGCCCTCATCAAGGTTCCATGCCGGTGCTGCGATCAGCACCAGCAGGGACAATGATGAGAGTAGTAGTGTCTGCTCCTGCAGTGTCCATCTGTAAAAATAAGAATAAAATAAAAAATCCATATACTCACCTTTCCTAAGTGTCCCTCGCTGTAATCCATGCGACCGCTCAGCAGACGAGCTGCAGCGAGTGCCCCCGGAGCTGCGCTCAGTGAGAGCAAGTGGTGTCACGTCAGATTTGTAGAGTTATTTGCACTGCTACATGACCGGCCATTTATTATCTGAAGGGTTTGACAAGGACTCACATGTTTCTTCTTGAATTTTGTTAGTTTTTTTTTTTCTGGTCAGATTGTTGAAAAATACTGATGATATACAGTGTAAAATATATATATATATATATTTATTAGCTATTGAACCTGTTCTACGCCCGGGTGGCGAGCATTTATATGGTCTCCATCCTGGTATGTGCTGCTGCCATCCTGCGCCCCCATCCTGTCATGTGAAGCCCCCATCCTGCACCTCCATCTTGTCATGTGCTGCTCCCATCCTGCGTCTCCATTCTGATATGTGCTGACCCCATCCTGTCATGTGCTGCTCCAATTCTGTGCCCCCATCCTGTCAAATCCTGCTCCCATCCTGCGCCCCAGTTCTGTCAAATGCTGCTTCCATCCTGCGCCCCATCCTGTCAAATGTTGCTCCCATCCTGCGCCCTCATCCCGTCAAGTGCTGCTCCCATCCTGCGCCCCCATCCTGTCAAATGCTGCTCCCATCCTGCGCCCCCATCCTGTCAAATGCTTCTCCCATCCTGCGCCCCCATCTTGTCAAATGCTGCTCCCATCCTGCGCCCCCATCCTGTCAAATGCTGCCCCCATCCTGTCATGTGCTGCTCCCATCCTGCGCCCCCATCCTATCATGTGCTGCTCCCATCCTGCGCCCCCATCCTGTCATGTGCTGCTCCCATTCTGCGCCCCCATCCTGTCAAATGCTGCTCCCATCCTGCATCCCCATCCTGTTAAATGCTGCTCCCATCCTGTCAAATGCTGCTCCCATCCAGTCAAATGCTGCTCCCATCCTGTCATGTGCTGCTCCCATCCTGCGCCCCCATCCTGTCATGTCCTGCTCCCATCTTGCGCCCCCATCCTGTCATGTGCTGCTCACATCCTGCGCCCCCATCCTGTCAAATGCTGCTCCCATCCTGCGCCACCATAGTGTCAAATGCTGCTCCCATCCTGCGCCCCCATTCTGTCATGTGCCACTGCGGGACTGTGGCGCCAGAATCAGCGCCTACGCTGTCCGCGCTTTCCAGCGCCATTTTGTTGAAGACACGCTGCAAGTGTGTCTTCAATAAAATGGCGCCGAAAGTGCGCTACACGCATGCGCCGTTTCCGACGGCGGATTAATCTCCCGGCCTCCCTCCGGGATAGGTAAGTTGTTGTGCCAGAGATTGCTTTATGCGTTCAGTGCCTACGATCGCACTTGCTATAAAGGCTTTGGACAGAGTTATGCTCCCAGGATTATATTATACATACAGTTATATGAAAAAGTTTGGGCACCCCTATTAATCTTAAGCTTAATGTTTTTAAAAAATTGGTGTTTTTGCAACAGCTATTTCAGTTTGATATATGTAATAACTGTTGGACACAGTAATGTTTCTGCCTTGAAATGAGGTTTATTGTACTGACAGAAAATGTGCAATCTGCATTCAAACAAAATTTGACAGGTGCATAAGTATGGGCACCCTTATCATTTTCTTGTTTTAAATACTCCTACCTACTTTTTACTGACTTACTAAAGCACTTTTTTTGGTTTTGTAACCTCATTGAGCTTTGAACTTCATAGCCAGGTGTATGCAATCATGAGAAAAGCTACTTAAAGTGGCCACTTGCAAGTTGTTCTCCTGTTTGAATCTCCTCTGAAGAGTGGCATCATGGGCTCCTCAAAACAACTGTTAAATGATCTGAAAACAAAGATCATTCAACATAGTTGTTCAGGGGAAGGATACAAAAAGCTGTGTCAGCGATTTAACCTGTCAGTTTCCACTGTGAGGAACATAGTAAGGAAACAGTTCTTGTTAAGGCCAGAAGTGGCAGGCCAAGAAAAACATCAGAAAGGCAGAGAGGAAGAATGGTGAGATCAGTCAAGGACAATCCTCAGACCACCTCCAGAGAGCTGCAGCATCAACTTGCTGCAGATGGTGTCACTGTGCATCGGTCAACTATACAACGCACTTTGCACAAGGAGAAGCTGTATGGGAGAGTGATGCGAAAGAAGCCGTTTCTGCAAGCACGCCACAAACAGAGTCGGCTGAGATATGCAGAAGCACATTTGGAGAAGCCAATTTCTTTTTGGAAGAAGGTCCTGTGGACTGATGAAACCAAAATTGAGTTGTTTGGTCATACAAAAAGGTGTTATGCATGGCGGCAAAAAAACACAGCATTCCAAGAAAAACACTTGCTACCCACAGTAAAATTTGGTGGAGGTTCCATCATGCTTTGGGGCTGTGTGGCCAATGCCGGCATCGGGAATCTTGTTAAAGTTGAGGGACGCATGGATTCCACTCAGTATCAGCAGATTCTTGACAATAATGTTCAAGAATCAGTGACAAAGTTGAAGTTACGCAGGGGATGGATCTTTCAGCAAGACAATGATCCAAACACCGCTCCAAATCTACTCAGGCATTCATGCAGAGGAACACTTACAATGTTCTCGAATGACCATCCCAGTCCCCAGACCTGAATATCATTGAACATCTGTGGGATCATTTGAAGAGGGCTGTCCATGCTCGGCGACCATCAAACTTAACTGAACTGGAATTGTTTTGTAAAGAGGAATGGTCAAAAATACCTTCATCCAGGATCCAGGAACTCATTAAAAGCTACAGGAAGCGACTAGAGGCTGTTATTTTTGCAAAAGGAGGATCTACTAAATATTAATGTCACTTTTCTGGTGAGGTGCCCATACTTATGCACCTGTCAAATTTTGTTTGAATGCAGATTGCACATTTTCTGTTAGTACAATAAACCTCATTTCAAGGCAGAAACATTACTGTGTCCAACAGCTATTACATATATCAAACTGAAATAGCTGTTGCAAAAACACCAATTTTTATAAAACATTAAGCTTAAGATTAATAGGGGTGCCCAAACTTTTTCATATAACTGTATATACAGTGCTGTGCAAATTAATTGGGACAAAGCATTTTTTAAGTAAAATCGTAAGTTGGTTACCAGTCAGTGATTCAGACCAGTTTTAACTGCTTTGAACAAGTGTGAGTGTACAACCGTGAGTAACAAACTGTGGTTTGACTGGTTTTAGTCAGAAAATAACAGCTAGCTGCCCCCTCAGCTTCAGTTGAGAGCTTGTTTCTGTGAGGAGTGGTTTAGTGTACTTTTTCTCCATGCCACAATTCCAAATGTGTGAAGAAATTCCTGGAAGAAAATAAAGTAAAAGTGCTGGACTGGCCTGGCAATTCACCAGACTTAAATCCTATAGAAAATTTGTGGAGCATTGTGAAGAGACATCTTGGCAAAATGGACTGTACAACCAAAGAACGCATGATAAACAGTGCCATACAAGTGTGGTTCCATGATGAAGAATTTATGCAAAAACTTGGTAGAATCAATGCCAAAACGCATTGAAAATCTCATATCTGCAAAAGGAGGACATATTTCTTACTAAAATTAGTATGTAACAGTGCATTATAACATTTTATTATTAAATATTCAAAAATATGTTGTTGTTTTTTGGCTTTGTCCCAATTAATTTGCGCAGCACTGTATATACATATATATAATATATATACACACATACCCCTCAGCCCACTAGTATCCATAGTGTGTTTGGACACAACTTCTCATTTAAAGATTTTTCTGTATTTTCATGACTATGAAAATTGTACATTCACACTGAAGGCATCAAAACTATGAATTAACACATGTGGAATTATATACTTAACAAAAAAGTGTGAAAAGTAGCCACCTTTTGCTTTGATGACTGCTTTGCACACTCTTGGCATTCTCTTGATGAGCTTCAAGAGGTAGTCACCGGAAATGGTTTTCACTTCACAGGTGTGCCCTGTCAGGTTTAATAAGTGGGATTTCTTGCCTTATAAATGGGGTTGGGACCATCAGTTGTGTTGTGCAGAAGTCTGGTGCATAAACAGCTGATAGTACCACTGAATAGACTGTTAGAATTTGTATTATGGCAAGAAAAAAAGCAGCTAAGTAAAGAAAAACGAGTGGCCATCATTACTTTAAGGAATGAAGGTCAGTCAGTCCGAAAAATTGGGAAAACTTTGAAAGTGTCCCCAAGCGCAGCTGCAAAAACCATCAAGCGCTACAAAGAAACTGGCTCACATGAGGACCTCCCCAGGAAAGGAAGACCAAGAGTCACCTCTGCTTCTGAGGATAAGTTTATCCGAGTCACCAGCCTCAGAAATCCAGGTTAACAGCAGCTCAAATTAGAGACCAGGTCAATACCACACAGAGTTCTAGCAGCAGACACATCTCTTCAGTAACTGTTAAGAGGAGACTTTGTGCAGCAGGCCTTCATGGTAAAATAGCTGCTAGGAAACCACTGGTAAGGACAGGCAACAAGCAGAAGAGACTTGTTTGGGCTAAAGAACACAAGGAATGGACATTAGACCAGTGGAAATCTGTGCTTTGGTCTGAGGAGTCCAAATTTGAGATCTTTGGTTCCAAACACTGTGTCTTTGTGCGACACAGAAAAGGTGAACGGATGGACTCTACATGCCTGGTTCCCACCGTGAAGCATGGAAGAGGAGGTGTGATTGTGTGGGGGTGCTTTGCAGGTGACACTGTTGGGGATTTATTCAAAATTGAAGGCATACTGCACCAGCATGGCTACCACAGCATCTTGCAGCGGCATGCTCTTCCATCCGGTTTGCGTTTAGTTGGACCATCATTTATTTTTCAACAGGACAATGATCCCAAACACACCTCCAGGCTGTGGAAGGGCTATTTGACCAAGACGGAGAGTGATGGGGTGCTACGCCAGATGACCTGGCCTCCACAGTCACCAGACCTGAACCCAATCTAGATGGTTTGGGGTGAGCTGGACCGCAGAGTGAAGGCAAAAGGGCCAACAAGTGCTAAGCATCTCTGGGACTCCTTCAAGATTGTTGGAAGACCATTTCCGGTGACTACCTCTTGAAGCTCATCAAGAGAATGCCAAGAGTGTGCAAAGCAGTCATCAAAGCAAAAGGTGGCTACTTTGAAGAACCTAGAATATAAGACATATTTTCAGTTGTTTCACACTTTTTTGTTAAGTATATAATTCCACATGTGTTAATTTATAGTTTTGATGCCTTCAGTGTGAATGTATAATTTTCATAGTCAAGAAAATACTGAAAAATCCTTAAATGAGAAGGTGTGTCCAAACTTTTGGTCTGTACTGTATATATAATGTTCATTACAGATTATCTGCTCACCTATAGAGGATGCCTGGTCAGGTACAGTAGTGGTCGGGCTACATAGGGAAGGTCGACGTGGAGCGGGGGCGCCATACCGAACCTAGGGTGCCAACCTCCGCTGTCAGGAGGGGAATTGTGAAGGGCAAATGGTACACGTTCAGTCTTGGTAGTAGGGAGATCTGGTGGTTTGCGGTCAAGTGCTTTGGTTATTTCTTGGTCTAGCAGATGGGTGGGGTAGTGGCGTTCTTGAAAGTTTAGTGACATGTCCTGTAGGCTTTGGGGAAGGGTACCAGAGTCTGAGACTGTTTTGGTCTGCTAGACCAAGAAGTGGTAAGTTGTACCCCTTACCACTTCTCCTGACTAGTCCCATATATGGCCTGCCCACCATTTACTCTTTACTCTTTATTCATTAACACCTCCCCCCCCCCACATCTACCTTCAGGTGTCCCCCCTGTGTTACATATTGTCAGTGATATACCTATAACTTCCCCTGCAGCCTATTATCTATGGGGACTACTCTATCCATATCCCCTGGCTCCTTTTGTGCCACTACATTAGCGCTGTTCCATTACTTACATTGTTTGTCCCTGCCCCAGCAACCATTGCATTGCGCACACACTATGCACCTCTGTGCATGCGCGGGCTGCAGACCGCAGTACACTGCGCTGACAGCCGCAGACGGCTCCTCCTGCCTTGGCGTGTCACAGCTTTGGCCACGCTCCCTCCAATGACGCACTGGCGCTCGGCACCAGTGCTTAAATACCCCCTCAGACATTATGCAGCCACACCACCCAGCAGCAAGGCGTGGGAACGCCGCTCCACATCCCCACAGGGACAACAGACCCCAGAACACCAGCGCCTAAACGCGCTCAGAACACAGGTACCTCAATTGGTGGAGACTTATACTGAAGTTTGACTATGGACTTTATACCTCTGTCACTTTACTAACCTCTGTCCTATGTACTTTAGATCTCCACAGGCTAAATAACCCATGGAACCATAGCAAAGGTACCTGTATGTCTGCTTCCCCTTTTACCGCACAACATACTCCTGTGACTGTGACTCTGACATGCCTCCTATTATTACAGCCCTTCCTCTTGCCTCCTTCCGCTCTGTGGCCCCTACCCAAAATATCTGGCTCACATGCACACTTCATCAAAAGTAAGATTGAACTGTACTTGTAATTAATACTCTTGTCTATATGTCTATATACCAAGTGTACTATATACACTGTGTGCAGAATTATTAGGCAAGTTGTATTTTAGAGGATTATTTTTATTGTTGATCAACAACTATGTTCTCAATCAACCCAAAAGACTCATAAATATCCAAGCTTAATATTTTTGGAAGTTGGAGTGGTTTTTTTTTTAGATTTGGCTATCTTAGGAGGATATCTGTTTGTGCAGGTAACTATTAATGTGCAGAATTATTAGGCAACTTAATAAAAACCAAATATAATCCCATCTCACTTGTTTATTTTCACCAGGTAAACCAATATCAGTGCACAAAATTTAGAAATAAACATTTCTGACATGCAAAAACAAAAACAAAAAAATTAGTGATCAATATAGCCACATTTCTTTATGATGACACTCAACAGCCTTCCATCCATAGATTCTGTCAGTTGCTTGATCTGTTTTCGATTAACATTGCGTGCAGCAGCCACCACAGCCTCCCAGACACTGTTCCGAGAGGTGTACTGTTTTCCCTCCCTGTAGATCTCACATTTTATGATGGACCACAGGTTCTCTATGGGGTTCAGATCAGGTGAACAAGGGGGCCATGTCATTATTTTTTCTTCTTTTAGACCTTTACTGGCCAGCTACGCTGTGGAATAGTTGGATGCATGTGATGGAGCATTGTCCTGCATGAAAATCATGTTTTTCTTGAACGATACCGACTTCTTCCTGTACCTCTGCTTGAAGAAGTTGTCTTCCAGAAACTGGCAGTAGGTGTGGGAGTTGAGCGTCACTCCATCTTCAACCCGAAAAGGTCCCACAAGTACCCCACCTCCACCTTGCTGGCATCTGAGTCGGAGTGGAGCTCTCTGCCCTTTACTGATCCAGCCTCTGGCCCATCTATCTGGCCCATCAAGAGTCACTCTCATTTCATCAGTCCATAAAACCTTTGAAAAATCAGTCTTAAGATATTTTTTGGCCCATTCTTGACGTTTTATCTTATGTTTCTTGTTCAAAGGTGGTAGTTTTTCAGCCTTCCTTACCTTGGCCATGTCCCTGAGTATCGCACACCTTGTGCTTTTTGATACTGCAGTAACATTGCAGCTCTGAAATATGGCAAAACTGGTGGCGAATGGCATCTTGGCAGCTTCACGCTTGCACCTTTTTTGGCCAACACGCTTCTTGCGACCCTGTTGGCTATTTGCCATGAAACGCTTAATTGTTCAGTGATCACGCTTCAAAAGTTTGGAAATTTCAAGACTGCTGCATCCCTCTGCAAGACATCTCACAATTTTGGACTTTCCAGAGCCCGTCAAATCTCTCTTCTGACCCATTTTGCCAAAGGAAAGGAAGTTGCCTAATAATTAAGCACACCTTATATAGGGTGTTGATGTCATTAATCCACACCCCTCCTCATTACAGAGATGCACATCACCAGATTTACTTAATTTGTAGTTGGCTCTCAAGCCTATGCAGCACAACATGTATAAAAGGTATCATGTGATCAAAATACTAATTTGCCTAATAATTCTGCACACAGTGTATATGTAAATACACCCCACCTGATTCCTCTCTCCGCCTCCCGCTTCCTCTTTTCCCTTCACCCTCCCCCATCCCCCTATTTTCCCACCCCCCCTACCTCTTTTCCTCATCCCCCATCCTCCCTAGTCCGTTCTATGTTTCACTAGCTGCCCCCTGGAGCTATGTATTTATGTCTATTTTTTACTGTTTTATGGTTGTATTCTGACACTGTTGTCTCTCTTTTCAGTAGCGACTCAATGAATAAGGCCTATGTTGTGGCCGAAATGTCTACTGTCGCATTCACAAATTGTCGCTTACACACCTATGGTTAGATCTAATTTTTTATGCCTGTTAAATAAATAGGTCCCTATGTTGGGCAGACCCAAAATTCTTGGTGGTCAGCCCTCACTCAGGAATGTCAGACTCAGGGGACACTTCCTTATTCCCCGCAAGGACACAAAAGGGAAATCCGTCTGACTCTGGGTGTGGTGATACCTCTCCAGGGTTACCTAGTTTCTTCACCACGCCAGCGAACCCCGAACCCTTCCCCCACAGATCCCAAAATAAACCAAAGTCCCAGCCTATAACGATACGGTGCAACAAGTCCTGAACGACGCTGACCTTGTGAGACTCAGTACTGTGGTCCGTTTCAATGTCCACTCTGGCCATAGGATAGTCCTTAGCATCGCCATGAATGCACTGTACGCCGACTTTTTTCCCCTCGATCAGTTGGAGAGGAAGAGTGGCCCTCACAAGGGTCACCAGACTCCCGGAGTCCAGCAGCGCCGTTTCACCTTCACGGGACACGCTTGTGGCCCCTCGCTGGGTGGACAGTTCACACTGCATGCCGGATACGCGTTATAAGAACAGCGACATCCTATGCTGCAGTCTATCTGCTCGGGGGTCAGGGGACAACGGGCGGCTATGTGGTTGGACCGTGGCACCTCCAGCAAATGACATTACCCAAAGGGACCTGGGGCACCACCTCCCCCGCCCCTTTGGACCTTGGATGCCCCACCCTCTTTTGGGCCTCCGCCCCCTGTATTTTAGGAGTCGGAGTTGGTCCATTTTATACCTACTCCGACTCCACCAAAATGGGCTCCGACTTCACAGCCCAGCAGCAAAGCTAGGTCATAGTACGCTTTCTGAAGCTTCCCCCGTCAGGTATGGCGCCAGCACTTCTGCCCACTGGTCTGGCAGAAATCTCTCTCTCTCACTGCGACCCTTTCAAACACCGTCAGAAAGGCCTCTGTATCATCCTCCAGGGTCATTTTCTGCAGGGCTCCCCTTACCGCCTTCCGGATGGAAAAGTCACCCACTGACCTTGTCGGAACTGTCATTGTGCCACGGACCACCGCCTCAGCAAGCAACTCGATCTGCTGCAGCTGTTGACAATGCTGATCCTGTTGCTGCTGTTTCTGGAGCTGAATCTGCTGCGTCAGCAACTTAGTGGTCTCTTGTTGCGCCATTTGTTGTTGCTGTAGCATCTGCTGGTGTGGCACTTACGGCATCTGCTGCGCCTGTAACAGATGTTTTAGCAGGTCCTCCATTTTGTCTGGTGTCACTTGCTGGCTTATAGCAGACTTCAGCCAGGACATGCAGTCCTTCTTATAACAGTCACACATGTCTGCTGGGAACGCTGCCCGCATTCTCCACCAATTGTAGGTATTGTACTCAGGTGCGATGTGAGGCAAACAGGAGGCATGTTCTTTTAAATGTCCAGAGAGGTTTATTTGCTTCATAAACCGGTCAGAAAGTAAAAGGCAAACAATCATCCTTTAGGGCAGGCAAAAACAAAGAAAACCATCCATTTAGCAAAGACTCTGGTAAACCGGACCTGTGGTCACACAGGTTGGTACGTATCCAGTACACTGCTCAGTCTGGAGACAACACACAGGAGGCCATCTCCCGCCAAACAGAGACCATGTGAGAAACAACAGCCTCCATTATATAGGCTGTTAACCACACCCAGAGGTGAGGTATGTGGGTAGCTAGACCCGCCCAACTCTTCACAGCTACCCGTAACCCGATCCCAGGTGCACCAATTAGTCCTCTTAGTGTGTGTGTGTGTGTGTGTGTGTGTGTGCTCTAGAGAAAATACACCTGGTTACATCACAGAAATCAGCCATCTCTGTGATACATACCTTCCATCTACTACGCGGCCATTAGCCACCTTACAGTATCTACGAACTCGTAATGACCTGGAGAATCATAATGGCAGGTCACTTTTAACATTTAGTAAACATGGTAAAAAAAACAAACTTGTGGAATTGCACTGTTTTTGCAATTTCACCTCACTTCGAATTTTTTTCCCATTTTCCAGTACACAATATAGTAAAACTAATGGTGTCGTTCAAAAGTACAACTCGTCCTTCAAAAACACAAGCCCTCACGTGGCCATTTTAACCAAAAAATAAAAAAGTTATGGCTCAGGGAAAAAGGGAAGCAAAAAACGAAAGCGCAAAATCAGAAAATGGCCGCGGCGTGAAGGGGTTAATGTTCTATCATAAAGTTTCAGATATTTTACATTTTCTTTTAATTTTGTTCTGTGTTTTGGTGCTGGATTGGAGACATCATGTGTAGTGATGATCGAGCACTAAAACGCTTGGGTGCTCGTTTCAAGTGGGGAAGTCAATGGGAAACTTGAGCATTTTTCTGGTAGACCCTACCAGGAAGTCTGGGTGGGGGCGGAAAATCACTGAAATTAATGGAAACCACAAAAATAGGATGGGAACAGCATGGGGAAGACGTCTGGACGCATCTCAGACCCCCAAGTTGCTGCTGGGAACAATGTTGTCAGAGTATTAATCAACTTTTATGGACGGACAATAAAACATACAAATCCAAAGATAAAATGGATTTTACAGGAAAAAAGGTTAGGAAACATTCTTATCTGTATAACAATTTGTATATCAAGCAAAACAAAAAAGAGAAGAAAAATTTAAAAAAAAATCATATCTCACCATACGTCCATGTAGTTTTTTAGCAATAGATATGATCAGGCCTGTAAGGGCCATGGTTATTGGCCCCTTTCCAGCCCCCAACCTCCCCAGAACTGGCGCTTCACATTAGATGTGCCAGTTCTGGCGCCCTGTCTCAGCTCTTCCCGATTGCCCTGGAGTGGTGGCAATCAGAGTAATTGGATTTGGAGTTGATGAAAGCTGTGATTTTTCAAAAAACACCACTGGCATCAACCCCTTGGGTTAGTAATGGAGAAGTGTCTGTCAGATACCCCCATTACTAACCCAGTAAGAAAAAAGAAAGAAACATACACCTTTATTCACACTCCCCGACAAATGCCCTCATTATCCCATTTATTAAAAAAACAAATCCCATGCAGTTCTGAAGTAGTCCAAAAATCCCACGATGTCCCATATAGGCTACTGCATTACTGTGTATGGCAGACAGTCGGCGCATGTTGATTGGCCATCTAACAGCTTGAAGCATTGCGCTTGAGCACCGCCGATACTCGGCTGAGTAACGAACGTGCCCGAGCACCCTAATGCTCGATCGAATAACAAGCAGTGCCGAGCACACTTGCTCATCACTAATTATGTGATAACTCTCTCTATGTGACTATAATTAGATGTTTTATCTGTGATGAACCCACAACTTGCCACCCTGCCTGACGTGACTATTATGTCTGAGGGATCACGCAGTATGGTCTCCTCACTTGCACCAACGTGATGTTCTGGACCCCCTATGTACACGTATGATCAGAACGCTGACAGGCTGAAAGGCCCCTTTCACTAGCACCAGTGAAACAGCTCCTTGTCAGCCCAGTAGGACTGCCACCAGTTCCTCATTAGCTATAAGCCCAGTCTGTTAACGAGATTATATCAGGCCAGAAATCAGCCTCGGTAGCATGGAAAGTTAAAACCGAGAACACGGACATGTGGATTCGTGGATCAAGATAAAAAAGCAGCCCAAGATTAAATTATATATTTAATCACTTTAAGGGCACACTAGACAAAGCACTATATACACAATTTTTATATATATAAAATGGTTAGATATGCAAATACAGGTGAAGTACAAAAGATATAAGCAGATGAAACATGTCAGTTACTGGTTTGATGTTCGACCATGTGTGCTGGGCCGCATGGGGTGCCAGCTGGTTCCCGTTCCTTGCAGCACGTTACTTAACTTGGCCCCCCTTTAGAAGTGAACAGCAAGCATGACAAAGAGAAAGAGTCAGCACATGTCCTTACACAAGCCTTTTAACCCCTTGGTCGGTCACACTGTTTTCCGCCCCCATAATGGTCCCTATCCCCCTCCCCTGGGTGTTTGTAGCTAAACTCCCAAAACCTATGAATAGCTTCCCCACGGAAGGTCATAGCGCGGTGGTGCTAGCGCCATCAGATACGGGCAGGCCCCCATTATGCTTGGAGACCAAACATGGCTTCACTACCTGGCTTCTACTAGCCGTTCTGTGTATTCCCCCCCCCCCCCGGGGTGCTAGAACAGATCGAGACCCTGGAGGGCGTTCGGCCCGTTCCCAAGATCTCAAAAATTTAACCGGTGTGTGGCTAGGATGTATAACTCCATGTTCTCCTTAAATCTCCTAATGAAATCCTATCTGACTGAAGGAAGTTTGAAGGAAGCAGTCACACAGCATGGAATCCACAGATGGTCATCTTGAATAAGCTTGGATACTAGCTATGGTGGGGATGTTAGTCTTCACTTGGAGTCTGGTGAGGCTGGACCACTTGCTGAGCCAGGTGTCCTGTTACAGCTACACATGCTGAAGGAGGATTGTAATCTGCCATTAAATCCCCCATATCCTTCACCACACTATCATTTTCTGTTACTGATGTTCTTGGTTCTGCAGTCCTGATCTCTATGGATATTCCCTGTACTTTCTAACTTTGTGTTTTGCTTTGCCCATGACTGGATGTAAAGATCATGTGAAACCGGTAACAACTTTGGATATTTCCTACATGGGATCTTTATGATGCCACATCCTTTCTCCATTCAGATCCCTACAATATTGGATCCTCTCAGTGGAGATCTTTACATAAGATATTTTCCTGATTGAATCTTCAAGGATAGATAGGGACAGGGACAAGATGGCGGAGAGGATATTACACCTCGCCCTAGAGATCTTGTTCCGGCTTACTGGAGAGGTGAGAGATTCTGATGACGTCACATTACATCATTCTTATCTATGGGAATAACAGCTGGACAAAATTGGATAGATGAGGACTCTGGAAGTGTCTGCAGTGAGATTTATTAATGTCTCTCTCCATAAACAGGATTACATATTAGTAAAGACCTCTAGTGAGCGCTGTCAGGTCCCTGAGTCTAAGGGATGGGGAAGAACCCTGAGCCAAATCACATGACCTCCACCTCACCCCCTCATACATGAGGACATCAATGACCAGAAGATCCTAGAACTCACCTACAAGATGATTGAGCTGCTGACTGGAGAGGTGACACTGCTGGGAATGCTGGGACATTATACAGTAACGCTATGAAGGGATCGGGGGGATGACGGTATCATTGTATGTGTCAGGAGGTGTCAGGATGTCACCGTCTATTTCTCCATGGAGGAGTGGGAGTATTTAGAAGGACACAAAGATCACATCACCAGGTAATTGACAGGACTAAATACACATGGCCTATAATTATCTGTATGTAAAGAATGAATTCAGTGTTTCCTCCAGTTTCATCCAGTAAGAGAACAACACCAGAGAGATGTCCGAGTCCTCTTCTTCCACAGGACTGTAAACAAGAAGATCCCAATGTTCCTCAGGATCATCAGGAACATGGAGGCAAGGTGTCATGAAATCTTCCCCATGATGTGTAGAAGGCCGTGAAAGTCTTGTGTTCAGTCTTGTTGTATCTACCAGTATTATACACCGAACGGACAATTGATTAGAGACATCTCCACTTTTCTGATATAAACTCTCCTAAATGCAAATGTGAACAGTGACTCCCAAGGGCAGAAGAAAAGCCAGTGATCTGTTTTCTGTGGATCACTTACAGTGTGAATCTACATTATAATAGAAACATAAAGTGATCTGATCAACTTTGAACATTTTGTACATACAATGGTGTTGAGATTATACTGAGAATGTTGTGATTAACTCCTTCACGACATTTCACGTAAGTTTACATCATGGTTGGGTTGCCAAAAATGACATAAATTAACGTCATGGCGATCATGCGGGCACAGAAAGCTGTGCCCACACCATCGCTGCCGGGAGCTTGGCGTAAGTTAAACGCGATCGGCCATTTAATCCCCTGCATGCCGTGATCGATGGTGATCGCAGCATTTAGATGGGTGTAAGGGGGGCTCCGTCTCCCATGTGGTCGTCACCCCTGGCGACGTCATCACAAGGGCCCACTCATTGCCATGGCATGGTTGGAGTCCTGTTTAGACGATGTCCGGAGCTTGGTCTAAGAGGCTTCTGTCAGTGTAGCCCTGTAAGGTATAATGCATTGCAATGCATTATATCAGCGATCAAAGTAATGAAAGTTAAAGTCCCATAGAAGGACTAAGTAAAAAATATTGTAAAAATATTTAAAGAAAATCACAAAAATATGAAGAATATTAATAGGTATATTTTTCTATAAAAAAAAAGAAAATACAAATTTTTGGTATCTGAATGACCCAACCTATAAAACACTATTTAACCCCTTCAGTAAATTCTGTAAACAAAAATATATTATAAAAAAGTAGCAAAAAACGATGCTTTTTCATCACACGCCAAAAAAAGTGGAATAAAACACGATCAAAAAGTCGAAAGTAAATAAAAATGATATCACTGAAAACATCATCTTGTCCCGCAAAAAACAAGCTGGCATACAGCTCCATCAGCTGAGAAATAAAAAAGTTCTCAGAATAAAGCGATGCAAAATAATTATTTTTTCTAGAAAATTGTTTTTATTGTGTAAAAGCGTCAAAGCATAAAAAAAGTGAAATAAATGTATTATCGCTGTAATCTTACTGACCCAAACAATAAAACTGTCTTGTCACTTTTACTAAATGGTGAATGGTATTAAAAAAAAAAAATCCTGAATTGCTGTTTTTGTTCATTCTGCCTCTCAAAAACCGGAATAGAAAGTGATAAAAAAAAATGTTATGTGCACGAAAATAGTACCAATAAAAACGTCAACTCCGTTTTTTTCCAGTAAGATGCAATGGCATTTTTAACTACTAATAAAGTGTGGATTATAATGGGTCTGTCTGGAGATGGAGTATCTTCCAGGCCTATTGAAAGTAGGGCCATTTGAGGAGTATGTGTAAGTTTGCTTTTTGTTAATTTTTTTAATAAATTTAGATGTTTGGGTCCATACGGCCTGGATTTTAGGGCAACTCCAGAAAATGTGGAGTAGATTTCCATGGAGTCCACAGTTCCTCCAGCAAAGTGAGGGTTGATGTAAGAGAGTCTAGAGGGGGTGTAATACCATCTTGACAATAATTTATAGTAAGACTCATGGAGTGTCATAGATATGATGAAACTAAATGTATAAGTTAGAGCATTTTCCCATTTATCAGGGTGGAACGATATCCTCAGATCAGACTCCCATCTAGACATATTAGAGTTTTTTGCCAATATAATGTCGTTGTTGAACCAGTTGTAAATATATTAACAGCTCCAAAATATATTATGATTGATATTACACAATAAGTTGGCTGATGCTTCTGCGATTAGAGGTTTATTAATTAAAAAATTATGGGTATGATCTTTTAAGATAGTATAGTGAAGAAAATCAATTTAGGAGAGATTGAATTTATTTTTTAATACTGTAAATGGGTAGAAAAGTTTCCCATCAAAAATATTGTTTAATTTTTTTAGACCACATGCTGACCATGAGGGCGAGATAGAAATATTGTATAGTGAGGATAAAAAGGGCAATGAAAGGTTTTTAAGGGTGTTAAATTTAATTGTCTTTTTTTTGCTTTGCTAGTTTTTCCCATGCATAGATAGTAGCACAAAAAATTGGATGATTACGAGTTTTAATATATCTTTTGAACAAGTGGTTAATAGGGTTGAGCGAGTATGTTCTGTCCGAGTATGCTCGGGCCGAGCTTCGAGTATTTATAGCTGCTCGGTGATATGGTTGAATCGCTCCCGTGTGCATGATTTGCAACTGTTTGACAGCTTTATTACATGTGAGGAATGTGTAAGAAATAGACATTCCTCACATGTAATAAAGCTGTCAAACAGTTGCAAATCATGCACACGGGAGCGATTCAACCTTATCACCAAGCAGCTATAAATACTCGGAGCTCGGCCCGAGCATACTCGGCGAAAGGGTTAATAGAACATACTCGCTCAACACTAGATTAAGAGGTTATGTGGATGATTATTATTTAAATTAGATTCAAGATCGAGCCAAGCTGGTGGGTTTTCTTTATTAAACCAATAGATGCTTTGTTTTATGTGATTAGTTAGATAATAAGTTGTTATGTTTGGGAGACCTAAACCACCGTGAGTTTTGCTTTTGTAAAGAATGTTATTAGATACCCTGACTTTTTTGTAATTCCATATAAAGGAATTAACTATAGATTGTAGGCTTGTTAAATAGGAGGTGGATATTTTTAGGGGAAGGGTTCTAAAGATATATAATATCTTGGGGAGGATAAAGGTTTTAACTGTAAGGGATTTTCCTAACCAAGAGAGGTCTTTATCTCTATAGGAATTACAATAATTGGTGATAGTTTTTGTTAGTAAATTTAAGGAAAGTAGGGAATCGATACTCCTAGTTATGGTAATACCTAAATAATTAAACTCTCTTTTTTGCCCATCCTATGGTCTTTAATTTTATTAATTAATTCATTGCTTAGGTTAAAATGGAGAATTTTTGATTTTTCTTCATTGATTTTGAAATAGGACACTTGTGGTTTTTTTGATACATTGGCCACTAAAAGTCATTTTGAATGTGAAGTGGTCCCTAAAAAAATGTTCTGAAAATTTTGTTGGAAAAACAACCGATGGACGGCTGCTGCTCCACCTGTAGAATCAACTGAGGGTCAATTTGCTGTGAAGCGCAGGAAAAAAAGAAACAGGAATAGAGAGAGTGCTGCCAGTAGGGGTACTCCTGAAAATATGTAATAAAAAAATCTAAACATTTTATGTTTTCTAAAGTGTTTCCAATAAAAATGTCAGCTCACCATGCAAAAATCAATCCCTCATGCAACTGCATCTACGGCAAAACAAGAAAAGTTACACGTCTCAAAAAATGGCAACGGAAAACAATTTTTTTTTTAAATTAAAACTTTTGTTTTGTTTCATTTTTATTTCCAAAATAAAAAAAATAACTTGAAGCGCACCTGTCAGCAGGATTGTGCTCAGTAAACTACATTCACTGTCAGGTGGGCGACATTACACTGATTAAAATGATACCTTGGTTTATGAAATTCGTCCTGTGGTTCTTGTTTAATCTTTACCTTCACTGACCTGCCTCCTTACTATTTTACCTAGCCCCGCACTACTAGATTCATTATGTAAAATAGGAGGTAGGTCACTGAACGGTCAGTGAGCTTTCATAAAAGCATATTGATGAATATGTAAGCAGAGCTCCAGATAGAGCACCCCCCACAAGCCGCCACGAAGCATATCATTATCTCCAAACTGAAAGTAAAGATTACACAAGAACCAGAGGTGTCATTCAAAGCTCGAATTCATTCCCCCTAAAAAAAGATCCAGCTGTCAAATGGTGATGGAAAAATATAAAAGTCATGGTTCTTGGTACAGGGGCAAGAAAAAATAAAAAATGCAAAAAATGAATGTGGTCAGAAAGGAATTTAAGAAACATGCATAAATTATAAACCATATTTTGCAGATTATAAGCCGTACCCCAAATTTTGGGGAGGAAAATAGGAAATAAAATGTTTTAATAAAATAGTGGTGCGTCTTATAATCCCTTGAACGATAGCTTACTTGGGGTGGTGGTGGAGCGGGATCATAGTAGGCAGGGTCGCTGCTGCTGGAAGCTGGTGGAGGCAGGAGTGGGGGATGCTGTGGGCCAGGCTGGGAGGAGGGGGTGTTCTGAGGTGCGACACTGCTGGGCGATGCTACGGGTCCCAGGCTGTAGGAGGGGGTGTTCGATGGCACTTCCATGGTTTTCAATGCGGTGGACTTCAGGATAATGGCTGCTGGAGATGGCACATGCGCAGGTTGAGATCTCTGCACCGAGATCTCGTCAACCTCATGCGCCAAAATCTCAATCTGCGCATGCGCCGCCCCCTGCGGCCATTTTCCCGAAGTCCACCACATTGAAAACCATGGAAGTGTGGGGGCTTCGACCTTTCACAAAAAGACGGTGGAGCCTCCACACCATCGAACACCCGCTCCTACCAGCCTGGGACTCGCAGCATCGCCCCACTCCTGCCGCCGCCAGCTTCCTGGACACTGCTCTACCGCAGCTGGTAACCTACATTCAGATTATAAGCCGAATCCCTATTTTCCCACCCTCCAAAAAATGTGCATTTTATAATCCAAAAAATACTGTATATATATTATTTTGCTAATACAGCATCATAATAGCTCTCTATACATTGTGGCATAATATAATAAAGAATGGTGGGCATATATGTGGGCTGTCATGGTTTGAGGAAACATAACTACCTGTAAGTGTAGTTACTAATTTTCCCTGCACTTGGCTTTTTTATTTTTTGCTTTTCAGTAAACTACAGTCATGGCTGAAAGTGTTGGCACCTCTGAAATTGTTCCAGAAAATGAAGTATTTCTCCCAGAAAATTATTGCAATTACACATGTTTTGTTATAGACATGTTTATTTCCTTTGTGTGTATTGTACCAAAGGAATAACAAACCTGAGAAAAAAAGGCAAATTGTACATCATTTCACACGCAACCCCAAAATTGGGCAGGACAAAATTCTTGACATTAGTTTTTGGTTTCACACCCTTTGGAATAAATAACTGCCATCAATTGCTTCCTATAACCATCAATAAGCTTTTTACACCTTTCAACTGGAATTTTGGACCACTCTTTTTTTGCAAATTGCTCCAGGTCTCTCATATTTGAAGGCTGCCTTCTCCCAACAGCAATGTTAAGATCCTCTCCACAGGTGTTCAATGGGATTTAGATCCAGACTTATTGCTGGCCACTTCAGAACTCCCTAGCGCTTTGTTTCTATCCATTTCTAGGTGCCTCTTGAAGTATGTTTGGGGTCATTGTCCTGCTGGAAATCCCTTGACCTTGGATGCAAACCCAGCTTTCTGACACTGGGCACTACATTGCGACCCAAAATCCGTTGGTTATCTTCAAAATTCATGATGCCTTGCGCACAGTCAATGCACCTAGTGCCAGAGGCAGCAAAACTACCACAAAACATCTTTGAACCTCCACCATTTTTGACTGTAGGTACTGTGTTCTTTTCTTTGTATGCTTCATTCTGTTTTTGGTAAATGATAAAATGATGTGCTTTATCAAAAAGCTATATCTTCGTCTCATCTGTCCACAATACGCTTTCCCAGAAGGATTTTGGCTTTCTCAGTTACATTTTGGCAAACTGCGGTATAGATTTTTTATGTCTCTGTGTCAGCAGTGGGGTCCTCCTAGGTCTCCTGCAATAGCGTTTCATTTCATTCAAATGTCGATGGATAGTTCATGTAATATAGAAAAAGAAGAAAAAAGGCCACAGGTACAAAAAGCTAAGCACACCCAGATATTTGTATTACAAAAATGTATAATAGTTTATTAAACAGACTTTTGACAAAAAAAAGGAAAATTTCATTTAGACCATAAAGAAACCATTAAAAACATTTAAAAGAGAAAAGAAAACAAAAGACATGTAAGGGAGTAATATCCCAAGACATGCACCAACAGGTATGCAATAGAAATTGATATCAATGATTATTCAAAACATGATACTGACCATCAAATCAGTGACTAATAGCCCAAAATACAAATATACATGATCTTGAAATACAATAATGAATGACTATAAAGTGCCGTAATATATACAGTATTAATAAAGTGCAGAATGCATGAGTATGATTAGAACATCAAAAAGGTAAAGGATATATATTAATATCACCAAAACATCCTGATTGTAAGGTTAATTATAGACAACCTAATGTACAGGCACTTATAGAGTTCAAAAAGCTATATAAGGAATAGACAAAATATAATAATTATATGCGCTATTAAAAAGGTCAGAATTGGTATACCTGTTGTAGTCACCCAACGCGTGTCGCTGCCTACTAGCAGCTTCGTCAGGGGGGTTTACCCCTGTTGGTGCATGTTGCTCTGTTTCAGATGGATAGTTCATGCTGACACTGATGCACCCTGAGCCTGCAGGACAGCTTGAATTTCTTTGTAACTTGATTGGGGCTGCTGATGCAACATCCGGACTATCCTGCATTTCAACCTTTCATCAAATTTTCTCTGCCACATCCAGGGAGATTAGCTACATTGGCATGGGTTGTAAACTTCTTGATTATGTTGTGTACCGTGGACAAAGGAACGTAAAAGATCTCTGGTGATGGACTTGTAACCTTGAAAACTAAAATTGTTCAACAATCAACAATCTCAAGTCCTCAGATAGTTCTCTTCTTTCTGTTCCCCCTGCTTAATGTGCCACACACAGACATACAATGCAACGATTGAGTCAACTTCTCCCCTTTTTATCTGGTTTCAGGTGTGATTATCATATTGCTGACACCTGTTACTTGCCACAGGTGAGTTTGAACGAGCTTCACATGCTTGAAACAAAGTTGCTTATCCACAATTTTGGATAGGTGGCAACAATTTTTTCCGTCCCATTTTGGGGGTTTTGTGTGAAAAGATGTCCATTTTGCTTTTTTTTTCTGTTTCTTCTTGTAGTGTTCCAATGCACACAAAGGAAATAAACATGTGTATAACAAAACATGGGTAACTGCAATAATTTTCTTAGACAAATGCTACATTTCCTAGAACAATTTCAAGGGTGCCAACATGTTCAGCCATGACTGTATAAGGTAAAGTGCATGGGGTCATTCAAACTCGTCCTGCTAAAAAAAAAATACAGCTATGTTGACATGAAAATAAAAAACTATGGCTCTTGGGAAAAAGAGAAGGAAAAAAATGAACACTCAAAAATGAATATACACTTCATCCTTAAGAGGTTAATATCTGAACAGGTTTTACTGGGCGGTATTTTGAACATACAGTTGTAATAGGAGCTCTGTTGCTACTGATCGCACATCTATATACCCCACATGAGGCTTGTGTGCTTCACTCACTTCCACTTTGATGTTGTTATAAGTATTGTATATTGTTACATAAACACTTTTATTTCCAGTTGTTGGTTGTTCCATAGTTGTTTTATGGAAAGTGAATGTGGTGGAAAGCTTTCATAAGTATTTTCTTGGGTGATCAGTGCCAATCGGGCTTCCACTGAATATTTCATATTTCACACAAGATTGGAGACTGGCACCCTAAATCAAGGACCTCTGATGTAGTTGTCTTCACCCGCAAAGTGAAAAACTAAATGATTACAAACCGACTTTTATATTTACACGTCAGTCAGTTGATAATTGAATTTTACTACAATTTGTGTAGAAATTTTATGTTCTAAAATGTATAAATATTACTTAATATAATTTCAATGCTGCCTTTTTGAAAAATAATATCAGTTATATTCTTGGCAGATGACTGTACCAGCAGATTAGAGGAACATCTGATATTTTCAGATTTTACAGCACATGATCATAGTATCACACCTGCTGCATATAAAGAGCATGACAGTATCCCAGATACATCTCCAGGCTTTCACAGTAAAGATCTATCATGTGATCCTTTTCGACAGCTCCTATCTTCGGATTCATCACAAACTGTTAAGCAAAACAACAATTATAGAAGCAATGATGAACATGAAGTAGCTTACACAAGAAAGAAGCCATATTCATTTTCTGAATGTGAGAAATGTTTTAGACAAAGAATTTACATGGAGGAGCAGCCATTTTCATGTGGAAAATGTTTTATACAAAAATCTGATCTTGTTAAACATCTGATAATTCACCGAAGAGAGAAGCCATATTCATGTCAAGAATGTAGGAAATGTTTAAGGCTGTGTGCCCACGTAGCGTTTTTCAAGCGTTTTTGATGCGGAATTTCCGCAGCGGAAACGCTTGTAAAACGCTTGGTAACCCGCACCCCATGGTCCCCAATGGGATTCCGCAAGTTCTATGCACATGCTGTGGATTTTTCCGCAGCGTTTATGCTGCGTTCAAAATTCCGCAGCATGTCATTTAATTTTGCGTTTCCGCAAGCAGAATTGCCTTTGTCCAATGCATAAAAAACGCAAGGCAATTCCGCATGTGGAAAACGCGTGATAAACGCGCGAAAAATGCGCGATAAACGCGTGCGGAATTCCGCATGCGTTTTTCCGGGAGAGGACTTGCAGAAATGAAGCAGAAATTTTGTGCTTCATAAATGCAACGTGGGCACATAGCCTTACAGTGAAAACACATCTTGTTAACCATTTGAGAATTCACACAGGTGAGAAGCCATATTCATGTTCAGAATGCGAGAAATGTTTGAGGATATGTGCCCACGATGCAGAATTGCTGCATATTTTTTACGCTTCTCCATGGCAGGAAAAACGCATGCGGATTTTAAATGCGGTTTTCTCGCCAGGTAGAAGCGTTTGTCAAGCGTTTTTGCATGCATTTCTGCATGCGGGTTATCACGCGCTTTTCCAAGCGATTTTAGCATCACTTGGAAAAGTGCTTGACAACTTGTTCACACTATATAAATCCATGCAACCGGCATAGATTTATAGTAGTGTGACCAAGTTAGTTTAAAAAAAAAAGAATAATAATGGTAAAAAATAAAAAATAAAGATTATACTCACTTTCCGATGTCCTCCCAGTGTTTTCTCTGCTGCGTCCGGTGTCTTGGGCGGCTCACGGTGGTGTGAAGGACCTGCGGTGACGTCATTGAGTCATGTGTCAGGTCACATGACTCAATGACGTCATGGCAGTTCCTTCACAACACCGCGACCCATACAGCAGACCAGACGGAGGGGAGAAAACACCAGGAGGACATCGGAAGGTAAGTATAATCTTTATTTTTTATTTTAACATTTTTTTTAACAGGTTCTAAGGTACCCAGAGTCTCCTCTCCTCCAGACCTGGGTACCATCCGCACATTGAACCGTGTGATATCCGCATGTGCAGATGCAGTGATGCAGATGTCACGCGGTCCAATGCAAGTCAACGACGGCGATTACGCTGCGTGTCCGCAAAATTAATGGACATGCTCCGTATTTTTCCACAATGATAATCCGCAGCGGAAATTTCCGCAGCATGTGCACCGTACATGTGGATTATCATTGGGGACCATGGGGCACATATTACCAAGCGTTTTCGCTGTAGAAATTCCGCGGCAAAAACACTTGAAAAACGCATAGTGGCACACAGCCTTACATTCAAACAATGTCTCGATACACATCAGAGAAGTCACACAAGGGAGAAGCCATTTTCATATTCGGAATGTGGGAGATGTTTTACATTGAAAATGAATCTTGTCAGACATCAGAAAAAACACAGTGAGAAGCCATATTCATGTTTAGAATGTGGGAAATGTTATACAGCCAAACAATGTCTTGTTTCTCATCAGAGAATTTACACAGGTGTTAAGCCATTTATATGTTCAGAATGTGGGAAATGTTTTTCAAATAAATCAAATCTTCTTTCACATCAGTTAATTCACACAGGGATGAAGCCATATTCATGTTCAAAATGTGAGAAATGCTTTGCATACAAATCAAATCTTGTTACACATGAGAGAAGTCACACAGGGGAAAAATTTTCATGTTCTGAATGTGGGAAAAGTTTTACAGAGAAATCACATCTTATTGCACATAACAGAATTCACACAGGAAAGTAGCCATTTTCTTTTTTAAATTATTTAATTGTCAAATTGCACAAGAAAATAATAAAATCGTTACAGTATGTGAGAGAAGAACATATCGTTTACAGGACTAACTCGATAATAGGAAACATATGCAACTACCAATAAACATCTTTTATGAAAAAATAAAACTTATCAATCATATGTACAAAATATTTCATATTTATAAATACAATATAGCTTCATTTTAAAGGTGTTGTCTGATAATTTGCTCTTCTGCTGGAAATCACATTGGTTGTAGAGAGATGCTACTATAATTGAGTCAACCATCGGCAACTGTTCAGATCATTTACAGCATCATCTTCTTATGGCAAATATCGGATGTCGTGGTTGGACAACAGTTTTAAAAATGGTTATCTATAATTTTTAATCATCTGCTTTTAAAACATATTCCTTTATTAGAATCTGTACTTTTTCTGATCCCATCTTTTTCTGATCCTGTATCTGATCCTGTATCTTTTTCTTATCCCATCGCAGTCATTTTTGAGACCATTGATGGTTTCCTCATTGACCAGTGTTTGAGATAGGGTATTCCACAGATTGGGTTCTCTTTGTAAAGAACTTTCATCACCTCTGGAGATTGAACCTTTTTCTCTAGATGTTGAGAGAGCCCCCTTATCTATTGAGTTAGTTTTAAATGGAACAACTTTTTATAATCTTTTTTATATTGGTCATCTATGTAAGTGTTGTGACAAAGTCACTGGCAAAGTACTGTAGGGGAGATATGTAGCACTGAGATTGTTAGCTCCAGTAATATAAACATAGGAAAAATGTCCCAGCACACAAAGTAATGAGAGGGATTAATCAGCCATGTTTAGTGCTAGTGTGTGTGGGGTGGATCTGGAGACACAAGCTTTGGAGCTGTATTGTCATGTGAAGGAAAGCTAAAGCTTGGGTTGTTTGCTCTTGAAGCGGGCGGTTATCCGTAGAAACAAGGACTGAGCCATACGTTATGTTTTGTTGTTCCTGTTAGGCCGGGAAGGCCATGATTGATTTGCTAACATTGTCGTGGTTTATGCAGTACTCTTGAGTAACCCATCAGAAGATCTAAAGAGACAGTGTATCTGTGTCTACCTCTATATGCAGCTGAGTGAACCGATCTACCACAGTACATATTGAATGATGTCTCTTCTCAAAACTAAATAAATATCCTTTTAATCTTTACACATAATGAAAAATACATTTACATTGACCGATTTTAGACCATTAATTGACCATCAGACACCTAATTGGCGCTCACTTGTTGGTCCTGTTTCAAAAAACATCAAAATATAATGGAAACTGAATGATCTTTCATACAATCATTGTGCACCCTGTGGTAAAGCGACTTGCTTGGCTCTCCAGAGGCAGACACAGGACACACAGTTTGGGTTAACTTCCTGCTGGTTTATTCTGTGGCATAAACTCTAGCAGTGTCCCATAAAAATAAACTGACCCTGTCGGGGTTAATGGGAAAAACAAAAAGATAAGGTATGACAGAGTCCAATAGTAAACGAGGCTCTGCCTGCTGCAGGTAGCACAGCGAAGTCTTCAGCAACACCAGTCCTCTGGTGTTGCTCCCTGGTTTCACCCAAACAGCCTGGAGACTTCACTCTCCAGACCACACACTCTAGAGAAACAAAGCTGACTGAGCATTTAACCCTGCTCAGTCACACCCCGAGGGGAGGAAGGGGAATGACTTCCCTCCCATCTCTGTCATTCCCATAAAACCACACCCTTTAATTAACCCCCAGCATATAACATGCTGGCAGAAAGTTTATTGGTTTTAGTTCACACAGGCTAGCAACCTGCGTGACACATACCTCCCCTCATATATTATACCAGTGACTCTGTCACATATTCCCCCCATCTGCCCAAAGCCGGGGGTTTTGGCATCTTCCGATACCAAACAGGGAATTCTAGACAGAGCATCAGCGTTCCCGTGTGACCTGCCGGGCCTATGCTCTACGTGAAAGTTGAAGTCCCGAAGAGCTAGGAACCATCTAGTTACCCTGGAATTTTTACCCCTCTTTTCCCTCAACCATCTCAACGGGGCATGGTCTGACACCAACTTAAACTTGAGGCCTAGTAGGTAGTATCTTAGTGTATCTACGGCCCACTTTATGGCTAGACACTAGTTCTTTACTATTGCGTAGTTCTTCTCGCATGACGAAAGTTTCCGGCTCAGATAGAGAATTGGAAAAAGCATCCCTTTTATCTCTTGAGCGAGTACGGCTCCTAGACCAACCTCTGAAGCATCCGTCTGGGCCACAAACTCTTTCTTAAAGTCTGGTGCGACCAGGAATGGCTGCTTACACAGCTTCATCTGTTGGAACTTGGTCTCTATTTCCTCCATCCACCTCACCCTGGTTGATCTGGTGCCTTTTAGGAGAACCGTCAGCGGCGCGGCCATCATGGCAAAATTTGGGATAAACCGCCGGTAATATCCCACCATTCCCAGGAATGCTCTTACTTGCTTCTTGGACAGCGGTTGCGGACAGGTCTGGATTGCCTCCACTTTATTTACTTGCGGCTTTATTTCGTTTCTTCCGACGACATAGCCCAAGTACCTGGCCTCCTCTTTTCCGACGGCACATTTTCTCGCATTTATGGTAAATCCCGCCTTCCTTAGAGCATGCAGAACGGCCTGTAGTTTAGGTAGTTGACTAGCCCATTCTGGTCTAAAGACTACGATGTCGTCAAGGTAGGCTGTGGCATACATCTTTTGTAGGGCTAGAATCCGATACATAGCCCTCTGGAAGGTGGCTGGGGCCCCCTTTAGTCCGAACGGCATCCAAGTGTATTAGAAGCACCCATCAGGTGTTGAGAAAACCGTCTTCTCTTTGGCCGTCTGGGACATGAGGATCTGCAGTAACCCTTCGTCAGGTCCAGAGTGGTGACCTTTGTCCAAGCCTCTCGATGAGTTTGTCGACGCGAGGCATTGGGTACGCGTCACACTTGGACACCTCATTTAGCCGGCGGTAGTCATTAGAAAACCTCCACTCTCCGTTGGGTTTTGGTCAAGGACAATTAGGCTCGACCACCCACTCTTTGACTCCTCTATCACCCCGAGGTCTAACATCCTTTTCACCGTGGCCGAGATCACTTTTTGGCGTGCTTCTGGAATCCGGTACAGCTTCAGATTCACTCTTACATGTGGCTCTGTTAGCACGTCATGCTTTACCACCTGAGTATGCCCCGGCAAATCGGAAAACAGCTCCCGATTCTGCTGCAGCAGTTTTCGACACTGTTGCTTCTGGGCCGGCGATAGAGTTTCTGCTATAGTGACCTCCTCCACCTTGCCTTGGGGAGCGGCTCCCAGGCAAGGAGTTTCCACCGCTTCCCAGTCCCGCCATGGCTTGAGCAAGTTCACATGGTACATTTAGTGCGGCTTTCTTTGGCCAGGCTGGTGGACTTTATAATTAACCTCACTAACTTTCTCCACCACCTCGTACGGACCTTGCCATTTGGCCAGGAATTTGCTCTCGACAGTAGGGATTAGCACCAGAACACGGTCCCCGGGCTGGAACTGTCTTAGTCTCGCCGACCGGTTATAGACCATTGCCTGGGCTTTCTGAGCCTGGAGGAGATTTGAATTCACGATCGGCATCACTCTCGCTATTCTTTCCTGCATCTGGGCGACATGTTCAATGATGCTCTGGTGTGGCGTAACCTCGGCTTCCCAGGTTTCCTTAGCTATGTCCAGGAACCCTCGCAGATGTCGTCCATACAGGAACTCAAGCGAAATAAAGCTGGTAGAGGCTTGCGGAGCCTCCCTTACCAAGAAGAGCAGGAATGGCAGCAGGTAGTCCCAGTCATGTCCATCCTTCTCTACGACTTTCTTGAGCATCGCTTTCAGGGTCTTATTAAAGCGCTCTACTAAGCCGTCTGTCTGCGGATGGTAAACAGATGTTCGCAACTGCGTAATCTGGAGGACCTTGCACAGCTCCTTCATTACCTTGCTCATGAACGGGGTCCCTTGATCCGTTAGGATTTCCTTTGGCAGCCCGGTCCTGGCAAATATATGAACCAGTTCCCTGGCTATGCATTTGCTCGAAGAGTTCCTTAGCGGTACCGCTTCGGGATACCGGGTTGCATAGTCCATAATTACTAGAATGTATTAGTGGCCTCTGGCTGGTTTGACCAAGGGCCCTACTAGGTCCATAGCAATCCTCTCAAAGGGGACCTCTATCACTGGTAGTGTAACTAGCTGACTACGAAAGTGGGAGGAGGGAGAGGTTATTTGCCAGGTGGGACAGGACCTACAATAGTTCAGAATTTCTCGGTAACATCCTGGCCAATAAAACTTTAATATCCTCTCCTGAGTTTTCTCGACCCCTAGGTGTCCTCCCAGAACATGTGAATGGGCCATATCTAGCACCCTCCGTCTATATGGCCCCGGGACTAGCAGCTGTTCCAATATCTCACCACCCCTTAGTTTGGCCACCCGATATAACAACTCCCCCTGAACTGCAAAGTAGGGGAACCTGGTATCGGCCCCCGGCTCTTGGGCAACCCCATTACATACAGTAACCTAGTCAAACGTCCCCTTTAAGGTCAGATCCCGAACTTGAGCAGTCCCAAAGTTCTCTCCAGGCAGATCTAACTCAGGGAGGTTGGCCTTCTCGGTCACCGTCTCGCCTTCATCACCGGCAAGGACGCACAGTGGGTACTCATCCACTTGAGACTCTGTTGGGGGGGTTTCTCCAGGGATCTGGCTTTTGCTCACGCTACTTAGTCCGGTTCCCTTCCCCCACAAGTCCCAAAGCAGAAAAATCACGGCCCAGTATAATGGGATGTATCAGGCCCTTATCCACCTGACCTCGTGGGACTGGGCACCACAGTCTGTTCCCACTGTCACTGTGGCCACGGGGTAGTCCTTGGCGTTCCTATGGATGCACCGAACGCCCACAGTTTTGGAAGGGACCAACTGATGGGGAAGGGTAGCTCTGATTAAAGTCACCAGACTTCCAGAGTCTAAGAGCCCAAGCACCTTTACTCCAATTATGGACACGGCACACGCCTGCAGCCCCTCGCCTGGTCGACAGTCCACACTGCAGGCTGGATACGCATAATAGAAACCTCATCTGCCTAGGCTGCAGTCCATGGGTTTAGGGGCCATATGACACCGGGCGGCTACGTGTCCAGGGTTGTGACACCACCAACAGACTATATCCTTAACAACAGTCCTTGCGGCACCTTCAGTGGAAGAGGGATGCCCCCCAGTGGTGGCTCTAAACCCATTCCATGGTGAACCCGTCCCCTTTTGGGTATCCCAGTACGGAGCAGTGATTATATCCGGTTTCCCAAGGGATTTCTCAGCCACCTGGTACCGCTCTATCAGGTCAATGAAGTCATCTGCGTTCTGGGGATCACCCTGGGCAACCCAAGTCTGTATCGATTTGGGAAGGGAGTGCATGAATCTATCAATCACCACCCGCTCGACCATCTGGGCCTGAGTGGAGGATTCTGGCTGCAACCACTTCTGAACGAGATGCAGTAGGCAAACATCTCCTAGCGAGGGGGTTTGTCACTGGCGTATGCCCAGCGGTGGACTCGTTGGGCTCTCACTGCCATATTCACTCCCAGGCGTGCTAAGATCTCTGTCTTTAGCTTGGCATATTCCTTGGCATCTTGCAGTGCCAAGTCGTAGTATGCCTTTTGGGGTTCACCCGACAAATATGGCACCAGAACCTCTGCCCTCTGTTCTGGTGGAAGTCTCTGCTGATCAGCCACCCTCTCAAAGACTGTCATCTTCTGCATGGCCCATCTTACCGCCTTCCTGATATGGGAGTCATCAGTCAGCCCTGAGAGTCGGGCGGTTGCTCTGCCCTGGGTGGCGTCCCCCAGAAGCTGTATCTGATGTTGCTGCTCCTGCTGGTGCTGCTGCGCCTTTTGTTGCAACTGGATCTGTTGTAGTAACAGTTTGGTCGTCTCTTGTTGAGCTTGCTGCTGCTGCAGGATCTTCTTATGCTGTAGCTCCCTGTGTTGCTGTAATCAATGTCAGACTGAAGAACATTGGGCCCACCAGAGAATTTGATTCTGCGGGCCCACCTTTCTCCCCCACTCAAGAGCCCCATAGTAGCTGCAAAGTTTGCACTATGAACTCTCCTGAAGGAGAAACCAGGGCCCACCGGAGGATTCTCCGGTTCTCTGGTGGGCCAGTCCAACCCTAGCTGTAATTGTTTCAGGTGCTGCTGATGTTGCTACTTCTGGCTCTGGACTAAATGCTTAATAAGCTCCTCCATGTTGCTGGACATCTCTGTCTGGCTGACGGCCTTCACCCGGGACATCCACCGTTCTCTGTGGCAGGTACACGTGTTCCTGGATCGTTGCCAGCACTCACACCAACTGTGGTAAAGCAACTTGCTCGGCTCTCCAGAGGCAGACACAGGACACACGGTTTGGGTTATCTTCCTGCTGGTTTATTCTGTGTCATAAACTCCAGCAGTGTCCCATAAAAATAAACAGACCCTCTCAGGGTTAAGGGGAAAAACAAAAAGATAAGGTATGACAGAGTCCAATAGTAAGCGAGTCTTTTCCCGCTGCAGGTAGCACAGTGAAGTCTTCACCAACACCAGTACTCCGGCGTTGCTCTCTGGTTTCACCCATTCACAGCCTGGAGAATTCACTCTCCAGACCACACACTCCAGAGAAACAAAGCTGACTGAGCATTTAACCCTGCTCAGCCACACCCTGAGGGAAGGTAGGGGAATGACTTCCCTCCCATCTCTACCTCATTCCCATAAAACCACACCCTTTAAAAGAGTTAACCCCCAGCATATAACATGCTGGCAGAAAGTTTATTGGTTTTAGTCCATACAGGCTAGCAACCTGCGTGACATACCTCCCCTCATATATTATACCAGTGACTCTGTCACAACCCATAGAGTGTCCTGTTTGGGCAGCACATCACCTGTTTACACAGAATGTTGTGCGGACTGTAACAATGATTTTTATCTGGAAGATAAAAATAGCGGCCAGTGCCTGGCTGAGGCCCTTAGCCTGGCCGGTCTGTGGCTGGGGCCGAGGCCTCTGGCTGGGGCCTGTACCAGGCTGCGGCAGGTGCCGGGCTGTGAGCGGCGTCGGGCGGCGAATCAGTGCGGCTTGCGCAGGTTTCCGGTGTGCGCAGCCATCTTCCTAGAGCTGTGATCTACAGGAAGATGGCCGCTCGAGCCAGCGCATGCGCAGACCGGTAGCTCCGGCGGCCATCTTCCTGTAGATCACAGCTCTAGGAAGATGGCCGCGCGCACCGGAAACCTGCGCAAGCCGCACTGATTCGCCCCCCGATGCCGCTCACAGCCCGGCACCTGCCGCAGCCTGGTACAGGCCCCAGCCAGAGGCCTCGGCCCCAGCCACAGGCCCCAGCACAGGAACCGGCCAGGCTAAGGGCCTCAGCCAGGCACAGGCCCGGCACAGGCTCCACAGCATCTGACCTCTTCTGCTGCAGCCTCCGACTTCCTGAGGGACCCTGCCTCCTGTGACCCTCACTCCACTGCCCCCCCAGGTAAGATACCGTACCTATTCAGACTATAAGATGGACACCCATCTTATAAAAATTATTCTTATTTTTTCTATTTTCCACCCCAAAATATGGGGTGCGTCTTATGGTCCGGTACATCTTATAGTCCAAAAAATACTTTAGTTTTTAATCATGTGACGTCATGGACCTAAAAGAAAAGAATTAGCTGTTTAAAAGGGCAAAATGAGCAATTGTAAGTACACGGTGCCATTTAATATAATGACTGCAATATATTACGAAGATAACAAATTTGATGGGAGTACTTCTTTAAAACATACGTTTGATTGCTAACTATCAGCTTGTCTTGGAACTCTTCTTTGTAAAAAATGTGAATTCTGGTTCTTAGAAACCCAGTGCAATACAATGAAACTCATGGACAATGATTAGTAAATATCAATTCAGAAAATAGCTGTGTTAAATCTTCTACACATAATTGTATCATATTAAAAAAGCAGACATCCAAGTGTGGTAGTAGGAAATACATGGCCTACAAGTTTCGGGTTCATACCAAATTTAGTCATAACTACCGCACTGGTGGGTGGATTTTTAAATAGGATATAATAAAGCAGATCTGGAAAAAGTGTAGCCGGCAGGCCACATGCGGCTCTTTGGCTGCTCTGTTTCGGACAGGGACAGGCAAAAAACTTTAAACATTGTCCCTGGGAGGCATATACCGATGAACATAATGATGGAATGGGGAGCCGTCAGCTTCCTCTTCCATCACTGAGTCTGTAGGTCTGAAAGCGCAGCATATGTGATAACCTCACTACATTGTGCCAGCTGTGCCTCAGTACACATCGAAGAACAGAGCAGCGCAGCGAGGGAATGCGATTTGATAAACAATATTAAGTTTTTTTTGTCTGTACTTACGGGAAACTGTGAGGACATAATACTGTGTGGGGAGATTATACTGTGTACAATAGATAATTCACATGCACCATTGGCCAATTTTGTGCTTAACTCGGCAGGGCCTCCTACTGGGTCCAAGATAATTTAGAAATCCAAGAAAACAGACCCAAAGCAAATCCTTCTCAAAAACTTGATCTTTATTCCATAATTTATAAAAACAGGTCACAACAAGAAGACAAGTCAACGTTCTGGCCATATCTGACCTTTCTCAAGCCTAAAAAATACAGGTGTATTTTTTTATTAGATTTTTTATCAATCATGTACAAAAAAAATTGGGATGATTAGATCATTGGTTCAGTGTTCTATCCCCAACCCAGATTATATCATTAGATGAATAAAAGGAACAAGTGACATATAAAGATTAACCATCATTGACCAGTAACATAAATATACAAAAATATAATAGATGATCAATGAACAATTAATGCAAACTAAAAGTAGTAAATAATAATAGCAACAATAGATTAATAAAAATATTAAGACTAATATACAGTCATGGCTGAAAGTGTTGGTACCGTTGAATTTGTTCCAGAAACTGAAGTATTTCTCCCAGAAAATTATTGCAATTACACATATTTTCTTATACCCATGTTTATGCCCACCTGTTACTTTCCCCGGGTGAGTTTGAACAAGCATCACATGTTTGAAACAAAGTTGTTTACCCACAATTTTGGAAAGGTGCCAACAATTTTATCTGGCCCATTTTGGGAGATTTGTGTGAAATTATGTCCAATTTGCCTTTTTTTCTCATTTTTTTTCTTGTGTTGTTCCAATACACACAAAGGAAATAAACCTGTGTATAAGAAAACGTGTAATTACAATAATTTTCTGGGAGAAATACTTAATTTTCTGGAACAATTTCATGGGTGCCAACATTTTCAGCCATGACTGTATATGAAAATATTATGTACAATAAAATATGTGTGCAAAAATGTAAAAAAAAACAAAAGGGAACATACCCAAATGTGAATAAGAAATATATATATTTAGATATCATGTAGAAATAATCACACACTACGTGTATAATAACATAATTGTTGAAGATCAGGGATCCAGTACCGCTTTCATTCACATTGTGTGCGTTGAAACCGCAATAATGAAAATACCTAGCTTCAGCTGCTGATTAACCATCTCGAAGGTGCTCACCAGGAGATACCGTAGTCCAAATAGTAATGTAAGGAGAAGATGGGGCACTCACCACTGCTTGTTAAAATAAGCTTTATTTGAGGTTCCAAACAGATTGTGTATACAATGTGGCTGAGAGCCGTTTCGCCTGTAAGTCACGCTTCCTCTAAGGCATGCAAAAAATTAAAAAACATCCATTATACAAAATGATAGTAAAAAGCTGATGCAATGCATTATTAATTAATCGCAGGAAAACAGCTAATATTAAAAATTTTACTTTTTTACTACTAAGATCATTCTGATCATTTAATCCACCTGGACCAAGTGCCTCAGTACGAAGTATTAGTTGAGCTTCTCTTTGTAAGAGCCGGTTATGCCTCTTCTCTCCTCCACAATAATGTTTTTTTTTGTTGCAATGGGAATTCTGAATGCACTTGGGCACGCAAATCATAAATACCCATTGCTGCTAACTCCCATTGCAATTGTCGATCAATGAAGTCCCAGATGATTTGATGGGAGATATTTCTGGAGACTCTGTGGGCCATGGTAGCACATTTTGGCCAAAAAGGCTGCTCACCGTAGCACCAGCTACATGCGCCCTGGCATTATATTGTTATGTTCTCCCCCAACCAACAATATAGAGGTCATAACAAACCAGACTCTGCCTGATTTTCTTGTTGGCCATATTCCTGCTATTGTCAAATTGTATTTTTGGTGAATATAGTACTCAAATCTTATTTTTTCTCGGCTTCAATTTTTGCTGTATATGTTATAAGAATTTCTAATAAAAACAGAATCGAGAAAAAAAATGTCCGCACTTTTAGTGGCCTTGAAGGAATTTTGCTTTTTGCTATTTTAGTCAACTCTAATCTCCCTTCATCTTCTGAAAATAATTCTTGGTTGCATTACATGCATGGCGTGATACAATATCTCTACATTTACCTTTCTAGAACAACTAGCTCGGATGAAAATAAATGGAATAAAACTTTCTAAAATAAACTATAGCCACTGCTTTAAAAAGAAACAATTTGTAGGGTTACATTTCAGCAATTTAGGAAGATTTTCTAGGCCTATAATCTCATTTTCATGAATTACTGAATGTTCCTCATCTTCTAATGCTTTCCCTGCTGTAAGACTTTGTAAATGATCTACAGAAGAGATTGCCTTTGTCAGTCAATCTTGAGATCTGTGCAGTTGGTCTGTCCCTAAGAAATTGACTTGCTACATCCCCACGTTGTGCTCCTCTTAGGGATATAAGGGAAGTCATGAAGGAGAATATAAATCAGTTTTACTACAGTTCTATAAACCGCAGACAACTCCCTCCGTATAATATTCCCTGCATGTTAATGAAAAATTAAAATACACAGACATTACGTTTTGCGACTTCATACTGTATAGTGCTCAGATGTCAATTACAATTTCTATTTGTCCTATTAGCTCACAGTATGAAGAGTTTCCTATGTGTTGTGCTGCCAAAGGGACTAAAAGTAAACAGATTAATTCCAAATTCAGAGAAATCAGAGTCACCATAGAAGAAACTTTATAAAACTTTATAAAACTTTGGTCTTGTGACTGTATTTTAGGCTTGAGAAAGCCCATATAGCCGAAACATTGCTTCATTTTGTAGCATCGACGTCTCTGCCTCCTGCCCGGCAGAGACGCCATCCCCCTTACCGCCGTGGTCCTGCCCGGCGTCTTCTGGCCTCCCAGCAGCTGCTGCTGGTGCACACAGCTTCCCTGGCCCTGTGCTTAGGGCGCGCGCATGCTCCCGCCCTCTTAAAGGAGCCGCGCGCACCGTCCTAAGAAGTCCCCGGCCAATGGCCGGAGGACTCCCCCTATAAAAGGCAACTCCTCAAATATGGAGGTGCCCGTGCAAGGTTGTTGCTCTGTATGCTAAACTTTGCTTCAGCCCACAGGTCCCGCTACCTGTCTACCAGTCTAGTCCGTCTGACTATCAGTCCAGTCTGCCAGCCTGATTTCCAGTCCAGCCCGACAGTCTGCTCACAGCCCTGTCCGCTAGTCTGTCTATGGGCTTGGCCAGTCCGCTTATCCGGAGCCTCCACCTGCTACCTGTCTCTGCCTGCCAAGGACACTCTCCAGCCCGACGGTCTGCCTCCGGTCAAACCCGCCAGTCTGTCTATGGGCTAGGCTAGCCTGCCTACTTGGAGTACTTGCCTGTTACCTGGAGGCTCCTGCCTGCACCTGCCGTGACCACCTGAGAGCCTACCTAGAGGCTCCTGCCCGTTACTTGCCGTGACCACCTGACAGCCTACCTAGAGGCTCCTGCTAGTTTCCTGCCGTGTCTGCTAGCCCGTCTGCCCGGATCTCTCGTCAGCCTGCCTTCCGTGCTCATCTGCTGTACCGGTCAGTCTCTGCCTTGTGACTCGTGGGAGTCACCTGCTCTCATACAAGGTCGGTCCCCAGAGTAGCACCTGGTCCCTCTGCTCGGTCCTTCCCTGGTCACGAAGTCGATTGAGCCGCCGTACGGCCTGGGTCGGTCCGAGTTGATACCTAGTTACGCCCCTCTGGTCCCTAATTGCACCACAGCACAGAGGTTCCACCACCCGGATCCGTAACACATTTTGTCTCCTCACTATTGTGATGTTTTTTTTAACAATTTTGGAATAAAGATTGAAGTTTTATAAGTATATTCTATGGTGCCTCGGATTTTCTGAATTTTTACTGATGCTGGCCTGTCATGGGTGTATCAGGTTTGACAGACAGTCGTTCTGGATCTGGCTGTAGAAGGTCACTGTGCTTGGCTTTGCAGACACCTTCTTGATCCTTTCATCTCTTTAGTGTAGTGTTATCCTCTCGCTAGGACCCAGCAGTGATCTCCACCTTCTGCTGCTAATTGACACACCCTTGCTTGATATTTAAAAACCCTCAGTGTCTCCAGAGAGTCGCCGGTGATAGAACTATTTTCTCCTGCTCAGGCCTTGAGATTTAGCAGTCGGCTAGTTTCTGCTTGGAGTTTCTTGGTGGACTGTTGTCGTCTTCTCTCTGGTGTCTACTCAAAGCTAAGTGTATCCCTTTGTCTGTTTTTCTTGTTTGTCTTTAGTTGCAGTGAGGGCTGACTAGTGCTCACCCCTTCCCCTCCCTACCTAGGGCCTAGCTCTAGGGTCAGATAGGGATTAGGTATCCTGCTCAGTCATAGGTGCGGAACCTATTTAGGGACGGTAAGGGATTCAGTGTGTTATAAGACCTGCCTAGGGGTCTCCACTCTCCCTTTCCCTAGTTGTTGGGCTTCCCTCCTTTTCCCATCATCGTATACTTGGTCCTTCCCTTACCTAGCGTGACATGGACCTAGTGGGAGTCCCTGCCGAGCAAGCACAGTTTCATCAATGGTGCATGGGAATTCTATACTGGACTGAGATTAATTCTAAACGATAAACTAGACATGTCCGTGTTTTTGTAATGTTGTTTTAAGCAAAATGAAAATTGTCTTTAAATGTGTATGTTAATTACTGTTACTTCCACAGGTGCATGGGCGGGCACAGCTTACCTTAGTTAAAGTTAGTGGTTGTCCACCAGATGCACTGTTGGATCCATTGAAGCATGATCCCCAGCACAACACGGCCGTCGTCCACTTCCATTTACCCCCGCATTCCCCCGTGCCAACTGCTCACATGAATTGAATTTTAAACATTAAAGGACTGTGTGACCGACAGCTTGTGGTGAGTGTTATCTTTTCTTGAATTTTCTGAGCAACTTCATATAAGACTACATTGGAAGCACCACTGAATACAAGATACCCATGGCTATACTTTCCAGGTGAATAGGACCACAGGATTTAAATGGTAACTGATAAGATTGATACCTGATTAGCTTCACTTTTTTGATGTTACAGATCTTAAAGAGGGCATTTTACCAAAATGTTTCATGTGGGATTGGACACACAGTGTAATAGAGCTGAATAGAATGTTTTGTATTTTTTTATTTTTATTTCACTCTCTATTATGGAGGTATTAGCAATCAAAGTATTTGGCACCTTATGAGTTAATTGTCATTTAGTCCAGATGAGTGTTCTGAAATAGTTTCCACTGGAGGCATGCACTTCTCTCCCCCTGTATGAGGTGAGTTATAAGCAGGCAGGAACACAGCAGTAAAATAATACTCCCCACAGTAGCTTATAGCAGGTTTCTCAGTGAGTGATATTTATAAAAAACAACTCCTGGTCTAACCTCCTTCATGATTACAAAGTGCTGGGAGTAGAGCACAGATGACTCACACCTTTCAAATAGAATTTCGCCAGTCAGTGTTGGAAGAGGGGCAGCACAGCTGAGTTTAGTGTGTCCCATTACAAACCATCTTCTCATAGTCACATCTGCTGTACTGTTTCTCCTCCCACACAGCCTATCCGGAACTGAGAGCTCAAAGGTATAAGTAATCATGCTTACAGTGCCTTGAAAAATTATTCATACCCCGTGAACTTTTCCACGTTTTTTGATGTTACACTCATAAACTTACTTGTATTTTATTGGGATTTTATGTGCTTTCCTAACACAAAATAGCAAGTATTTGTGAAGTGTAAAGGAAATAATACATAGTTTTCTAAATATTTAAAAAATATAAATCTGATAATTGTGAAGTGCATTTTATTTCAGCCCCTGGGCTAGGACAAGGTATTTTGGTGTCCTAGGCAGATCAAGTCAATGTCACCCCCTGACACAGAAGCAAAGAAATTGGTAAAAGACTAAGGTAACAGGACCCCTAAGGCTGTCACTGTGTTGAATGCCTGAGGAAGATGGCATGCCCTAGGCGGGTGCCCACCCTGCCTGCCACTCTTTCCGGCCCTGCATCCAAATCCCAGGCCTACATTTCGGCTCATCCAGCACCATGACAACCAGCACAGCAGAGTCCTGCATCCACTGAGGCCCCTGATCATGTGACCCCTGACTCCTCCCCTCCTGTGACCTCATCACAGGTCCTGTGCACACAGAACAGCCATATATGTGGTGGCGGCTCTGCAGGTGGAGGTATGTGGAGATCCCCCATTACTTTTAACCCCCTCAGTGCTGCGGTCACATTCCAGGAGACAGAACATGTTCCCGTCTGTGTCTCTATATCAGGGTCTGTCTGTATTGGATTAGATTGGGTCACTTCCCTCCTGACGTCGCTCGCTGCTCTGTTACTGTACAGTCTCCATTATGGCCGTCGCCGGCTCCATGTTGTCACTATCAGGAGATATTAATGTTCTATCATTATCTGTTACTGACATCCCCGGTTCTGCCGTCCTGATCTCTGTGGATGTTCCCGGCACTTTATAACTTTGTGTCTTGTTTTTATGAAATATTTAATAATGATTCAGATAGTTTAGATTTTCCTATTAGATTTGTTCTGTGTTTTTGGATCTGGATTGGAGACATTATGTGATAATTCTTTTGTATGTGACTATAATGTGATTGTGTGTTATACCGGGGGCAGGACGGGGCCATGACTGGATGTAGTGATCATGTGAAGCCGGTAACAGCTCCGGAGATTTCTTACATGGGATCTTTATGATGTTACATCGTCTTCTTCTCCCCATTCAGGTCCCTACAATATCGGATCCTCTCAGTGGAGATCTTCTATATAAGAGAATTGTCCTGATTGACCCGTCAAGGATGGATAGGGACAGAGACAAGATGGCGGAGAGGATATTACACCTCACCCTAGAGATCCTCTTCCGGCTTACTGGAGAGGTGAGAGATTCTGATGACGTCACATTACATCATTCTTATCTATGGGAATAACAGATGGACAGAACTGGAGAGGTGAGGACTCTGGAAATGTCTGTAGTGAGATTTATTAATGTGTCTCTCCATAACCAGGATTACACAGTAGTGAAGAAGACCTCTAGTGAGCGCTGTCAGGACCCTGTGTCTCAGGGATGGGGAAGACCCCTGAGCCCAATCACAGGGCCTCCACCTCACCCCCTGATACATGAGGACATCAATGACCAGAAGATCCTAGAACTCACCTACAAGTTGATTGAGCTGCTGACTGGAGAGGTGACACTGCTGGGAATGCTGGGACATTATACAGTAACGCTATGAAGGGATCGGGGGGATTATAGTATCATTGTATGTGTCAGGTTCCTATAAGGTGTCAGGATGTCGCCGTCTATTTCTCCATGGAGGAGTGGGAGTATTTTGAAGGACATAAAGATCAGTACAAGGACGTCATAATGGAGGTTCCTCAGCCCCTCACATCACCAGGTAATAGACAGGACTAAATACACACGGCCTATAATTATCTGTATGTAAAGAATTAATTCAGTCCCTTTATTTGTTTCCTCCAGTTCTACCCGGTGAGAGGACAACACCAGAGAGATGTCCCCGTCCTCTTCTTCCACAGGACTGTAACCAGGAAAATGTCAATGTTCCTCAGGATCATCAGGTAGATATAGAGAAGGTGCCATGAGATCTCCTCTATGATGTGTAGATGGCTGTGATGATCTTGTGTTCAGTCTCACTTTATCCACCTGTATTATACACTAAACAGCCAATTTATTAGAGACATTAGCCCTTTCCTCATTGAAACCTCTTCTAAATGGAAATTTGTCCAGTGACTCTGGAGTGGGGAAAAATCGTGTGTTTAGTTTTCTTTTGATCACTTGCAGTGTGAATCTAAGTTATAATAGGAGCATAAAGTGAACTGATCGACTTTGAACATGGTGTTGAGATTATACTGAAAATGTTGTAGAAGGACACTTAGAGCAGGACACTGCTTGATACCACATTGGTCATACGGTAATTATTTGCTACCAGGACGATGTAAAATGGGTTTCTCAGAGCATGTCAGTACTTCCATACATTTTGTGGCAACTGTAAAAAGCTATCCTGTCCTCAAGAGCCAATGAAAATTAAATGGTTTCCCTGACCCTGAGAACCACATCTCATCCCAAAAAAACACTTAGCCCTTGGGCCAGTGATCCTGCATAATGGTCAACACTCATTGGAATTGATGACAGAATGAAATACTGAGGTCCTATGTGTTACTAAATGGGTGACTCTAATAATGTGGCCATTCAGTGTATGTTTTATACTTGGTGGAGATGACAGGATAAAGCTGATCATATACATTAGATGTTGTCTGGATCTTCTCACAATGTGGCCATTCAGTGTATGTTTTATACTTGGTGGAGATGACAGGATAAAGCTGATCATAGACCATAGATGTTGTCTGGATCTTCTCACAATGTGGCCATTCAGTGTATGTTTTATACTTGGTGGAGATGACAGGATAAAGCTGATCATAGACATTAGATATTGTCTGGATCTTCTCACAATGTGGCCATTCAGTGTATATTTTATACTTGGTGGAGATGACAGGATAAAACTGATAAGATCCAGACAACATCTAATGTCTATTATCACAATATTCTGGTTATGGAGACTGCTGGTTAGAATTATGAGCCGATAGGCTGGATTTATACAAGAGACCTGCAGCTATGTGATAATTACTGCTGTCACGTTATTTTTGGTAATCATGGTTATTTATGATCTTTACTGTTCTTCTGAATCATTTCACACAACATTTCCGTCTGTGACTTTTACAATATTTCTTTCAGGGTGAAGATCTGCCTCATATTAATACTACAGAGACATATGTGAGGGGTGATGAGCGGTGTAAAGAGGAGATTCCTACAGATAACTGCACAGGTGAGTAGTGACCACAGTGAATCACAGATTCTTCTCAGTCACTGGCTTGTGGAATAATTATAGGTGTTTTATGTTTTTCAGAATATGTTCACATGAACTTTTGTTTTTTATGGTTAAACATTTAGAGGCTGATTCATTAAGACGGGCCCTGTGCACACCAGTTTGATTCAAGGCATGAGGTGGGCTAAGATGCACACCATGGCTCCCAGCAGAGAGCTAATTACACACCAGCTCACTGCAGCAAAACACAGGTGGACAAGAAAGGGAAAACTAGTCTCAGAAATCTAAAAGCTAAACTGCCACATGTTGCCAACATCCAGCAGTAACCACGATATTAATGCAGCGCCGCCTAGCGGCCAGGGCAGGGGTTGCAGCAGTATGGTCTGATATAAATGTGACACCTACAGTGCATAAGTGTTGTAGTGCATCAGACAAAAAATTTTTAACTCTTATATAAAGACTAAGTAAATATAAGAAAAAAAACAGACAAAATAAAGAGCGAAAAAATCTCAAAACCATATAAAATATAAGTTTTGTAAATTTCAATGAGAACATAAAAAATTGCTGAGAAACCTTTGTCTATACTAACATTTGAACAAGAAAAATGATTTTACAAAAAAGATGTTGTAAGGTAGAAATGTGGTAAATGTTGTTTATTAACAATTTTTTTGTGGTATGGTTATCTGTTTTAATGGGATAAAAATTAAAAGTTCAAAAATTGTGAATAATTTGACATTTTTGTCAAATGTAGATATTTTCATAAATTAAAGCAAATCTTATTGATCTAAATTTAAAACTAACATAAAGTGCATTGTGTTCTGAAAAAAAAATCTCAAAATCACTACATATGCAGATACAGGAAAAATATATATCTTTGTACCTTGTTAGCCAGTAGATAGAAAAATCTTAAGATTTGAGAATCCTCAGTGATTGATACCTTTCAATTGTCAACTGCAAAGATGCTAACAGATTGCAAGCTTTCGAGACTACTCAGGCCTCTTCATCAGGCTTAGAATAACACAAAATCTGAAGAATCACATATTTACACAGCAGGGCACAGGAATAATGAAATGTATGAGAAGAGTGACGTGAAGGAGAACTATGAGTATGGGAGGGGGGAGAAACAGTTGTAGCCGTAAATATTGGAGCAGTTCATAGATAAGGAGTGTGAAAGTTTTATTGTCCTGTGATTGAGGTCTGGTCCATGGTTGTGATGACCCCACAGGTCTGAGGAGCACATTCCTTAGTTGATGTAAAGGCATTACAGAGTTGTTACCACATAAAATGACACATTAAATTTAAAAAATGTGTCCTACTCTGGAAGATGGAAACAGGTTTTGGCAGTAAGAGCTTATGTAATAAATAAAGACTAAAATATTTTATGTTCTCTAAAGTGGTTCCAATAGAAATGTGAGCTCACCATACAAAAAAACAACAACAATCCCTCATACAGCTACATCGTGTAACACTGAGTCACTTCTCATGGACAAGCCGTGAGTCGGGGTAGTCAAGGAATCCGAAGTCAAAAGCTAGGAGGGTATGTCATAAACAGAAGAAAGAAACAAAGGCATAGTCTGGTAACGGTCCAAGTTCACAATAATGGGAAGATACCGGATCAGAACAAAGGGGTTAAACAGATGGATGGTCAAAACGAGGTCCAAGGTCAGGCAACGAAAGATCAACAAACAGAACACAAGGCCCAGAGAGACAAACCACACAAAAGCTGAATGTATGTCTGGCAGAGGTTTGGGACTAATAGCCCAGTTAAGTAGCCAGGTAATCACCTTAGACAATCAACACCTGTACACAGCCAGCACCTCCCAGTCTCAGATGAGCGGTGAATCAAAACATCGACATCTCAACATGCCCCTGACCCCAGACCGGACACTAAGCTGTCAATCAAAGTACGGACAGCTCCAGCACTCCCCTGTACCAGATTGGACAGCTGAGCCATCAGTAACTGCATCCCAGACACACTGAGGGGTGAAATCGTGACATATCGATGGTGAAAAAAATTAAAGTTACAAGCATTTTTTTTACTTTTTTTTTTTTTTTTTAATTTATTAAATAAAATAAAAAAACGTAACAATTTTGGCATCAATGTAATCGTTCTGATATGCAGAATCATGCTGCTAGATTACTTTTACAACACAATGAACGCCTTAATAACAAAGCCCAAAAAATAATTTCAAAATTTTTTTTTTTTTCCAGATTGTTGTTTGGTAAAATAAATGGTGTAATTCAAAGCTTGAATTCAGCTCTCTTGGAAGAAGGGCAAGAAAAAGGGAAAATGCAAAAAAGAAAACTGTCACAAAAAAGTTAAACAAACAAACAAACACTCATAAAATAAAACAAGTTTTATCTGGTCTCTGCAGGAATTTAACCCTGCTGTGTCCTACAGAGATTAGGTTCCTTGGCCTATCCCGTGCCAGCAGGACCTACATTAGGCAGCTCCTCTCATCACTCTCTGCCCAAACGTTGGTTCCTAGCCTGCTAGCACCTTGTTTATGCATATCTCCGTATTCTGTCTCCCATTATCGACCCGGCCTGTTTACCTGCTCTGTTTGACTATTCCATCCCTGACTCTGGTTTTGTAATGTGAACCCATGCTGCCTGCCCCGACCCCTGACCGGGTAATCAGAGTTACATGTAGTCACGTGACCGCCGTTCCTGGTGCCGACACCGAAGCATCCTCGTGTATGAGGAGTCTCAAGTCTGCAGTCACATAGAGTGACCTTCTTCCAAGAGACTTGTCATTTTAGACAAGACAACTGGTTTTGTTGGGCTGTATTTTGAACATAACATAATATGCTCATAGGAGCCTCATTGCCACTGGTAAAACATCTATATAGCCTCTTTGTGGCTCTGGACTCAGACTAGCTTTCTGTAGTTTTAAGTGTTGCCTATATTTTTCGTTCTCCTGCACTTTACATGGTCATAAGTGTTATTGTTAAATTAACACTTTTTCCATTTGTTGGTTCTATATTTGTTATAAGGAAAGTGAATTTGGTGGACAATTTTAGGGATTTTTTTATAGGTTGACCTTATGAAGTCTTAAGTAAATATTTCACTAAATATAAATACATATTTTATATTCATATTTAGCAAAATATTGGACACTGGCACAATAAAAAAGTGCCTGTTTGAGTCCCTACATTTATATTTACTTTTGCAATCAATTAATCAGTTGATAATTGAATTGTAATACAATTTGTATAGAAATCTAACAATGTATAAATATTAGTTATTAATATATTTCAAGACTGTCTTTTTGAAAATTAATCTAAGTTTCATTCTTGACAGATGACTATACCAGCAGATTGGAGACACATCTGATATTTTCAGATTTTACAGCACATGATCGCAGTATCACACAGGGTGCAGATGAAGAGCGTGACCGTACTCCAGATACATGTCCATCCCTTCACAGTAAGGATTTATTATCTGATCCTATTGAACATCTCCTATCTTTGGATTCATCACAGTCTGTTCAGCGAAACATAAACACAAGGGATCGTGAACATCAAGGAGCTCACACAAAAGAGAGGCCATTTTCATGTTCAAAATGTGGGAAATGTTTTACACAAAAATCTCATGTTGTTACACATGCAAGAATTCACACAGGGGAAAAACCATTTTCATGTTCAGAATGTGGAAGATGTTTTAAGGACAAATCAAATCTTGGTGCACATCTAAAAATTCACACAGGTGAGAAGCCATATTCATGTTCAGAATGTGGGAAATGTTTTAAAGAGAAAGGATATCTTGTTAAACATCAGATAATACACACAAAGGAAAAACCATTTTCATGTTCAGATTGTAGAAAGTGTTTTACAGCCAAATCAACTCTTGTTAATCATCTGAGAATTCACACAGGTGAGAAGCCATATTCATGTTCAGAATGTGGGAAATGTTTTACATTGAAATCTAGTCTTAATAACCATGTGAGAATTCACACAGGTGAGAAGCCATATTCATGTTCAGAATGTGGGAAATGTTTTACAGAGAATGCAGCTCTTGTTAAACATCAGAAAATACACACAGAGGAAAAACCATTTTCATGTTCAGAATGTGGGAAATGTTTTACAGCCAAATCAACTCTTGTTAATCATCTGAGAGTTCACACAGGTGAGAAGCCATATTCATGTTCAGAATGTGGGAAATGTTTTACCCAGACATCAAGTCTTTCTCTACATCACAGAATTCACAAAGGGATCCAGACATTTTCTTTTTAAAGCCTTTTTATTTTCAAATGGTACAAGAAAAAATACAACAGTTACAGTCTATAAGAGAAAGGAATGTAATGCTTAATAGTAAACGTATGAAACTACCAATAAATACATTTTATTGAAAAACAAACAAACTACTTTTCTTGATAATGTATCAATGATATGAATAAAAATATTTCAGATTAATAAATACAGTATAGCTTCATTTTAAAGGGGTTGTCCTATGAGTCACTCTTCTGACATGGATTATAGAGAGATGTTGCTATAAGTGATCCGAACCTTTGTTAAGTCAACAATCTGCAACATACAGCAATATCTTCCCATGGCTGATATCAAATCAAGTGAGAGAAGTGCTTGGACAACCCTTTAAAAAATTGTTGCCTATCATTTTTAAACATCTGCTTTTAAAACTTATATCCTTTGGCTTAGATCTGTATTTTTTCTGATCCCAAGTGTTAAGGTTTCATTTTATGTTGTTATAAGAAATCATATGAACCATTATTGTAACTGTGACCTGTTCTTGAGCTATTCCAAAGATTATTCTCACTGTAAAGAACTGTTGTCGCCTCTAAAGATTGAACCTTTTTTTCACTCCAAACGAGGAGCGAGTCATTGGTCATTTATATCCTCCCACAGATCGATCTGCTCACCTCTCATTGATGCCGTTGATTGTCCTTGATTATAATAATGCATTATTATGTACATAACAAATACATTATTGTAACATCATATAAATGATGCAATATGTAAAGGGACCAGTTTAATCGTGCTATGGGACCAGATAGGTTCCCTTTAAATCACACATCAGATCTCGATCAATAAAATATTTAAGTTGAAAATCTTTATTGACATAGATTGCCTAGTTAGTTGAAAACAAAATAACTTATTAATGATAAATGGAAACCAAAATCCTGATGTTAAAAAGAATCTGTCAGCACAATGTTGCAATGTAAAATAAAGACATGGCCAAAATGGTGCTGTTATACTGATAACATTGATACAGTGGCATGTAAAAGTTTTGGCACCCCTGGATAAAATTGCTGTTATTTATTTTACTCATACTATACTTATAGTGTACTTATATAGCGCCACTAATTCCACAGCTCTTTACAGACATTATCATCACTGTCCTCATTGTGGCTCACGCTCTAAATTCCCTATCAGTATGTCTTTGGAGTATGGGAGGAAACCGGAGAACCCGGAGGAAACCCACGCAAACAAGGGGAGAACATACATAGAGTGGAATGTGGATGGGGCACATACTATTCTCCATAATGTGTAAATATATGTACAGTACAGACCAAAAGTTTGGACACACCTCATTTAAAGATTTTTCTGTATTTTCATGACTATGAAAATTGTACATTCACACTGAAGGCATCAAAACTATGAATTAACACATGTGGAATTATATACTTAACAAAAAAGTGTGAAACAACTGAAAATATGTCTTATATTCTAGGTTCTTCAAAGTAGCCACCTTTTGCTTTGATGACTGCTTTGCACACTCTTGGCATTCTCTTGATGAGCTTCTAAAGGTAGTCACCGGAAATGGTCTTCCAACAATCTTGAAGGAGTTCCCAGAGATGCTTAGCACTTGTTGGCTCTTTTGCCTTCACTCTGCGGTCCAGCTCACCCCAAACCATCTCGATTGTTGTTACGCACACGCCCGGACTGACTGGCGCGAGCGTTGTTAGTGATCCCACTGGACCATGAACCGAGGAGTGCCTGGAGGGGCGTGACTAAGTATCAACTCGGTCCGACCAAGGTTGCACGGCGGCTCAGTCGACTCCGTGAACCAGGGAGGAACCGAGCAGAGGGACCAGGTGCTACTCCAGGTCAGACCCTGGTCACAGCTGTTGACCCACACCGGGAAATGCAGGAACTGGCAGGTTAGGCTGGCATACTGACAGGTGGGTACTGGCCGGCACGGCTGGTATGCAGACAGGTGGGTACTGGCAGGCACGGCTGGTATACAGACGGGTGGGTACTGGCAGGTAGGAACACAGGCAAGATAGGGACCAGTACAGACTGGGATGCAAGAACAGAGCTGCAGGTGTGAACAGACAAGCAGAGCAGAGCAAAACCCGCAGATGCGGTAGACAAGCAGAGCGGAGCAAAACCCGCAAGTGCGGTAGACAAGCAGAGCAGAGCACAACTTGCAGGTGCGGTAGACAAGCAGAGCAGAGCAAAACCTGCAGGTGCGGTAGACAAGCAAAGCAGAGCAAAGAAAAACCCGCAGGTGCGGTAGACAAGCAAAGCAGAGCAAAACCCGCAGGTGCGGTAGACAAGCAGAGCAGAGCAAAACCCACAGGTGCGGTAGACAAGCAGAGCAGGGCAAAACCCGCAGGTGCGGTAGACAAGCAGAGCAAAGCAAAACCCACAGGTGCGGTAGACAAGCAGAGCAGAGCAAAACCGCAGGTGCGGTAGACAAGCAGAGCGGAGCAAAACCCGCAGGTGCGTTAGACAAGCAGAGCAGAGCAAAACCCGCAGGTGCGGTAGAGAAGCAGAGCAGAGCAAAACCCGCAAGTGTGGTGGACAAGCAGAGCAGAGCAAAACCCGCAGGTGCGGTAGACAAGCAGAGCAGAGCAAAACCCGCAGGTGCGGTAGACAAGCAGAGCAGAGCAAAACCGCAGGTGCGGTAGACAAGCAGAGCAGAGCAAAACCCGCAGGTGCAGTAGACAAGCAGAGCAGAGCAAAACCCGCAAGTGCGGTGGACAAGCAGAGCAGAGCAAAACCCGCAAGTTGCGGTAGACAAGCAGAGCAAAACCCGCAGGTGCGGTGGACAAGCAAAGCAGAGCAAAACCCGCAGATGCGGTAGACAAGCAGAGCAGAGCAAAACCCGCATGTGTGATAGACAAGCAGAGCAGAGCAAATCCCGCAGGTGCGTTAGACAAGAAGAGCAGAGCAAACCCGCAGGTGCGGTAGACAAGCAGAGCGGAGCAAAACCCGCAGGTGCGGTAGACCAGAGCAGAGCAAAACCCGCAGGTGCGGTAGACAAGCAGAGCAGAGCAAAACCCGCAGGTGTGGTAGACAAGCAAAGCAGAGCAAAACCCGCAGGTGTGGTAGACAAGCAGAGCAGAGCAAAACCCGCAGGTGCGGTAGACAAGCAGAGCAGAGAACAACCGCAGGGGCGGTAGACAAGCAGAGCAGATACACACAAGGTAAAATGAAGTAGTGAGTGGACACTAAACTCACAAACAGAAGTACAGAGACAACAAGTTGGAGTTAGGGGCAGGTTCAGACACTGCAGGAAAAGGGAAGATACGAACATAGAGACAAACAAGTAACGGGCTAGGACACTGTTCAGACAGGAACTGAACCAGGAACAAGATACAGGAACGAGCCTGGGAACTCAGTCCCCAGGGTGGCAGAAACAGACAAGATACAGGACAGGACCTGGCAACTCAGTTGCACAAAACACACTGAAAGAAAGTGTTGCTCAGGCACCTCCTACTGGGTGGAGGGGGTTTAAGTATCCAGCGACTCACAGCAATAGGCTGGGGAGGCATTAGGACTGCCACACTGTAACTATAAGAATCAGGCAGTAACCGCGCCGCCGCCCTAAGCAATCAGACAAGAGACATGCACACAGCAGGTACTGGAGCAAAGTGTGCAGCCAGGACTGATAGGTAAGATGGCGGTCTTGCATGGTGGGAGGTGGTAAGCCATGCCAGCACGCCGCCAGTGATGTTACAGTTGGGTTCAGGTCTGGTGACTGTGGAGGCCAGGTCATCTGGCGTAGCACCCCATCACTCTCCTTCTTGGTCAAATAGCCCTTACACAGCCTGGAGGTGTGTTTGGGGTCATTGTCCTGTTGAAAAATAAATGATGGTCCAACTAAACGCAAACCGGATGGAATAGCATGCCGCTGCAAGATGCTGTGGTAGCCATGCTGGTTCAGTATGCCTTCAATTTTGAAAAAATCCCCAACAGTGTCACCAGCAAAGCACCCCCACACCATCACACCTCCTCCTCCATGCTTCACGGTGGGAACCAGGCATGTAGAGGTTGGAACCAAAGATCTCAAATTTGGACTCATCAGACCAAAGCACAGATTTCCACTGGTCTAATGTCCATTCCTTGTGTTCTTTAGCCCAAACAAGTCTCTTCTGCTTGTTGACAGTCCTTAGCAGTGGTTTCCTAGCAGCTATTTTACCATGAAGGCCTGCTGCACAAAGTCTCCTCTTAACAGTTGTTGGAGATGTGTCTGCTTCTAGAACTCTGTGTGGCATTGACCTGGTCTCTAATCTGAGCTGCTGTTAACCTGCGATTTCTGAGGCTGGTGACTCGGATAAACTTATCCTCAGAAGCAGAGGTGACTCTTGGTCTTCCTTTCCTGGGGCGGTCCTCATGTGAGACAGTTTCTTTGTAGCGCTTGATGGTTTTTGCAACTGCACTTGGGGACACTTTCAAAGTTTGCCCAATTTTTCAGACTGACTGACCTTCATTTCTTAAAGTAATGATGGCCACTCGTTTTTCTTTACTTAGAATTTGTATTATGGCAAGAAAAAGGCAGCTAACAGTCTATTCAGTAGGACTATCAGCTGTGTATCCACCAGACTTCTGCACAACACAACTGATGGTTCCAACCCCATTTATAAGGCAAAAAATCCCACTTATTAAACCTGACCGGGCACACCTGTGAAGTGAAGACCATTTCCGGTGACTACCTCTTGAAGCTCATCAAGAGAATGCCAAGAGTGTGCAAAGCAGTCATCAAAGCAAAAGGTGGCTACTTTGAAGAACCTAGAATATAAGACATATTTTCAGTTGTTTCACACTTTTTTGTTAAGTATATAATTCCACATGTGTTAATTCATAGTTTTGATGCCTTCAGTGTGAATGTACAATTTTCATAGTCATGAAAATACAGAAAAATCTTTAAATGAGAAGGTGTGTCCAAACTTTTGGTCTGTACTGTATATATATATATATATATGTTCTCTGTAAGTGACATACACATCACACACACGGTTCTGGTCCGCGCACGTCGTACTGATACAGCTCTGTTATATCCACACATAAACTACCCCTCATCCAGCACCATGACAACCAGCACAGCAGAGTCCTGCATCCACTGAGGCCCCTGATCATGTGACCCCTGACTCCTCCCCTCCTGTGACCTCATCACAGGTCCTGTGCGCACAGAACAGCCATATATGTGGTGGCGGCTCTGCAGGTGGAGGTATGTGGAGATCCCCCATTACTATTAACCCCCTCAGTGCTGCGGTCACATTCCAGGAGACAGAACGTGTTCCCGTCTGTGTCTCTATATCAGGATCTGTCTGTATTGGATTAGATTGGGTCACTTCCCTCCTGACGTCGCTCGCTGCTCTGTTACTGTACAGTCTCCATTATGGCCGTCGCCGGCTCCATGTTGTCACTATCAGGAGATATTAATGTTCTATCATTATCTGTTACTGACGTGTCCGGTTCTGCCGTCCTGATCTCTGTGGATGTTCCCGGCACTTTATAACTGCTTTGTTTTTGTGAAATATTTAATAAAAATTCTGATATTTTAGATTTTTCTTTTAGATTTGTTCTGTGTTTTTGGTGCTGGATTGGAGATATTCTGTGATAAATCTCTGTATGTGACTATAATGTGATTGTGTGTTATACCGGGGGCAGGACGGGGCCATGACTGGATGTAGTGATCATGTGAAGCCGGTAACAGCTCCGGAGATTTCTTACATGGGATCTTTATGATGTTACATCGTCATCTTCTCCCCATTCAGGTCCCTACAATATCTGATCCTCTCAGTGGAGATCTTCTATATAAGAGAATTCTCCTGATTGACCATCAAGGATGGATAGGGACAGGGACAAGATGGCGGAGAGGATATTACACCTCACCCTAGAGATCCTCTTCCGGCTTACTGGAGAGGTGAGAGATTCTGATGACGTCACATTACATCATTCTTATCTATGGGAATAACAGATGGACAGAACTGGAGAGGTGAGGACTCTGGAAATGTCTGTAGTGAGATTTATTAATGTGTCTCTCCATAACCAGGATTACACAGTAGTGAAGAAGACCTCTAGTGAGCGTTGTCAGGCCCCTGTGTCTGACGGATGGGGAAGACCCCTGAGCCCAATCACGGACCCTCCACCTCAGCCCCTGATACATGAGGACATCAATGACCAGAAGATCCTAGAACTCACCTACAAGATGATTGAGCTGCTGACTGGAGAGGTGACACTGCTGGGAATGCTGGGGCATTATACAGTAACGATATGAAGGGATCGGGGGAATGATGGTATCATTGTATGTGTCAGGTTCCTATAAGGTGTCAGGATATCACCGTCTATTTCTCCATGGAAGAGTGGGAGTATTTAGACGTGCACAAAGATCTGTACAAGGACGTCATGATGGAGGTTCCCCAGCCCCTCACATCACCAGGTAATAGACAGGACTAAATACACATGGCCTATACTTATCTGCATGTGAAGAATGAATTCAGTCCCTGTATGTGTTTCCTCCAGTTCTATCCAGTAAGAGGACAACACCAGAGAGATGTCCCCGTCCTCTTCTTCCACAGGACTGTAAAGAAGAAGATCCCAATGTTCCTCAGGATGATCAGGTAGATGGAGAGAAGGTGTCATGAAATCTCCCCTATGATGTGTAGACGGCTGTGTAGACACCAAACACCATAAAAGTCAATGGGGACTCGAACTTCAGTTCTGTAAAATGGCTGTAAATGGTTGGAGTAAGGGCTAGGGGCTGCCAAAGGAAGAAAAATGGGGGTAAGAGCAGGACCATTGACCTGCAAACAAATGTGGATAGGAAAATGACTTAAAGGCGTTATTTCACCATAGTAATCATGGTAAAATACGAAGTAAATGAATACCATAACATTCTTAACAGTACCCCCACAAAAACTGAGGCTTGCTACTGCCAGTTCAGTTAAACATTTCAGAGCATGGGGGAGATTATCCCCACAGAAGCAACTTACAAACGTCACCCACAGACCATGGGGCACAATACCCCCACAGAACCTGATTCACATTTCTTCCACAGAGCATGGGGAACAATACCCCCACATAAGATCATACTAAATTTCACACAGTGAGCATGTGACATGATACCCCAAATGTTCAAAAATGTATGCTACAGTACTGTGTGTACTGCAAATGCATCTGATGAAAACATAGTAGATCCCGAAGAGTTTACTTTGAAAAAATGACTGTTCAAAGCTGGAAACCACACCTGAATTAGGGCCTTTAGCACCAGTCTGGATTATACGATTATGTAAATTTTTTTTGGGGGGGGCCCTTAAAATGTAAGCCACAGAGCATTATGCACAATACCCCCACAGAAGAAGTTTAAAAATTTCAGCCTCAGAGCATGGGGAACAATACCCCCACATAAGATTACAGTACATTTCACCCACACAGCATGTTTTCACATTTCCCTGAGAGACCGGATTAAAAATTTTACACCTAGACAATGGGGCACACTACCCCCACAGCTCAAAAATGTCTGCTCCAGTAGCGTATATTACAAATGCTGCCGATGAAAAGCTGTTAGAATGATTTTGGATCGATAAAGATAAGTAATAAAGGGCGGATGGTTTTTCCAATATAATAGAATTTCATGGACAGTATAATATATATACCACATGTTTGGTCCTGCATGAGATAAATTCTTTTACTTCGTGCCATATAGCTCCTTCTTTTAGATTTTTCCCTCTAATGTGTGCCTGGCAAAAAGAACAATTACCATACCTGTAATTTCCAGTCAACGAATTTTCTTCTAACCATGTCATTTTTTTGGTAGTGCTTATAAATCCGCCCTTTATTTGTCAGATTTAGAGAACACTATAATTACATTTCCTCTAGTAAAGGCTCACCTAGATTGATTCAACACATTAAGGAGTGTCACAATGCAAACCCTCGTGTACTGCAATTTTCAGGCATTGAACAGTTAAAATACCCCATACAAGGGGGAAATCACAATCATTTACTGTTAGCAAGAGCAGGGAAATGGATATTAAAAGCAGAAGCCCAGGGCCCGTTAGGGCTAAATGAAAAGCTAGATATGGCAGTCTTTTTATAGAATATTGTAGAACATCTGTATGTTTTTAATTAATGGTTTTATGTTAATCAATTAACTTTTAATTATGTATACTAAACTCCTCCTATAAAGGAAGAAGCTTTTGCACTTCCTCTATAGTTTGGACCCATAGAAGCGTTTGTAAGACGCGAAACGGCCGTCGTCCTCTTGACTCCCCGCATGTCTCCCCTGCACCTCAGATAGACCGCTGCACCTGATTGTCCAGAACACTATGAAATAAAGGACTTTTTAGCCAAAGGACTTGGTGAGTGCTGCTATTCATTTTTTCTACTTGTTGCATAGATGCCATACTTTAGCCTTTGCACCACCATTATTGTCCGTTACTACTGCTGGTGTTCAGCTACATAAATATCACACAGTGGTGCCTGAAGATTTTTTCCATTCTCCTGTTGGACTCTCAGCCATCCAATCTCAAACCACCCACAGGCGGGGGGTTGCAGAGTACACACGAGTAATGGAGAATCAGGTTTCTATTCCGGAGATGCAACCTGATAAACGTGTACCACATCCAAGGGAGGCAGCAGTCAAGCAAATGAATCAATTTTCAACAGCTGATATTGCAAGACAGGAAAGCCATCAATGACAATTTAGAGGCTCTTTAATTGTAATGAGTAGTTAAATCCTTAAATGACCATTAGGCCCGGCCACAAATATTGGTGGAATATTCAAAGCAGCGCAACATGGCACACACGTCCCACATGGAGGCCCACTCGTTGGTGGTTAAGTGGTGTTCTGCAGAGCGACTCATGCGTGCATGCTGCAGCTGAAACTCCACTATTGTTTGCTACTGCTCGCACGGTCTCTCCAGCATATGCAAGGTGGAGTTCCACCTTGTTGGCACGTCACATATCAGCCCGTGAGCGGGAAGGCAGAAGTGACGCTGCAGCGCAAACAGGTGAGCAGCAGCAGGGTGAAAACGATAAAAGTGCGCACACACTGCCCGCACTTGCAGCAGCACCAACGTGTGCTGCTAGATGGGTGTCTCTAATAACAGACATAGTCTCTTAGAGAGGAGTTCACATTTATAGGGTCCTGGTATTTTGAGAGACGCCTTAACCTGGCTACCAGGTACACATGAATTGACCAATTTATGCGCTAAGATTTCTCATTTATTTCTATTTTTTACAGCAATAATGCTATTCAAATTTCATATATTTCATGTTCGCATACTTAGCGTTACAGTGTGCTGCTTTGTTTGTTAGTTGTATATGGAGGTAGCTGCTCCTGGTAAGCACCTGTTCACACCTATTTCTTGTTTTGGAAGTGCCGGACTGCTTTTTCTGTTTCTAGATTTATACAGGAGACCTGTGATAAAAACTTATTTCATTCTTGATCGTCATGTTCATTTATGACCTTTTCTGAGTGCTCAATTGGTCTGTGACTTTTACAATATTTGTTTCAGGGTACTGATCTGACTCATATTAATGCTACAGAGACATATGTGAGGGGTGATGAGCGGTGTAAAGAGGAGATTCCTACAGATAACCGCACAGGTGAGTAGTGACCACTAAATGCAGAGAAGTCACAGATTCTAATGTCATTGCTTGCAGAATTATTTGCCCTATTTATTAAGACTACATCCTATTTTGCAATGAGTTCCTATGCCTGGCTGTTAAAACACTTTAAATGCCACAATCAATATAGATCCTACATTTAGAAGGTTGTAAGAGGGTGAAGCTGTTACACCATGTTATGTGTTACACCAGTGGTACCACTACCACGCTACTACAGCATGCCGATGGTATTCATGGCAACTGGAGATCAAATAATGACCTTCGAGTATACCAAGTACAGTGTCCTGTTAGGATTCTGCAGGCATTCTGATAGTGTCAAATTGAAAGGTCTAATAATCTGCAATGCATTTCAGTTGCAGTGCATTAGATCAGTGATTAAACTAATAAAATTTAAGCTCTCATAAAGGGAGTAAGTTAAAAAAAAAAGTAAAAATATATATAAAAAAAAACACAAAATAAAGAACAAAAAAATATTACACCAATAAATACACATATTTGTGTAAAAATGAAAAAGTATGCTATTTTTTCATCATACACCAAGCAAAAAGAGGAATACATTGTGATCAAAAAGTTGTATGAAAATAAAAATGGTATCTACATCTCATCATGCAAAAAACAAGTCCTCGCTCCATTAGCAAAAAAATGCTCAGAATATGGTGATGCAAAAACTTTTTTTTTTCCTATAAAATTGATCTTAGTGAGCAAAAGTACCAACATATAAAAAAGAAACGATGTAAACGAGGTAGCGCTGTAATCGTACTGACCCGAAGAATAAAGCCATTTTATCACTTTTACCACACGGTGAACAGTGTAAAAAAAATTAAAAAAATCCTAAATTGTTATTTTTTATATTTTTTACTTATTCTGTTTCCTAAATGAAAGTAATTCTTCACATCCTGTTGATTTGTTCATTTTGCCTCCTAAAGATCACAGTAAGACTTGGATCACATTTATCCTGCCCTCGACGCTGAGCGCTTACACCGGGGTTTCTATGTGTACATCTCTGAAATACCTGATTACGAAACATTCCCTACAATAAGGCAGATGGAGTCACTTTGTCTGGCCTATGACCCAGCAGTGTCAGTCTTTTTAGGTGTATACAAAAGCGTGGTCGGCCACAGTTTTGTTCATCTCTGAAAAGATGGGACATTGGCAAACAGAGTCCAGAGTAACTCTGCTTGCATCATTATAGTGGTACTAGATGGTGGCCCGATTCTAACGCATCGGGTATTCTAGAATATGTATGCGGCCGACCGGGCGCGACTAATCAGCAAAGCAGTGTTTAAATGGGTTGTGCACTACTTTAAATTAACCCCCCAATGTATCCCCCCGGGGCCCCTAATGAATTTTGTAATTACGTCATGTTGTCAATACTGCTTGTGACAACATCGCTGACCACACGGCAAGTGTGAAGGGAGGACCGGGGAGCAGGCCTCCGGTCGGGGTACTTCTGCTGCGAGCAGCCGGGAGATGACCGGCTAGCACCGGTCATCTCCCAGCTGCGTCGCCGCTGATCTCCCGACGGTGGCCTGCGTGTTTCAAATCTAGCGCCAATTCGCAGCCGGGCTGCGCCAGTTGCTGTTTGGTTGCGGCCAGCTGGCCGCGACCAATTTGAGAAGCGGTGTTTTAAATTTCGCGCCAGTATCGCTGATTGGTCGCACCCGCCCGGCCGTGACCAATCAGCGAAGCGTGTTTCAAATCCGGCGCGAATTCACGGCCGGACTGTGCTCAGTGCTGATTGGTGGCGGCCACCGGCCGCGATCAATCAGGACAGCGGTGTTTTAAATCTCGCGCCTATATCGCTGATTGATCGCGGCTGGCGGCCGCAACCAATCACGAACCGTGTTAGTGAGGACTCGTGAACGGCGCTCCCTGTGCGGGTACTAGCGCCGGTCATCTCCCGGCTGCATCGCCGCTGACCTCCGTGGGGCAGATGAGCCGCTAACGGCCGCCATCTTGTTCTGAAATCCCGCGTCGCTGATTGGCCGCGGCCGGACGAATCAGCGACGCAGGATTTCCTGGACAGACAGACAGACTCGATAAGCCGATTATATAGTAGATTGAGGGATACTGGACAGTGTGGTCTGCTTTTTGGTTCATTAACGATGGCTTGTGGTGGGTATGGGTGCCTCTGCACTGCTGTACTTTGCTGAGAGCTCTGGCTGTGTGGGGTTTTACTCTTTATTGATGTCTTTTATTATTTTTTATTGTGCTATTCACTTTTATTCTAATGATGTGATTGTAGCATGGCGCTTTTGCACTGCTGTATTCTACATAGAGCTTATGTGTTTTTAGGTGTCATTTCTATAACTGAGGATATTATAGTACTTATCGTGTGATTCATTCTTATAATCATGTTCTAGGTCCCCTGATTATATTTTGTTTCTATATTTGTGCAAGTGCTGTACCCCTATTGTGTGATCAATTTATTATATGTTATTAATTATAATGTTATGGAAAAAGGGAAAGAAAAATTATATTGACTCACCAAGTGTAGAAAATGCCTTTGATTAGGGAGCGGTGTACGGAGGCTTCAGACCGTCTACTGGGCAGAAATTGTAGCAAAACCGAAGTAGGATCCAGCATCCGCAGAAAAAGGTAAGTTAAAAAATTACTTTACAGTTATATGAAAAAGTTTGGGCACCCCTATTAATCTTAAGCTTAATGTTTTATAAAAATTGGTGTTTTTGCAACACCTATTTCAGTTTGATATATGTAATAACTGTTGGACACAGTAATGTTTCTGCCTTGAAATCAGGTTTATTGTACTAACAGAAAATGTGCAATCTGCATTCAAAAAAATTTGACAGGTGCATAAGTATGGGCACCCTTATCATTTTCTTGTTTTAAATACTCTTAGCTACTTTTTACTGACTTACTAAAGCACTTTTTTGGGTTTTGTAACCTCATTGAGCTTTGAACTTCATAGCCAGGTGTATGCAATCATGAGAAAAGCTACTTAAAGTGGCCACTTGCAAGTTGTTCTCCTGTTTGAATCTCCTCTGAAGAGTGGCATCATGGGCTCCTCAAAACAACTGTCAAATGATCTGAAAACAAAGATTATTCAACATAGTTGTTCAGGGGAAGGATACAAAAAGCTGTCTCAGAGATTTAACCTGTCAGTTTCCACTGTGAGGAACATAGTAAGGAAAAGGAAGAACACAGGGACAGTTCTTGTTAAGGCCAGAAGTGGCAGGCCAAGAAAAACATCAGAAAGGCAGAGAAGTAGAATGGTGAGATCAGTCAAGGACAATCCTCAGACCACCTCCAGAGAGCTGCAGCATCAACTTGCTGCGGATGGTGTCACTGTGCATCGGTCAACTATACAATGCACTTTGCACAAGGAGAAGCTGTATGGGAGAGTGATGCGAAAGAAGCCGTTTCTGCAAGCACGCCACAAACAGAGTCGGCTGAGGTATGCAAAAGCACATTTGGAGAAGCCAATTTCTTTTTGGAAGAAGGTCCTGTTGACTGATGAAACCAAGATTGAGTTGTTTGGTCATACAAAAAGGCGTTATGCATGGCGGCAAAAAAACACAGCATTCCAAGAAAAACACTTGCTACCCACAGTAAAATTTGGTGGAGGTTCCATCATGCTTTGGGGTCTGTGTGGCCAATGCCGGCACCGGGAATCTTGTTAAAGTTGAGGGACGCATGGATTCCACTCAGTATCAGCAGATTCTTGACAATAATGTTCAAGAATCAGTGATAAAGTAGAAGTTATGCAGGGGATGGATCTTTCAGCAAGACAATGATCCAAAACACCGCTCCAAATCTACTCAGGCATTCATGCAGAGGAACAATTACAATGTTCTGGAATGGCCATCCCAGTCCCCAGACCTGAATATCATTGAACATCTGTGGGATCATTTGAAGAGGGCTGTCCATGCTCGGCGACCATCAAACTTAACTGAACTGGAATTGTTTTGTAAAGAGGAATGGTCAAAAATACCTTCATCCAGGATCCAGGAAATCATTAAAAGCTACAGGAAGCGACTAGAGGCTGTTATTTTTGCAAAAGGAGGATCTACTAAATATTAATGTCACTTTTCTGGTGAGGTGCCCATACTTATGCACCTGTCAAATTTTGTTTGAATGCAGATTGCACATTTTCTGTTAGTACAATAAACCTCATTTCAAGGCAGAAACATTACTGTGTCCAACAGTTATTACATATATCAAACTGAAATAGCTGTAGCAAAAACACCAATTTTTATAAAACATTAAGCTTAAGATTAATAGGGGTGCCCAAACTTTTTCATATAACTGTATTTATGACCATAAAAAAGGAGAAGAGGAAAACACGAATAAAATCATAAGGGAAACCTAATTGACAACAAAGGTCTACGCGTTTCGAGCTACAAAGAGCTCTTAGTCCTGACTTGAAATGCTTAAACCCATATTGTCCATTAGATTTCCCTTATTATTTTATTCATGTCTTCCTCTTATTTTTTATGGTTGTAAATAAAGTCATGTTTTAACTTACCTTTTTCTACAAACGTTGAATCCTTCTTCGGTTTTGCACTAATTATAATGTGCCATTGTATTACTTACCATTGACCTAAAAAGTTTTTCTAATTTTTGTTATTTTTAGTGTGGGTCTTTTTTGTCTAGTTTTGATAACTAATTGCATCATTATAGTGACTGGATACGTTTTTAGCTCCATCTGAATCAAGTATTTTAGATGGTGTTACGGATCCGGGTGATGGAACCTCTGTGCTGTGATACAAGGAGGACCAGAGGGGTGTAACTAAGTGCCTACCTGGACCGACCCTGGCCACACGGCGGCTTTTTCGACTCCATGAACCAAGGAGGGACTGGGAAGGTGAACCAGGTGCCACTCTGGGACCGACCTTGTGTGAGAGCAGGCGACTCCCAAGGGACTGATGACTGAGGCCGACAGGCACAGCAAATGAGCATGACTTGTAGACAGGCAGGTGAGGCGGGTAGACAGGCACGGCCGATAGGCTGGCTGGTGTGCACCCCGGGCAGACGCAGAAGGGGAGCCGGAGGACTCCAGACCGCGGCGGTGAGGGGAATCAGCGTCTCTGCCCAGCAGGAGGCAGAGACTCCGACGCTACAGTACCCCCCTTTTACGCCTCCTCTTTTTTAGGCCCGCAAGAAATTTTTGTAGAAGACGAGGGGCATGAATGTTCTCCCTGGGCTCCCAAGACCTCTCCTCAGGACCAAACCCCTTCCAATCCACAAGAAAGAAAGTCTTTCCTCTTACCCTCTTGGTGGCCAAACTATTCTCTACCTCGAAGACGTCCTCAGCGGAGACTGGAGCTGGAGTGGTACCTGTATCGTCAGAGAAAGGATTAAGGACAACAGGTTTGAGGAGAGACACGTGAAAGGAATTGGGAATCCGTAAAGAGGCAGGGAGTTTCTGCTTGTACGCCACTGGATTTATTTGGTTTAAAATCTCGAAAGGACCGTTGAACCGCGGGCCCAACTTGTATGATGGCATCTTGAGACGGACATATTTTGAGGAAAGCCAGACCTTGTCTCCCGGATGAAACAGAGGCGGATCCAGACGTCTCTGATCAGCATGCTTCTTCATCCGTTCGGAGGACTGAAGAAGCGCAGATCTAGTGTCTTCCCAAATCACCGAAAAGTCACGGACGAGAAACTCCGCAGCAGGATTGTCCACTGAAGTAGAGACGGGAAACGGATTTCGGGGGTGTCGACCGTAAACCACAAAGAACGGAGACTTAGCAGAGGACTCACTCACATGGTTGTTATAAGAACACTTTGGGCGGTCTGCAAGTAAGCGAGGTTTTTATAGTCAGTGTAGATGACCACTGAGTGCAGAGCTCCCTCAAGCAAATAGCGCCACTCCTCCAGCGCTAATTTGATGACCAGCAATTCTCAATCTCCTATGGAGTAATTGCGCTCAGACAGAGAAAAGAGTTTGGAGAAGATGTTAGAACCCTCCTGTTTGTTTTTTCCATCTTGTATTTTGCGGTCACGTGACCACCTGGCTTTATATTCCAGCTCCTCCCTTATGGCTGTGCTGGACTTCAGTGTTTGACTGTTTCTCTAGCCTGGTGCTTCGGTGCCTTTCTCTGTCAGTTTGCTTGGTCCTCTGCGACCTCTAGTACATTTTTGTCAGTTTGTCTTTTTGTGTTCTGCAACAACTTCTCTGTTTAGGAGGTGTCCCATTTTTGTCCCAGTCCTTAGTTCTTTTAGGGACCCCTCCCTTAATTCTATAGGTCTTCGTTCAGACTAGCCGAGGACTAAGGCGGGTCTGTTCGCTAGGAACAGGCAGCCCGCTACATTGTAGGGATTCAGCTTAATGTTACTGTAGGGACAGCTTTCACCTATCTTTCCTTTGTACTTGTTGCAGATCATAACAGAAGAAGTCGCAGGTCATCATTCGCCTGGACGAGGATTTCTGGGTGAGCAGTGCTCTGGCCCCGGAGGAAGAGGCATCAACCACCAGAAAGAACTGTTTATTGCAATCTGGACGATGTAGCATTGGAGCGGAGGAGAAGGCTTATTTAAGAGAGACAAAGGCACTTTCCGCCTCGGAACTCCACTCCCTGGGATTTGCTCCTTTACGAGTGAGAGCAGAGATGGGAGCAGTCCGGGAGGAGAAATGAGGAAAGAAGAGGCGGTAATAGTTAGCGAATCCCAGAAACCGCTTTATAGCCTTCAACCGCTCAGGTCGGTGCCACTTTAAGACAGCAGACAGCTTCTCGGGATCCATCCGCAGTCCGGTCTCAGAGATGATATACCCCAAAAATGGCAGGGAGGTCTGCTCAAAGAGGCATTTCTCGTACTTGGCATACAGGCGATTCTTCCGAAGCCTCAGCAGTACCTGACGAACATCCCTCCAGTGAGAGGGTTGATCAGGGAAGAACACCAAGATATCGTCCAGGTACACCACCACGCAGGAATTCAGGAGATCTCGGAAGATGTCGTTCACTAATTCCTAGAAGACGGCTGGAGCATTACAGAGACCAAAAGGCATCACGCGGTACTTGTAGTGACCATCGCCAGTGTTGAATGCCGTCTTCCACTCGTCTCCCTGGTGAATCCAGACCAGATTGTATGCCCCAAGAAGATTGAGCTTAGTGAAGATCTTCGCGCCTTTTAGGCGGTCAAACAGCTCCGAGATGAGCGGCAGGGGGTACTTATTTTTGATGGTAATCTGGTTTAGTCCCCTATAGTCGATACATGGACGAAGAGAGCTGTCTTTCTTTTTGACGAAGAAGAATCCTGCTCCAGCCGGAGAGGTGGATTTCTGGAAAATCCCCTAGCAAGATTCTCTTCTATGTACTCTGACATAGCACTGGTCTCGGCCAGCGACAAGGGGTAGATTCGCCCTCGAGGAGGTGAAGCACCAGGTATTAGGTCGATGGGGCAATCATACGGCCTATGAGGTGGTAGTGTCTCTGCCTCCTTTTTATCAAAGACGTCCGCATATGACCAGTAGGGTGCCGGCAGGCCAGGTAGGTTAGCTGGAGTAGACGGAGGTCGAGCAGGACGAACCGGAACCAGACAGGACTTATGACATTCCTGACCCCAACGGAGCACCTCACCTGAGCTCCAATTCAGGATGGGCTCATGTCTCTGTAACCAAGGCAGACCAAGCAAAAGGGGATGAGAGAGACCGGACAGTACGTAAAAGGAGATCCTCTCCGAATGTAGCATTCCCACCTGAAGAGTTACAGGCTCAGTGACAAACAAGATGGTCTCAGAGAGAAGCTTTCCATCCACAGAGGAAACCGCTAAAAGATCAGCCAGACGTATGGTAGGAATCTGAAATCACTCCACAACAGCCTGTTGAATGAGGTTCCCAGCAGCTCCGGAATCCAGATAGGCAGTTTCGAAGAACCGGATCTCACCACAGGTAACCGAAACAGACAGAGTCAAGGGCGGAGAGGAAGAAGTTTTGCCTAGGACGACCTCTCCGAGCGGTCCTAGACACTGGAGTTTCCCGGTCTCACCAGACAGGAGCGGATAAGATGTTCTGTACTGCCACAGTAGAAGTAACTCCCCTCGGCGCGGCGGATCTCCTGGCGAGACTTGACCATCTTAAATTGGTCTATTTGCATAGACTCTGAAGAAGACACCAGAGGGGATGCTGGTTGCGAGACTGGCATTTGGAAGGTTGGTGCGAGGTGCAGGGGTCTTCTCTCACGGCTCGCCTCCTTAGAACGCTCCTGAAAACGGATGTCAATCCGTGTACCTAATGACACCAGGTCGTCCACAGATGGAGGTATGTCACGACCAGCTAGCTCATCCTTGATCCGTCCGGTAAGGCCCTCCCAAAAGGTGGACACCAGAGCTTCATTGTTCCAGGCAAGTTCAGATGCAAGGGTGCGGAAGCGCACGGCATACTGTCCCACAGAGAGACTCCCTTGGCGGAGTCGGAGAAGAGAGGAGGCAGTCAAAGATTTTCGTCCAGGCTCATCGAGCACCTTCCGGAAAGCCACGAGGAAGGCCTGGAGATCGGACACCAGAGGATCCCTTCTCTCCCACAGAGGGTTAAGCCACGCCAATGCCTCTCCGGTGAGATGAGACATGATGAATGCTACCTTGGCCCGGTCAGAGGTGAACTGGTGTGGCAGGAGCTCAAAGTGCAGCGTGCACTGATTTATGAAGCCCCGCCATAGGGCAGGGTCACCACCAAAATGTGGAGGCGCAGAAAGCCGGTGTCCAAAGCTGGATGCCACAGCGCCACTGGGTTGAGGTGCCACCGGAGCGGGTGCCGCTCGGTTAGAGGCGGACATAGTCGGGGTGGACAGTGCGTCCAGGCGGGAGTTGACTGTCCGCAGATAGGACAGGATAGCATCCTGTTGGTACCGGTCTGGGAGCGAAGGAGCCTGGGAGCCACCGGATTCCATAGCCTGTGCAAACTGTTACGGATCCGGGTGGTGGAACCTCTATGCTGTGATACAAGGAGGGACCAGAGGGGCGTAACTAAGTGCCTACCCGGACCGACCCTGGCCACACGGCGGCTTTGTCGACTCCGTGAACCAAGGAGGGATCGGGAAGGTGAACCAGGTGCCACCCTGGGACCGACCTTGTGTGAGAGCAGGCGACTCCCACGGGACTAATGGCCGAGGCTGACATGCACAGCAGATGAGCACGGCTGGTAGACAGGCAGGTAAGGCGGGTAGGCAGGCTGGTGGGCATGGCAGATAGGCAGGCTGGTAGTCATGGCAGATAGACAGGCTGGCGGGCACGGCTGATAGACAGGCTGGCGGGTACTGGAACCTGAGGACTGAGGAGAGTGTTAGCACACAAACAACAATCTTGCACAGGCACCTCCATTTTGGAGGCGGTGCCTTGTATAGGGGAAGTCCTCCGGCCATTGGCCGGGGACTCTTTAGGACGGCGCGAGCGGCCCCATTAAGAGGGAGGGAGCGCGCTTTAAGCACAGTGCCCGGGGAACTGCTTGTGGTGCGCGCACCCCGGGCCGACGCAGGAGGGGAGCCGGAGGATGCCGGACCGTGACCACGGCAGTGAGAGAGTCGGCGTCTCTGCCCGGCAGGAGTCAGAGACGCTGACACTACAGTTGGAAACCCTGATGTAAGTGCTCAGCATAGAGCACAAGAGAAATGCATTAAGAGTGATCCAAAATGTTATGTGCTGCAAATGCTACTAGAAAAGAATTCAACTCAATCCATAAAAAAAAAGCCCTCACTCGAGTCCGTCATCTGTTAATGGAAAAATAGGAGGTTTTCACATTAATGGCAGCACAAAGGCTCTGGAAAAGTGACAGGTCTTCTCACAAGAGAAGTCCAACGAAATCTGCTCTCCCATTTTCTCCTAATAGCCCTTTTAAAAATTAAGAAATTGAGGTTAAAAAAATCTTTTTACTGAAAAAAAATATAATTTTTAATTTCCATAACTCAATGTTACACAATTCCAAGAATCACTTGTGGGTTTCAAATGCTCACTACACCCCTAAACGAATTCTTCAAGAGGTAAGGTTTCCAAAATGGATTTACTTCTAGGGAGTGTCTGCTCTCAGGGGCGTTAGTTTGACTTCGTTTTTAATTTTTCTCTTATGTGTATTTTGAATAAATATAGAAGATAATACCTTTTATCCTGAGTGCTAAACGACATCCATTGACTTGGGGAAGATGGCCCTGCTATTTTGCTTCTTGCACCATGGATGCACTCCAAAAGTGAAGTGTTGCTGCTTCCCTTTCGAGTCCTGCCATGTGTCCAAACAGCACTACATGTGGGCTATCTGTGTACAGTCATGGCCAAAAGTATTGAGAATGAGACAAATAGTAATTTTTCCAAAGTTTACTGCTTCATTTTTTGTAATGGCAATTTGCATATACTCCTGAATGTCAAAGAGTGATCAGCTTAACAGCAATTACTGTACTTGCAAAGTCAATATTTGCCCAGAAAATTAACTTTAACCCCCAAAACACATTTCAACATCATTCCAGTCCTGCCTTAAAAGGAGCAGCTCACATCGTTTTAGTGATTGATCCATTAACACAGGTGTGGGTGTTGATGAGGACAGGGCTGGCGATCAATCAGTCATGATTAAGTAAGAATGACATCACTGGACACTTTAAAAGGAGGCTGGTTCTTGGTATCATTGTTTCTCTTCAGTTAACCATGGTTATCTCTAAAGAAACACGTGCAGCCATCATTGCACTGCACAAAAATGGCCTAACAGGGAAGAGTATCGCAGCTACAAAGATTGCACCTCAGTCAACAATCTATCGCATCATCAAGAACTTCAAGGAGAGAGCTTTCATTGTTGTCAAAAAGGCTCCAGGGCGCCCAAGAAAGACCAGCAAGCGCCAGGACCGTATCTTAAAACTGTTTCAGCTGCGGGATCGGACTACCAGCAGTGCCGAGCATGCTCAGGAATGGCAGCAGGCTGGTGTGAGTGCTTCTGCACGCACTGTGAGGCGGAGACTCTTCGAGCAAGGGCTGGTTTCAAGGAGGGCAGCAAAGAAGTCACTTCTCTCCAGACAAAACATCAGGGACCGACTGATATTCTGCAAAAGGTACAGGGAGTGGACTGCTGAGGACTGGGGCAAAGTCATTTTCTCTGATGAATCCCCTTTTTGATTGTTTGGGACATCTGGAAAACAGCTTATTCGGAGAAGAAGAGGTGAGCGCTACCACCAGTCTTGTCTCATGCCAACTATAAAGCATCCTGAAACCATTCATGTGTGGGGTTGCTTCTCAGCCAAGGGAATCGGCTCACTCACAGTCTTGCCTAAAAACACAGCCATGAATAAAGAATGGTACCAGAATGTCTTCCAAGAGCAACTTCTCCCAACCGTCCAAGAGCAGTTTGGCGCCCAACAATGCCTTTTCCAGCATGATGAAGCACCTTGCCATAAAGCAAAGGTGATAACTAAATGGCTCATGGAACAAAACATAGAGATTTTGGGTTCATGGCCTGGAAATTCCCCAGATCTTAATCCCATTGAGAACTTGTGGTCAATCATCAAGAGACGGGTGGACAAACAAAAACCAACAAATTCTGGCAAAATACAAGCATTGATTATGCAAGAATGGACTGCTATCAGTCAGGATTTGGTCCAAAAGTTGATTGAGAGCATGCCAGGGAGAATTACAGAGGTCTTGAAGAAGAAGGGGCAACACTGCAAATATTGACTTGCTGCATTAACTCATTCTAACTGTCAATATAACCTATTGGTACTCATAATATGATTGCTATTATATTTCTGTATGTGATATAAACATCAGACAAACACTAATAAAAACCAGAGGCCAGCAGATCATGTGAAAATATAATTTTGGTTTCATTCTCAAAACTTTTGGCCATGACTGTACATGACTCGCCCCCTGGGCCGTGGGGCACGCGGATCCGGGCAATAGGGAAACGATGGGGGTAGTAGTGGCGGCCCGGTCCCGCGGCTCAGGGTGGTCAGGCCAATGGTAGTCTGCTATGTACTGGTTGATAATGTCCGACTACGCCACCCGTGGATTTGCGGTCATTAGGAACCGCCGCTGCAGGGCAGACCGCTGGGGCTGATGATACATGCAGCTGGGATGGTGTGACTCCCCACGGGAAGAGTGCAGCCCCAGGGCAGTGTGGTGGATGGTGTGAGTGATGGTAGTGAGAGTCCCAGTACCGGTAGTGCTGGAGGCGCGAAGGAGCACACAGACAATAGGTTGCAGTCCAGGGTCTTTACTGAAACAGGTAAACTGACCCATAAACAGTCCCAGCTAGGAGGGGACCTGGATGTCTGAGAGCAACGGGGAAATTGGCGCTGGTCAGGGTGAGGGTGTAGGCCTACCGTGCTCTCTGCGCTCCTTCTGGCTATCTCCTCGTTATAGGGTAACAGCCCACGTTTCCGAGCTCTCCGTGTATTCTCGCCTGTATGACCTGCGACGTGGGTTCCTTTCTGCTCCCAGCCTTGTACGGCTTTGCTGGTCCCTTCGGTTGTGGCAGGGCCTCCAGGCTTCTTAGGCCAAGGAATATACAGTCCCTTGCGAACTGGTTATCTGCTGGAGGATGTAGAATCCTCCCAGCCTCAGACACCAAAGTCTGGTAAAGTAAGTCTTTTATCTGCCAAGACAGGCTCTCTTCGCCTCTTGTCTCTGGCTTGTGGCTCTCCTCCTGCCACACTTCCTCTTAGGTGCAACACAACTGTCTGTCCCTGCTCTGCTCCGGGACACGTCTCAGTGCTGAGACAGGCCTTCAAGTTCTTTCTAACCCTGCCCCCAGCACCAGCTTTTATAGGGGCAGCCTGCTCCCCCTACTGGCCTGAGACAGGAGGCATTGCATGCTAATGTTCCCCTGACTAGAGAACCTCCCCCTTGCTCTCAGACACAGCTTTATTACATTTTGTGGGGTGACACATTCCCCCCTAGTGAAATTTAGTACTCCGGGACTAAACAGTAAACAAAGACAATATGCATAACCATAAAACATTAATAGACAGACGACGCACAAATTGAGTTCTTAAGGTCACAGTGTGGTCTGTGACCGGGTGTCCATATCACCAATACAACGGGGAGCCTTAACCAGGTGGGGGTAGTAGTGGCGATCCGGTCCCGTGGCTCAGGGTGGTCAGACCAGTGGCAGTCTTTTAGATGTTTTAGATAATGTCCGACTACGCCACCCGTGGATTGCGGTTATTAGGAACCGCCGCTGCATGCAGACCGCTGGGGCTGATGAGGTGTGCAGCTAGGGTAGTGTGACTCCCCACGGGAAGAGTGCGGCCCCAGGGCAGTGTAGTGGATGGTGGGAGTGATGGTGGTGAAGGTCCCAGTACCGGTAGTGCCGGAGGAGCGAAGGAGCACACGGACAACAAGTTACAGTCCAGGGTCTTTACTCACAGTTCGTATACTCCAAGTCACTTCCGTCGGCAGTGACCGCCCGAGCCGTGCTGCGTCCACCAGGTGAGGGGCTCGGTCAACTCCCAGGCAGTTCAGGAGCATGGCACAGGACCCCCTTTAATCCTTTCTCTGGCCTGCCTCACCAGTGACCCACTTTTGTCCAGCTGCCGCGGACTCGTGCGGTTAAACGTGGGCCCCGTCCTCCGCTGTCCTATATGGTGCCTTCCTAGCAGGTTTGATGAGGTGTCGCACCAATAGATGATCACGACGACCGGTCTTTGGCTGAGGGTAGTTTCTCCTCCACCAACTTGGGATCCGGTACCCTTAATCTGCCTGACCCTTCACCCTGGATTCTCGTGGGTTCTTAGGGTCCCTTCCACCTTCTTGTTCCTGAGCACTTCTGTTTCTCTCTCTCTTTCTTTGCAGTTCCTTTCTGTTTCTGTTCCTTTCTGTTCCTTTCTCTTGGAGCTGAGATGAGCCAAAATCTCAGCTCCCCTTCACCTCCTCCTCGGCCTCTCACTAGGCCCTTCTGGAGTAGAGCTCCTACAGAGCCTCTACTCCCTGTCTTCTCCTCTCTGGACAGAACCTAGATCTAAGATGGTGCCCACCTTTTATACCTCCCTCTGACCATGAGCCCAGGTGACCAGCAACCAATGAGCTCCTTCCTACGCTCAGGAACCAACCCCTATCTGCCCCTACAGCACTGGGTGTTCCACCCCCCCTCCCCACTCCAGGCAGGGACATAGTCGGTCGTGCCTGCACTTATGTCTAGTGGGAGCACCGTTGAGCTGTCCCTCGGAAATGGGGTGTGTGTGCTGTATGCAGCTAACTGAGCCCTGGTCCATACTCCATCCTTACCCGGGAGTGGAATATCACACCTCTGGACTGAGGTGCAATACCCCTGTAGCGGCGAACCCTCGGAGCGCTACATTCCCCCCTGGTAAAGCACAGCACGTCCTCGGGCTGGAAAAGAGCAAAAACAGTCGATTACAGGACATGCAAAACTTTTTAAAACTTTTTACATTTAGAAACGGACGACATTGTTCAACTCCCTTTATGTGACACACTTTTCTTTTCTTGTCACACTATTATAAAACACATACTAATACTTCTGGAACTCTTTTGTCACTTATCATATAAAACGGTCTCAAAATTATGTAAAACATTTTCTAGCAGCATATTAAACTCTTCATATAAAACATTTTTTAAATAAGACACATTCTTGTATCCTTGGATCATGGCCGCGGTGCAACTTGCGACCAGGTGTTCTTTCTTCTTCTAAGTGCAACAGTCCAGCAAATTTGCCTTGAGGTAGACGTTGCAGTCTTTTTTATAAAACCAGTAGGGGGCGCTTTAAGAAGCGCAACTATATACAAAGGGGTGGCCGCTCTCAGTCCTCGGCCAGTTTTGGGAAGGGAAATGGCTGCTCACAGTCCTCAGCCTGGTAGGGGATGTAGGGGATAACTTTCACACAGTCCTATATCAGTCCCAATAGGGACCACACTCAATTTGAAACAGTCCCACACAGTTCTCTGTACCATGACGGGTAACTATATACAGTTCAATTTACCGTTCACTGGTAACGGTGTCCTCCTGAAGCTCCTTCTTCCTCATGATCTTCAGGCCCGTCCGGGCCCTCTTGGTACTCAGAGTCCGAGTAGTGCTGTTCCTCCTCCTCTACTACTCTGTGGACGTGGAGGGCGTACCATCCCTTCATGCCTTGGTGTCGGGTGTAAGACACCACATCCCCTGGAAACAGATCTCGCCCACGATGACCCTCCGGCAGGTGGCTCTCCACATCTCTCCTCGTCACAAACACATCGCTGATGGTCTCAGGGTCTCGGATGAAACCGCAGCCATGTTCCATGTGAAATTTCACGACAGTCCCGGTGACTCGGGGACCGTGGGCAGTTCGGGGATCTCATCGGGCCTTCATCTTCTGCTCCGCACTTTGGGCCTGCAGCTTCTCCTGTTTCATGCGCCGCTCCCGCTGCTCCCTCTCGAACACCTCCAGCTGTTGGCGGCAGTACTCCCGTCGACGGGCGGCGTACGGGGGCGCTAGGCCTTGCGACCGGGCCTGCGATTGTGGTCTGCTGATCACGCCCGGGGTCAGAGGGCACGGCGTGGGGCGGGGCTCGCTGGTGGTGTCGATGGCCTGGGAACCGGTTGGTAGCGGTGGAGGCACGGTGTCGATGGCGGGTTCAGGTACGTTGGGCTCCGCAACAGGGTGCAGGGGCAGGTCGGCGGCCCCAGGGTTCGGGGTAGGGGCGTCTCCGTTACCTGCCTCTGCTGTCGCGGCCTCCTCCGCGGCGGCGTCCACGGCCTCCGCTCTGCTTTCACTGCCCTCGGTGGCTGGTGTGCCGCTGGATGTCGACGGCGCCTCCTGCTGCAGGATCACGGCCCGCCGGGCCATTTCTTCTTTCCACCCGGCAATCACGTCCCGCTGCGCCCGGACCATCCTCCGGTCCAGCTCCTCCAGCGCAGCCTGCACATACTCGGGGTCTTCCTTGGGGAGGTGTGCTAGCAGCTCCGTGAAGCTGCATGGGGATTCGGCCTGCAGCAGGCCACGCGCCAGGGCGCTGGAGTTGGTTCCTGTCTCTATCTTTGGGTGTGGCCTGGCCAGACTGATCCAGACCGCGCCCTGCCCCACAGTTTTCTTCTCTTCCCACCCCCATTGGGAGTGGTCCCGGGGCAACTTGGTGACAATCACTTTCAGGGGCAGCACCCCCACCTTGATGGACATCTCCACAGCCGTGCTCAGGGCTGTTGGGGGCGTGCTCTTTCTTTGGCGCCATTCTGGGACCTGGCCCACGATGGGAGGTGGCTTCCTGTTGTCTTTTGGCGTGCACATTATGGCGCTCGTTCTTCTGGGGCGGGCGCCATCTTTCGTACAATAAAACAGTCTCTTTTCAGGCGCGCAGTACCCGTTGCTAGCGGGCACGAAATCCTGCCGACTACGCCAAAGCTGACTCGCCCCCTGGGCCGTGGGGCACGCGGATCCGGGCAATAGGGAAACGATGGGGGTAGTAGTGGCGGCCCGGTCCCGCGGCTCAGGGTGGTCAGGCCAATGGTAGTCTGCTATGTACTGGTTGATAATGTCCGACTACGCCACCGGTGGATTTGCGGTCATTAGGAACCGCCGCTGCAGGGCAGACCGCTGGGGCTGATGATACATGCAGCTGGGATGGTGTGACTCCCCACAGGAAGAGTGCGGCCCCAGGGCAGTGTGGTGGATGGTGGGAGTGATGGTAGTGAGAGTCCCAGTACCGGTAGTGCTGGAGGCGCGAAGGAGCACACAGACAATAGGTTGCAGTCCAGGGTCTTTACTGAAACAGGTAAACTGACCCATAAACAGTCCCAGCTAGGAAGGGACCTGGATGTCTGAGAGCAACGGGGAAATTGGCCCTGGTCAGGGTGAGGGTGTAGGCCTACCGTGCTCTCTGCGCTCCTTCTGGCTATCTCCTCGTTATAGGGTAACAGCCCACGTTTCCGAGCTCTCCGTGTATTCTCGCCTGTATGGCCTGCGACGTGGGTTCCTTTCTGCTCCCAGCCTTGTACGGCTTTGCTGGTCCCTTCGGTTGTGGCAGGGCCTCCAGGCTTCTTAGGCCAAGGAATATACAGTCCCTTGCGAACTGGTTATCTGCTGGAGGATGTAGAATCCTCCCAGCCTCAGACACCAAAGTCTGGTAAAGTAAGTCTTTTATCTGCCAAGACAGGCTCTCTTCGCCTCTTGTCTCTGGCTTGTGGCTCTCCTCCTGCCACACTTCCTCTTAGGTGCAACACAACTGTCTGTCCCTGCTCTGCTCCGGGACGCGTCTCAGTGCTGAGACAGGCTTTCAAGTTCTTTCTAACCCTGCCCTCAGCACCAGATTTTATAGGGGCAGCCTGCTCCCCCTACTGGCCTGAGACAGGAGGCATTGCATGCTAATGTTCCCCTGACTAGAGAACCTCCCCCTTGCTCTCAGACACAGCTTTATTACATTTTGTGGCATCCAGGCCAGGGTGACACATACACAGGAGAAATCGCACAACAAATTGTGGGGTCCACTTTCTCTTTTTATGCTTGTGAAAATAAAAAAAATTGGGGTTAAAGCAACACCAAAGCAAAACAAAAATTAAATTCTGATCTTTTTTTTTTACATTTCTTAAATGAAATCACCCATATAAGTTTGTCATCATTGTAATCGCTCTGAACTGAAGAATCATAGTGCCAGGTCATTTTTGCAGGACAATGACTGCATAATTGGCATCATGTTTACTGTTTTCCAGTACGTTGTATGGTCAAATAATGGTGTCATTCAAAACAATAATTCATTGCATAAAAAATCCAGCTCTTATTTGACTATAGCCATGGAAAAGTAAGAAAGTTATGGCTCTCAAAAGAAAGGCAAGAAAAAAAACCCCGAAAGAGCAAAAAAGAAAATTTATCGCAAACGGGCTAAATAAGCATGCATAAAATAATACAATATTTTTTTGGCTAAAACCACATTCTAAAACCCTCTACACAGAGTGGAAGCATACACTTAAGAATTGTGGACATATATGGGGGCTGTAATAGTTTAACCCCTTCATGATCTTGGACGTATAGGTATGTCCAAGCTCACGTCCCTGCCTTTGATGCGGGCTCCAGTGCTGAGCCTTCATCTTTCCCTGCACATGACAACTGATTTGATCAACTCTCATGTGCCTCTACCACCTGCGGCTGTTAACCATTTTAATGCCACTGTCAATCATTGACAGCTGCTGGACAGTAGGACATCACAAGTACACAAATTATCATTCCTGTCACGTGATCGCGGGGCACTGATGAGTTGGCATGACAGCCAGGAATTTGAAGAAGACTCCCGTGCTTGTCATTGTGAATCTCCTGTGAACGCCAGCCCGTGGCCGGAGTTCATAGGAGAGTGTGATTTTTGGTATACATAGCAGTGCTGAAACTTTTCTATGTATAGCACAGGTGATTGGATGATTTCAGCTTCAACTCTCCTATGGGGACTATTGAAGCAAGTAAAAAAAAAAAAGTTCAAATCACCCCCCTTTTGCCCAATTCAAAATAAAACTATTAAAAAAATACACATATTTGGTATCACTACGCTCAGAAATGTCCGATCTGTCAAAATATAAAAACAATTAATCCGATTGGTAAACAGTGTAACGAGAAAAAAAAAAAAATCGAAATCCCATAATTTTAATTTTTTTTGCCAGTCGCAGCATTGCAATTAAATGCAATAACAGGCAATCAAAACATCGTATCTACCCCAAAATAGTATCAATAAAAATGTTAGCTAAAAATCCCGAAAAACAATCGTGGAATTGCATTTTTTTTTTGCAATTTCACAGCACTTGGATTTTTTTCCCATTTTCCAGTACGCTATATGGTAAAATCAATGGTATCATTCAAAAGTACAACTTGTCCCGCAACAAAACAAGCCCTTATACGGCGATAGTATGAGAAAAACCTCAGCACTCAGTATAGCTCTTTTGAAACTGATATTTTAATAGTGCAGTCCAGGAAAACAACAAACGTTTCGGCCTACATGGCCTTCATCAGTGCAATCTAAACGGAATGCAAAACAAATAAAAATAAAATAAATAAACAAACTAAAATAAAGTATATACAAAACAAAGTGTCAGATGATGGTAAGACCTGTAATCAATGCTATGAAAACAACATATACACCGCGTACAGAATTATTAGGCTAATGCGTATTTTGATCACTTTGATACTTTTTATACATGTTGTCCTACTCTAAGCTGCATAGGCTTGAAAGCCAACTACCAATTAAGTAAATCTGGTGATGTGCTTCTCTGTAATGAGGAGGGATGTTGACTAATGACATCAACACCCTATATAAAGTGTGCTTAATTATTAGGCAACTTCCTTTCCTTTGGAAAAATGGGTCAGAAGAGAGATTTGACGGGCTCTGAAAAGTCCAAAATTGTGAGATGTCTTGCAGAGGGATGCAGCAGTCTTGAAATTTCCAAACTTTTGAAGCGTGATCACCGAACAATCAAGCGTTTCATGGCAAATAGCCAACAGGGTCGCAAGAAGCGTGTTGGCCAAAAAATAACTGTCCATGAATTGAGGAAAATCAAGCGTAAAGCTGCCAAGATGCCATTCGCCACCAGTTTTGCCATATTTCAGAGCTGCAACATTACTGGAGTATCAAAAAGCACAAGGTGTGCGATACTCAGGGACATGGCCAAGGTAAGGAAGGCTGAAAAACGACCACCTTTGAACAAGAAACATAAGATAAAACGTCAAGAATGGGTCAAGAAATATCTTAAGACTGATTTTTCAAAGGTTTTATGGACTGATGAAATGAGCGTGACTCTTGATGGGCCAGATGGATGGGCCAGAGGCTGGATCAGTAAAGGGCAGAGAGCTCCACTCCGACTCAGATGCCAGCAAGGTGGAGGTGGGGTACTGGTATGGGCTGGTATCATCAAAGATGAACTTGTGGGACCTTTTCGGGTTGAGGATGGAGTGAAGCTCAACTCCCAGACCTACTGCCAGTTTCTGGAAGACAACGTCTTCAAGCAGTGGTAAGGAAGAAGTCGGTATCCTTCAAGAAAAATATGATTTTCATGCAGGACAATGCTCCATCACATGCATCCAACTACTTCACAGCGTGGCTGGCCAGTAAAGGTCTAAAAGAAGAAAAAATAATGCCATGGCCCCCCTTGTTCACCTGATCTGAAACCCATAGAGAACATGTGGTCCATCATAAAATGTGAGATCTACAGGGAGGGAAAACAGTACACCTCTCGGAACAGTGTCTGGGAGGCTGTGGTGGCTGCTGCACGCAATGTTGATCGAAAACAGATCAAGTAACTGACAGAATCTATGGATGGAAGGCTGTTGAGTGTCATAAAGAAAGGTTTCTATATTGATCACTAATTTTTTTGGCTTTTGTTTTTGCATGTCAGAAATGTTTATTTCTAAATTTTGTGCACTGATATTGGTTTACCTGGTGAAAGTAAACAAGTGAGATGGGATTATATTTGGTTTTTATTAAGTTGCCTAATAATTCTGCACAGTAATAGTTACCTGCACAAACAGATCTCCTCCTAAGATAACCAAATCTAAAAAAAAACCACTCCAACTTCCAAAAATATTAAGCTTGGATATTTATGAGTCTTTTGGGTTGATTGAGAACATAGTTGTTGATCAATAATAAAAATAATCCTCTAAAATACAACTTGCCTAATAATTCTGCACACAGTGTATACTAGTATCAAAGCGTGAGATAGGACCTACCCGACCGCTGTGAAGATCAGGGGAAAAAAAGGGGGGATGGGCTGGAATCTATGTTTCAGAAGGCGAAGGTCAATGGGACCTACAGTGGGCATAATGAAATAAATCTTTAGTACAAACCTAAAGGCCCATAATAGTCGGGGAAGGAAAGAAGCACTTTACCTGTGTCACCTGCCAGAAAAAGTGTGGGGCTGGAACGCAGTGTCCACTGCTGGTTCAAGTATCTGCCCTAAGATAAGTGAACACTGAGGTGTTTTAAATACAAAAGGGGTGGGACCTAAGGATAAGGTGGCCAATCGCTGTGTGGATCGTGGTCAGCCTGAATGGGAGGCGTGGTGTGAGGTAACTGGCCAATCCTGACCTGTGGGGCGTGTTCTGATTGTCATCTGGCCAGATCGGAGGGGGGTGTGTCTGTGACGTCACCGCGGTATCAGACAGCCCACTGGAAGCTTGATTGTGGTGCAGTTGACGTCCTAGTGCGTTCCACGGCCCGGATACATGCGTTATTTATTTTTGTTTTGCATTCCGTTTAGATTTCACCGATGAAGGCCATGTAGGCCGAAACGTTTGTTGTTTTCCTGGACTGCACTATTAAAATATCAATTTCAAAAGAGCTATACTGAGTGCCGAGGTTTTTCTCATACTATATTTGGCCTTGGACCCTACTTGAGCACCTTTCCGATAGTGCTGCGGTTTTTCTACACTTATACGGCTATATTGATGGAAAAATTAAAAAGTTATGGCCTTGGGAAGAAGGGGAGCCAAAACCAAAAGCACAAAAACAGAAAGTCGCAAGGTGGTGAAGGGGTTAAGGAAACAAAATTACCAATAAGTGTAGTTACCGATATTTTTTCCATTTCCCCGCATATGTCTTCTATATTTCCATTTTTATGTACATTATATGGTACAGTGAATGGTGTCATTCAAAACTACAATTTGTCCTGCAAAAAAACCTAAATAATAATAATCTTTATTTTTATATAGCGCTAACATATTCCGCAGCGCTTTTCATACATTATCGTCGCTGTCCCCATCGGGGCTCACAATCTAGATTCCCTATCAGTATGTCTTTGGAGTGTGGGAGGAAACCGGAGAACCCTGAGGAAACCCACGCAAACACGGGGAGAACATACAAATGCCTTGCAGATGTTGTCCTTGGAGGGATTTGATCCCAGGACCCCAGCGCTGCAAGGCTGCAGTGCTAACCACTGAGCCACCGTGCCGCCCTAGATAAATAATTAAATTAACCAGCCTTCATACTGCTATGTTGACAGGAAAACAAAAAAATATGGCTCTTGGAAAAGGAGGAGAAATAAATGGAAAACTCAAAAATGAATATAGTCATTAATCTCTGAATAGGCTTTATTGGGCTGTATTTTGAACATGTCGTGCTGATAGGAGCTCTGCTGTCTCTAGTAGCACATCTATGTTCCTCCTATGTGACTCTGGACCCAGACTGGCTGTCTGTATTTGTAAGGGCTTTGCACATGTGGTGTTTATGTGTTTTGTTAATTTGTGCTTCCATATTGTTATAGGTCTTTTATATTGTTACATAAACACTTCCACTATGTTTGCTGGTTCTGTGTTATATATCAGTTACCAATTTCATTTTACTGTAACTTGTATAGAAATGTTATAAAATGCATAAATATTATAATAATTAATATAATTTCAAGGCTTTCTTATTGAAAAATAATATATTCAGTTTTATTCTTGGCAGATAACTGTACCAGCAAATTGGAGACACATCTGATATTTTCAGCTTTTACACAACATGATTATAATATCACACTGAATACATATGAAGCTCATGGCAGTGTCCTAGATACATCTCCAGCCCTTCACAGTAGAGATTTATTTTCTGATCCTTTTCAACAGCACCTATATTCAGATTCATCACGGACTTTTAAGCAAAGCAAAAATAACAGAAGTGATGGTGCACATCAAAAAGTTCAGACAGCAAAGAAGCCATATTCATGTTCAGAATGTGGGAAATGTTTTACAAGAAAATCAAATGTTGTTACACATAAGAGAATTCACACAGGGGAGAAGCCATTTTCATGTCCAGAATGTGGGAAATGTTTTACAGTGAAAGACCAGCTTGTTAAACATCAGAGAATACATACAGGTGAAAAACCATATTCATGTCGTGAATGTGGGAAATGTTTTACAGAGAAATCAAGTCTTGTTAACCATCTGAGAATTCACACAGGTGAGAAGCCATATTCATGTTCAGAATGCGGGAAATGTTTTATAGTCAAAGACCGTCTTGTTACTCATCAGAGAATTCACACAGGGGTGAAGCCATTTTCATGTTCAGAATGTGGGAGATGTTTTACAGCGCAAACAAATCTTTTTAAACATCAGAAAAGACACACAGGTGAGCAGCCATATCCATGTTCAGAATGTGGGAAATGTTTTACAGTCAAAGACCATCTTGTTGCACATCAGAGAACTCACACAGGGGAGAAGCCGTTTGCATGTTCAGAATGTGGGAAATGTTTTACAGCGCAAACAAATCTTGTTAAACATCAGAAAAGTCACACAGGTGAGAAGCCATATTCATGTTTAGAATGTGGGAAGAGTTTTACAGTCAAACACCTTCTTGCAACACATCAGAGAACTCATACAGGGGAGAAGCCATTTGCATGTTCAGAATGTGGGAAATGTTTTGCAGTTAAGGACCGTCTTGTTGCACATCAGAGAACTCACACAGGTGAGAAGCCATTTTCATGTTCAGAATGTGGGAAATGTTTTACAGAGCAAACAAATCTTCTTAAACATCAAAAAAGACATGCAGGTAAGAAGCCACATTCATGTTCAGAATGTGGGAAAAGTTTTATAGTCAAACACCTTCTTGCAACACATCAGAGAACTCACACAGGGGATAAGCCGTATTCATGTTCAGAATGTGGGAAATGTTTTGGAAACAAATCAAATCTTATTAAACATCAGAAAAGACACACAGGTGTAAAGCCATTTTCATGTCAAGAATGTGGGAAATGTTTTACAGAGAAATCAAATCTTCTTGTTCATCAAATAAATCACACAGGGAAGAAGCCTTATTCATGTTCAAAATGTGAAAAATGCTATGCGCACAAATCAAATTTTGTTAGACATGAGAGAAGTCACATAGGGGAAAAAACATTTTCATGTTCAGAATGTGGGAAAAAGTTTTCACATATATCAAATCTTATTGCACATCACAGAATTCACAAAAGGATGTAGCCATTTTCTTTTTAAAACAACTTAATTGCCAAATTGTACAAGAAAGAAAAACAACAGTTACAGTGTGTGAGGGAAAGTAATTTACAGTGCTAACTACTTAAAGTGAACCTGGCTGTTGATACATGCTGCCCAGTCCTCAGACAGCATGTATTAGGCACTGGCTGTATGAACTCAGTCTGGCATGTTTGTCTCCGAAATGCTGCGGCATTTCACAGCAAAACATACTGTAATAGCCGCCCACTGCCCTGGATGCACAGGTCTTTGTCTATGTGGATTGGACAGCATGTATCAGCTGTCAGGTTGTCTTTAATAATAAATGTATGTAACTACTGTGATGAAAGCCGGCCGGTGGGTGCAGCTCTCTGGCGCCCCCTTACCTCTCAGGTCAGTCAAGGTACTGCACCTAGAGAAAGTAGTGCCAGGTAGCTGCAACCAGCGCAGGGAACACGGTAGTGTGTTATCCCTTCAACGTCACTACACAGCACAACTCGCTAGCGCCCTCTTAGCCTCAGGTCAGTCAAGGAACTGCACCTAGGATAAGCGGTCGCCAGAGAGACTGTCCTGTAACCTACTGGGTATCGGGGCCCTCTGTAGTGAGGGCGGTATATATATCTTCCTTGGCCGCGCCAGGAATATATATATCTGAACCTCCGACCGTCACTACCAGCCTTCCCCAATCCCCAGTTGGTATGCTGCCACCAGTCCCTATTTTAGATATACGCCCAGTCCGTGAATGGGCCTATATCGGGTCAGGAACCAACCCTGGGTAGCGTTTTTGGCTTGAGCCGAGCTCACACGGACGTGCGTTCGTTATGCAGAATAAAAGGCAGGCCCACAATTACTTGAGGTAATTGATTATAATAATACACTAGATACACGATATACAACTAAATATACACAGGTATAAGGTCAGGCTAAACTATACAACAATGGAATACAACACACAGAATCACCACAGCATATCAGTTACCGGTTTCTTGATTTTCTTGTGACGCAGGGAGAGGATTCTGCGGTCGCAGGCACGGTTCTTTGTTACAGGCTGAGGCCTACCACCGCATGGTCAAACTGCTCCTCCCCTTGGTGGCCTCAGCTGGTGCTCAGATGTTCAGCACACCACTCTTGGGTCAAGACTGACTTGTCTCTTGTCTGTCCTGCTATCTTACCTGCCCCGTCCCGCCCACTGCTGGTGAGGTCAGCTGGCTCAGTCTCCACCCTCAGGTCTAACTTCGATCAGAAGCCCAAATTCTAAGGAACCCAATAACTTCTTCTGGGATGGTCTCAGGATACCCACAGGGGTTCCCACGGATTCGGGCCGCCGTAACCGACCTTTTGATATCAATTATGATACCATACGGTCCTCAGGAATGGCTCAGCGCTATATCTTGGCTTCCAGAGCACGTACAAACGTCTACCGCGGAGGCTTGTGTGCGCAATGGCTCCGGGACGCCGTGATATTTTTTTATTGGCCCATCCCACGCAACATGCGTGTACTTTTCATGTTTCTATATCTTATGCCTCCATGCTTGTGACAGACAAAGAAACTAGTCCTATGGGACAAATGGTCAGTTACAGATGGACGAAGCACCCCCCCCTGCTGGCTGTGTTTCCTCTCGAAGTCTTTGAAGCTCCTAGCATTCAAGTGTTAAGTAGGCTTCTTATCTTACAGGAGCCTGGATGGGGGGAAACTATCTAGTTGACGTTTTAACAGAAGGTCCCAAGGGTGGGGGCTGCTGAAGTGTGGCCATCCCTGGATATGATTTATCATTACCAAGATGGCGGCTACAGGTTCATCACACCTCCCCCTATACGAGGGCGCGAGGGGGTAGCACATTCCTGTGTTCCCCCGTGCGTCCTTCTGCACCCTCCCCTTGCCGGGATAACCCGTCAGCGTTACCGTGGTCACGGCCTCTTCTGTGGCGAATGGAGAAGTGGTACTGCTGGAGAGCGAGGCTCCAGCGTAGCAACCTGCCATTCGACCCAGAGACCGTGTGTAACCAGCTGAGGGGGTTGTGGTCCGTCTCCACGGTGAAATGGCTCCCGTACAAGTAGGGCTGCAGACGCTGCAGGGCCCATACAATTGCCAGGCATTCTTTTTCCACCGTGGAGTAAGCCACCTCCCGGGGCAGTAGCTTCCTGCTCAGGTACAAGACAGGATGTTCCTGGCCTGTCGTGTTGACCTGACTTAGCACAGCACCGAGGCCAAAGTCACTGGCGTCGGTCTGTACCACAAACGGCCAGTCGAAGTCGGCAGCTTGCAGTACAGGGGAGCTACTTAGGGCGGCCTTGAGTGCCCCGAAAGCTGTCTCGCAGGCGACTGTCCAGTCGACTGCGACGGGCAGCTTCTTCTTGGTGAGGTCCGTCAGGGGCTTGGCCAGGGTGCTATAGTGTGGGACGAACCTCCTATAGTACCCGGCGGTCCCCAAGAAGGACATCACCTGCTTTTTGGTCCTAGGAGTGGGCCAGGATGCGATGGCATCCACTTTCCCCGGTTCTGGCTTCAGAACCCCCCCGCCTACCCGGTGACCCAGGTAGAGGACCTCACTCATGCCCAGCTGGCACTTTTCCGGCTTGATGGTCAAGCCTGCCCGGTGGATCCGACCGAGCACCTGCCGCAGGTGCTCTAGGTGATCCTCCCAAGTGGGACTGAAGACTGCAATATCGTCCAAGTACGCAGCCGCGTACCCTTCAAGTCCCTCAAGCAGCGTATTGACCATCCGCTGAAAAGTGGCAGGGGCATTCTTCATGCCGAATGGCATCACTGTGGACTCGTACAGTCCAAAAGGGGTGATAAAGGCAGAGCGTTCCCTTGCCGCGGGGGTCAGAGGAATCTGCCAGTACCCCCGGCTCAGATCCATGATGGTCAGGTACTTAGCCCCGGCCATCCGATCGAGCAGGTCATCGATGCGTGGTATGGGGAACGCATCGGTGGCCGTTACAGCGTTGAGCCCCCGGTAGTCCACGCAGAACCGTGTAGTTCGGTCCTTCTTTGGTACGAGGACTACAGGCGAGGCCCACGCGCTGCTGGATGCCTGGATCACCCCCAGCTTCAGCATCTCGTCTATCTCTTGGCGCATGTTTCCCTGCACCTCGAAAGAGACCCGATATGCTGAACGCCGGATCGGCGGGTGATCGCCAGTGTCCACGTCGTGGACAGCCATCTCAGTCCTTCCGGGCAGGCTGCTGAACAGCCCCCGGAAGGGGTGCAGGGTGGTCCCCAGCTGGGACCGTTGGTCCTCCGTGAGCTGGTGGCCAACCCCCACATCCTCGATGGACCCACCCGCCTTGGCCTGGGTGAGCAGATCCAGGAGGGTTTCTACCTCTCCTTCCTCGGGAAGGTTGCACACTGGGTGGGCAGTCGCTTCCCGCTCATGATGAGCCTTCATCATGTTCACGTGGAAGGCCTTCCTCCTTCCACGGGCGTGATCCAGGGTGACCAGATAGGTGACGGCATTGAGTTTCTGGTGCACGAAGTAGGGACCTTCCCAGGCTGCCTGAAGCTTGTTCTGTGGTACGGGGACCAGTACCCACACCTTTTTACCCACCTGGTAGGTCCTCTCACAAGCATTCTGGTCGTACCACCGCTTCTGGTCGGCCTGGGCCTGGGCCATATTGTCCTGCACCAGCTTTGCCAAGGCCATCATCCTGTCCCGGTGGCGCACGACATACTCGATGACCGACACCTCGGGGGTGGCCAAATCCCCTTCCCATGCTTCCTTCACCAGAGCCAGGGGGCCCCGTACCCGTCGCCCGTACAGGAGCTCAAAGGGGGAGAACCCCGTTGAGGCCTGCGGAACCTCCCGGTAAGCAAATAGGAGGTGTGGGAGGTAACGCTCCCAGTCTCTCCCGTGGGAGTCGACCAACATCTCAAGCATCTGCTTTAAGGTGCCATTGAACCGCTCACACAGGCCATTAGTCTGTGGGTGATACGGGCTGGCCACCAGATGTTGCACCTGCATTTGCTTACAGAGGGACTCCATCAGCCGCGACATGAACTGGGTCCCTCGGTCGGTGAGCATTTCTTGGGGGAAACCCACTCTGGAGAAGATCTCCAGTAAGGCGGTAGCCACCTTGTCGGCCCGAATGGACGACAAAGCTACCGCTTCCGGGTACCGGGTGGCATAGTCCACTACCGTGAGTATGAAGCATTTCCCGGAGTGGCTGGGAGTGGACAGAGGTCCAATAAGATCCACAGCGACCCTCGAGAAAGGCTCTTCGATGATTGGCAGAGTTACCAGTGGGGCTTTGGGGCGCGGCCCCGCCTTCCCCACCCTCTGACAGGTGTCACACGAACGGCAGTAGGCACCCACCGCGGCTCCCATCCCAGGCCAGTAGAAATGCTGAGCTATCCTGGCCTTGGTTTTAGCGATCCCTAGGTGTCCGGCCATCGGAATCTCGTGTGCGATCCGCAACAATTCCGCCCTGAACGGATAGGGTACCACTAACTGTCGGTCCCTGGGCCACGCCTCCGGTGAACCCTGCTGGACCGTTACCCGGTACAGCCGTCCCTGGTCCCAGACCACACGCTCGCAGTCTGACTCCATGGGAGGCTGTGCCGCCTGTTCCTTGAGAGCTTTCAGGCTGTCGTCTGCTTCCAACGCAGCCTGAAATTCCTGACTTGATGTGGCCAGAATCGACGAAACTGCCACATCCTCCGTCAGCCCCTCCGGGCATGTCACCTGGCCGCTGTCTGACCCGGCAGACACTTGGTCAGAAGTGGGGAAGCCGTCGGACCTCTGCAAGGCTCCTTGGGCTCCGGCGCTCCCACTCCTGGTGACAGCGGCTATGACCGCTGTGACCGTGGGTAGTGCCTGCTTCCCCTCTGTTTCTGACCAAGCCGCCCGATCAGGCAGGCTTCCTAGGCCTTTGGACATCTCGGATGTGGGGAACTCCTGCCCTGGGGTCTTACCTGGCGGCTCCTCTCTTGGGACACCCCCACCTCCCATGGCCTGTTCCTCCCCCTGCAGTGGGCCTATACTCAGCAGCCTGGATACCCCTGGGAGCCCTACACTGCCGGTAGCTGCCCCCCTCTCCATCCCTGAGCTTCCCTCTACAGAATCCTGCCCGCCCCCTCCCTCACCGGAGGACAAGAGGTCACGGCACGCCGGCTGAGCACCTCTGCGGGCATCCCCACACTCCCCACCTGCTTTCACTAACCCTGTTTGTGTTGTGTCTGTGCAGGTGTTACCCTCAGGTTTCACTCCCTCCTCCTCAGCAGGACGCACACTACATACAACATGGTTGGCATTAGCAGCAGACAAATCAATACACTCTTGGGGGGCCGAACTTGGGGGTTCAGAGGGTACATACTGCGATACAAGACGCCCCAAGTCGGTCCCTAATAAAACATTTGCGGGAATATTTGGCGTTACTCCCACCTCCCGCATCCCCCTCCCGGCACCCCAGTCCAAATACACCATGGCAACGGGAAGGGCCGGCTCCACGCCTCCAACCCCGGAGACGGAAAGAGTCTTTCCTGGTACCAAGTCCTGGGGGGACACCACCTCAGGCCGTACCAGTGTTCGTTCAGCGCCCGTGTCCCGCAGTCCCATGACCGCAGAACGGCCTATGGTGACGGGTTGGATGTTGTCCAGGGACCTACCACCACCCCCTCCCACACACAAAACATTGGGCGCTCTCTGGGACTGGGATGGGGTCTTTTGGCGCTGGGGACACTCAGCCCTAAAGTGTCCTGGTTTGTTGCATAGATGACAACGTCTTACGTCTGGTCCTTGCCTGGAGAGGGCAACAGGGGGATACACCCCTTGTGTTCTAGGGGCCGGGGAAACAGGGGCATGACTGGGCTTACCCCCTCTCCAGGTGCTGCTGGCAGACTTCTTCAGCTCAGGCGCCCTGTTATTGGCATACTCGTCTGCCAGGGCGGCTGTAGCAGAAGCCCCTGTTGGTTTTCGGTCACGGAGGAACTGTCGGAGGTCCTCTGGGCAGTTCCACAAGAACTGCTCCGTGACGAACAGTTCCTGGACCTCCTGGCGGGTAGTAAGCGCTAGACCCGAGGTCCAGTGCTCTGCGGCTCTCAACAGCGCCCGCATATGATCGGTCCAGGTGTCCTTGGGGCCACGCAGCAGGCTCCGGAACTTCTGGCGGTACGACTCGGGAGTGAGGTTGTACTGCCGGATCAGGGCCCGCTTGATGCAGTCGTAGTTCTGTACCTCCCCGGCAGGTAAGTCCCCCAAGGCATCCAGGGACTTACCCCTCAAACGGGGGGTCAGGTATCTGGCCCACTGATCCCGGGCCAGATGGTGCTGAAGACAGGTCCGTTCAAATGCCACCAGAAAGGAGTCCAGGTCCCCATCCTTCTCCAGTAGAGGGAAGTCCTCAGCTCGGACTTTGGACGACTTGGTCTCCTGATGGGTTGGTTGCTCTAGCGGAAGCCCCCGCTGGGCCAGGTCCAGTTGGTGCTGGCGCTCCGCAGCTCGCTCTGCACGCTCCGCAACCTCCCGGCGCTCTGCAGCTTCACGCTCCGCAGCCCGCTCCGCAGCCCGCTCCGCAGCCCGCTCTGCACGCTCCTCCTCCGCTGCCTTCTCTGATGCTGCCAGGAGGGTTTTGTAGACGGCATCGCCATGAGACTGGAGACTTGCCATAGCCGCTTGTAAAAGGGCTTGTGATCTGGACAGGCTGGGCTGGGTAGGTGGTGGGCAGCCCACTGCGGGACCGTATACTGGGGACTGGCTCCCTGAGGTGCCCGGGCTGGACTCCTCCTCGCCATGAGTAACAATGTCCTCCCCTCCTGCCACACGGACCGTAGCATTAGCCTCCTGCAGGGTCTTGCTCCTGGTGCCGTCTGCCATCTTGGTAACCGACACCGCTGCAACCCTGAGTTTGCACACACCTTGTTATACTTTTAGCCTGACCGTCTAACGTTGGGCTGACCTTAAGACTCCAGCAGTGGAAGTTACCACTGGCAGTCTTTAGTGCCTGGGAGTAGGGGTCCCACAACACTATTATTCTGCAATCCCACCGCTCTGCCACCAATGTGATGAAAGCCGGCCGGTGGGTGCAGCTCTCTGGCGCCCCCTTACCTCTCAGGTCAGTCAAGGTACTGCACCTAGAGAAAGTAGTGCCAGGTAGCTGCAACCAGCGCAGGGAACACGGTAGTGTGTTATCCCTTCAACGTCACTACACAGCACAACTCGCTAGCGCCCTCTTAGCCTCAGGTCAGTCAAGGAACTGCACCTAGGATAAGCGGTCGCCAGAGAGACTGTCCTGTAACCTACTGGGTATCGGGGCCCTCTGTAGTGAGGGCGGTATATATATCTTCCTTGGCCGCGCCAGGAATATATATATCTGAACCTCCGACCGTCACTACCAGCCTTCCCCAATCCCCAGTTGGTATGCTGCCACCAGTCCCTATTTTAGATATACGCCCAGTCCGTGAATGGGCCTATATCGGGTCAGGAACCAACCCTGGGTAGCGTTTTTGGCTTGAGCCGAGCTCACACGGACGTGCGTTCGTTATGCAGAATAAAAGGCAGGCCCACAATTACTTGAGGTAATTGATTATAATAATACACTAGATACACGATATACAACTAAATATACACAGGTATAAGGTCAGGCTAAACTATACAACAATGGAATACAACACACAGAATCACCACAGCATATCAGTTACCGGTTTCTTGATTTTCTTGTGACGCAGGGAGAGGATTCTGCGGTCGCAGGCACGGTTCTTTGTTACAGGCTGAGGCCTACCACCGCATGGTCAAACTGCTCCTCCCCTTGGTGGCCTCAGCTGGTGCTCAGATGTTCAGCACACCACTCTTGGGTCAAGACTGACTTGTCTCTTGTCTGTCCTGCTATCTTACCTGCCCCGTCCCGCCCACTGCTGGTGAGGTCAGCTGGCTCAGTCTCCACCCTCAGGTCTAACTTCGATCAGAAGCCCAAATTCTAAGGAACCCAATAACTTCTTCTGGGATGGTCTCAGGATACCCACAGGGGTTCCCACGGATTCGGGCCGCCGTAACCGACCTTTTGATATCAATTATGATACCATACGGTCCTCAGGAATGGCTCAGCGCTATATCTTGGCTTCCAGAGCACGTACAAACGTCTACCGCGGAGGCTTGTGTGCGCAATGGCTCCGGGACGCCGTGATATTTTTTTATTGGCCCATCCCACGCAACATGCGTGTACTTTTCATGTTTCTATATCTTATGCCTCCATGCTTGTGACAGACAAAGAAACTAGTCCTATGGGACAAATGGTCAGTTACAGATGGACGAAGCACCCCCCCCTGCTGGCTGTGTTTCCTCTCGAAGTCTTTGAAGCTCCTAGCATTCAAGTGTTAAGTAGGCTTCTTATCTTACAGGAGCCTGGATGGGGGGAAACTATCTAGTTGACGTTTTAACAGAAGGTCCCAAGGGTGGGGGCTGCTGAAGTGTGGCCATCCCTGGATATGATTTATCATTACCAAGATGGCGGCTACAGGTTCATCACAACTACCAATAAACATCTTTTATTGAAAAACAAATGGAAGTTACTTATGACCCCTATGTATCAATAATGTTTAGAAAATATTTCACATTTATAAATTCAGTACAGCTTAATTTTTAAAGGGTCTGTCCAATGAGTGGCTCTTCTGCATGAAATAACATTGGTTGTAGATACTTACTGCTACAAGTGATCACGACTAGTGATGAGCGAGTATGTTCTGTTAACCCTTTCAGTGAGTATGCTTGGGTGAACACAGAGTATCTTCTGTGTGCTCCTTCCGTGTGCTCGGATGTTATGTTTCAGTCTCTCTGTGTGCATGATGTGCGACTGTTTGACAGCTTTAATACATGTGAGGAATGTCTGCTTCTTAGGCATTCCTCACATGTATTAAAGCTGTCAAACAGTCGCAAATCATGCACACAGAGAGACTGAAACATAACACCCTTTGCACCGGGAAGATACTCGGTGTTCGCCCGAGCATACTCGCTGAAAGGGTTAACAGAACACACTCGCTCATCACTAATCACGACCATTGCCGAGTCAACCATCTGCAACTGTCCTGGTCATGTACAGCATCGTCTTCTCACGGCTGATATCCGATCAGATGAGAGAGGTGGATGGACAACCCTTTTAAAAATTGTTACCTATCATTGTTAAATATCTTTTAAAACTTTTATTCCTTTTTGATTGGATCTGTATTTTTTTCTGATCTTCTTATCCCGAGTGTTGATTGGGCAGCACGGTGGCTCAATGATTAACACTGTTGTTTTCCCATCGCTGGGGTCCTCATTTCAAATCCCACCAAGGACAACATCTGCAAGGAGTTTGTATGTTCTCCCCATGTTTGTGTGGGTTTCCTCCCACACGCCAAAGACCTATTGATAGGGAGTTTAGATTGTGAGCTCCAATGGGAACAGTGATAATGATGTCTGTAAAGCGCTGCGGAATATGTTGTCGCAATAAAAGTAACAATAATAAATCTGACTGGAATGACATTCCTAACAGTATTTTCATACATTCACCCAAGGGTTTATTTTAATTTTTTATCAGTAATCATACGAGCTAGTTTTTAAACAACTTATGGTTCCTGCTATTCCGCAGATTGGAGTTTTCCTTGTACAAAACCACGTTGTCTCTGAGGAATAAACATTTTTTCTCCAGATGAAAAACAAGGCCTCTTATCTTTTTACGTGGTTTTAAGTAGAAAAACTTAATTTACTGGCCTGTTTACAATTGTTTTTTTTTTTGGGCAGCACATCACCTGTTTACACAGAACAATGTGCTGACGATAACAATTATTTTTATCTAGAATACACAATCCAATCACTCTACAAGTGAGCATTGTTCTTCAAGTGATTGCCGGCATGTTTACACACACTCATAACCATAATGAACATTAGAATGAACTTTCAAGTGCTGATTATAACATCCAATTGTGCCCTTAGATACCGTATGCACCTTATTTGGTTATTTTTTTCACAAAAACTAATAAGTAAAGTTGGTGCATCTCAATAATCTAGCATCTATGTCAATTCTGGTTCTTACAAATCCAGAGCGATAGAAGGAAACACAAGGACAATGAGCAATAAAGATCAATTTAGAAAATAGTTGTGTAAAATCCAGCACCGTAGTTCGGTAGTAGGAAATACATCACCTATGTGTTTCGACTACATGCTAAAGTAATAACTAGTGCATTTTTAATATAAATACAATAAAGTATTGAAAAACCTTTGGGGATAGGCTTTTACACAACTATTTTCTGAATTGTTCTTTGTATCTTTTCTAATGCTAGAACATTATTTCTATGAACTTGGGCCGGAACTGAACTGCATATTCCAGATGAGGCTGCTCTAATGCTTTCTAAGTTGTTATTATTATGTCCTTGTCCCACAAGTCAATATTTCTATTAATACATGGTAATATCCTACTGACTTTAGATGCAGCTGATGACATTGCATGCTGTTATTTACTCTGTGATCTAGAAGTACAGTAGGGATAGAGATTCTGTATCTATGCTGTGGAGAGAGAGAGAGAGAGAGACTGTGTCAGGAAAAGATTAGTGTAATCCAAAATGCTTGTGAAAAAAATTCCATTGATTAACATAAAAAAATTGGTTTGAGCCATAAGACATTTTATTTCATAATGTTCTGATATATTCAGATATTGTGGACTCCAGCAGATCTCTGAAGGTTCTGGTGATGTCACAGTACTGATATAATGCGCACAGTGATGTCACAGTACAGGATAATAACCATGTTGATGCCACAGTACAGAGATAATACATAGTGATGTAACAGTACAGGATAATAAACATGGTGATGTCACAGTGCAGAGATAATATAAACAATGAAGTCACAGTACAGGGTAATAAATATGATGATGTTACAGTAAAACATGTTGATGTCGCAGTACAGAGATAATAAACAAGGTGTAAGGTGGCGGTGTTCACACCGTGCAGTAACTGAGGCAGTGACCCAAGCAAGTCCAACATAAACAGCTTTTATTCAGCAACTCACGGGTAAACAGAAAGTCCTCCGGTTCGCAGCCGGGTTAACATGAGTCCATAAACAATGGTTGCCGTGGGCAACGGCCGCGCCGGGCCGCTCGGAGCCTGACAGGTGCAGAGCCTTCCCATGCGTAGGTTCAGCCACACTCAATCCTGCCGAGCTTTCCTGCTATGCTCCTAGCAGGTTCCAACATAGAACACCACTAATCCTTAGTGCAGGGGTTTTAAAGGACCTGTGGCAAGAGCTACTGGAAAACCCGGGTTGGAGGGAGAAGGCCGCCCCACTGCCTTCCTGTAGCCTCCTCCAAGAAATGAAGGCCCTGCCGGGTTTTACTTAATCTGCCTTAGCCAGATAGCCTGACCAGGTCAATGCTCACCTTCATTCCTGCATTGCAGCCGCACCTGTGTCTGTGACTGCAATGCACTCCAATGGATTTAATAGGTCTCTGTACACATTCTGGGGGATATATACCGTCCCTCGTATACGATCCCCGTCACTGCCTCACAACGGTGATGTCATAGTATAGAGATAATACACACAGTGATGTCACAGTACAGGATAATAAACACGGTGATGTCATAGTATAGAGATAATACACACAGTGATGTCACAGTACAGAGATAATACACACAGTGATGTCACAGTACAGGATGATAAACATGGTGATGTTACAGTGAAGAGAATGCATACAGTGATGTCGCAGTACAGGATAATAAACATGGTGATGTCATAGTATAGAGATAATACACACAGTGATGTCACAGTACAGGATAATAAACATGGTGATGTCATAGTATAGAGATAATACACACAGTGATGTCACAGTACAGAGATTATATACACAGTGATGTCACAGTACAGAGATAATACACACAGTGATGTCACAGTACAGGATAATAAACATGGTGATGTCATAGTATAGAGATAATACACACAGTGATGTCACAGTACAGAGATTATATACACAGTGATGTCACAGTACAGAGATAATACACACAGTGATGTCACAGTACAGGATAATAAACACGGTGATGTCATAGGATAGAGATAATACACACAGTGATGTCACAGTACAGAGATAATATACACAGTGATGTCACAGTACAGGATGATAAACACGGTGATGCCATAGTATAGAGATAATACACACAGTGATGTCACAGTACAGAGATAATACACACAGTGATGTCACAGTACAGGATAATAAACACGGAGATGTCATAGGATAGAGATAATACACACAGTGATGTCACAGTACAGAGATAATATACACAGCGATGTCACAGTATAGGATGATAAACATGGTGATGTTACAGTGAAGAGAATGCATACAGTGATGTCGCAGTACAGGATAATAAACATGGTGATGTCATAGTATAGAGATAATACACACAGTGATGTCACAGTACAGAGATAATATACACAATGATGTCACAGTACAGGATGATAAACATGGTGATGTTACAGTGAAGAGAATGCATACAGTGATGTCGCAGTACAGGATAATAAACATGGTGATGTCATAGTATAGAGATAATACACACAGTGATGTCGCAGTACAGGATAATAAACATGGTGATGTCATAGTATAGAGATAATACACACAGTGATGTCACAGTGCAGAGATAATATACACAGTGATGTCACAGTACAGAGATAATACACACAGTGATGTCACAGTACAGGATAATAAACACGGTGATGTCATAGGATAGAGATAATACAGTGATGTCACAGTACAGAGATAATAAACAGTGATGTCATAGTACAGAGATAATACACATAGTGATGTCACAGTATAGAGATATGACACAGTGATGTCACAGTACAGGGATAATACACAGTGATGTCACAGTAAAAAGATAATAAACACAGTGATGTGACAGTACAGAGATAATACACAATGATGTCACAGCACAGGGATAATACACACAGTGATGTCACAGTACAGGATAATAAACATGGTGATGTCATAGTATAGAGATAATACAAACAGTGATGTCACAGTACAGAGATAATAAACATGGTGATGTCATAGTATAGAGATAATACACACAGTGATGTCACAGTACAGAGATAATACAGTAATGTCACAGTACAGAGATAATAAACACAGGGATGTGACAGTACAGAGATAATACACACAGTGATGTCACAGTACAGGATAATAAACATGGTGATGTCATAGTATAGAGATAATACACACAGTGATGTCATAGTACAGGGTAATACACATAATATAGTGACATCTTTGCATTCCCTCCAACTGGTTGCTGATATCTCCAAATGAAAAAGAAATAAACATCAAACCACAGCATGAAAAAACAATCACAGCATGCTGCGAGTGTATCCGAGAATCGGATTGCACTTACCCATAAAAGTCTATGGGTGCGTGTCAAACATCAGACTGCACTCAGATGTCATCCGAGTGCAGTCCGATTTCCGCAGACACCGGCAATGGAGGAGAAGGAGAAATTACTTTCTCTGTTTCCTCCGCACCTGTGCTGCGACTCTCATGCGAGAGAATTGGAGCAGAGTGCATTAACACTCGGCTCAAACTCTGACAGAGTTTGAGCCGACTCTCATTTGCATAATTGGCCCTGATTCTGTCGCATGAGAAAATATTCGCTTGTGTGACCCCGGCCTTACATATACACTTTGTTGAAGTAGCCTTTGAAATTCAGATAGAGTCTTACCTAAAAATTGGAATACTATCAGCACAGTACATCTAGAATTGGCAATCTTTGCCCACTCTTCCTTGCTGTAGTGCTCATTACGCGAGTTTGCATTGAGTATCACGGGTGCTCGAGTGACATGTTTGAGTTCCCATGGCCGCATGTTTCACGGCTGTTAGACAGCCACAAAGTATGCGGGGATTGCCTGACAAACACAGGCAATTCCAGCATGTTTTGTGGCTAACAGTCGCGAAACATATGGCCGCGGGGACTCGAACATGTCACTCGAGCACCCGTGATACTCGATGCAAACTCGAGTAACAAGCACTTGCACTCATCACTAGGGTTCACATGTCAGATTGCATCTCCTGTGTAGAGTGCCCTCTTCAGGTCGACTGGATTTTATATGGAGTTAATCAGAACCACTGTGAGGGCAGCTGTGACATGAGTTTAAGGCCACGTTCACACGTTCAGTATTTTACATCAGTATTTCTAGGCCAAAATCAGTAGTGGAAAAGTATAATAGAAACATGTCACCACTTCTGCATTTTTCACCTACTCCTGGTTTTGGCTTACAAATACTGAGGTAAAATACTGACCAAATACTGAACGTGTGAACGTGGCCTAAATGTAATTGGCTAATTCCTAATACAATCACACCCACAATTATAAGAGGGTGTCCATATATATGCAATTAACCCCTTAAGGACCGCACCACTTTGTAGGATAATGACCAAGCCAATTTTTACAATTCTGACCACTGTCACTTTATGAGGTAATTACTCTGGAACGCTTCAACGGATCCCCCTGATTCTGAGATTGTTTTTTCGTGACATATTGTACTTCATGATTGTGGTAAAATTTCTTCGATATCACTTGCGTTTATTTGTGAAAAAATGAAAATTTGGCGAAAATTTTGAAAATTTTGCAATTTTCAAACTTTGAATTGTTATGCCCTTAAATCAGAGAGATATGTCACACAAAAGAGTTAATAAATAACATTTCCCACATGTCTACTTTACATCAGCACAATTTTGGAAAAAAAAATTTGTTGGGAGGTTATAAGGGTTAAAAGTTGACCAGCGATTTCTCATTTTACAACAAAATTTACAAAACCATTTTTTTAGAGACCACATCACATTTGAAGTCACTTTGAGGGGTCTTTATGACAGAAAATACCCAAAAGTGACACCATTCTAAAAACTGCACCCCTCAAGGTGCTCAAAACCACATTCAAGAAGTTTATTAACCCTTCAGGTGCTTCACAGGAACTGATGCAATGAGGAAAAAAAAAATTAACATTTAACTTTTTTTCACAAAAAATTAAATTTAGATCCAATTTTTTTTTATTTTTACAAGGGTGACAGATAAAAATGGACCCTGAAATGTATTGTGCAATTTCCCCTGGGCACGCAGATACCCCATATGTGGGGAAAAAACACTGTTTGGGCGCACGGCAGGGCTCGGAAGGAAAGGAGAGCCATTTGACTTTTTGAATTCAAAATTTGCTGGAATAATTAGCGGACGCCATGTTGCATTTAGAGAGCCCCTGATGTGCCTAAACAGTGGAAACCCCCCACAAGTGACCCCATTTTGGAAACTAGACCTCTCAGGGAACTTATCTAGATGTGTGGTGAGCACCTTGAACTAACAGGTGCTTCACAGAAGTTTATAACATGAAGCCAAGAAAATAAAAAAAATCACAAACATTTTCTTTTAGCCCCAAATTTTTTTATTTTCACAAGGGGACCAGCAGAAAATGGACCTCTCATTTTGTTGTGCAATTTCTCCTGAGTACGCCAATACCCTACATGTAATTGGGAACTACTTTTGAGGCACAGTGCAAAGGTCAGAAGGGAAGGAGCACTATATTATAGTGCAGATTTTACTGTTATGGTTTGAGGGTGCCATGACCCACTGGCAGAACCTCTGAGGTGCCAGAACAGCAGAATGCCTCATAAGTGACCCCATTTTACAAACTACACCTCTCAATGAATTCGTCTAGGGGTGCATTGATCATATTGACACCACAGGTGGATCACAGAATTGTATACCATTGGGCAGTGAGGAAAAAATAATTGCATTTTTCCCCCAAAATTTTGTTCAAACTGGGATAATGGATGAAAATGGCACCAAAATGTGTTGCATAATTTCTGCTGAATGTGGTAATACCTCATATGTGGCTATACAGTACTGCTTAGCCACACGGCGACACTCGGGAGGGACGGAGCGCTATTTGCCTCCTGGAGCGCAGATTTTCCTAGAATAGTTTGCGGACTCCATATACAGAGCCCCTAAGTGCTAGAAGAGCAGAATCCCGCCTCACATGACCCCATTTTGGAAATTATATCCCTGACAAACATGTGGACGCTAAATGCGGTTTAGACACACTGTGGGGCTCAGAAGGGAGGGGGGATTTGGATTTGGGAGCACAGGATTTGCGGAATTTCTTTTGGGGGGGTGGACGAGGAGCCATTTTGCTTTTTCAGAGCCTTTGTACTACCAGTAACGTGAAAGCCCCCTATATTTCCATTAACACATGACAGACCTGAGTGGGAGCTTTTTATGTGAAGCTTTTATTGGAAACATTTTACACAACATTTTAGATCACATTTATGCAGCGTTTCTACCCTGAGCACTTACTTTGGGGTTTCCATCTAAATCTCCGAATGACGTGATTCAGATGAAACCCCTGAGGGATCCATATAATGAGATGAGGCAGCAGAGTTACTCTGGACTCCATCTGGCCTCTGTTCAGCGTTGTCCTTCTTTTCAGAGGTGCACAAAACTGTGGCTGACCGCATCCACAGTGCCTCCATCTGCTTCATTACAGGGAACCTTCTGCCGGGGGTTCTGTCCGAATCACGTATTTCAGAGATTTACACGGAAACCCCGGTGCAAGCGCTCAGAGCAGAGTGCAGGATAAATGTGAGTCGAGCCTTACTACGATCTTTGGGAGGCAGAATGAGCAAAACAACAGCAAGTGAAGAATTGGTTCTATTTATTTTTTACGCCATTCCTCGTGCAGTATAAAAGTGATTAGACAGCTTTATTCTTTGGGTCGGTGCGATTACAGCGATACCAGATTCATATCGGATTTTTATGATTGACAGCTGTCCCATTCTAAGGCTGTGTGCCCACGATGCAGATTTAATGCATTTCCGTGGCGCCATTTCCACCGTGAAAACGCATAAAAATGCATGTTAAGTTGTCGGCCATGTTTCCCAATGATAATCCGCATGTGCTGTGCACATGCTGCGGAAATTTCCGCTGTGGATTATCATTGCGGAAAAATCCACAGCACAACCATTTCTTGTGCGTAATTGTGGCGAAATCGTCGCCATTGACTTGCATTGAACCGCATAACATCCACATGCATACATGTATGCATGCGAATGTTATGCGGCGCAATACGCGTATGGAGAAGAGGAAACTCTCCTCAAACCCGGGTACCATTAGTAAAAAAATAATTAAAGCGTGAAAAATAAAAAAAAACATTATACTTACCTCTCCGATGGCCCCCGGTCTCCTCTCCGGTGCCTTTCTCTGTCATCGGCGTCCTGCGGTGTTCTGAAAGGACCTGCGGTGACGTCATTTATCCATGTGATGGTCACGCGACTGCTGACGTCAACGGTCGTGTGACCTGTCAGCTGACTAAATGATGTCGGCGCAGGTCCTTTCTGAACACCGCGGGACGCCGAGGACAGAGCACGCCACCGGAGAAGGAGACCGGGGGCCACCAGAGAGGTAAGTATAATGTTTTTTTTATTTTTTACTTTTTAATTTTTTTTTTTTTTTACTATTCATGCTGCATTTAAAGCAGCATAAGTTGGTCACACACTATAAATCCATGCCAGTTGCATGAATTTATATTGTGTGACCAACTTGTCAAGCACTTTTCCAAGTGATTATCAAAATCGCTTGGAAAAGCGCTTGAAAAAACGCATGCAGAAATGCATGCAAAAACGCTTGAAAAACACTTCTCCCTGGCAGAAAAAAACGCATGTAAAATCCGCATGCGTTTCTTCTGCCAAGGAGATGCAGAAATGCTCAGGAAATTTCTGCTTAATTTTTGCATCGTGGGCACATAGCCTGAAAGCCTTTTTTTCTTGCAAAAAATAATGATTTCATCGCCATACTATGATAGCTATAATTTTTCCATATTTCTGCCGACGAGTCATGTAAGGGCTTGTTTTTTGCGGGACGAGTTGATGTTTTTATTTGTACCATTTTCGGACAAATTACATTTTTTGATTGCTTCCTATTCTGATTTTTGGGGAGGCAGAATGAACAAAAACCAACAATTCAGGAATTTTGTTTGTTTTTTTTTTTGTTGATAAGGCAGCTTTATTCTTCGGGTCAGTACGATTATAGCGATACCTCACTTATGTAATTTTCTCTTATGTTTTTTTGCTTTTGCATAATAAAAACGTTTATAGAAAAAAAAATATCTTTACATCGCTTTATTCTGAGCGCTGTAACTTTTTAATTTTTCGGCTGATGGAGCTGTATAGGGGCTTGATTTTTGCGGGATAAGATGATGTTTTCAGCAGTACCATTTTGATTATTTATGATCGCGTTTTATTCCACTTTTTCCAGCGGTATATTGAAAAGGCATAGTTTCCCATGTGTTTTTTTTTTACGCTGCTCATTGAAGGGGTTAACTAGTGTGACAGTTTTAGAGGTCAGGTCATTCCGGACGCGGCAATACCAAATATGAGTGCTTGTTTTGTTTTTTTTTACATAAAAATGTGTATTTATTAGTGTAATATATTTTATTATTTTTTAACATTTTGTTTTAGATTTTTTAAAAAAATTTTTTACTTTTTTTTCAACTTTTTTACTTAGTCCTTCTATGGGACTTTCACTTTTTCCACAAGTATAATGTATTGCAATGCACTAGCATTGCAGTACACTATACCTGTGTAGAATACTTCTGAGACCATGCTGTGAGCATGGTCTCAGAAGCTTTCCGTAGCTTGGTGATCCGGGGGTCGTCACGACCCCGGGTCACCATGGCAACGGTCGGGCGACATCATCGCGGGGGCGCCGATCTGAAGGCAGATGGAGCTCCCGTCCCTTTGCCTGCCTCCTGAATGCTGCGATCACGGTCGATCGCAGGATTCAGGGTGTTAACAACCAGGGGCAGTGATGACACTGCTCCTGGTTGTTTTGTGAAGGAGCTCAGCCACTGGCAGCGCTGAGCTCCTGCTGTGATCGGGCAGGAGACGCTGATATTTCAGCTTCTCCTGCGCGATCGTGCAGTTATCGGTCAGTCAGATGAACTAACCGATCACAGCGATCTGGGTGCGGGGACCGCCGGCATGGGTCCCTGCACCCCTTCCCCAGCCGCTCAGCTGTCTGTGACAGCTGTCGGCACTGAACTGTCACTGCGTGTTCAAAGTCATGACGGGGACAACCCGTCATGGTGCGCAAACGTGCATCCTGTCATGACGGGTTATCCCCATCATTGGGCATTAAGGGGTTAATGTGCAAAAAATAATAAGCATACACGTGGTCAAAATTGTTGGTACCCCTCGTTTAATGAAAGAAAAGCCCACAATGGTCACAGAAATAACTTGAATCTGACAAAAGTAATAAAATAAAATATTTACGCCCCCGACCGGTGCCGCTCCTGCAATCTCCTCCCTGATTCTTCAGTTACAGAATCTACAATCCTAATAAAACACAGAAGAGGGGAAGCCGCTATATCTGCAAACGGGCCGACCCCATAATATGTCTATGGGAGGTCAGAAAAGCTGCAGTATTGGGAATGTGGAGGGGGCACATACTATTCTCTATAAAGTGTAGATATATATATATATATATATTGTAAGGTGACTGCCGGACAGGTCGTGGACGGGAGGTATGTGTCCCCGATGTGCCAAGCTTGGGTGATGTAGGACCCGGAGAAGCAGGCTCCAACACACATAGTGCTGAGAGGAATTTAATTATCCCGGATTACAGGGCCGGGTTTTACGAGCAGCTGAAAGAGCTGGGGAGGAACAGCTGCTCACTTACCTCCAGTCCAGGTCTTGGAAGGCTGATTTAAGACAGCTGCGCCTGTCTCAGTCAGTCTGTGTTTGTTTGGCAAGTCCTTGCATGTGGTCTTTAGACTCTGCAGGAGGCAGAGAAAAGCAGCTTGTTTAAACGGCTGAGGCCGTGCTGCATGGACTTGTAATTTTGAGCTTTGTTCTGTTATTCCTTTTGGTGCCAGGAAATGGCTGTTACTTTTGTTTTTTTAACTGGTGTATGGACACTAAATAAACCACTAGTTTGTTTGAACCCGTGGACTGCATCACTGTGTGAACCCGTTCCTACCTCCAACGCGGCTCAGTGAGTACAAATCCCTACTATATATATATATATATATATATATATATATACAGTACAGACCAAAAGTTTGGACACACCTTCTCATTTAAAGATTTTTCTGTATTTTCATGACTATGAAAATTGTACATTCACACTGAAGGCATCAAAACTATGAATTAACACATTTGGAATTATATACTTAACAAAAAAGTGTGAAACAACTGAAAATATGTCTGATATTCTAGGTTCTTCAAAGTAGCCACCTTTTGCTTTGATGACTGCTTTGAACACTCTTGGCATTTTCTTGATGAGCTTCAAGAGGTAGTCACCAGAAATGGTTTTCACTTCACAGGTGTGCCCTGTCAGGTTTAATAAGTGGGGTTTCTTTCCTTATAAATGGGGTTGGGACCATCAGTTGTGTTGTGCATAAGTATGGTAGATACACAGCTGATAGCCCTACTGAATAGACTGTTAGAATTTGTATTATGGCAAGAAAAAAGCAGCTAAGTAAAGAAAAACGAGTGGCCATCATTACTTTAAGAAATGAAGGTCAGTCAGTCCGAAAAATTGGGAAAACTTTGAAAGTGTCCCCAAGTGCAGTTGCAAAAACCATCAAGCGCTACAAAGAAACTGGCTCACCTGAGGACCGCCCCAGGAAAGGAAGACCAAGAGTCACCTCTGCTTCTGAGGATAAGTTTATCCGAGTCACCAGCCTCAGAAATCACAGGTTAACAGCAGCTCAGATTAGAGACGAGGTCAATGCCACACAGAGTTCTAGCAGCAGACACATCTCTTCAACAACTGTTAAGAGGAGACTTTGTACAGCAGGCCCATAGATGCTAGGAAACCACTGCTAAGGACAGGCAACAAGCAGAAGAGACTTGTTTGGGCTAAAGAACACAAGGAATGGACATTAGACCAGTGGAAATCTGTGCTTTGGTCTGATGAGTCCAAATTTGAGATCTTTGGTTCCAACCACTGTGTCTTTGTGCGACGCAGAAAAGGTGAATGGATGGACTCTACATGCCTGGTTCCCACCATGAAGCATGGAGGAGGAGGTGTGATGGTGTGGGGGTGCTTTGCTGGTGACACTGTTGAGGATTTATTCAAAATTGAAGGCATACTGAACCAGCATGGCTACCACAGCATCTTGCAGCGGCATGCTATTCCATCCGGTTTGCGTTTAGTTGGACCATCATTTATTTTTCAACAGGACAATGTCCCCAAACACACCTCCAGGCTGTGTAAGGGCTATATGACCAAGAAGGAGAGTGATGGGGTGCTGCGCCAGATGACCTGACCTCCACAGTCACCAGACCTGAACCCATTCTAGATGGTTTGGGGTGAGCTGTACCGCAGAGTGAAGGCAAAAGGGCCAACAAGTGCTAAGCATCTCTGGGAACTCCTTCAAGATTGTTGGAAGACCATTTGCGGTGACTACCTCTTGAAGCTCATCAAGAGAATGCCAAGAGTGTGCAAAGCAGTCATCAAAGCAAAAGGTGGCTACTTTGAAGAACCTAGAATATAAGACATATTTTCAGTTGTTTCACACTTTTTTGTTAAGTATATAATTCTACATGTGTTAATTCATAGTTTTGATGCCTTCAGTGTGAATGTACAATTTTCATAGTCATGAAAATACAGAAAAATCTTTAAATGAGAAGTTGTGTCCAAACTTTTGGTCTGTACTGTATATATATATTATATTATATATATTGTAGGGCGGCGGTGTTCACACCGTGCAATAACTGAGGCAGTGACCCAAGCAAGTCCAACATAAGCAGCTCTTATTCAGCAAAACTCACAGGTAAACAGAAAGTCCTCTGGTTCGCAGCCGGGTTAACACAAGTCCATAACAATGGTTAACAACGGCCGCACCGGGCCGCTCAGAGCCTGACAGGTGCAGAGCCTTCCCAGGCGTGGGTTCAGCTACTCACAAGCCCGCCGAGCTTTCCTGATATGCTCCTCACAGGTTCCAACACAGAACAACACTAATCCTTAATGCAGGGCTTTTAAAGGACCTGTGGCAAGAGCCACTGGAAAACTCGGGTTGGAGGGAGGACTCCGCCCCACTGCCTTCCTGTAGCCTCCTCCAAGAAATGAAGGCCCTGCCGGGTTTTACTTAATCTGCCTTAGCCAGATAGCCTGACCAGGTCAATGCTCACCTTCATTCCTGTATTGCAGCCGCAGCTGTGTCTGTGACTGCAATGCACTCCAATGGGTTTAACAGGTCTCTGTACATATTCTGGGGGATATATACCGTCCCTCGTATACGATCCCAGTCACTGCCTCACATATCCCCCCCCTCTGTTCAAACATGTGGGGTTGAACATTTGTCACCATACAGGGTGCCCGGGATAGGTCATTCGCGTTTGCCTGCAACTTCTACAGAGAAACTGAAATTTTGAAGTGACAGAAATCACCTGGTGACTCGAGCATTCCTCTCCTTGGCATTGGACAAAGGTTCAACTTCGATACTTCATTTAATTTCCAAAATCGTTACAGGAGCGTAATGATTCGTCTGGTTTCGGGATCAGTACAATGGGACTAGCACATTCACTCCATGATTCCTCGATGACTTCTAACTGGAGCATTTGTTTTACCTCAGCCGTGATGGCTTGCCTCCGGGCTTCGGGTACCCGGTACGGTCTCATTCGTACCCTTACCCCAGGTTCGGTGACAAAGTCATGTTGGAGAACCCCAGTCCTACCCGGTAGCTCCGAGAACACGTCAGTATTCTGCTGCACCAGCGAGCGAGCCTCCCGTCGCTGCTGTTTAGTGAGAGCATCACTTATCCTGACCTCTCCCCCGGACGCACCACTGGCTGAGGGTACATGTACTACCACCTGATCGCCCTTGTTAAAAGATCTGACCTTGACTCTTTTATTATATGTGCACCTCTGTGCTGCCTGGACATCTAACAGATGTTCTTTCACGATGGGCATGACTGCCGCGATCCGGTCCTGCATACTAGCCACGTGTTCAATTATGCTCCTATTTGGAGTCGGCTCTTGTTCCCACGTCTCTTTGGCTATGTCCAACAGACCCCTAGGGTGTCTGCCGTACAATAACTCAAAGGGAGAGAACCCTGTGGAAGCCTGGGGTACCTCACGAACGGTGAGCATCAAATAGGGTAGTAACATGTCCCAATCCCTTCCGTCCTTAGAAACCACCTTTTTTAACATGGACTTTATGGTTTTATTGAACCATTCTACTAGCCCGTCGGTTTGAGGGTGGTACGCCGAGGTGCGCAATTGTTTTATTTTTAGCAGTTTGCACAGTTCCCTCGTCACCTTGGACATAAAAGGGGTCCCTTGATTGGTCAGGATCTCCTTAGGTAGCCCAAGGCGACAGAACATGGCAAACAGCTCCCATGCAATCAGTTTCGCCAAGGTGTGACATAGCGGTATAGCCTCCGGGTACAGGGTGGCACAGTCGACGACCACAAGTATATATTGGTGGCCACGAGCGAATTTTACAATGGGCGCTACCAAGTCCATTGCAATTAGTTCAAAAGGTACCGCTATCACTGGCGGAGATACCAATGGGCTATGGACACTTGCGGTGGGTGTGGTCAGCTGACATTTGGGGCAGGATTCACAGTACTTTTGGACCTCTGCGTAAATCCCTTGCCAAAAGAACCGCTGCAAGATACGCTCTTGCATCTTTTTAACTCCTAAGTGTCCACCCAGCAGGTGTGTATGTGTGCCCTCTCCAGAACCGCTCGATGATACGACTGAGGTACCACTAACTGTTCCATGACCTCTTCCCTGATTTTGTCTACCCTATAGAGCAACTCACCGTTGACCACCATGCGTGGAATCACGGTATCTGCACCGGGCTGTTGAGCTACACCATTTACCTATAACACCCTTTTCCACGCCCAAGTCAGGGTGGGATCCTGTAGCTGAGCTGTCCCAAACGTGCCCCGGGATACTTCCAGCTCGGGGATCAATGGGGTCTCCTCGACCTCTCCTGCCAGCACCTCTAGGTGAAACCTATAGCGGTTACACTCTGTCCCTAGGTTGGACACCCCTACAGCAGGTACCCCTAACTCGGGTTCTTCGGGTACCACGCCCGTAATAAATTTTACCGGGGAAAGAGTGATTTTTGTTTTCCCACAGAGTCCAGAACAGGGGCAAGCCTCTTCCCAACACAGTCCCATAGGGAAGAGTTTTTACCACCCCCACGACATGTTTCGTGTCCCCACATGGCGTGGACAAAACTACCTCCGTGGTTGGGTACTCTCGGAGGTCCCCATGGATACACACAACCCCCCGACTGTCCGTCCTCTGGGGTTGTCTCCTGCCACCAGCGACTCATGTACCAAAGTCACTGGGCTACTCGAGTCTAAGAGGACCTCCGTTGGGTACCCATTAACCAGCACCTGGCACAGTTGCGGTTCACTGTCCGGGGGGTCGGCACTCGCAGAGCAGACTGTCTGGGTGAACAGTGAGACCCGGCGGTTATACCCGCAGTCCATGGGCTCTGAAGTCAGGGGGCAGTTAGCAACCACATGTCCCGGCCCCTGACACCACCAGCACCTAATGGCGGAGGTACTGTTAGATCTTGCGTCCTTTTGGGAGGGAACCGGTCTCCTGCCACTCTCACTCCAGGGTTCCCCTTTAGCACGGGTGCAGTGCTGACTGTTCTCAGCAGAGGGACGCAACCCCTTTCCCGGTTCCTGGTTTGGCAGGTTACGCTGTGACAGCCGCAAGGGGGCAGAGTCCCGTATAAAGTCCTGAGTGGCCAAGTAATGCTCCATCAGGCTAACCACCTGGTCGAGGGCGCTGGGGTCACCTTGTCCCACCCAACGTTGGATAGCGGCCGGCAGAGTCCTCACCAGCTGGTCGACCACCACCCTCTCCACCATCTGGGCTGGAGTCAAAGTCTCAGGCTGGAGCCACCTCCTTACCAGCTGCAGAAGGTCATAAGCCTGAGACCGGGCAGGTTGGGTCTCCACAAAGGCCCATGAAAATACGCACTAAGCCCTCACGTATGTATTGACCCCCAGCCGGGCAAGGATCTCACCTTTGAGCCTCTGGTAGTCCTGGGTGTCCTCACGACTGAGGTCGAAGTAGGCCTTCTGGGCATCTCCGACCAAAAATGGAGCCACCACTTCTGGCCGGCTGGTAGGTTTTCCCGCTCTGCCGTGCATTCATATATGGTCAGGAAGGCTTCCACGTCGTCCTCCGGTCCCATCTTCCTCAACGCTGAGCGAACCTTGTCCCGGGCCTCTTGACGTTCCGGGATCGGCATTGTGGCTGTTTCCCGCAGGGCAGCAATCTGTTGTAGCATCAGTTCATTTTTTTTTTTGCTGCTGCTGGTACAATAGCTGCTGCTGATGATTGTGCTGCTGTTACCGCTCCTGCTGTTGCCGTTGGAGATTCTGGTGCTGCTCCTGCTGTTGCCGCAAGACTGCAGCTGTTGGCTGAGTATCAACTGCTTTAACAGCTCCTCCATTTTGTCCACGGGGTGGGGCTGAAAGGTGGCAGGCCAGATTGTGGTCATGCAGCTGCCGGTGGGGTATGCCTCAGTCACAATGCCCGCATTCTCCACCAAGCTGTAGGGCGGCGGTGTTCACACTGTGCAGTAACTGAGGCAGTGACCCAAGCAAGTCCAACAGAAGCAGCTTTTATTCAGCAAAACTCATAGGTAAACAGAAAGTCCTCCGGTTCGCAGCCGAGTTAACACAAGTCCATAACAACAATTGCTGGGGTCAACGGCCGTGCCAGGCCGCTCAGAGCCTGACAGGTGCAGAGCCTTCCCAGGCGTGGGTTCAGCTACTCACAAGCCCGCCGAGCTTTCCTGCTATGCTCCTCGCAGGTTCCAACACAGAACAACACAAATCCTTAATGCAGGGTTTTTAAAGGACCTGTGGCAAGAGCCACTGGAAAACCTGGGTTAGAGGGGGGAGACCGCCCCACTGCCTTCCTGTAGCCTCCTCCAAGAAATGAAGGCCCTGCCGGGTTTTACTTAATCTGCCTTAGCCAGATAGCCTGACTAGGTCAATGCTCACCTTCATTCCTGCATTGCAGCCGCAGCTGTGTCTGTGACTGCAATGCACTTCAATGGGTTTAATAGGTCTTTGTACACATTCTGGGGGATATGTAACGTCCCTCGTATACGATCCCAGTCACTGCCTCACAATATATATATATATATGTGTATTCTCTGTAAGTGACATAGACATCACACACGCAGCTCTGCTCCGGTCACAGTATACCGTAACGCTATGAAGGGATCGGGGGGATGACGGTATCATTGTATGTGTCAGGTTCCTATAAGGTGTCAGGATGTCACCGTCTATTTCTCCATGGAGGAGTGGGAGTATTTAGAAGGATACAAAGATCTGTACAAGGACGTCATGATGGAGGTTCCCCAGCCCCTCACATCACCAGGTAATAGACAGGACTAAATACACACGGCCTATAATTATCTGTATGTAAAGAATGAATTCAATCCCTATATGTGTTTCCTCCTGACCCCACACATAAACTTCACCTCATCCAGCACCATGACAACCAGCACAGCAGAGTCCTGCATCCACTGAGGCCCCTGATCATGTGACCCCTGACTCCTCCCCTCCTGTGACCTCATCACAGGTCCTGTGCGCACAGAACAGCCATATATGTGGTGGCGGCTCTGCAGGTGGAGGTATGTGGAGTCCCCCATTACTATTAACCCCCTCAGTGCTGAGATGATTTAGCTATCCTACATAAAGATCACACATACAGTTGAGTTGCAGTTACTTTTAAAGACTGTTTTTCAGATTCGGTCTGTGTTTTTGGTGCTGGATTGGAGATATTCTGTGATAAATCTCTGTATGTGACTATAATGTGATTGTGTGTTATACCGGGGGCAGGACGGGGCCATGACTGGATGTAGTGATCATGTGAAGCCGGTAACAGCTCCGGAGATTTCTTACATGGGATCTTTATGATGTTACATCGTCATCTTCTCCACATTCAGGTCCCTACAATATCGGATCCTCTCAGTGGAGATCTTCTATATAAGAGAATTGTCCTGATTGACCCATCAAGGATGGATAGGGACAGGGACAAGATGGCGGAGAGGATATTACACCTCACCCTAGAGATCCTCTTCCGGCTTATTGGAGAGGTGAGAGATCCTGATGACGTCACATTACATCATTCTTATCTATGGGAATAACAGATGGACAGAACTGGAGAGGTGAGGACTCTGGAAATGTCTGTAGTGAGATTTGTTAATGTGTCTCTCCATAACCAGGATTACACAGTAGTGAAGAAGACCTCTAGTGAGCGCTGTCAGGACCCTGTGTCTGAGGGATGGGGAAGACCCCTGAGCCCAATCACGGGGCCCCCACCTCAACCCCTGATACATGAGGACATCAATGTCCAGAATATCCTAGAACTCACCTACAAGATGATTGAGCTGCTGACTGGAGAGGTGATACTGCTGGGAATGCTGGGACATTATACAGTAACGCTATGAAGGGATCAGGGGGATGACAGTATCTTTGTATGTGTCAGGTTCCTATAAGGTGTCAGGATGTCACCGTCTATTTCTCCATGGAGGAGTGGGAGTATTTAGAAGGACACAAAGATCTGTACAAGGACGTCTTGATGGAGGTTCCCCAGCCCCTCACATCACCAGGTAATAGACAGGACTAAATACACACGGCCTATAATTATCTGTATGTAAAGAATGAATTCAGTCCCTGTATGTGTTTCCTCCAGTTCCATCCAGTAAGAGGACAACACCAGAGAGATGTCACCGTCCTCTTCTTCCACAGGACTGTAAACAAGAAGATCCCAATGTTCCTCAGAATCATCAGGTAGATGGAGAGAAGGTGTCATGAAATCTCCCCTATGATATGTAGAAGGCTGTGAAGGTCTTGTGTTCAGTGTATAATGCTGGTGGATAAAATGAGACTGAACAGCCAATTTATTAGCAATACCTGGACTTTTTTTTTAAAGGCTTTATTTTCAATTTTTTAAAGACAATGAAAATATTAACAATTATCAACTACTAAAGAGTCATGTACATACAACCTCATTCACAACACACAATCATACCAGTTCCCATGTCCATCCCACCTGCCCCCAAAATGTCGTTAAGTAACATCTAATGCAGATATATGATAGAACTAAATATACAGAAGGCTTTGCTGGAAATCCTATTGGACAGTGTCTGCTATTGCTAACCACCATCGCTTTACCTTATCAAACTTATAAGCACATCTCCTATTTATATAGAAGACTTTATATAGCGAAATATATTTATTTATTGACGAATTGCTGAAAGTGGAGCATACAGGAGACTTCTGTGGATTTCCATGCCATTATACTTATTTTTCTAGCACAGAAATCTAAAAAGAGAGCCAATCGTAGGACCCATCAATAAGCTCATCTATAATACTGATCAGGCACACATTAGGAGACAACACCTTAGAGAAATCAAAGTGTTCATGAAGAAACAGAAGTAGCTCAGACCAGAATGGAAGAATTTTTGGAAGGGACAAAATTGAGTGGACAAAGGAGCCCACCACCGCATAACAATGAAAACACAAATCATCCAGAGTCGTCCCAAACCTCCTCAGCCTTTCCGGAGTGTAGTAAAAATGTACCTTCCACCTCTCCCCATTCCTCCATTCAAGTCTTGTATATCCCATTTCACATAAGCTTTATCATAAAGCTTATACCTGGACTTTTCTGATATAAACTTTCCTAAATGGAATTTTGACCAGTGACTCTGGAGTGGAGAAGAAAATCCAGTGATTAGTTTTTTTTGTGGATCACTTGCAGTGTGAATCTATGTTAGAATAGGAAAATCAAGTGATTTGTTTGACTTTGAACATTTAGTACATACAATGGTGCTGAGAATATACTGAGAATATTGTGATTGAAAACATGCAGGGAAACCATATCCCATGAATATAAGTAACTCATCAGAGAAAGGAGTGACAGGACTTTATCTACAATCGTTCTAAGAACAGACGATACACAGACATGTACTGCAGTTGAATACAACGCTGGATCTACAACTAAAGTGTCCTAACAAACAACTCTTCAGCACAGGAGCTTACCGAGGATTTGTAGCTAACCAAGTTAAGGCAGAATGAGACTTACAAGACAGTCCATCGTGCCTCAATGGTAATATAGTAATTTGCTTGCAGGAAGACACCAATATTTTTTTCTTGCTTCCCTGCCCTTAAATCTTTTAGTTCTTAACCCTATAGAGCATCTCCAGGAGGAGGTAGAATGGTTGTTGACAGCATATCAGTTCCTCCCACTAATTTGTGGCAACTATTAAAAGCTATCCTACCCTCAAGAGTCAATGAAAATAAAATGGTATGCATCTCATCTCGCGAAAAACAAGCCCTCACTGAGCCTTTTGGCCAATATTCCTACAAAACAATCAACACTTATTGGAATTGAAGACATCATAAATAACTGAAGTTCTGAAGGGCAAAGGAGGTCAACGTGCTTTGAGACTAGATGGCTGTCTCTAATAATGTGGTCATTCAGTCTATGTTTTATACTTGGTGGAGATGACAGGATAAAGCTGGTCATAGACATTAGATGTTGTCTGGATCTTCTCACAATGTGGCCATTCAGTGTATGTTTTATACTTGGTGAAGATGACAGGATAAAGCTGATCATAGACATTAGATGTTGTCTGGATCTTCTCACAATGTGGCCATTCAGTGTATGTTTTATACTTGGTGGAGATGACAGGATAAAGCTGATCATAGACATTAGATGTTGTCTGGATCTTCTCACAATGTGGCCATTCAGTGTATGCTTTATATCTGGTGGAGATGACAGGATAAAGCTGATCATAGACATTAGATGTCTGGATCTTCTCACAATTTTCTGGTTATGGAGATTGCTGGTTAGAATTAGGAGCAGGAGACCTGCAGCTGTGTGATACCTACTGCTGTCATTTTTGGTCATCATGTTCATTTATGATCTTTTCTGTTGTTCTAAATCATTTCGCATGACATCTCCATCTGTCTGTGACTTTTACAATATTTCTTTCAGGGTGAAGATCTGATCTTTATTAATACTGCAGGGACATATGTGAGGGGTGATAAGTGGTGTAAAGAGGAAATTCCTATAGAAAATCGCACTGGTGAGTAGTGACCACTAAATGCCGACAAGATTCTGCTCAGTCACTGGCTTGTAGATCTATGGTCCTTAATCTTTATGACTTTGTCATATTTTGCAGGGAGTTGCTGACATTAGCAACCCTACGACACTACTGTGGGGTGCCAGTGGTAGACATGGCAACTGGAGATCAAATGATGACCTTAAACTAACAGGCATTTTGCCAGTGTGCAACTGACAGCTCATGTAGTCTGCAATGCATAAGTGTTGTAATGCATTAGACCAGACAAATAAGATTGAAACTCCCATAGAGGAAGTAAGTAAAAAGAAAATAAAAATATCACAAAATAAAATCACGAAAAAATATTCTGCCAATAAATATACATATTTGTGTTAATATAAAAAAGTACACTAGTTTTTAATCATACCACCAAACAAAAAGTGGTATGAAAATAAAAATGCTATCCACATCTCATCCCGCAAAAAACAAGCCCTCACTCAAGCTTCATCAGCTCCAAACAAGCTCCAGCAGCAGAAAAATAGAAAAGCTCAGAATATGTGATGACCCTACTGTACCCCTCATTAACTGTCTCAGCAAAGTGTGATGACCCCAACAAAGTATGATCCCCCAACTGTGACCTCTACACAGCCCTCCATGCAGCATAATTGGCCTACATACAGTATCATTGCTCCCACTCTCTATAATGGCCCCCACTAGCCCTCCAAATGGTATAATGGCCTCCACACAAACCTTCACACTGTATCATTTCTTGCATAAAGTATATTGGCCCCCACATAGCCCTCCATAAAGTATAAAGGCTCTAACATAGCCCTCCAAATATTATAATAGCCCTCCAAATAGCATAATGTCCCCACATAGCCCTCCAAATAGTATAATGGGCACCACATAGCCCTCCATATACTATAATGTGCCACCATAGTCCTCCATATAGTATAATATACTCCCATAGTCCTCCATACAGTATAATGCACCCCCAAAGTGCTCCATACAGTATAATGAGCTCCACACAGCCCTCCATATAGTATAATGCACCACATAGCCCTCTATATAGTAAAATCAGTCACACATTGCCTTCCATATAGTATAATGCACTCGCCATAGTGCTCCATATAGTAGAATGTACACCCTATAGTCCTCTATATAGTATAATGCACTCCCCATAGTCCTCCATATAGTATAATGCACACTCTATAGTCCTTAATATAGGATAATGCACCGCCAAAATCCTCCATACAGTATAATGAGCCCCACATAGCCCTCCATATCTTATAATGCACCAACATAGCCCTCCATATACTATAATTCACCAACATAGCCCTCCATATACTATAATGCACCAACATAGTCCTCCATATAGCATAATATACCCCCATAGTCCTCAATACAGTATAATACATTATAATACACTCCCCTATACAGTATAATGTACTTCCCATAGTCCCCCATACAGTATAATGCACTTCCTATAGTCCTCCATATAGTATCATGCGCCCCATAGTCCTCCCCTTAGTATCATGCACCCCATAGTCCTCCATATAGTATAATGCGCCCCAAAGTCCTCCTCTTAGTATCATGCGCCCCATAGTCCTCCGCTTAGTATCATGCGCCCCATAGTCCTCCATATAGTATAATGCGCCCCAAAGTCCTCCGCTTAGTATCATGTGCCCCATAGTCCTCCGCTTAGTATCATGCACCCCATAGTCCTCCATATAGTATCACGCGCCCCATAATCCTCCATATAGTTTCATGTGCCCCATAGTCCTCCGCTTGGTATGACGCGCCCCTTAGTCCTCTGCTTGGTATGACGCGCCCCATAGTCCTCCGCTTGATATGACGTGCCCCATAGTCCTCCGCTCGGTATGACGCGCCCCATAGTCCCCCGCTCGGTATCAGGCACCCCATAGTCCCCCGCTCGGTATCAGGCACCCCATAGTCCCCCACTCGGTATCAGGCGCCCGGTAGTCCCCCGCTCGGTATCAGGCACCCCGTAGTCCCCCGCTCGGTATCAGGCGCCCCATAGTCTCCCGCTCGGTATCAGGCGCCCTATAGTCTCCCGCTCGATATCAGGCGCCCCATAGTCCGCCGCTCGGTATCAGGCGCCCCATAGTCCCCCGCTCAGTATCAGGTGCCCCATAGTCCCCCGCTCGGAATCAAGCACCCCATAGCCCGGATATATTCAGGGCACTGCGATGGAGGAGACCAACCTGTTCACAAAATGAGACATTTAATGGCACTACTTGTTTCAGGGACGGTCTGTCCCCTTCATCAGGTGACAGTGTAAAAAAAAAACAAAGAAACAATTCTTGAATTGATGCTTTTTGTTCATTCTGCCTCCCTAAATAAAATCAATTCTGCTCTTGATCATTCTGTTTTACAAAGATCACAAAGTACAGGTCGCATTTACAAACAGGTGTAGTCCAGCTCACCTTAGTTTATCTTTCAATGATTCTCAGCATGGAAATGACACTCATGCCCTTGTGGCCAAACACTGCAATACAAATAGAACATTTTTAAGCCAATTCTTGATTTAAAATAGTTAAAAAAAATGTATTCCATATCTTAACTGACAAGGGGCCCTGAAACACTTTGACTGCAAATTGAGATTCTGGTTTTACTTTTATCTTAAGTCATATTACAAGGCTCATTGAAGGGTTGATATTGACTTTTACGATCGCTGCTTCCAATAGGTGGTGCTTGAGTTCAAGTCCCTTTCCTCTCTAAAGAGACAATTTCCATATTTAATTTCCCAGAGGAGCATGCATCGCTTTTTAAGTCTCCTCACACTGGCATGCCAGGCTTGGTTTGACACTTTCCACAAGGAGAAACGTTGCCCCTTAGAATCCATTCCATATCTTAAAAATTGGTACCCACAATAAATCCAAGCATAATGTTGTTTTCTCCACACTAAAGAATCCATCCATGATTAAGGACTTTTTTTAGTCTGAAACGCGTAGGAAACTACATCATGCTTGGATTTATTGTGATTGCCCATTTTTAAGATATGGAATAAAAGTATATGAAACATTTTAATCAAGAATCGGCTGGAACATTTTCTATTTGTTATCGGGTAACATTTATCCTGTGCACTCTTTTGAGCACTTACATTAAGGTTTCCGTGTAAATTTCTGAAACCCGTGATTCATGCAGAATCACCAATAGAAAATTTCCTATAATGAGGCAGATGGAGTCACTTTAGACTGTATATGCATAGGCAATTCATAATAATAACTCATGGCTATATTTGGTTTTAAGTGATAAAACCTTAATTTGTATCAAGCAGGACATTATGCCAAAGTTATAATAATTGCATTATCAATTATGTTAATTAATTCTGAACTACAGCATTGCTATCATTAATTAGATAGCCTCAATTTAGCTACTCTCAGGAGTTCTTGAATACATATTATATTGCAATTCTACAACTATCACACTATATCTCTTAGAAAAGGTAATTATATCCTACTATCAAACCAGTAATATTTGTGGACCCCGGCTTACTTTCCCCTATTGCCAAGGATAACATTTGGTCAGATATAGGACTATTTTTAACTACAGATATTTTAATGATCACAATAACAGTTACATTTACATTTTTATTATTCACATATGTATTCTTCTCTCCTCCCTTTTCCTCTATATCCAATTAGTTTCTGTGAAGCATTTGAAGGGTTAACAAACTTTCTAAATGTGGTTTTGAACACTTTGAGGGGTGCAGTTTTTAAAATGGGGTCTTGATTGTGAGCTTTCTGACATCTAGGCCCCTCAATGTCGCTTGAAAAGTGAAGTGGTCCCTAAAAATATATGTTTTGTAAATTTAATTGAAAAAATGAAAAATTGCTGATAAACTTTTAATCCTTCTAACATTCTTAACAAAAAAAAAGTTATTTTAAAAAATGATGCTGGTATAAGATAAATGTGGTAATTGTTTATTAACTCTGTGTGGTATGACTCTCTGTTTAAGGGCATAATAATTCAAAGTTAAAAAATGTAAAATCTTTAACCCCTTCCCGACATGCGCCGTGTGTATACGGTGCTGCGGGAACTGCATGATGCCACTTTTAATAGTGAACACGACATCGCGGGGCATCGCAGAGGGAGTGAGCTCCCCCTGTGCTTCCATCAGCACAACGCAATGCGATCGCATTGTGCTGATGGTCTCCATGGTGACCCCCGGTCCCAAGATGGCTGCGGGGACCTTCAGGCAGGTGGTCTGTCAGCGCCTGCTCAGTTCAGAAGCATTGCAGAGTATTGGATCAGTGATCTGTCACTTTGAAGTTGATGTCCTATCCTGAGACAATGTAAAAAAAAAAGTACACATATTTGGTATCGCCACATCCGGAAAGACCTGACATATAAAACTATCACACTAGTTAACCCCTTCAGTAGACACCGTGTAGAAAAAAAAGAAAAGCAAGGCAAAAAACGATGCTATATCAACATACTGCCGAACAAAAAGTGGAATAAAATGCAAGCAAAAAGACGAATGTAAATTAAAATAGTATCGCTGAAAACGTCATCTTGTCCCGCAAAAAACAAGCTGCCATACAGCTCCATTAGTGGAAAAATAAAAAAATTACATCTCTCAGAATAAAGCGATGCAAAAATAATTATTTTTTTTCTATAAAATCGTTTTGTATTGTGTAAAAGCGCCAAAACATAAAAAAAAACATATAAATGTGGTATCGCTGTAATCGAACTGACCCGAAGAATAAAGCTGCCATATCAATTTTACCACATGCGGAACGGCATAAAAAAATCCCCAAAAAACAATTCCTGAATTGCTGGTTTTTGTTCACTCTGCCTCGCAAAAATTGGAATAGAAAGCGATAAAAAAAAGTCTTGTGCCCGCAAATGGTGCCAATAAAAACGTCAACTCGTCCTGCAAAAAACAAGCCCTCACATGACTCTGTTGGCCAAAATATGGAAAAATTATAGCTATCAAAATATGGCGATGTAAAAATTAGTTTTTACAATAAAAAGCGTCTTTTAGTGTGTGACAGCAGCCAAACATAAAAACTTGATATAAATCTGGTATCGATGTAATCGCACCGACCCGAAGAATAAAGTCGTATAACCAATTATACCGCATGAGGAACGGCGTAAAAAATAAATAAAATCAATTCTTCAACTGCTGTTGATTTGTTCATTCTGCCTCCCAAAGATTGCAGTAAGGCTCAGCTCACATTTATCCCGTGCTCTACGTTGAGTGCTTACACCGGGGTTTCCGTGTAAATCTCTGAAATACGTGATTCAGACAGAATCCCTGGTGGAAGATTTCCTATAATAAGGCAGATGGAGGCACTGTGGACTCCGTCTGGCCTGTGATCCAGCAGTGTCCATCTTTTTAGGCATGCATAAAAGCGCTGTAGCCACAGTTTTGAAAAAGACATCCCTGAACAGAGGCCAGTTGGAGTCCAGAGTAACTCTGCTGCCTCATTATATTGAATGGATCCCTCGGGGGTTTCATCTGAATCGCGTCACTTGGAGATTTAGATGGCAACCCCGATATAAGTGCCCAGCATAGAGCACAGGATAAATGTGATCCACAATGTTATGTAAAATGTTCCCAATAAAAGCTTCAACTCCATTCACAAAAAAAGCAAGTCCCCACTCAGGTCCGTCATCTTTTAACGGAAATATAAAGGCTTCCACATTACAGGCAGCACAAAGACTCTGAAAAAGCTAAATGGCTCCTTGCACTCCAAAATAAATTCAGCGAATTCTGCCCTCCAAAATCCAAATGCTCTCCTCCTTTCTGAACTCCACGGTGTGCCTAGACATAGTCCACATGTTTGGCATTTCTGTAGCGATGAGAGCCCGCCAAATTTACGGGTCCATGTCTCCAGAAGCACGAGCTGGACACAACATACTTGTCACTACAATGTACTGGTCACTACAACAGCAGTTTGCAATTTTCACTCAGCAACATCAACTGTTGCTTGTTCTGGAAAACACCCATGGAGTCAAAATCGTCACTACACCAGTAGATTAATTCACAAAGGGGTATAATTTCCAAAATGGGGTCACTTGAGGGGGGGGTTCTGCTCCTTTAGCACTTAGGGGCTTTGTTTATGAAGTCCCCAAACTATTCTAGGAAAATCTGCACTCCAGCAGGCCACACACTGAGGGAACAGCTGCCTGGCCAGAGCGCACTGCTGAACAGACAGCGGCGCTTTAAATAGCACCGACGTGATGCTAGGAACTGCTTAAACACAAGCGCACGCTGGGCAGACAACCGGCGTATGCACAGATTACCTTGCCTTCCTCCTACACTGTGCACACACGGGACTCTAGTCAACATGCCGCCAGCTCACTAACGGAAAGAAAAAAGAGAGCAGCCAGGTCAGTAGTGGGGAAAAACAGCTGAGGAGGCACATAATGGAGGATACAGTAACTTGAACCACATAAGCCAAATCAACCTGGACACAAAAAAAGAACTTATGACCGAGGGACAAATTCCTTGGTATACAGTTAGCCCAGTCTTCTACCCTGAGGGACAAGAGAACCACTATTGCATACAGGGAGGAACATACAGTGCAGGAGCAGAGGGACTTCGGAAAGTATACAGAACCTGCGACCAGTTTCAACAAGAAGAAAGAAAAATACTCGGTGTGTGGTTTCCTTACTTCCTTTATTGGGCAGAGTATGGGCGTGGCCAGATTGTGGCTAATTATTTTAATTGCTTAATAACCTCCTAGGGGTAAAGTATTAACCGGTTATGTGCTGCCATAGGATGTCCAGGAAAAGAAAGTTACAGCTCTCAGAAAAGGGGCAATAAAAAACAAAAAAGCGAAAAAGAAAATTATTGTAAAGGGGATAAACAAGCATGTATAAAAAAAAAATGTTTCCGCTAAAACCACAATAAAAATCATCTACACAGAGTGGATGAGTACAATAAAGAATTATGGTCATATCTGGGGACTGTAATAGTTTGAGGAAACAAAATTACCAGTTAGCATAGCTACTAATTTTCACCATGTCTCAGCGTTTGACTTTTTTATTTCCCACTTTTATGTAAATTATGTGGTCAAGTGAATGGTGTCATTCAAGAGAACAACTTGTCCCGCAAAAAAAACTAAATAAATTAACCAGCTCTTATAGTGTTATGTTGACAGGAAAATTAAACAATTATGGCTCTTGGAAAGGGAGGAGAAAAAAAAAGTTAAAACTCAAAAATGAATATATACTGTCCTGATGGGAGCCTCCATTGTCTAGTAACACATCTTTTTTCCCCCTAAGTGGCTCTGGACTCCACCTAGATTTCCGTATTTGTAAGGGCTTCGCACGTGTTGCTTGTGTGTTTCGTTACTTTGTACTTTGATGTTGTTATAAGAGTTTTATGTTTTTACTTTAACACTGTTTCCAGTGTTGTTTGTTGGTTCTACACTGTATGTGTTATATGGAAAGTGAATGTGGCGGACTATTTTGTAGGTTTACAATTTTTTTTTGTAGGTTGAGTTAATGAGTCTCCACTGAATATATCTCACTAAATAGATATATATTTAATATTTCACAAAACACAATTCTAGTTACCTAACATCATAATCTATTTACTTTTGCAATGACTTAATCAGTTGATAACTGAATCTTCTACAATTTGTACAGAAATGTTATATAATGTATGAATGTGATAATTATTAATATAACTTCAAGGCTGTCTTATTGAAAAAACATATATTAATTTTAATTCTTGGCAGATAACGGCACCAGCAAATTAGAAGAACATCTGATATTTTCAGCTTTTACAGCACATGATCATAGTGCCATATCAGGTGCATATCAAGAGTATGACAGTGTCGCATATATATCTACACACAGTAAGGATTTATCATCTGATCCTTTTAAACAGCTCCAAACTTCGGATTCATCACGGACTGCTAAGCAAAACAAAAATAACAGAAGGGATAGTGAACATCAAGGAGCTCACACAAGAGAGAGGCCATATTCATGTTCGAAATGTGGGAAATGTTTTACACGAAAATCACATGTTGTTACACATGAGAGAATTCACACAGGGGAGCAACCATTTTCATGTTCAGAATGTGGAAAATGTTTTATAGACAAATCAAATCTTGTTAAACATCTGAGAATTCATACAGGAGAGAAGCCATTTTCATGTCCAGAATGTGTGAAATGTTTTACAGAGAAAGCAGCTCTTGTTACCCATCTAAGAACTCACACAGGGGAGAAGCCATTTTCATGTTCAGAATGTGGGAAATATTTTTTAGTGAAAGACCTTCTTGTTAAACATCAAAGAATACACACAGGGGAAAACCCATTTTCATGTCAAGAATGTGGGAAATGTTTTACAGCTAAAACAAATCTTGTTAAACATCAGAGAGTACACACGGGTGAGAAGCCATTTTCATGTCGCGAATGTGGGAAATGTTTTACAGAGAAATCAACTCTTGTCACACATAAGAGAACTCACACAGGGGAGAAGCCATATTCATGTTCAGAATGTGGGAAAAGTTTTACAGTCAAACACCTACTTGCAACACATCAGAGAACTCACACAGGGGAGAAGCCATATTCATGTTCAGAATGTGGAAAGTGTTTTACAAAGAAATCCAATCTTCTTCAACATCAGAAAAGACACACAGGTGAGAAGCCATTTTCATGTTCAGAATGTGGGAAATGTTTTACATTAAAAGACAGTCTTGTTACACATCAGAGATCTCACACAGGGGAGAAGCCATTTTCATGTTTAGAATGTGGAAAGTGTTTTACAAAGAAATCAAATCTTGTTAAACATAGGAAAATACACACAGGTGTAAAGCCATTTTCATGTCAAGAATGTGGGAAATGTTTTACAGAGAAATCAAATCTTCTTGGACATCAGATAATTCACACAGGGAGGAAGCCATACTCTTGTTCAAAATGTGAAAAATGTTATGCCCACAAATCAAATCTTGTTATACACGAGAGAAGTCACACAGGGGAAAAACCATTTTCATGTTCAGAATGTGGAAAAAGTTTTGCAAATGCATCAAGTCTTATAGTACATCATAGAATTCACAAAGGGAAGTAGCCATTTTCTTTTTAAAGCAGCTTAAAGGGAATCTGTCTCCACTTTTGCGCTAGGTGAACCGTTAATATGGGCATACAGGTTATAGACTGAATAAAAAAGTGACACCAGTCTCACATCTCATGATTTGTTGCAGAGAAATCTTTTATGACTTTGTTATTGAGCTCTTCCAGACTATGGTCGCGTTTTTACCTAGCTCAAATGTGGCGATGGATTCCCTTTAATTGTCAAATTTACATAAATAAAATACAACAGTTACAATGTATTTGCGAAAGGGAATGTCGTTTACAGTTCTAATTGTTTAAAGTGAACCTGACAGCTGATACATTCCGTAAAATCCACGGGCAACATGTATCAGGTACTAGCTGTATGAACTCAGCCAGGTATGATTGACTCTAAAATGCTGCAGCTTTTCAGAGTAAAACATACTTTCATAGCCTAAGTGGACTGAGTTGTGTTGCAGGCTAGTCAGACCGGTGGGTCCCCGGCGGATTCTGCCCGCCCACTGCTCTGGATGAAAGGTCTCTGCCTTTGGGGATTGAGCAGCATGTATCAGCTATCAGGTTCTCTTCAATAGTAAATGTATACAACTAAAAATAAAAATCTTTTATTGAAAAGCAAACCGCAGCTACTTATCAAGCCTATATATAAATCATATATATGAAATATATCACATTTATAAATAAAGTGTAGCTGAATTTTAAGCGTTTTTGTATGGGTTTACTTCTGGTACTCCGATTTCTTCTCACACACCAAAGACATACTGATAGGGAATATAGCTTGTGAGCCCCAATGGGGACAGTGATGATGATGTCTGTAAAGCGTTGTAGAATATGTTGGCGCTGCAGAAAAAGTGACTGTAATAGATAATAATTATAAATCTTGTTGTGAATGTCTGTCCAGTCAGAATTTTATACATTTACATAAGGATTCATTTTCTTGTTATATAAGTAACCATACGAGCCATTTTTTTTTAACCATTGATGTGATCAGTTCTTGAGCTATTACACAGACTGAATTTTCATTGTAAAGAACCCTTGTTACCTCTCAAGTCTGAACCCTTTTCTTCTCTAGATGAAGAGCAAGGCCCCTTATCTTTTGAGGTGATTTAAAATAGACCAGCTTTTCATATTCATTTTTTTTACTGATCATTAATATCCTTGTTCTGCACGTTAATAATGTCCCATTTTAAATGTCTCTTCCCGAAACTAAATAACTGATATACTTTTAATTTTTCCTCCTAACAAAAGGCACATTTACATTGACCGATTTCAAACTATTAAGCGACCACCAATGACCTATGTACAAATTAATTGGCGATCATTTAGTGGCCTGTTTGCAATTTATTTTTTTGGGCAGCACATCACCTGTTTACACAGAACATTGTGCTGATGATAACAATGATTTTTATCTGGAATAAACAATCCAATCACCTTACAATTGGGCATTTTGCTTGTTCATCAGGTGATTGTCAGAATTTTTACACAGTCTAATAATCAGAATGAACATTACAATGTACTCATGCCGATTATCAGCTTGTCTAAATGGGCTTTTTAGATTCGTTATGCCCCTTATTTGATTCTTTTTTTTAACAAAAACTGATAAGTAAAGTGGCTACAATTCACCAGTCTAGCAGGTATGTCAATTCTGGTTCTTAGAAATCCAAGGCGATAAGAGAAAAATATTTAGATTTGAGAGTCCTCAGTGGTTGATACCTTTTAATGGCTAACTGAAAAGATGGTAAGAAATTGCAAGCTTTCGAGACTACTCAGGTCTCTTCATCAGGCATAGTATAACACAAAATGTGAAAGGCATATATTTATACACAACAAGACACAGAAATAATGCAATAAATGAGACAAGACGTAAAGCAGATCTATCATTATTGGAGAGGGATAAACAGTTGTGGCCGTGAATATTGGAGCAATAGATAAGGACTGCGAAAGTTTTACTGTCCTGTGATTGAGGTCTGGTCCATGGTTTTGATGGCCCACACAGGTCTGAGGAGCATATTCCTTAGTTGATATAGAAAGACATAAATCCATGCAACACATTCATTCCTGCACTGAGTGTGCCAAAGGTTGTCATTCGTTTGTGTTCCCAGACTCTCCTGTCTCTCTGAGATGTGAAGTTACCTTATAATACCAGTAATTTAATGTCCATGATGCTGTGATCAGGCATACAAAAATGTTTGTCCACAGGTACATTTATTCTTTTTTTGTTTTATTGTGTGGCGATGAGAATTCATCCTTGTTCTAAGTTTTTGCACTATCTCCCCTAGATACAGACCCCCAGTTGGACATTTGGTACATATAATTGAGTACTCCACATTATATGTAATGCAGCTGAAAGTACCTGGGATCTTGTAGTCCTTGTGTGAGTTAGGGATCTTTATCTTGTCCGTGCTCTTTATAAATGGACAGGTTTTACACTTTTTCTGTTTGCAGGGAATGGTTCCTGTAGCTGTTGGAGAGGACAGGGAGCTTCTGACAATTATGTTTCTTAGATTTGGGGGCTGCCTAAAACACAGAAGTGGGGAGTCTGGAAATATAGATTGTAATCAGGCATTTTTTTTGTAGTGAAGGTTGTAGTTTCCATGCAGCTCCCGTTAGCACCTCCAGATTTGTACTGTAGGTGACTACTATAGGTACCCGGTTGCTTTCTTTTTTAGTTTTGTAATGTAAGAGGTGATTTCTTGATATTCTGGTTGCTCAATTGTTCTTGCATGGTAGGCCTGATTCAAAAAGGTGTTTCTGAGGCCACCAAGGTGTTTGTCTCTATCCATAAAGTTGGAACATACCTGATTGTATCTGATGGCTTGGCTGCAGATAATAGAGTTTTTTATGTGTTTTGGATGAAAACTGTCCCATTTAAGGTATGGTGGATGGACGATTGGCTTCTAGTACAGGCGTGTCTCTATTTCATTGTTCTGTAGCTTAATGATGGTGTTCAAAAAGTTAATTTTAGTTGAGTGTTAAGTTGATGGTGGGATGAAATTCATTAAAGTGTTCATGGAATGTCTTTAGCTGTTGCTCAGACTCCGTCCAGATGATTACAATATTGTGGCTATCAAGGTACAAAGATATGTATTTTTCCTGTAGGGCGATAAGAGGAAACTCAAGGACAATGAGTAATAAAGATCAATTCAGAGTATAGTTGTGTAAAATCCAGCACTGAAGATTAAAACTGCTGCACTTTATTGTATCACAATAATAACAGACATCCAAACATTGTAGTAGGCAATACATATCCTACGTTTTTCGGTTAAGGGCCAATGTTAGAACTACCACTCTGGGATGTGTGCTTTTTAATTTGATTCAATAAAGTATTGAACAACTTTTGGGTGCTGGAGTTTACACCTCCATTTTCTGAATTATTGTTTATACCTTTTCTATAGCAGAGCATTCTTTCTATGAATTTCTAGAGTGGTGTCCGGAAATGCGGATATACGGAAATGCAGAGATACATTAATCTCCAGACGTGTTCATGAAAAACAAGGTGTAGATGAGCGTTCTATTTCCTTTTGTGTGATAGAGATGGTTGCTGCTTTTGGGGGACGAGGAGACTTGGAAAGAAAAAATGTGCAGAGAGATAAAATAGATCTATTGTCTGGACACTGTTACATCTAATTAGTTGAATGAACAACTGAGTTTTGCGAGTTTCATCTAAATTGATGCTTTGGATTCTTATATGACCTCATTAATTGGGGTGAAAGAAATATGTATTCGTTATATTAATCTGATATTGGTTATTTTTTACCTATTATTTTGTATATGATCTGTGTTTAGAATAATTATGGTGACTACCTTGTAGGGTTAATCCCTTCATTCATTGGTCTTTGACATCTCCCGCCATTATTGTTTCGCTATCATTGAACTACTAATTATCTATTTTTTTATTGTGATTGTTTTTGTCCTTTTTTGTCTTCTGCTCTTATTGATGTAGTTATGTGGCGATGACATATCTTCCCTTGTTTTATGTGTGTATTGCTAGTGGTAGATTTCCGTTGCTTGGTTTCAAAGGGTGTGTCACTTTATTTTCTTGATTGATTGTGAGCCCCATTGTGGAGCACTCACTAGAGAAAGAAATGTTGCCTTGACTTACTGTACGTCTAATTGCGAAGCACATGTGTCAAAATTCGACACATTGGCCAAATCTGGCCTGCAGGGTAGTTTTATTTTGGCCCTCGACACCAGAAACACCAACTCTATGTGGGGCCATTATTCTGTATGGAGGACTATGTGGGGCCATTATTCTATATGGGGGACTATGTGGGGCCAATATTCTGTATGGAGGACTGTTTGGGGCCCATTTTTCTGCATTGAGAGCTATGTGCGGTCCATTATTTTGTGTGGAGGACTGTGTGGGGCCCATTATATTGTAGCCCGGTTGGCCCACGACTTTGTCTAAGTTTTTCATTTTGGCCCTCTGTGTGTTTTGAGTTTGACATTCCTGCGCTAGTGATGTCACCTTACCAGCTGAGGGCTTCAATGTGGAGCGTATGCCAGAGGAACTGACGTCACTTCAACCTTACTTCTGTTGAAATGTGCCCTGTGACTATGGCATACGTAATTTGAGAAACTCATCATGTTACCTAGCTGTTTTAAAGCTGGATACATATTCAACTAAGCTTCAACAATCACGTCTCTGAATTACCGTATTTTTCGGACCATAAGACAAACTTTTTTCCCCCCAAATTTGGAAGGAAAATGGGGGGTGCGTCTTATGGTCCAATCGCAGGGTCCTCCGGTGACGGCAGAGGTGACATGCGGCTGGAGCCGGGCCCTGTACCTGTGCTGGAGTGGCTGGTGTCGGGTGGTGAAGCAGAGGAGCCCGGACCTGTGCCGGGCTGTGAGCGGCGTCTGGCGGTGCGGCAGAGGAGTGTGTGCGGCTTCCGGTGGCCGTGGCCATCTTCCTGAGGTCTTGATCTACAGGAAAATGGCCACCGGCGCATGCGCCTACCGGGAGCTTCGGCGGCCATTTTCCTGTAGATCATGGCCTCAGGAAGATGGCCGCGGCCACCGGAAGCCGCACACACTCTTCTGCCTCACTGCTGGATGCCACTCACAGCCCAGCACAGGCCCCAGCTCCTCTGCCTCACCGCCGGATGCCTCTCACAGCCAGGTGACAGGCCCCAGGAGGAGACAGGCCACAACAGGTGACAGGCCCCAGACCTCATACGGGCCCCAGCAGGTGACAGGCTCCAGTTGATGACAGGCCCCAGTCAGACACTGGCCCTAGTCAACCGGCCCCGCAGCATTTAACCTCTTCTGCTGCCGCCGCCGGGTTCCTGAGGCAGGGAGCAGAGGGACCTGCGATCCTGCTGCACCACCACCGCAACTCACAGCTGCTGGAGCACCGGCTTCATGTATGCAGGGTCCGCAGCATTCCTCCACTTCTGCCGGGCCAGTTTCCTGAAGGACCCTGCCTCCTGTGACCCCCGTTCCACCACCCCCCAGGAAAGATACCGTACCTATTCAGACAATAAGACGGACCCCCATCTTATAAAAAATATTTTTTTTCCTGTTTTCCACCCCAAAATTTGGGGTGCGTCTTCGGGTCCAAAAAATACTGTAATTTCCCCGATGAAATTCTATGGACAAGAGGGGTAATGCTTCGAGAAGTTAGAGATGGATCATCATTGAATTTATATAATACTCTATTTAGTGGATTTAATATTAATGTCATGAATTTGTTTACATTTAATATGTAATTATCTGAGAATATGATCTGCTTATTGGGATTGCTATTTCATATTCCCCTATGAATTTATTTGTATAGGTCCAATTGTTGATATTTTCTATATTATTACAGTGATGTTATAGGGACTTAATAGGTCACAGGTAGGGATGAGCAGACCTATGGATGTTCGGGTTCAACTGAACTGCAGTCTAAACTTCGGTTTGGGTACCAGAACTCTACCCAAACTTGAATCCGACCACCATAGAAGTCAATGGGGACCCAAACTTTGGTGCTGTAAAATGGTCCTTATAAGGGCTAGGGGGCTGCAGAATGGAGGTAAGAGCATGACAATTGCCCTGCAAACAAAAGTGGATAGTGAAATAACTTAAAGGGATTTTCCCACAAACAAAGTTAATTTTAAAGTTGATTTTCATCAATACATCTTGGAATAATAATAATTTCCACAATTGGATGTGTTTTAAAAAATGTTCCTGTGCTGAGATAATCTTATAAATGTGCTCCTGCTGTGTACTGTGTAATGGCTGTGTCTGACCATACAGGGACATGGTCTGATCATACCACAGCTGCTGGGAGGGGGGGGGGGAGCAAAAGAGAGTATACAGATAGCACAGCATGGGATCACAGCTCATTCTTTTTCTGATGGCCCGCACTTTCTGCAGCAGCTCTGACATCCCGGGATAATTTTTCAGGAAGCTCTGAACCAGCAAATTCAACACATGCGCCAGGCAAGGGATGTGAGTCAAGCCAGAACTACTATAAGATTTAGTCTGTTATTGCACACCACCAAGCCAGGCTCGAGTGACACCAACTACTCATCGGTCTGTTGTTTGATCCATGTCCACAGCTCCTGCGCAATGTGGGATTTTTCCCTCAAACAGATGAGCTTCAGAACACCCTGCTGTCGTTTCCCCCTGACTGTGCTGAAGTTGGTCTTGCAGGTGTCACTCTGACTGGATGAGGATGCCGTGAAGTAGGAGGAGGCAACATGGACAGAGAAATGTCCAGCAATCCTTGGTGGTGGTAGGACATGGGCCAAAACTCTTTCTGCCTCAGGCCCAGCCGCCACTACATTTACCCAGTGGGCAGTTAGGGAGGTATAACATCCTTGGCCGTGCTTACTGGCTCACATATCGATGATTATGTGGACATTGCAACTGGCGTTGGGCCGTGCACACCTGATTTTGTCTGCAACATGTTCGTGCAGAGCAGGGATGGCCCGCCTGGAAAAGTACAGTAGTGGTGGCTGGGAGCCTTATACTGTTGGACAGCCACCACCATAAGTTTTTTTAAAAGTGTCCGTCTCAAGCAGCCGGAATGGCAGCATTTTTAAGACCAGGAATTTTTAAATGCTGTCATTCAGGACTAGGGCTCATGGGTGGGCAGTGTTTGGGGGATGGACAGCTGAAAGCTTCTATAGAACGGTGTGAAGATGCTCGGTGACACTGCTGGTGGTGGTGGTGTCACATCCTCTCTTTGTGGGAAGCCAGGTAGCCCTGTTGCTTGGGAGTAGGAGGAAGAGGCCAAGACTACAGCAGAAGAGGGAGCAGGAAGAGTCTCAGATCTTCCCTAGTTTTTCAGGTGTTTACTCCACTGCAGGTAGTGCTTTGCATTCAGATGCCTCGTAATGCAGGTGGTGCTCAGGTTAAGAACATTTATGCCTCGCTTCAGGCTCTGGCGACACAGTGTGCAATCCACCCGTGTCTTGCCGTCAGCACATTGCCTGTAGAAATGCCACGCCAGGGAGCTCCTTTGAGCTGGCTTTGGTGTGCTCAGTTTGTCGGCACAGTGAGCAGTAGCTGTCGTCAGACTGGCTATGTGCTGGCCACTGTTCTTTTTGCATCGGGCTTCTTCTTTTCCTGTGCAGTTGGGGCATCATGACCACCACCTCTACCTCCAAACTGCCCATGTCACTCAAATGGCCTTGACTTCTTGTGGGGTCTAGGACCTCATCATCCCCCACATCATCTTCCACACGCTCCTCACCCCTGCCATCCTTGTCGGCCTGCACACTGCAGAAAGCTGCAGCAGTTGGCACCTGTGTTTCCTCATCAGCATCAGAGATGTACTTCAGTGGTTCGCTGACCACTCCTACATACCAATCCTCAAACTGAACATGTGGTTGGGCATCAGTGCACTCAATCTCTTCCAGTTGTGGGGCAGGGCCTGGTGGATGGCCCACGGAACCACAGTCAGCAGTCATCAAAAAGCAGAAGTGTCTGCTGCATGACTTTGGGCTCAGACTACTTGACTGATTTGCAAGGGGGTGAGGTGGAAGACAGATGCCCATGGGCCACAGGTGGAAACTCTGCTTTTTCAGCAGGGGATCAGGTGGAAGAGAAGAAAGCAAAGAAACTGGAGGCACTCTCAGCCATCCTGTCACTGGGATACCATGACAGAGAGGAGCCAGAAGACGGTGGTGTCTGGTTTCACGCACTCCTGCACTGGATAGAAGTACTTGACCAGCGTCTTAAACAGTGCAGTTTTTTCCCTTGTTAGTGTTGTAGCTGTTTTGATTCTGACCTAATAGTCAGATATGCCAGATCACCAGTGAAGCCGCATTAAGAGATTAGGCCCTCCAATATAACGAACGCTTGGAGAAAAGACTGTACACAGGTCGTGAGCACATCAGTTTTCTGTTTATTCACACAAAGAGTAATAATTTTTATACCCTTTACAAGAAATACAACTCAATGCAGCTCGCGTAGCCCCCTCCCCCTTTGTCCAGGTCATGATGACTTTATTCATCCTGTTCCATAACATGATTTTAGCAGGAGTTAGCAGAATGTAGCATATGAGATAAGAAGCATAAGATTCTTGAGCGGAGACTGCGAGACCGAGTAACTCTAAACAAAGTATGAGATAGAGAAAGGTCAGGAATCTAGAGTATGTAGAGAAATATACAGCAGAGAGGAAAAACATTAACCCTTCTATATCAATTCCCCCCTTTTGTAAATGGTATAGATATATATATGTATAACCTCTACCAAGGGCGCAGCTGATGTCCACAAAGGAGCTACTGAGTCATGAGTCTAATACTCATAAGGGGTCTTCCTACCTGCTTCACCCATCCACCCTCATTGTGGACCCCCACTTCCCCCATCAGTAGTGATTATCTGTGGCTTATGATACACTATGGAGGGTTCAACATTAGATTAATGCATATATTATTCAGTAGCTTGGGAAATATATAGCAGTGCCTTTACGGTTGCATAGAGAAAAACAATAAAAATATACATGCAAATCTGTACTATACTAGAAATCCAACCCGCTAAGCCACTGAACCAGTTGGCTGGATTTAAAAAAGAGAATGTATTCCCCCACCAGGAGTCTCCGTTTGCGCTGTGTTGTTTTAACCAATTGTCTCTAAGCTCACTAATTTTAGTTTGGCAAGAGTACCTGTAAACATGGTGTCTGCAAACCAAGAATGCTCCTTCTGGGAGAACATGAATATGGGAAGTGGTCACTATACATTGCTATAAATTCTAAAAGCCCCAACATGGCTTTGTGGGCGCACCCGGTATTATTAATTTGTTTTCCGTCTATACCAAATGTACATTTACCTTTTTCCTTCCTTCCTATTTTACAGATAGATGATGTATTATAGCCTTCAACACCATTTTGGTATACTGTCTCATTAACCTGGGTTTGATCATGCATATATATTTAACTGAAATCAGGGATTAGTGACTCATCCGACTATAGTCCATGAAGCAGATATGCCACAGGTCACATCCTTTCTCCAAAATTTAGATTGAGTCCAGTTTTCATTGTGTATGAAGTGTGGTGTTAATACGTCCCGTGGCTCCAGAGGTAAGGCTAAGTATGGCATAGTCCTTACAGATACTGGGCTGTGTGTGCAGATCCAACAGTCAACAGTCTTTGGGCTTTTCTCCTTCCATGTCCTTTATAAGAAAAGCATGATGTCGAATATGTATGTTGCCCCAGTCAATATTTAAAAGTTTATCCAGAGTCTCTGTAGGATGCAATAATCCTGCTACTCCCAGCAGGGTGATAAAAAGGACAGTCATTCTGTTGGTGAAGTGACCTTTTTGATGTGACCGACATGGATCCAGGTGGGCCTTCCCTCAAGCTTCACTGAGGTGGATGTGGTCAGCTGGACTTGGAATGGGCCATCAAATTGTGGATCTAGGCTCCTTCTCACGTGTTTGCGTATGACCACCCAAATCACCTGGATTCAACCGATCCATGTGTGCACTTGCATTAGGATCGAAGGTTGGATGAAAACACATGTTTATGCACCACATAAAGTTTTTTTTCTGCAAGGCCTGAACATAGGTTATCATAGTACCGTGTTGCATTTGCAGTACCTGCGGGAAGTACAGACCCTGTCTTTGGGGCACTTCCAAACAGGACTTCAAAAGGAGGCAAGCTTGTCTTTCTATTAGGACTGTGTCTGACTGGAAAGAGTGCAAGTGGCAAGCACTCTACCCAGTTCTTTCCTGTGTCTGCCATATTTTTAGTTTAAGTGTCCCATTTAACCTCTCTGCTTTCCCAGTGCTTTGTGGCCTATATGGGGTGTGAAATGCTTGTTTCATTCCTAGGAGTGAAGTGTGTACCCTTGTCACTTTCTATGGTTTCTGGGACACCATATCTGCAGATCAGTTCTTTCATCAGTTTGTCTGTAGTTGTTTTAGGATTGTCAGATTTTTTTTTACTGGATAAGCTCCTGGCCAACCTAAGAAGAGATCTACACATACCAGGACATATTCATACACTCCTACCTTGGATAGTTTTATGTAGTCAATCTGCAGTCTCTGAAACGGTTAGAGAGGCCTTGGTGTCGCTTTCTTAGGGACTGTTTTACCTGGGTTGTGCTTTGCGCAGATGAGGCAGGACTGCTTGTGTTCCGTGGCTGCGTAACTGAAACCAGGAGCGATCCAAAAGGCATTTACCATGGTACACATTGTGACTTTTTGAGGCATCAGTGGGGCTATGTGTTGCTTACGCCATCATAGGGAACAGGGACCTTGGTAAGCACAATCTATCCCCATTCTCCCATACTCCATTCGAGTTTAGTACAGCTCCCATTTTGGGAGACAGTATTAGCAAGTAAGGAAGAGTACTTTGACATGATGCTCAAACATGACCGCATAGAACTAATGAGTCAAGAGACAGTGGTTTTTTTTTAGATGGCTCCAGATATCACCAGGATGTGATATTCTACACTTTCTCCCCAAAAGTCAAAGCCCCCACTCCTGTGCCAGTGTCTTCTGTCACTACATGTGATTTTGTCTGAACAGGATTCAGTGTAACTCACTTAGGTCGAGTGGTAGCACATGTCACAAAAGCATCTCTCCAGTCTGGGTTTTGCTGACTACAATGTTTACAAGTCCATCCGTCTTGTCTGGGTCTCTGGTCACACAATAGTGGAGCTGTAGCAGTCATAGTCTTAGATTTTTGTCCATCAAATCACCTTACACCCCACTGCAGTCTTTTTACAGCCATACTCATGTGTTTCCTCAGTCACCTGACACCATTTATTCCTGTCCCTGAAACTGTGCCTCTTTTGTACATCCAAACATCCACACCCGGGCATGTCTGCCTTTTTCAGTGTTGGTCCCACACTCTTCACTGCTTCCTCTCCATGTCTGTCTTTTTCTGCCTGTACAGCTGTTTTGGATCCCATTGGGGGCATTGACTGCACCCTGAACAAGTTACCCATGGCTTCAACTTATTCTAGACACAACTTACCTTTCTGCAAATGCCCTCTCTGTATGCCTGGACATACATCCACTGGCCACTCTCTAGCAAGTCACATTGAGCTGGCAAGGTGTAGCGGGAAGGTTCTCGTAGCTCTCTCACCCGGTAGACCTATAGGGTGTAACGGGAAGGCTCTGATAGCTTTCTCACCTGTTAGATCAGCTGACTAATAGTAAGGCCTAGATGTGATAGGCCTCTCACCTACCAGACCAGCTCCATGGACAGTGGGAAGGCTCAAGTGGACTCTCACCCATAAAAACCTGCTGACTAAAGTAAGAAGGCCCAGCCTCTCACCTACTAGATCAGCCGTGCAGCTGGCTACCCTCCTCTGTTGATCCTTAACCAGCTGTGCAGCAGCCACACAGCACACAACTGGAAGCAGGTACAATCACACACTGATGACAAAATAATCACTTTCAAATTTTCCTAAAATAGGCACAGTATTTACTTTCAGCATCCAACTCAAACATACAATCTTTCTCTCAGCGGGCGGTACAGTACTGTCTCTTTAAAAACACACACAAGCATTTCTCGCAGAGACTGACAGGCCCGCAGCAGCACGTCTGGACCACCCTCTCATACACAGGAGCCGAGTAGCCCCTCCCGTCAGTACCCAGCACGCAGGGAGATGAGATAAGAACAGTATTTGAGGAATGCAGCAATTATGACAGTTACTTTTGTTAAAAAGCAATAATATACAGTCATCAAAATCTTCATTCTCATAGTTAGGGTAATAAAACCAAGGTTGTTCACTATAGGGACAGATCAATGACTCCCTGGGATAAATTGAACAGATTGATCATACGTAATATACAGGAGCCATTCCAAATGTCATACCATTTAAGAAATAGGCTTATTATTTGTTCAACATAACACAGAAAACTCCAAAAATTCCACATGAAACTCCTGTAGGCCTGACATATTATACACAGAATAACATCACAGAATCACAAAAATGACAAATAACGATTCTTTCATGCGTGCTCATTCAGGGATCTCGTACTTCACAGCATTTTTTTTCTCTCACGTAGCGTTCCTTATCTCAATCACTCCACCTATTTCAACTCAAGGTGAGTTGAATATCCCCTGTCACATACAGGGGACCACGCCTAACGGAACCTCTTATCTCAATCAGGGACTTATTTGTTTGTCCCTTATACTCAGTTACTCATCACTCATGTCATTCAGATATCATTCAGAGGTTCTCATACCATGTAAACAAAAATTCACACAAACCTCAAATCTCACAGCCTGCCTAATGAACCTAGCAATAAGTACACACTTATAAGGACTGTAGTGCTCACTGATACCCTTATACTCAGTTACTCATCACTCATGTCATTCAGATATCATTCAGAGGTTCTCATACCATGTATACAAAAATTCACACAAACCTCAAATCTCACAGCCTGCCTAATGAACCTAGCAATAAGTACACACTTCTAAGGACTGTAGTGCTCACTGATGCTTCGGCAACACCCAAAGCCACTTACATAAACATTAACTCAGCCTATACAGCCTTAAACAATGTACTACCAATCCAAGATAACCACAGCAATAGAATCACACAGAGACTGCCCCAACTCTGCAGCTCTCTGCACTACACAACTACAAGTTAGCAAACAGATAAATAATAATACAGGTGATCCTTATAATACTTATCATGCTATTATTCAACTCTCATACATCTTATAATACTTATTACTCTATTATTCAACTCTCATACATGAAAAACTCACTGGTGATGTTGGTTTTTGGAGCAGTGGTCTTTGCAGCAGCCTTCATCCAGAGATATTGCAAGAGTTCCAAGAGATTGAAAGCGCAAACCGTAAGAATAAAGGTTTCTTACCATGCTGCAGCTGAAATTTTAAGTTTCAATCTCTCCGGAGACTCCCACATACGGCTTCCGAATAGGCTGGCTACCACGGCCCCACTTTGGGAGCCAAAAACTGTTGTAGCTGTTTTGATTCTGACCCAATAGTCAGATATGCCGGATCACCAGTGAGGCCGCATTAAGAGAATAGGCCCTCCAATATAACGAGCGCTCAGAGAAAAGACTGCACACAGGTCGTGAGCACATCAGATTTCTGTTTATTCACATAAAGACTAAATCATTTTTATACCATTTACAAGCAATGCAACTCAATGCAGCCTGCGTAGCCCCCCCCCCCACCCCACCCCTTTATCCAGGTCATGATGATTTTATTCATCCTGTTCCACAACATGATTTTAGCAGGAGGTAGCAGAATGTTGCATATGACATAAGAAGCATAAGATCCTTGAGCGGAGACTGTGAGACCGAGTATGAAATAAAGAAAGGTCAGGAATCTAGAGTATGTAGAGAAATATAGCGCAGAGAGGAAAAACATTAACCCTTCTATATAACTAGCATTGCAAGGGTTAATCTGTTCAGTTGAAGCTCCTGGAGCTTTCCTACTTGGATTATCTCATCTGTTCAGTGTTGGCCACTCCTCTGCTCGCTTCTGGATTGCCAGTGTTAGTCCTTAATGCCTGGTTCTGGAATTGGAGGTGTTGAAGGTGGTGTTTGGAGATTGTTGTTTGGTGTTTTGTGTGTGTGCACATCCTCATCCTCTCCTATTTGGTTTCCCCTTCCTTTAAATCCCCTGTGTCCATCTCTGTTGTTTGGTGAGTGTATTTTTGTATGGTTGGAATTTTCATTTATCCCTGCCTGTATTCCCTTGTTTGTCTAGTTAGCATGTTCCTATGCACTTCAATTTCCCAGTACCCTGTGTGGGGGAGGGGACAGATCAGGATAGATATAGGAGCATAGGAAGGCACGGGAACCCAGCGTGTCCACCTCCAGGAGTAATCCAGGGAACAGAGATAGACCAGGGCGCGCCTAGTTCTAGGGATCTGGTAAGTGCCCAAAGTCCCAACACTTACGTTACACATCCATCCTAAAACCACCTCTACTCGTTCTGGCCTCACCATTCGTCCAGCAGTACTGGAGCTTACAAAATTGCGCAGAACTTCCTGTTTCTGCATGCAACAGTGGAAGGTGGACAAGCAGAGCAGAGTGAAACTGCAGGCGCGGTGGACAAGCAGAGCAGAGCGAAACCGCAGGCGCAGTGGACAAGCAGAGCAGAGCGAAAACGCAGGCGCGATGGACAAGCAGAGCAGAGTGAAACCGCAGGCACGGTGGACAAGCAGAGCAGAGTAATACCGCAGGCGCGGTGGACAAGCAGAGCAGAGCGAAACCGCAGGTGCAGTGGACAAGCAGAGCAGAGCGAAACCGCAGGCGCGGTGGACAAGCAGAGCAGAGCGAAACCGCAGGCGCAGTGGACAAGCAGAGCAGAGTGAAACCGCAGGCGCGGTGGACAAGCAGAGCAGAGCGAAACCGCAGGCGCGGTGGACAAGCACAGCAGAGCGAAACCGCAGGCGCGGTGGACAAGCACAGCAGAGCGAAACCGCAGGCGCGGTGGACAAGCAGAGCGAAAACGCAGGTGTGGTGGACAAGCAGAGCAGAGCAAAACCGCAGGTGTGGAGGACAAGCAGAGCAGAGCGAAACCGCCGGTGCGGAGGAACAAGTGGAGTAGAGCAGAGCAGAGTGAAACCGCAGAGCAGAAGGTGCAGGCAGACAGGACAGGGCTCTGTTTACATGGAACAGACTGGGAAACACATGAAGATAGTTAGAACACAGGAGGTAGATATGGAGGCAGGGAAACGGGACAAGCAGAACCAGATACACACAAGGTACTTACAATGAAGTAGCGAGTGGACACAAAACTCACAAATAGAAGTACAGAGACAACGAGTTGGAGTTAGGTGCAGGTTCTGACACTGCAGGAAAAGGGAAGGTACGGACATAGAGACAAACAGGTAATGGGCTAGGACACAGTTCAGACAGGAGCTGAACCCGGAACAAGATACAGGAACGAGCCTGGGAACTGAGCCCCCAGGGTGGCGGAAACGGACTAGAAGTCACAGATACAGGTAACGGGCCTGGGTATACAGCCCCCAGGGTGGCAGAACAGACTAGAAATCACAGATACAGGTAACAGGCCTGGGTATACAGCCCACAGGGTGGCGGAAACAGACAAGATACAGGACAGGACCTGGCAACTCAGTTGCACAGAACACACTGAATTAAAGTGTTGCTCAGGCACCTCCTACAGGGTGGAGGGGGTTTAAGTATCCAGTGACTCACAGCAATAGGCTGGGGACGCATTAGGAGTGCACACATTGTAACTTTAAGAATCAGGCAGTAACCGTGCCGCCGCCCTAAGCAATCAGACAAGAGACATGCACACAGCAAGTACTGGTGCAAAGTGTGCAGCCTGGACTGATAGGTAAGTTGGCGGTCTTGCATGGTGGGAGATGGTAAGCCATGCCAGCACACCGCCAGGGATGTTACAGCCTGCAAGGATTTTCTGCAGAGAATTTGGAGGCCGATCCTTCTCTTCAAGAAGATTACCTCTTCTGTCCACAAGAGGGAATGAGACTGGTCTCACCATCTTGGTGACTAGGATGCTTCCTCCCATCGAGCCATCCTCAGCATCAGATGAAGTGGGCGAAGTACCAGGAACAGGACACAGGAAAGTCTCTCTCCATTTGTTATTATCGGGTAGCACCCCAAAGGATTCACGGGACAACTGGAAATCCTCCGCCTGGTTGGAGGGGTGCAGAGACTTGGAGGAAGCCACCGCCTTGATGGACTTATTGCCAGATTTATTAGAGATGGAGGATCCTTGCTTTGGGACCATCTGCAGTCTGGTTTCTGAGATGATACGTCTGCAGGGCGGTACCAGAAGTCATATCATTGGTACAATCGTCAAGATTCTGTGGGGACATTGCCTCCGCTTCCCTTCCTTCGGAGACTTCAGCGCACAGCGAATCAGCGAATAGCAGATCTGGTGAAGAAGAAGAAGACATTGCTGACTGTCCTGAAGATATGGGGACTGGAAACCCCTTGTACCTCAGCAGTCCCCCCAGGAAACACCATGCAGGATCTCCAGACCATAGCGGGCACTAGGTCTCTCGGCTCTGGACGACTTGTGGGTAAACCAGACAGCACCTGGAATGTGAACTTCTTCATGTGTAATGCTCCAATCTGGAGCTTAAATTGTACAGACATATTTTGACTGTTTCTGAGTAGGGCTTATCCTTCCGCTGACAATGCCCAAATCGGATTCTGGAGTTATCGGACGGGAATCAGACACCGACTCTTCAAGGATTTAAGCCCGAAACTTCCGGTTAATCCGAGGCCTTCACTTGCCACGAAGACAGTCATGGTTATCTGTGGAGAAGAAACACTAACGCCAAGGGCAGCCTCTCCTACAGGCTTAATGTCTTGGGATTCTCCAACCTTCACTGGACAAAGACCGTCACGGTGTCCCAAACAACCGCAGAGGGACCGCAATCCGATTTTGTGACTGAGTTCCGGCCTCTGCTTTGCCTGACCAACATGGTCAACCTTCATGGATTCTGTGCGGATAGCTGCCTCTACAGGCTGGGGAACAGGAGATCTTTGGGAGGACAGAAACTGGCGTGACGGTTTACCTCTACGCCTTGCGCGTCTGGACTGCCTCTTCAAGTTGGGAAGAGAAGTATTCTGTGGAGCATTGTCATCCTGTGTGGATTCTGTGTGGGCAGCAGCCTCTTCAGGCTGGGGAACTGGTGGGCTACCTACACGCATCACCCATTGAGACTGCTCCAGGATATTGGGAAGGGAAGCTTTAGCAGAAGCTTCAGGGTTAGGGTCATCAAAGACCATTAGAAAGGCCACCAGGAAGGCCTGCAAGTCAGAGACGATAGGATCCCATGCTTCCCATAGGGGTGTGATCCAATTCAAGGCATCAACCGCTAGGTAGGACATCAGAAATGCTACTTTAACCCGATCAGTGGGAAAATAGTGAGCACAGACTTTGAAATGCAGCATGCATTGCTCCACAAATGCACGGCTTTGTTTTGGATCCCCATAGTACCGTGGTGGATCCGCAGGAACGAGTGCTGATAGCTCCATTTGGGCTGTTGCGTATATCGCCTGGACCTCAGCTTGAGAAAAAATTTTCCTTAGTGCACGTATTCGCCAGACAAGGATGCAAATGTCTCCAAAAGCGAAGGGCCGTGGGGCTCAACGGGGACCATGGCCTGAGCAAACTGTTACGCTCACGCCCGGACTGACTGGCGTGAGCATGGTTAGTGGTCCCACTGGGCCACGAACCGAGGAGTGCCTGGAGGGGCGTGACTAGGGGCCTTGCCAGTTCCGACCACGAACACACGGCGGCTTAATCGACCCCGTGGTCTGAGGAGGGACGTGGGAGGTGGCCCAGGTGCTACTCCAGGTCAGACCACGGTCACAGCTGTTGACCCACACCGGGGAATGCAGGAACGGGCAGGCACGGCTGGTATGCAGACAGGCGGGTACTGGCAGGCACGGCAGGTATGCAGACAGGCGGGTACTGGCAGGCACGGCTGGTATGCAGACAGGCGGGTACTGGCAGGCACGGCTGGTATGCAGACAGGCAGATACTGGCAGGTAGGATAGGGACCAGTACAGACTGGGATACAGGAACGGAGCCACAGGTGCGGAGGACAAGCGGAGCAAAGCGAAACCGCAGGTGCGGTGGACAAGCAGAGCAGAGCGAAATCGCAGGTGCGGTGGACAAGCAGAGCAGAGGGAAACCGCAGGTGCGGTGGACAAGCAGAGCAGAGCGAAACCGCAGGTGCGGTGGACAAGCAGAGCAGAGCGAAAACGCAGGTGCAGTGGTCAAGCAGAGTGAAACCGCAAGTGCGGTGGACAAGCAGAGCGAAACCGCTGGTGCGGTAGACAAGCAGAGCAGAGCAAAACCGCAGGTGCAGTGGACAAGCAGAGCAGACCAAAACCGCAGGTGCGGAGGACAAGCGAGGCAGAACAGAGCAAAGCGAAATCTCAGGTGCGGAGGAACAAGCGGAGTAGAACAGAGCAGAGCGAAACCGCAGAGCAGAAGGTGCAGGCAGACAGGACAAGGCTCTGTTCACATGGAACAGACTGGGAAACACAGGAAGATAGTTAGAATACAGGAGGTAGATACGTAGGCAGGGAAACGGGACAAGCAGAACCAGATACACACAAGGTACTTACAATGAAGTAGCGAGTGGACACAAAACTCACAAACAGAAGTACAGAGACAACGAGTTGGAGTTAGATGCAGGTTCCGACACTGCAGGAAAAGGGAAGGTACGGACATAGAGACAAACAGGTAACGGGCTAGGACACAGTTCAGACAGGAACTGAACCTGGAACAAGATACAGGAACGAGCCTGGGAACTCGGTCCTAGGGTGGCGGAAACGGACTAGAAGTCACAGATACAGGTAACGGGCCTGGGTATACAGCCCCCAGGGTGGCAGAGCAGACTAGAAGTCACAGATACAGGTAACAGGCCTGGGGACGCATTAGGAATGCGCACACTGTAACTTTAAGAATCAGGCAGTAACCACCCTAAGCAATCAGACAAGAGACATGCACACAGCAAGTACTGGAGCAAAGTGTGCAGCCTGGACTGATAGTTAAGTTGGCGGTCTTGCATAGTGGGAGATGGTAAGCCATGCCAGCATGCCGCCAGGGATGTTACACTGCGGAAGTGCCCACAGCCAAAAAACTTGTTGATTGGCTGCGCTGCAGTCTTTCACCAACTTTATTGGGCATCGGAACTCTGAATTCTGAACACTAAAATGGACTTCCATGAGAAAACCGTGTTCGGAATTCAGCAAGGGTTAGCTCATCTCTAGTCACAGGCTATATTGAGCGGAGTCGTCACTATCATTTACTATTTAGGGTGCCAACTTCCAGACTGGGTAGGGTTTTGTATTACGGATATTCAGGGTAAAATGTGATATTGTCCATAATATTCATCCTCTTTTTCCCACTCCTACCCTAATTGATACTATACAATTTAACTCTTGTGTTCCTAATCTATATCTTTGATTGATAAGAGTATCTGTTGGTCAAGTAAATTGCCAGAATTATTAAGAATACTTTTTGTGTCAAGTTTTAACTACATCTGATACATTCATAGATTTAAGGGGTTTCTTTTTTTTTTATATATCAAATGCAGTGGAAAGTTTCTTTTTACTGTTCTCTTAGCTAATAACTTTCAACAATGAGATCCCTTTGCTGTGTAGCGCCGGCGTCCCTACACGTCTCCCTCTTTCCCCAGCAGAGACTCACTCACTGCCACAGCCCCCATCCCACACTTCCTCCTCCTGCCCGGATTGGCACATGGCTCACAGCTCCACGGGCACTGTGCGTAAATGGACAACGAGCATCCTCCTAAAGTTTTCTCATCCAATGTCTGGGAGACACTTATTATTTAAGGCACCTCCACCTGTTGGGAGGTGCCTGAGCAACGTATTTAGTCAGTTAGTCTGCCCGCTTGCGAGTTCTCAGGTCCCCAGTCTGTTAGAACCTGCCAGTACCCCGATAGTGTCTGCCAGTACACGCTTGTTCTTACTCGTTCCTGCCTGTCCTTGCTTGTGCTTTCCAGCGTATCTGACTGTACCTGCCAGTGCCAGTCTGTATACCAGCCGTACCTGCTTGCATCTGCCAGTGCCCGTCTGTATACCAGCTGTACCTGCTTGCACCTGTCTGTGCCAGTCTGTATACCAGCCGTAACTGCCTACACCTGCCGTGACTGTCTGTATACCATATAAAAAAATGGAAAGTTTGTGGTCTGTATTTGCACTGCCAGCTCATGAAGAAACGTCAAATGCCAGAGATAATGTAAAATAACTTTTTTTTCATTTTTTACGTAAAAAAAAAGTACGTAAAAAAGCGTAAGTGCTGCTTTTTTCCACAGAAATTCTGCTGTGCTTAACTGACCGAGCAAATCGGATGTGTTTTCATAAAAACTCTGCACACGGTGCGTCTAAAGACGCTGCTGAACTGTGCAGTTTTGGTGCCTTTTTTTCTCTCAAGGCTTATATGCGGACCCTAAAAATAATGCATATAAGAAATTTAAGTTAGTTTTTAAGTGCAGAATCAATGCTACTCTGTACCATAAAAAACACTTAAATTGCGGCTTTACATCTGCAGCTAAAAAGCATCAAATAAGGGGAAAAGGCATGAAAAATGCAGCATAAATTCAATAAACAGAGAAGATTGTTTCTGCGCAGTTTGGTGCGGATACCTGCAGAAAACCAATAATACAGTATTTATGCTACATGTGAACACGGCCTTACTGACACAAAATAACAAGATATCATATAATGAAGCTACATAAAGATGAGAAAGTTCTGGCTGCTACGCCTGTGAATGAATGAACTAAAAATAAATCCTTAGGTCTTAAATGAAGATGTTAAGAAGTATGATGCACAGATTACGTCACCACAGTCCTGGCTGATCAAAAGGCACACTGGGGACGCGGGAACGTAAGAGATCCATGGCCTCCTGTCTAGCCGCCAGGTAGCACTGATCTAAACGCTGCACCGCAGTCCTGTGAATCGATCTGCTCATTTCTAGTCCCAACTGTCCTGGATACGGCGGACAGTCCCGGATTTGGATATATGTCCTGCAGTATTGGGCGTCTTTTGAATGCCCCTCACTGCCCTCTCCGACATCTCCTCTTGCCAAGGTAGAAAGACGTGGTAAATGTCTGTGGCCAAAATTTGCCATGGCACACCACATAATTTGTCCCTCTACCTGTACTTTAAAAATTGGGAGGTGTGGGGGTGGTGCAAAACTAATATTGTTTTTTTCCTAAATGTCTATTGTAATAATCTGATCTCTTTTCTAATACACGTCAATTAAAAAGTCCCCATCGTTCCCTCATTACGCTATCTACCTGCTTCCCCTCCATGTTCTGTTTGATAACGCTTCGTTTGTGAATCCACAGTGCTGCAATTCTCAAACAGAACGTCCTCAGGGGCAGGGCCGTGGAGTCGGACTGTACCCTAAAATATACTAGATAATAAATTGGGTACAGTAGTTCAGTAGTTCAATGCAGTTTGTGGGGAATATTTTTTTCATAAGAATTTGGGAAATGTCCTATAAATGTCTGTCCTATTCCTGATCTAAGGGTCTAGACTTTTAGCTGAGATGAATCTGTGCTGCAGTTTATGTACATGATAAGTAGTGAAGCTCCTCCTCTACAGATAAGGGGGAAAAAAACACAGAGGGAAGGAATGCCTGCACTCATCTCAGAACTGCTGGATTTAACAGGAGAGCAGGATTAAGAACAAAAAAGAACAGGTTCTTGCTATTAGAACTGATAATGCTTCAAACATAAGTACAATTAAACTTATGAATAAGAATAATGAAGGTGAACAGCAGCTGGAAGAACATTTCAGATGTCCTGAAATCCTGATTTCAGAACAGTCCTGTTCCCATAACAGGGAAAAAAACAGATATTACTACAGAAGAACAGCAAAATGATTCTGTACAATTACATAATCTTGTTGAAGCTGCTTCACACCTCTCTCCTATTCATCACATGCTCTGTGTTGTGCACATGATGCAGCTGGCAATAAGAGATAGTCTGCAAGATGGACATGCCGCAACTCTGATCAGCAAAGTGAGGAAATTGGCTATTGCTGCCAGAACCCCTAAAATTGATTCCATCTTGAACAGACGTGCTGGAAAAGGGGCAATTGTTGAATTACAAAATTTTTCACTTGCTCTCAAAGAAGTAGAAGAGTTCAATCGTTCATCAAAACTGACTGCATGAGGCAATTCCTTTATACCCGGAAATTATTAGAGATGTTGCCCATGTGGCTACTGCTTTGCCACAAACCCAAGTTAGTGAAGAGAGGTTGTTCTCTACCCTAAAATAATTAGGTCAGATTTGAGGTCATCTATGAAGGAGGATCTGATGGAGGCAATTCTATTTCTCAGAACAAATTCATAGACTGCACAAATGTTATTCAGTATGTTTTTGTTGAAAACTGTTTTTTTTCCACTTACTGCATAGTGTATAATAAATTGTAAATATGCAAAAGTTTTTTTGAACTAAAGTTGTTTTCCAATAAATATATTTTATGTTCTATATAAATAGCTTGATTATTATTAATAATAATAATATTTAATAATGATTAAAAGCCTCATTTGATGTTACATTTTACTACAGTAAATTTATCACTCAAACATGAGCTATGTATGAGGGAGTCGGAGTCTTGGAATTGGAGGTTTGGCTTACCGACTCCACAGCCCTGCTCAGACTGTGAGGACCCCCAACCAAACCCTGACGCTCAGCCCCCCTACCGCTCTCCCCCCTTTAACAATACAATAATGTAACTCTTACAACTGGATGGGTGAGGATCGGTCACAGCTTTATTAACTCTTTACACTCATTCCATTAGAAAGGCATTTTATTCCACAATAATTCCGCTTGTTGCAGCATGCCCTGTGTCTCCACACCGGCAAGTTGGCCAACAAGTGTAACTGTCCAACATGTCCTTTCTATTTCCAGGCCACGGAGGATCCTGCGCACTGGTAGGCAGGACTCCGACCCCCTCCCCCCATCATCATTAACGCTTGTTCCACGCCGTCCTGGAGTCCTGACAGAAATATGTCCAGTCCAATATCGGTTAGGTGAACTCCATCGGGCCGTATGAGGCCTGCTCCATCTCCTTCCAGCTCTCGGTGTCGTATCACTACACCACCTATTTCTTTTACAAATTTTGCCAACCGAATATTTATTAACCACCTTGTTCGTTCGATGGCCGTGATGTCTCGCGCACCTCGCCATACCGCTCTTGGCACCATCTCCGACCATACTATAGTTAGTTTTCTAAAAAATGCTCTGAAGTGCTCAGTGTCTAGCTTCATTATTGCCATTAGTTCTGCGCTTTTGTAATGACCGAGGTCGTTTCCCCCGGCGTGTATCACTAATATGACCGGACCTGTCGCTTCTCTCCCTATCTCGATCACCTCCATTAGCACCTGTGGCCATTGCAGACCTCTAATACCTCTGCAGTTGAAATATGTGTTATGAAACCCCATATTCCTCCCGCCTGGGCAGACTTTCGCCCTTTTTTCTGCCCAGTATATGTACAAGTGGCCTATCACCCACACTGTTGGCTTTGTGTCACCTGTAAAAGAAACAAACGACATTAGGATAACAAGTCCGGTCTTACACTGTGTTCCAAATTATTATGCAAATAATATTTTCTCAGATTTTTCCAAATTACCTATATGAATTGCAGTCATTGTAATTTTCCAGTCAAATAACTATTAGAGTACAATTGAAAGATTTTTGTACAAACTGCCTATGATAACAGTATATTTTTAAAAAAATAAAAAACTCAAACTGCACTCAAAATGCATGTTCCAAATTATTATGCACAGCAGAGTTTTCAACCTTTTCATTTTAATAAAGAACAAAAAAATGGTCATTTTTGAAATTATAAGCATTAGCAAGTTATTACAAACTGAAATCAAACAGTTTTCAACTCAAAACTTTATTCTAGGTGATGTTACATTTGCACATAGGACCCCTTGTTCGAAAGGAGCTTCTGAACTCTCTCGTCCATTGAATTTGTCAGGTTTTGGATGGTTTCTGCTTTAATTGTTTTGCATGAGGACAGAATACCCTCCCAGAGCTGTTGCTTATATGTGAACTGCCTCCTGCCATCATAGATACTCCTTTTGATGATGCTCCAGAGGTTCTCAATGGGGTTGAGGTCAGGGGAGCATGGGTGCCACACCCTAAGTTTGTCCCCTTTTATGCCCATAGCAGCCAGAGATGCAGATGTGTTATGTGCAGCATGAGACGGGGCATTATCATGCAAGAAATGATCTCGATGGTCCAGATGGATGGAGTGGAGGATGGCTGGTTGATGGACACCCCATGCAAACACGGCTACGGCGCTAACAAGGAGGAGGTGGAGTAATGTTTTGGGCTGGAATCATGGGGAGAGAGATTGTCGGCCCTTTTATGACCCCTGAAGGGGTAAAGATGAACTCCATAATGTATGTTGAGTTTCTCAAACAGCACTTCCTTCCATGGTTCAAGAAGAAGAACCGTGCATTCCGCAGCAAGATCATTTTCATGCATGATAATGCCCCGTCTCATGCTGCACATAACACATCTGCATCTCTGGCTGCTATGGGCATAAAAGGGGACAAACTTATGGTGTGGCACCCATGCTCCCCTGACCTCAACCCCATTGAGAACCTCTGGAGCATCATCAAAAGGAGTGTCTATGATGGCGGGAGGCAGTTCACATCTAAGCAACAGCTCTGGGAGGGTATTCTGTCCTCATGCAAAACAATTGAAGCAGAAACCATCCAAAACCTGACAAATTCAATGGACGAGAGAGTTCAGAAGCTCCTTTCGAACAAGCGGTCCTATGTGCAAATGTAACATCACCTAGAATAAAGTTTTGAGTTGAAAACTGTTTGATTTCAGTTTGTAATAACCTGCTAATACTTATAATTTCAAAAATGACCATTTTTTTGTTCTTTATTAAAATGAAAAGGTTGAAAACTCTGCTGTGCATAATAATTTGGAACATGCATTTTGAGTGCAGCTTGAGTTTTTTATTTTTTAAAAAATATACTGTTATCATAGGCAGTTTGTACAAAAACCTTTCAATTGTACTCTAATAGTTATTTGACTGGAAAATTACAATGACTGCAATTCATATAGGTAATTTGGGAAAATCTGAGAAAATATTATTTGCATAATAATTTGGAACACAGTGTATGTATCTCGCAAAACACGCGGATCGCCATCTGCCTATCCTCTGCACTTCCGTCTCTGACAGTCCTGCTCTTGCTGCTTCCGTGGCTGCGCCTATGCGGAATGAGTGTGTCCCGTAATCTTTGGGGTGGTACCCTGCTGATATTAGGCAGTTATTAAATATAGATTGGAACTGGTATCTTGAAAATGGTGTTCCATCAATGTGTGATAGGAGGAAAGTACTTTGTGGCCTGGTGGCTGTATATGTTTTTACTATTGTTACCGGACACAGTGTACTGTTATTGGGTTGTAAAAGCACCCAAGTGCCTCTGCCCGCTGGGTCCGTTTTGGATTTGCGTATGTGCAGGCGTATTGCATTATTGGCTATGACTATGTCCTGGTGTAATAAGCCTCCATTGGTGATGATTTTGGATTGAGGGACTAATTCGCTTATGCGTAGTGCCCCGAAGGCGATAGCAAATGCAGTAGACAGTAGTGTTGCTTCAAATTGTGAGTGGCATGTTACTGGTGTTAGGGATATGATTTGTGTAAGCAGTTTTAGTGACACGGGACGTCTGCACTCCTGACTTGGCTAAGCCCTTTTCCATCCTTTTAAGGCTTGTGTAATAATGAATCTCTTTGTCACATCTCCCCAATTCAGTAGTTGGAAGTGAAATGCCACTCCAGTCAGCCACCGCTGCACTGACGCCACTGATATGCCCCTCATCATTAGCTGGTGAACAAATTCTATGGTGACTTGTAACCTGGCTTGTTCACATTGGTCAACCCGTCTGCCTGCTACTAGTCGTGTCCACTCTTCCCATGCCTTACCTGACGCTCTTATTAATGGCATCAGCTGTTCGCCACTATGTCCCAGAGGGATTGGGGGAAAGTGGTGCCCGACAGATGTGCGTTGGGGAGGAGCTGTCTGAAAACCTGCCAATTGAATTGTGATAAAGCGTTAGCAGCAGCATTAGACCCTTCATCATCGTGGCTCGCGCGAACCCATATATTGTGTTTTAGGCACAGGAATGCTAGCCGGCGTAGTAGGCTTAGCACTGGGAGAGACGATGATGCCATCTTATTAATGCAGTGCGCTAGGCTAGTGTTTCTTGTTATGAAGCGTATATTTTTGTTCGCCAGGTGCGTACTCCATATTTCTATTGCTACCACTATTGAGAAGAGTTCTAGTAGTGTGTGGTTATTTGTAAACCCTTGTTCAGACCAATAAGGAGGCCATAAGCCTGTGCACCATTGGTTATCTAGTATCGCTGCATATCCGCCTGATTCTGCCGCCGCAGTGAATAATCTTAATTCAATGTTGGACTGCTCCTCTGACATAAATAACGTGTGCCCGTTGAATGATTGTAAGAAGGTTTTCCACACCTCTAAGTCCGCTTGAAGCTGCCTGGTGATTCTGATTCTATGACTTGGTTTTAATGCACGTTTTGTTGCGAGGGATAAGCGACGAAAAACACCCTTCCGACTGGCATCACCCAGCTCGCAAACACGAGGAGACCTAGTAACACTTGCATCTGTTGTAGTGTTACTTTTCGTGCCGCGCAAAATCCCTCGATGAGGTGTAGTGTTTTTTTAATTTTTTCTGTCGGGAGGCGGAACAACCTTGCTGTAGTGTCGATTTCGATGCCTAAGAACAACAGCTTTGTTGTGGGGCCTATGGTTTTTGTTGGGCATAATGGGACTCCAAACCGTCGCGAGATGTTTGTGAATTCGTTGAGTAATGATTGGCATTGATTTGAATTTTTGGGTCCGACGAATAGGAAGTCATCTAGGTAATGTGTGACGGACCTACTGCCGGTTTTGTACCTCAGCACCCATTCAAGGAAAGAACTGAATAGCTCAAAGTAGTAACAGGATATAGAACAACCCATTGGGAGGCAAGTGTCATAGAAGTATTCATTGTCCACTTGGCATCCCAACAGATGGTAGCAGTCTGGGTGTACCGGAAGTAGGCGAAAGGCAGATTCTATGACGGATTTAGCGAGCAGCGCTCCGGGCCCCGCATCACATACTAACATTACTGCTCTGTTGAACGACGCATAGGAGACTGAGGCGTTTTCAGCCGAAATACCGTCATTCACAGACTCTCCTTTCGGGTAAGATAAATGATGGATTAGACGGAATGAGCCTGGCTCTTTTTTGGGGATTATTCCCAGAGGGGAAACTCTTAGGTTACTGAATGGTGGTGTTGGGAAAGGGCCTGCTATTCTGCCTAGGGCTACTTCTTTTTATATTTTTTTTCCTAAGTATTTCGGGGTGCTCTCTTGCAGATTTAAGGTTATTTGCAAAGGTGGACGATTTATTGAGTTTGAAGGGGATGAAAAAACCGTATGTGAAACCAAAACGTAACTGCCCCGCTGCGTCTTTCTTAGGATATTGGTCTTGCCAGGGGCCCATCGCGTTTACGTTCACCGAGGTCCTTGGATTCTGACTGTGGGAGTTTAATTGATAATTTGCTTGCGGGGCGAGAACATCTCGCTGCAGGGTGGGCTCCTCCGCAGGCTGAGCATTCATGCTTGTATCTGCATAAGGCGTAAAAGCGACAATGTCCCTCGTTGTACTGCCAGCAGGCCCCTGGTCTACGTACGACCACTGAATTTTGGCCTGCTGTTGCCGATTGTCCAGTAGCCGTTGTTGGAAAGGGATGGTGTTTCTGTGACAGCATTAGTCACAACCATATGTCTGTAGCTTTTACCCCCCAGCCCAGCTGTGGTTGCAGGGCCAACCGCCTCCGGAACTCTTCGTCGTAGCGCCACCATGCTGAACCACCGTGGGCTTTGTACGAGTTATACACCGTATCCTGGTATATGAATAGTTCAGAGCAGCGTTCTGGATGCTTTTGGCCCATTATACAACCTAGTACAGAAAAAGACATTGGGCTCCGGGACCAACAAAGAAAGGGAGGAAGGTGGGATGTCTCGGCGTTTATGTATCCATGGGACGGCTTGTAGCAGCCATCCCTTCCGCTCTATTGGACCCTTCTGGGGACTTCAGGATCACTGGTCAGTAAGGGCCAGCGAAGGGGGATCACCATTCGTCATGGCCCGGGGAGGGACCACCACAGACAGTGACTCCTTCCTTATTTAGTATGGAGTCTACCAGGGACAGAGGCTGCGGTCACTGAGATATTGTACACAGCGCCGCTCACCTCGTACACACGCGGCTCCACTGCGCACACCTCGTACACACGCGGCTCCTCTCCGCACACCTCGTACACACGCCGCTCCGCTCCGTACACCTCGTACACACTCGACTCCGCTCCGTACGCATCATATACACGCAGCTCCGCTCCGTACACCTCGTACACACGCGGTTCCGCTCCATACGTGTCATATACACGCGGCTCCGCTCCGTACACCTCGTACACACGCGACTCTGCCTCGTACACCTCGTACACATGCTGCTCCGCACACCTCGTACACACGCGGCTCCGCTCTGTACACCTCGTACACACGCAGCTCTGCTCCGTACACCTCGTACACACGCGGCTCCACACACCTCATACACACGCGGCTCCGCACCGCACACCTCGTACACACGTGGCTCCGCTCCGCATACATCGTACACACGCGGCTCCGCTACGCACACCTCGTACACACGCGGCTCCGCTACGCACACCTCGTACACACGCGGCTCCGCACACCTCGTATACACGCGGCTCCACCCCGCACGCATCATATACAAGCGGCTCCGCTTTGTACACCTCGTACACACAGGGTTCTGCTCCATACGTGTCATATACACGCGGCTCTGCTCCGTACACCTCGTACACACGCGGCTCCGCTCCGTACACCTCGTACACACGCGGCTCCGCTCCGTACACACGCGGCTCCGCACACCTCGTACACATGCGGCTCCGCTCCGTACACCTCGTACACACTCGGCTCCGCTCCGTACGCATCATATACACGCAGCTCCGCTCCGTACACCTCGTACACACGCGGTTCCGCTCCATACGTGTCATATACACGCGGCTCCACTCCGTACACCTCGTACACATGCTGCTCCGCTCCGCACACCTCGTACACACGCGGCTCTGCTCCGCACACCTCATACACACGTGGCTCTGCTCCGTACACCTCGTACACACACGGCTCCGCACACCTCGTACACATGCGGCTCCGCACACCTCGTACACACGTGGCTCTGCTCCGCACACCTCATACACATGCGGCTCCGCTTCGTACGCATCATATACACGCGGCTCCGCTCCGTACACCTCTAACACACAGTTCCGCTCCATACACGTCATATACACGCGGCTCCGCTCTGTACACCTCGTACACACGCGGCTCTGCTCCGTACACCTCGTACACACGCGGCTCCACTCCGCACACCTCGTACACACGTAGCTCCGCACAACTCATACACACGTGGCTCCGCTCCGCATACATCGTACACACGTGGCTCCGCTACGCACGCCTCGTACACACGCGGCTCCGCTACGCACACCTCGTACACACGCGGCTCCGCATACCTCGTACACACGCGGCTCCGCCCCGCACGCATCATATACAAGCGGCTCCGCTTCGTACACCTCGTACACACACGGTTCTGCTCCATACGTGTCATATACACGCGGCTCTGCTCCGTACACCTCGTACACACGCGGCTATGCTCCGTACACCTCGTACACACGCGGCTCCGCTCCGCAAACCTCGTACACACGCTGCTCCGCTCCGTACACACGCGGCTCCGCTCCGCACACCTCGTACACACGCGGCTCCACTCACCTCGCACACACACGGCTCCGCTTCGTACACCTCGTACACACGCGGCTCCGTTCCGTACACCTCGTATACACGTGGCTCTGCTCTGTACACCTGGCACACACGCGGCTCCGCACGCGTCAAACACACGACACTCCATTTCACACGCGTCGTACACACACGGTTCCACTCCGTACGCGTCAAATACACACGGCTCCGCTCCGTATACCTTTTACACACGCGGCTCCGCTCCGTACACGTCGCTCCATTCCGCACACGGTTCCGCTCTGTACGCATCATATACACATGGCATCGTTCCGCACACCTTGTACACACGCGGCTCCGCTCCGTACACATGCGGCTCCACGCCGCACACCTCGTACACACGCGGCTCCTCTCCGCACACCTCGTACACACGCGGCTCCTCTCCGCACACCTCGTACACACGCGGCTCCGCTCCGTACACCTCGTACACATTCGGCTCCGCTCCGTACTCATCATATACACGCAGCTCCGCTCCGTACACCTCGTACACACGCGGTTCCGCTCCATACGTGTCATATACACGCGGCTCCGCTCCGTACACCTCATACACACACGGCTCTGCCCCGTACACATGCTGCTCCGCTCCGCACACCTCGCACACACGTGGTTCTGCTCCGTACACCTCGTACACATGCGGCTCCGCTCCGCACACCTCGTCACACGTGGCTCTGCACACCTCGTACACACGCGGCTACTCTCCACACACCTCATACACACGCGGCTCCGCTCCGTACGCATCAAATACACGCGGCTCCGCTCCGTACACCTCTAACACACAGTTCTGCTCCATACACGTCATATACACGCGGCTCCGCTCTGTACACCTCGTACACACGCGGCTCTGCTCCGTACACCTTGTACACACGCGGCTCCACTCCGCACACCTCGTACACACGTGGCTCCGCATACATCGTACACACGCGGCTCCGCTACGCACACCTCGTACACACACGGCTCCGCTACGCACACCTCGTACACACGCGGCTCCGCCCCGCACGCATCATATACAAGCGGCTCCGCTTTGTACACCTCGTACACACACGGTTCTGCTCCATACGTGTCATATACACGCGGCTCTGCTCCGTACACCTCGTACACACGCGGCTCCGCTCCGCAAACCTCGTACACACGCTGCTCCGCTCCGTACACACGCGGCTCCGCTCCGTACACACGCGGCTCCGCTCCGTACACCTCGTACACACGCGGCTCCACTCACCTCGCACACACACGGCTCCGCTTCGTACACCTCGTACACACGCGGCTCCGTTCCGTACACCTCGTATACACGTGGCTCTGCTCTGTACACCTGGCACACACGCGGCTCCGCACGCGTCAAACACACGACACTCCATTTCACACGCGTCGTACACACACGGTTCCACTCCGTACGCGTCAAATACACACGGCTCCGCTCCGTATACCTTTTACACACGCGGCTCCGCTCCGTACACGTCGCTCCATTCCGCACACGGTTCCGCTCTGTACGCATCATATACACATGGCATCGTTCCGCACACCTTGTACACACGCGGCTCCGCTCCGTACACCTCGTACACACGCGGCTCCTCTCCGCACACCTCGTACACACGCGGCTCCTCTCCGCACACCTCGTACACACGCGGCTCCTCTCCGCACACCTCGTACACACGCGGCTCCGCTCCGTACACCTCGTACACATTCGGCTCCGCTCCGTACTCATCATATACACGCAGCTCCGCTCCGTACACCTCGTACACACGCGGTTCCGCTCCATACGTGTCATATACACGCGGCTCCGCTCCGTACACCTCATACACACACGGCTCTGCCCCGTACACATGCTGCTCCGCTCCGCACACCTCGCACACACGTGGTTCTGCTCCGTACACCTCGTACACATGCGGCTCCGCTCCGCACACCTCGTACACACGCGGCTACTCTCCACACACCTCATACACACGCGGCTCCGCTCCGTACGCATCAAATACACGCGGCTCCGCTCCGTACACCTCTAACACACAGTTCTGCTCCATACACGTCATATACACGCGGCTCCGCTCTGTACACCTCGTACACACCCGGCTCTGCTCCGTACACCTTGTACACACGCGGCTCCACTCCGCACACCTCGTACACACGTGGCTCCGCTCCGCATACATCGTACACACGCGGCTCCGCTACGCACACCTCGTACACACACGGCTCCGCTACGCACACCTCGTACACACGCGGCTCCGCCCCGCACGCATCATATACAAGCGGCTCCGCTTTGTACATCTCGTACACACACGGTTCTGCTCCATACGTGTCATATACACGCGGCTCTGCTCCGTACACCTCGTACACACGCGGCTCCGCTCCGTACACCTCGTACACACGCGGCTCCGCACACCTCGTACACACGCGGCTCCGCTCCGCAAACCTCGTACACACGCTGCTCCGCTCCGTACACACGCGGCTCCGCTCCGTACACACGCGGCTCCACTCACCTCGCACACACACGGCTCCGCTTCGTACACCTCGTACACACGCGGCTCCGTTCCGTACACCTCGTATACACGTGGCTCTGCTCTGTACACTTGGCACACACGCGGCTCCGCACGCGTCAAACACACGACACTCCATTTCACACGCGTCGTACACACACCGTTCCACTCCGTACGCGTCAAATACACACGGTTCCGCTCCGTATACCTTTTACACACGCGGCTCCGCTCCGTACACGTCGCTCCATTCCGCATACGGTTCCGCTCTGTACGCATCATTAACACATGGCATCGTTCCGCACACCTCGTACACACGCGGCTCCGCTTCGTACACACGCGGCTCCGTTCCGTACACCTCGTATACACGTGGCTCTGCTCTGTACACTTGGCACACACGCGGCTCCGCACGCGTCAAACACAGGACACTCCATTTCACACGCGTCGTACACACACCGTTCCACTCCGTACGCGTCAAATACACACGGCTCCGCTCCGTATACCTTTTACACACGCGGCTCCGCTCCGTACACGTCGCTCCATTCCGCACACGGTTCCGCTCTGTACGCATCATTAACACATGGCATCGTTCCGCACACCTCGTACACACGCGGCTCCGCTCCGTACACCTCGTACACACGCGGCTCCACTCACCTCGCACACACACGCTCCGCACACCTCGTACACACGCGGCTCCGCTCCATACACCTCGTATACACGCAGCTCCGCTCCGCACGCGTCAAACACACGAGACTCCATTTCCCACGCGTCGTACACACACCTTTCCACTCCGTGTGCGTCACATAAACACGGCTCCGCTCCGTATACCTTGTACACACGGCTCCGCTCCGTACACGTCGCTCTATTCCGCACACGGTTCCGCTCTGTACGCGTCATATACACATGGCATCGTTCCGCACACCTCGTATACACGCGGCTCCACACACCTCGTACGCACGCGGCTCCGCTCCGCACACCTCGTACACACGCGGCTCCGCTCCGTACACATCATATACACGCGGCTCCGCTTCGTACACCTCATACACACACGGTTCCGCTCCATACGCGTCATATACACGCGGCTCTGCTCCGTACACATGCGGCTCCGCGCCGCACACCTCATACACACGCGGCTCCGCTCCGCATACCTCGTACACGCGCGGCTCCGCTCTATACGCATCATATACACGCGGCTCCACTCACCTCGCACACACACGGCTCCGCTCCGTACACCTCGTATACACACGGCTCTGCTCCGTACACCTCGTACACATGCGGCTCTGCTCCGTACACCTCGTATACACGCGGCTCCGCACGCGTCAAACACACGAGACTCCATTTCCCACGCGTCGTACACACACGGTTCCACTCCGTACGCGTCACATACACACAACTCCGCTCCGTATACCTTGTACACACGCGGCTCCGCTCCGTACACACGGCTCCGCTCCGTACTCGTCGCTCTATTCCGCACACGGTTCCGCTCTGTACACGTCATATACACATGGCATCGTTCCGCACACCTCGTACGCACGCGGCTCCAAACCGCACACCTCGTACACACGAGGCTCCGCTTCGTACACCTCGTACACACACGGTTCTGCTCCATACGCGTCATATACACGCGGCTCTGCTCTGTACACCTCGTACACACGAGGCTCCGCTCCGTACACATGCGGCTCCACGCCGCACACCTCGTACACACGAGGCTCCGCTTCGTACACCTCGTACACGCGCGGCTCCGCTCCATACGCGTCATATACACCTGGCTCCGCTCCGGACACCTCATACACACGCGGCTCCGCTCCGTACACCTCGTACACACACACGGCTCCGCACACCTTGTACACACGCAGCTCCACTCCGCACACGTCGTACACACACGGCTATGCTCCGCACACCTCATACACTCGCGGCTCCGCTCCGTACGCATCATATACATGCGGCTCTGCTCCATACGCCTCGTACACACACGGTTCCGTTCCATACGCGTCATATACAAGCGGCTCCGCTCTGTACACCTCGTACACACGCGGCTCCGCTTCGTACACCTCGTACACACGCGGCTCCGCTTCGTACACCTCGTACACACGCGGCTCCGCTCCGTACACCTCGTACACACGCGGCTCCGCTCCGTACACCTCGTACACGTGCGGCTCCGCTCCGTACACCTCGTACACGCGCGGCTCTGCTCCGTACACCTCGTACACACGCGGCTCCGCTCCGTACACCTCGTACACACGCGGCTCCGCTCCGTACACCTCGTACACACGCGGCTCCGCTCCGTACACCTCGTACACACGCGGCTCCGCTCCGTACACCTCGTACACACGCGGCTCCGCTCCGTACACCTCGTACACACGCGGCTCCGCTCCGTACACCTCGTACACACACGGCTCTGCTCCGTACGCCTCGTACACACGCGGCTCCGCTCCGTACACCTCGTACAAGCGCGGCTCTGCTACATCCACACTGTAAACCCCTCCTGACCCCACACATAACCTTCCCCTCATCCAGCACCATGACAACCAGCACAGCAGAGTCCTGCATCCACTGAGGCCCCTGATCATGTGACCCCTGACTCCTCCCCTCCTGTGACATCACCACAGGTCCTGTGCGCACAGAACAGCCATATATGTGGTGGCGGCTCTGCAGGTGGAGGTATGTGGAGATTCCCCATTACTATTAACCCCCTCAGTGCTGAGCCTGTGATAAGTCCCTGTATGTGACTATAATGTGATTGTGTGTTATACCGGGGGCAGGACGGGGCCATGACTGGATGTAGTGATCATGTGAAGCCGGTAACAGCTCCGGAGATTTCTTACATGGGATCTTTATGATGTTACATCGTCATCTTCTCCCCATTCAGGTCCCTACAATATCGGATCCTCTCAGTGGAGATCTTCTATATAAGAGAATATTCCTGATTGACCATCAAGGATGGATAGAGACAGGGACAAGATGGTGGAGAGGATATTACACCTCACCCTAGAGATCCTCTTCCGGCTTACTGGAGAGGTGAGAGATTCTGATGACGTCACATTACATCATTCTTATCTATGGGAATAACAGATGGACAGAACTGGGGAGGTGAGGACTCTGGAAATGTCTGTAGTGAGATTTATTAATGTGTCTCTCCATAACCAGGATTACACAGTAGTGAAGAAGACTTCTAGTGAGCGCTGTCAGGTCCCTGTGTCTGAGGGATGGGGAAGACCCCTGAGCCCAATCACGGGGCCCCCACCTCACCCCCTGATACATGAGGACATCAATGACCAGAAGATCCTAGAACTCACCTACAAGATGATTGAGCTGCTGACTGGAGAGGTGACACTGCTGGGACATTATACAGTAACACTATGAAGTGATCGGGGGATGACTGTATCATTGTATGTGTCAGGTTCCTATAAGAAGTCAGGATGTCACCGTCTATTTCTCCATGGAGGAGTGGGAGTATTTAGAAGGACACAAAGATCTGTACAAGGACGTCATGATGGAGGTTCCCCAGCCCCTCACATCACCAGGTAATAGGACTAAATACACACGGCCTATAATTATCTGTTTGTAAGGAATGAATTCAGTCCCTGTATGTGTTTCCTCCAGTTCTATCCAGTAAGAGGACAACACCAGAGAGATGTCCCCGTCCTCTTCTTCCACAGGACTGTAAACAAGAAGATCCCGATGTTTCTCAGGATTATCAGGTAGCTGGAAAGAAAGTATCATGAAATCTTACCTATGATAGGTAGAAGGCTGTGAAGGTCTTATATTCAGTCTTGTCTTACCCACCAGTATTATACACTGAATGGACAATATGTTAAAGAAACTGTCCCTTTCCTGATTGAAACTTTTCGTCCAGTGACTCCGGACTGGATAAAAAATCCAGGGACCAGTTTTCTGTGGTTCACTTGTAATGTGAATCTACATTATAATGGAAATATAAAGTTACCTGATCAAATTTGAACATTTTGTACATACAATGGTGTTGACATTATACTGAGAAAGTTGTTACTAAGGAAAAAAATCCATCAAAAGCCGACCCTATGAATATAACTAACTCATAAGGAGTTCATCAACAATTGTTGTTCTTAGAATAGGCAGATGAATACAATGCTGGTGCTACAACTAAATTGTCTAAACAAACAACTTTTCAGCACAGGATTTTATCTATGGTTTGTAGGCAATCAATATCATCCATTTATTAGTGATGAGTAGGCGTGCTTGCCACTCGAGTCTCGTTGTTCTACCAATAAGGGTAGTGATGAGCGGGCGTGCTTAGGTACGCATCGAGTGTCGCGGGTGCTTGAGTGACAAGTTCAAGTCCCCGCCCTGCATGTTTAGCGGCTGTAAGACAGCCACAAAACATGCAGGGATTGCATGTTGTACACGTGCATTCCCCGCATGTATATTGGCTTTCTAAAAGCCTCGAAACATGCGGGGCAAGGACTCAAGCATTGCGCTCAAGCACCCGGGATGCGTACCCAAGCATTCCCGCTCAGCACTACCCGTATTGGTTTAAGGGAATTTACAGTGAAACTATGCCCAATGCTACAATAGTCGTATGGTGATTTGCTTTCAGGAACAGTAGAGAACGTTTTTGTCTTGCTTTCCAGGCTCTTACAGTCTCTTGATTTTAACCCTATAGAACATTTCCAGGAGGAGGTAGAACTGGTTGTTCAGAGTACGTCAGTATCTCCATCTAATTTGTGGAAAGTATAAAAAGCTGTCCTGTCCTCGAGCCAATGAAAATAAAATGGTGTTCCTGAAAACCACATTTCGTCACGAAAAAAACACTGTCTTTGGGCCAATAATCGTGCAAAATAATCAACACTTATTGGAAATGATGACATAATAAATTATTGAGGTCCTACATGCTACTAGACTGATGTAGCTAATAATGTGGCCATTCAATGTATGTTTTATACCTGGAGGAGATCACAGGATAAAGATGTTCATGGACATTAGATGTTGTCTGGATCTTCTCACAATTTTCTGGTTATAGAGACTGCTGGTTAGAATTAGGATCCAACAGGTTGCATTTACGGTATAGAACAGACCTGCAGATAGGTGGTAACTACTCCTTTCATTGTTGGTCATCATGTTAATTTTTATTATTTATTTTTGAAGCAAAGCACCATTGATTCCATGGTGCTGTACATGAGAAGGGGTAACATACAATACACAAATATAAATTATAGAGCACAAACTAACAATGACAGACTGGTACAGAACATAGAGGCTCTGCCCTTGCAGCCTTACATTTTACAGGCTTAATTTATGATCTTCATTATTCTTCTAAATTATTTCACACGACTTATCATCTGTCTGTGACTTTTACAGTATTTTTTCCAGGGTGAAAATCTGTCCCATATTAATACTACAGAGACATATGTGAGGGGTGATGAGCGATGTAAAGAGGAGATTCCTACATATAACAGCACAGGTGAGTAGTGACCACTAAATGTAGAGAAGTCACAGATTTTATTCCGTCTTTGACTTGCAGAATTATGGGCCTAATTAGTTAAGACTATGTCCTATTTTGCAGTGAGTTCCTATGCCTGGTTATTTAACCCTCTAATTGCACAATCCATAGTGATTGCTATATTTAGAAGCTTGTGAGAGGGTGGGAGCTCCCTCTCTTACCCCATAGGTAACCTAGTGCCGATGGTAGTCATGGAAATCGGAGGTCAAATAATGACCTTCAAGTTTGCCATGTACAGTGGTCTGTTGGTAGTGGTAGTGTTTAACAGGCGTTCTGCCACTGTGGACCTGAGAGGTTCAATACTCTGCTGTTACATCTGTCAGATGCCGCATACTCAAAAAGGCTACTTTGTACAGACTTGACGTTTGACAGATTCCAGAGGAACCCCGGCCTTCACCCTTTATCCACTGTACAGGGATCTCATCTTACGACAGGGTCCACTGGATTGTTTCCACAAAATGGCTGCTGTCCGGTGGAGCAAACCACAGGCAAGAGAGGTCGGCACTTGGGGTTAGTATCAAGAGGTAAAGTCAGGGACAAAATCAGAAAGCCAGCGCATGGTCAAAATACAACTCGAGATCAGAAAACAATAAATGTAAATGGCACACCGAAGCAAAGGATCAGACTGACCAGGTCTTAGCTGATCTGAGTAACTGGCAGATCAAAACTGTCTGCTATTGTTTATATAGAAGGGAGCCCCACCCATGGCTCCCAGCAGAGAGCTACTTACATTACCAGCTCACTGAAGCAAACACACAGGAAAGGGAAAACTAGTCTCAGAAATCTAAAGGCTAAACTGCCACATGCTGCCAACAGCCAGCAATAACGTGACCGGGGCAGGAGTTGCAGCAGTATGTTCAAACATGGATGTGACGTGACACCTGCAATGCATAAGTGTTGTAGTGTATTAGACTAGTGATAAGACAAATAAAATGTAACCCCCTAATGACCGCCGTAACGCATTTTTCACTGTGGCAGATAAGGGTACTTATTCCTCAGCGCCGTGAAAATGCGACGAGGAATAGACTGTAGCGCCCCTCAGAGTCGGAAATTCTCCGGGGTCTCCGCTACCAGGGGGAGCTGAGACCCCAGAGAACATGATCAAGGCCGGTTTTTCCGGTCCCCTGTCACTTGATCGCCATGATATACATGTCAGAGGAAGGAGAAATGAAGCCTCCCCGAGAACCTCCAGTCCCCATGCCGTCCTCCGATCTCACCCTGATGGTCCCCCAGCTCCTCGGCATCTTCCGGTAAAAAAAAATAAATGGCGGTGCACTGCCCGGCAAGAACAGGGAATTTTCCGTATTGGTTCATTTTGATCACTGTGATAAACCATATCACAGTGATCAAAATAAAAAAAAATAAAAAAATCAAACCCCCTCTTGTACCCTCCCCTTAGGTAAATTAAAAATTATAAAATGAAAAAAAAAAAATTTGTCAGGGTTAGGGTTAGCCGAGGATTAGGGCTAGGGTTAGGGTTGTACTAGGGTTAGGGTTGGGCTATGGTTAGGATTAGGGCTAGGGTTAGGGTTGTGCTAGGGTTAGGGTTGGGATTTTTTCAAAAGTAAAGAAACAAAAATTATGATGATATGGCGACTAGTGTTTTACAAATCTGACCACTGTCACTTTATGAGGTAATACCTCTGGAACGCTTTAATGGATCCCGCTGATTCTGAGATTGTTTTTTTCGTGACATATTGTACTTCATGTTAGTGCTAAAATGTCTTCTATATCATTTGCGTTTATTTGTGGAAAAAATCGGAAATTTGGCGAAAATGTTGAAAATTTTGCAATTTTCAAAATTGTAATTTTTATGCCCTTAAATCAGAGAGATATGTCACACAAAATAGTTAATAAATAACATTTCCCATTTACATCAGCACAATTTTGGAACCAACATTTTTTTTTATTAGGGAGCTATAAGGGTTAAAAGTTGACAAGCAATTTCTCAATTTTCCAACAAAATTTACAAAATCATTTTTTTTAGAGATCTCATCACATTTGAAGTGACTTTGAGGGGCCTTTATGACAGAAAATACCCAAAAGTGACACCATTCTAAAAACTGCACCCTTCAAGGTGCTCGAAACCACATTCAAGAAGTTTATTAACCCTTCAGGTGTTTCACAGGAATTTTTGGAATGGGGAAGAAAAAAATGAACATTTAACTTTTTAAAAAAAAAAAACATGTGCGGATCGCTTGCGCATGGCAGGTGATCCCAGCAACGTTTTTTTTGGCCTCGAAGAATATGGGGCAGAGACTCGAGCATGTCACTCGAACACCCGCGATACTCAGTGCATACCCGAGCACCCGATGCAAACTCAAGTAGCGAGCACTTGCGCTCAACACTTTAAGCCATATTGTTATCATTTTTTTTTTCTTTACTTTTGAAAAAATCTGAACCCCAACCCTAACCCCAATCCTAATACACCCTCACCCTAGCATAACCCCTAACCCTAGTACAACCCTAATACAACCCTAACCCTAGCACATCTCTAACCCCAACCCTAATACAACCCTAAGCCCAGCACAACCCTAACCCTAGAGTTTATTTTTTTTTACGTCGTTCCTCGTGTGGTATAAGTGATTAGAGGACTTTATTCTTCGGGTCGGTGCAATCACAGTGATACCAGAATCATATCGGGTTTTTATGACTGACAGCTGTCACACACTAAAAGACGATTTTTTTTGTTGCAAAGACTAGTTTTTGCATTGCTATATTTTGAGAGCTATAATTTTTCCATATTTAGTCCGACAGAGTCGTGTGACGGCTTGTTTTTTGCGGGACAAGTCGATGTTTTTATTGGTACCATTTTCGGTCATGTGGCATTTTTTGATCGCTTTCTATTCCGATTTTTGGGAGGCAGAATAAACAAAAACCAGCAATTCCAGAATTTTTTTTTTTTGTTATGCCGTTCCGCGTGTGGTAAAATTGATAAGGCTGCTTTATTCTTCGGGTCAGTACGTTTACAGCGGTACCGCATTTATATTGTTTTTTATGTTTTGCCGCTTTTACACAATAAAAACTACTTTCTACAAAAAATAATTTTTTTTGTATCGCTTTATTCTGAGAGCTATAAAACTTTTTTATTTTTCGGATAATGTAGCTGTATGGCGGCTTGTTTTTTGCGGGACAAGATGACGTTATCAGCGGTACCATTTTTATTTATATTCGTCTTTTTGATCGCGTGTTATTCCATTTTTTGTTTGGCGGTATGATGATGAAGCATTGTTTTTTGCTTCGTTTTTTATTTATTTTTTATTACCCTGTTCACTAAAGGGGTTAACTAGTGGGACAGTTTTATAGCTCAGGTCGTTCCAGACGCGGCGATACCAAATATGTGTACTTTTATTGGTTTATTTTTTTTTTCATAATAAATAAAAATTCTGGGTACAATATATTTTTTATTTTTTGGGGATTATTTTTTTCATTTTTTTTTTTTATATTTTTACAATTTTTTTTTTTTTTTTTTTTTTTCACTTTCCTATCCTTTTTTTTTACTTTTACACATTGTCCCACTATGGGACTTTCATTTTTTCAGCCTGATCGGCTGTATAGCATGGAGAGCAGCAGCTCCCTATGCCATGCAGCCTGTCAGCGCTGCACACAGGGGAGACATTACTTTGGTCATGCACTGCGCACAACCAAAGTAACTTCCTGCCTCCTGGTGACCCGGATGTTGTCAAGACTACATCCAGGAGTCGCTGCAGACATTGCTTGAGGCCGGAGAGGAGGTGAGTACCGGTGCTTTCCTTCCCCCTTGCCCCCGCAATGCTACGATCGACTTAGATCGTAGCATTGCTGGAGTTAATGTGCTGGGAGCGGTGCGGGACTGCTCCCTGCACATAGCATCGGGTGTCAGCTGTGACAATCAGCTGACACCCGGCGGCGATCGCCCCGCACTGCTTGTATGCGGGCGCGATCGCATTATGTGTAATAGTACGTAGCTGGTCCATAAGTCCCAGGGCACAGCTACATACTATTACTGACGTTGTTGGAAAGGGGTTAAAATCTCCTGCAAGTCAGCCCCTTTAGCGCAACTCTCCTGGGCATCACATCCCTTTACTGCACTGCGCTGTTTAACACAGTGTTCCTAGTTCAATCCAGTAAGTTCACCTCTGTGCTCCAGTCTCTGCATGTTTCCCATTGTTTTTGATCAGTTCTCTGTACCATGTGGTTCTTTTTAGATTAAATCCATCCTACTGCATAGATATAAAATACACTGTGAGGAGCTGACCTTGTTCTAAAGACTATTGAAATTAAGGACGTAGAGCGGAATCTGCGGCTCTAAGCAATGCAGACTTTTTCCAGCATGGAACTCCGGTACCATCAATCTTATTGTTGTGTTCTGTTTGAGATTTGCTTGCTTTTCAGTTCAGCCTCAGGAATCAATGTTTCCATTCACTGACAGTAAGCAGAGGAAGATGTGCTGGTTGGATCTGATGCCTACATAAGGCCCCATCTCACCAACAAATCATAGAATCATAGTCATCTGGTCCAACCCCCTGCTTAAAGCAGGATTCACTAAATCATCCCAGACGTCTTCTGTCCAGCCTCTGTTTGAAGATTTCCATTGAAGGGGAACTCACCACCTCTCACAGCAGCCTGTTCCACTCATTGATCACCCTAACTGGCAAAAAGTTTTTTCTAATATCTAATCTGTGTCTCCTCCCATTCAGTTTCATCCCATTGCTTCTAGTCTTTCCTTGTGCAAATGAGAATAAAGATGATCCTTCTACAATGTGACAGCCCTTGACATTTTTGTAAACAGCTATTAAGTCTCCTCTCAGTCTTCTTTTTTGCAAACTAAACATTCCCAAATCCTGTAACCGTTCTCATAGGACATGGTTTGCAGACCGGTCTCCATTCTGGTCGCTCTTCTCTGAACTTGCTCCAGTTTGTCGATGTCTTTTTTAAAATGTGGTGCCCAAAACTGGACGCAGTATTCCAGATGAGGTCTGACCAAAGAGGAGTAAAGTGCGATAATGGCTTCACGTGATCTAGACTGTATGCTTCTGTTAATACATCCCAGAATTGTATTTGCCTTTTTTGCTGCTGTATCACACTGTTGACTCATGTTCAGTCTATGATCTATTAGTATACCTAAGTCTTTTTCACATGTACTGTTGCTTAGCTCTATTCCTCGCATTCTGTCTATGCTTTTTTCATTTTTATTGCCCAGATGTAGTACTTTGCATTTTTCCCCATTAAAAACCATTCTGTTAGTTGCTGCCCACTGCTCCAGTTTATTTAGGTCTTTTTGAATCCCCTCTTTCTTCTCTAGTGTTAGCTATCCCTCCTAGCTTTGTGTCATCAGCAAATTTAATCAGTTTACCATCAATTCCTTCATCTAAATCATTGATAAAGATGTTGAACAATACAGGTCCCAGGACAGAGCCCTGCGGTACCCCACTTGAGACATTCATCTAGCTGGATGTGAAGCCATTTACGACCACCCTTTGAGTCCGATCACTAAGCCAGTTATGAATCCACCTAACGGTTGCCTGGTCTATTCCATACTTGGTCATTTTTTTCAATAAGGATGGTGTGAGATACTTTGTCAAATGCTTTGCTAAAGTCAAGATATACTATATCTACATCATTTCCCTGATCCACCCAGTCAGTGATTCTGTCATAGAAGGAAATTAAGTTAGCCTGACATGACTTGTTAGTTACAAACCCATGCTGACTCTTGTTAATCACTTCATTCTTATCCAGGTACTTACATACATGTTGTTTAATAATTTGTTCAAAGATCTTTCCTGGGATAGAAGTAAGACTCACCGGCCTATAGTTCCCTGGGTCCACCTTCTTCCCCTTTTTGAAGATAGGAACAACATTTGCACTTCTCCAGTCTTTTGGGACTTCTCCTGTTCTCCAAGAATTTTCAAAGATTATGGAGAGTGGTTCTAAAAAATTTTTCTGCTATCTCTTTCAGTACTCTGGGGTGTAATTCATCTGGACCTGGAGACTTGAACTCATTTATGTTAGCTAAATATTCCCTCACAATCTTTCTGTTTACAGATTACCTGGATTCTTCAATTCCTTTAAAAAGACAGTGAAGATCAGTTGATGTTACATTTTCTTTCTGAGAGAAAACAGATGCAAAAAAAGGCCTTCTCAACATCCTTTCTTACCATTTCACCATTTTCATCCTGTAAAAATCCTATAGCATATTTGACTTTTCTTTTACGTTTGACATACCCCCAAAATCCTTTTTTATTGCTTTTGACATCTCTTGCAAGCCTTAATTCATTGACAGCTTTAGCTAACCTGATACGTGCCCTGCAGGATCTGCAGACTGCATTATAATCTTCTTTAGATATGCCTCCCTCTTTCCATTTGATAAACATTTCTTTCTTTCTTTTTAGCATGTGTTTAAGTTCTGTGTTCATCCATCCTGGTTTCCTTAAATGCTTCCCATTCTTCCTACTTTTCGGGATTGTTAACGATTTGTGCTTTGAGAATCTCATTTTTAAAAATTTCCCATCCTTCCTGGACATTTTTGTCCTTAAGGACATCCAGTCATTGGATCCCTCCTATTCTCTTTCTGAGTCTCTTAAAATCTGCCTTTCTAAAATCTAACCTTGAAGTTTGAGTCTTCACATGTCTTCCTCCTCTAGTTATCCAAAATTCTATAATAGCATGATCGCTGCCTCCTAGGGTCCCAGCCACGTTTACCTCCTCAACCATTTCCCCACCCAAGATTAGTAATCAAGGAACACAATCATTCTATTGTTCTCCAAGGCACTAGTCCCATTGTGTGGATGGGGACAGTAGACAAAGCAGAGCTGTCACCACAGGGGGTCCCACATGCAGTCCCACTTGATGGGCTTCTGGAATATTCTTCATTCTGAGCTAAAAGTAAATGTTTAAGGGGGAGGGTGTGAACTCTTCTGCCCATTCAGGGGGCTGATCTCAGGGAGGGAGGACAAGAAGCCACATGTTTAGTCGGAGAGATCTTGAAGTGATGTCAAGGGGCTAAGATCGATTGCTGAGGTCCTTGAGCCCATGGATGGATGGCCTATGGAGTTTGGAAATCGGTTGCCTGTTGCTGGCTTGGCTGAACACACATGCTATAGTTAGTTGTGGGATCTGTCGTCTGGATTTGACAAACTTTCTTAAGGACTGTAGCTGTTGGATACATGGGCTTCGGTCATTTTATCTGTTGTCTGGGGGAGCGTGGACTGTGGCTACAGACTATACTGGTGGGAGATACGAAATCTCTGGGCCAACAAGAATTTGGGAGACAGTGAGTATCACATGGTACCGGTGTTGTGGGATTACCGGCCCGGTGGAGGGGATCTTGTGGACTGTGGTCAATGTATTTTGGCTATCTACTCGCAGTTGTTGTAAAATCATGGATGCAAGGAATAAAAAATAGTTGCGTCTTTAATCTGCCTAGGGGATTATTACAACCCACAACCTCAGATCTTCACAAGTGGTGGCAGCGCTGGGATCACCTAAATCTGGACAACATACCATGGAAAGTTACTGAGCGGTGACTTGGCAGAAGAGATGGCAGACTCCATCTACAAGAGGCTCAAGAAGGAGGAGCTGAGAGTGGTTACCGGAGGACTACCAGGTGACCCAAATTCAACTCTTGGACAACTGGAACCGTGAACAACCACATGAAGAGGTCAATTCAGACGTGGAGGAGGGCATCTCTGTGGAGGGACCACAGCCTAGGGCTGTCATCCAGATGGTGAAGGATCGACTGTCTGAGGTGAGGCGGATGCTGGATGCGGTAGGAGAGCGGGCCACGGAGATAGAGTGGGCGGCAGTGTTAAGCACGTATCTGGGTGTGCATGTAGCAGTACCCTTACATGCCCCAGTATAGAGGACAGTGGATAACAGGAGAGAGGGGCCTGCATCTTTAAGGTACCGGGAAATACCACAGTTGAATGAGGACACCTCAGATATTGATGAGCATCTCCGGAGGAAGTTTCAGGAGACTGACAAGCCCGGTGCACACACTCATCGGGAGTTTGCCAACACACTACGTATGGCATGCAATCAACGGCTAGAAGGACTGGGGGACTCAGGAAGCAGAACATGTCTTGGATATAATCATACTGGAACAATTTATGTCCAAGCTCCCAGGTGACTTAAAAGAATGGGTGGTGGATAAAAAAACACTCAGGATGGATGAGGGTGCAAGATTGGCTGATGATTGGTCTGCTAATTGACCAGGGCTATGTAGAAGTACAGCCCCAGCGACTCGGTAACAGGAGCTTACAGGGCAGCCAGCGAGACCCATGGACCGGTGAGAGGAGGAACTGTGGGGATTTCGGACTTAACAAAGAGGGGGAGGTTTTCCAAGCCCTCAAGTAGGGCCAGCATCGGGGCGAGGAAGGTTAAGTTGCCATAACTGTGGAAGCATGGGACACTTTGCCAGGGAATGCCGTTAACGTTCTAGCCCTGTCACGCAAGGTGTGGGAAAGACTTAGTGCAACACAAAGGGAAGAGGGAAAGGGAGCCCAGACTCTAGGGAAAGGGGGGAAAGTGGAGACCTCCTAGGGGAGACAGGAAGACGCTAGATCAACCTAATGTCCCTGTATTGTCTCTTAACCAATCGCCGCATGCGTACCCCCACCTTGTCTTTCCCTGTTGTTTGGCTCAAGGTAGGGAAGGGAGGAGATGAGCACTAGTTGATCTCCACTAAACACTATAGACAACAAGGAAGGACAAACAGGGGAAAAGTGCTTAGCTTTAGATGACTCCAGACAAATACACAAACATGTTCTCGAGCTCCAGAGAAGAAAAGGTATCTTCTCTTGCTAAGCCTTCACAAGGAATAATGAATATCGCCGGCACCTCCCTCTAGAATACACCAGTTATTTAAACACACAGGCCAGGGAGTTAATTAGCCAGAGAGAGGTAGCCGGTGGGTCCTAGAGACAGCCTCTAAGAAGATGTCTGTAATGCCAAATGTAGAGATCTCCTGAAACCAACTTCAGGGTGACTGTCTGTCACCTCTGACTCACCCGTGACAAACCCACATCATGCACATTCCCAACCGGTGAACACTGTGCTGCAATGGGGCTGGAATGCTGTGGGAGAGCGGATCACACTACCCCAACAGGAAAAGAAAGTGGCATATGTGGTACAATACAAGTCTCCCAGACTTGATGGGACATCCCATTGACAATGCACCAGCACTTGCAGCCGGTCTGGGTAGAGGGCATAGAGGTTGTGGGACTTCATGACTCTGGAGCCATAGTCATATTGATCAAAGACATCTAGTACCGGACTAATGTATTGTTCCCGTCAACCGTATGTTAGTCAACGTAACTGGAAGAGAATCTTTGAAAATTCGGAGGGCCCGACTACATTTAGACTGGGGTCACAGTCATGGAATGGTGGATGTAGGAGTAGTGCGGCACCTACCAGTAAATGTGTTGCTGAGAAACAATCTGGTTTGCACAGAATGCAAAAAAACACAAAACTTGAGCTTGGTTTAAGTTGGTATACTTGCATGTTCAAAATGGCCATAAATCAGAGAAAACCTACAAGAAGCATAATGAACATAAACCCTGCTGTAAAAAAAGGAAAAGTGCATTTAAATAAAATAGGGTTCTTAGTAACGATGTTTTTGATCAAAAATAGCATGAAAGCTTTCCCACCGCGGTAAGATGAACCCAGTCGGGATAGTCCTACTCTGTGTAATATTAAAAACCTTACCATGTGTCAAAGTTGACCTCAGTGTGTGAATAAGGGCAGACAATGGACCGGGTCCCAAACGGTGGACACCTGCCATGGGAATCTTTAAATGTATTTTCCAGCCTAAAGAAGGGAGGCCACACACTGGTTTTTACACAGAGTGCAAAAAATACAAAGAAAAAACACAAAATTTGAGCTTTGTTTAAGTTGGTATACAGTGCCGGCACCCAGCGTCCCAAGGGGCATATGCTCTTTTGCCGTCCAGCCCGCCCATAGGTCTAAAGAACAGACTGCAGTAGCACAGGGAGATTGTCTCCCTGCTCTACTGCGGAGATGAACTATATCAGCATGCACAGCACGCTGATATAGTTAAGTGTAGTGTAGCTCCGGGTGGGACCCTCTGACCACAGGGCCAGGGCAACCGCACCCTCTGCCCTCTAGGTAGATACGCTACTGGTCCCATTAGATCCTTTTGGTTTTTTTCTAATAAAAACATGGTGGCATTTCCCATAATAAATTATGTATACTAATTGTGTTCTTATTTGACTTTCCTATATTTTCATTTGCAATATAGTTTGATCTCTATTTTGTGTGTGTGTGTTTTGTTTATATGAATTTTATTGTATCACATGCTTGGATTTGTAATTTGGTCTTTTTTTCTTTTCTATTTTTTGTTCATTACATTGTTCTAAGTCTGAACAAGGTCTTGTTGACTAAACATATTTTTTTTTCTTTTTGGATTGTGATTCTATAACAGAAATAAAAATAATTTTTATTATTATAGCGCCAACGTATTCCGCAGCACACATTTAGAGGAGATTTATACAGACAAGAAAAACATTATAGAGTAAAACATAACTCCACAGATACCAAAAGGAGTGAGGGCCCTTACGCAAGCTTACAGTCTATGAGGAAATAGGGAACAAACGAAAGATGAATGATAAAAAGTGCTTGTTTTGTACTGTCCAGCCATAATATACTAAATAGGGTACTCGTATAACACTGCATGAACCGGTCACCAGCCAGTATGTGTACAGTACAGACACAGAGGGCTATTAAGTGCATGAACGGTGTGTGAACAGATGCTACGAGGATCATGATTTTGAAGGAAATTTAGAATGGGCAAAACAGGGATAGTTAGATAAGTGATAAGTCAAAATTATTATTAAAATGATTATTCCCACCACATATGAGGTAAATTGGGGGCTAAAGCAACACTTTGGTTAACACACTACAGGCTGATCCAACTTTGATGTAATGTCCTTAAAACAAGTCAAAATGAGGCTCAGTATTGTGTGTGGCCTCCACGGATGGTCTCCTGTGGGATCTCCTCCCAGACCTGGGCTTAAACATCCGCCAACTCCTGGACAGTCTGTGGTGCAAAGTGATGTTAGTGGATGGAGCGAGACATGATGTCCCAGATGTGCTCAATCGGATTCAAGTCTGGGGAACAGGCGGGCCCGTCCATAGCTTCAATGCCTTCATCTTGCAGGAACTGCTGACACACTCCAGCCACATGAGGTCTGGAATTGTCCTGCATTAGGAGGAACCCAGGGCCAACCGCACCAGCATATGGTCTCACAAGGGGTCTGAGGATCTCATCTCGGTACCTAATGACAGTCAGGCTACCTCTGGTGAGCACATAGAGGGCTGTGCGGCCCTCCAAAGAAATGCCACAACACACCATTACTGACCCACTGCCAAACCGGTCATGCTGAAGGATGTTGCAGGCAGCAGATCGCTCTCCACGGCGTCTCCAGACTCTGTCACTTCTGTCACATGTGCTCAGTGTGAACCTGCTTTCATCTGTGAAGAGCACAGGGCGTCATTGGCGACTTTGCCAATCCTGGTGTTCTGTGGCAAATGCCAAGTATCCTGCACGGTGTTGGGCTGTGAGCACAACCCCCATCTGTGGACGTCGGGCCCTCATACCACCCTCATGGAGTCGGTTTCTAACCGTTTGTGCAGACACTTGCAAATTTGTGGCCTGCTGGAGGTCATTTTGCAGGGCTCTGGCAGTGCTCCCTCCTGTTCCTCCTTGCACAAAGGCAGAGTTAGCGGCCCTGCTTCTGGGTTGTTGCCCTCCTACGGCCCCCTCCACGTCTCCTGGTGTACTGGCCTGTCTCCTGGTAGCGCCTCTAGCCTCTGGACACTACGCTGACAGACACAGCAAACCTTCTTGCCACAGCTCGCATTGATGTGCCATCCTAGATGAGCTGCACTACCTGAGCAATTTCCGTGGGTTGTAGAGTCCGTCTCATGCTACCACGAGTGTGAAAGCACAACCAACATTCAAAAGTGACCGAAACATCCGCCAAAAAGCATTGGTACTGAGATGTGGTCTGTGGTCCCCACCTGCAGAACCACTGCTTTATTGAGGGTGTCTTGATAATTGCCAATAATTTCCATCTATTGTCTATTCCAATTGCACAACAGCATGTGAAATTGATTATCAATCAGTGTTGCTTCCTAAGCGGACAATTTGATTTCACAGAAGTTTGATTTACTTGGAGTTATATTCTGTTGTTTAAGTGTTCCCTTTATTTTTTTGAGCAGTGTATATATACATATACACTGCTCAAAAAAATGTATATGCAGTGTGTGTGTATATATATATATATATATATATATATATATATATATATATATATATATATATATATATATATATATATACACTGCTCAAAAAAATAAAGGAAACACTTAAACAACATAATATAACTCCAAGTAAATCAAACTTCTCTGAAATCAAACTGTCCACCCCCTGTCTCTGTATCGTCACCTTAGATGGCAGTTAGGATTAGTACAGTTTAATTAAATTAGGGATGCTTCCAAAGTAAACATTGACCGACCAAAGTATGTGATTGAACAATGCCTGAAAATTCAATGGCCGACCACAGTATGAAAGTAAACAGTGTCCTACAAATTCTTAGGTAAACTATTCCCGACCAATTCACCTCCCCCCACTGTTACTTTTGTAATGTGTATTTTTTTCATGAACATATGTCTTGCATTGGCGACATGTGTTTATGCTTTTGTGGTGGAAGCAAAGCTGAAATTTGAGATCCTGAAAAATGCAGCAAAATCTGCTTTTTGTAAGCAGCTTCTTTACTGCCAAGAGAATCAGGTATTGCTTGCAGAAAAAAATGCAGCAAAAACGTAACATGTGAACATAGTCTAAGGTGGCAGCAACAAAATTGTCATGCAAAAAAAAAAACCTCATACAGCTGCATTGATGTTTAAAAGAAAAAAAAGAAACAGGTTTTAGAAAAGGGCAGCACAAACAAACTTTTTTTTTTCTTTTCATTTCTTAAATACAAAAACTTTACATCAATGAAATCATTCTGATCTGAAGAATTATGTTGCCAGGTAATTTTTAATAAAAAAAACAACAAAAAATACAAAAAATAATTGCAAAATCACAATTTTTTCACCATTTCAACACCATTGCTTGAAAAAAAACTAGTGTTATTCAAAGCTCGAATTCATCCTACAAAAAAATACAGCTCTCATATGGCTATTGTGATAAAATAATAAAGTTAGGGCTCTTAAAGAAGGTTAACTACAAAGATGTACCCACATGGAGTCTCATTATAACTAGGTAGGCACTCAAATATTACAATGTGACAATAAGAGCCAAGGCAGAATGAAGCCCAAGTATTTATTTGAGTATTTTTTTTACTAAAATAATCTTTATTAACAATAGTAAATATATTAAAAGTATTATACACAGTAAATCAGAGTGCAACTAAAAAATGCTTCGTGTAGGGAATGCAGATACTAGTAACGTTTAATGACAAATTAGTACCATCCTGTAAACCAAGCACCCCTATGTACTTATTCAGATGTGTGGCTCTTACACTTGTATCCGTTAAATCATTGAATGTAAAATAGCCACAGTAGGTCTATCATCACCACATGGTGGTTCCATAGTGCTATGTGCTGGTCGAACATACAATGAGTTAGCTTTTGTACATCTATATTCTAAGGAAAGTGTTTGAAAATGTAAATAACTGCTACTTACTGATGGAATGCCCAAGATCTGTTCACCCAGCGGGCCCGACATGCGTTTCACCCATTATCTTCATCAGGGGTTGCCCTCTTAGACTGGTTTTCTGTATTTTTAAGTGTTGCTTGTGTTTTTCATTCACTTGCACATTGATGTTGTTATAAATGTTATATATTGTTAGATAAACATTTTCGCCATTGTTGTTTGTTGGTTTTTTATTTTGTTAAAAGGAAAGTGAATGCGGTGGAAAATTTTGAGAATTTTTTTTTGCCGGTTGACCTTATGAAGTCTTAAGTAAATATTTCATTAAATAAAAATAAATCATATTTCACAAAAGATTAGAGACTGGCACAATAAAACATGAACTTCAAAGTAGTTGTCTTCAACAGCAAAGTGAAAAATGTAAATAACACAAACCTTGATCCTGCGATCACTTAATCAGTTGATAATTGAATTTTACTACAATATTCTAAAATTTATAAATACTAGTTATTAATATAATTTCCAGGCTGTTGTATTGAAAAATAATATTCAGTTTTATTCTTGGCAGATGACTGCAGCAGCAGATTAGAGGAACATCTGATATTTTCAGCTTTTACAGTATATGATCATAGTGCCACGCTGGCTGCATGTGAAGAGCATGAAAGTATCATAGATGCATCTCCAGCCCTTCACAGTAAAGATTTTTCATGTGATCCTTTTCAACATCTCATATCTTCGGATCCATCACAGACTGTTAAGCAAAAGAAAAATAACAGAATGGATGGTGAACATCAAAGCACTCACACAAGAAAGAAGCCATATTCATGTTCAAAATGTGGGAAATGTTTTACTCGAAAATCACATGTTGTTACACATGAGAGAATTCACACAGGGGAAAAACCATTTTCATGTTCAGAATGTGGGAAATGTTTTATAGACAAATCAAATCTTGATAAACATCTGAGAATTCACACAGGGGTGAAGCCATATTCATGTCAAGAATGTGGGAAATGTTTTACAGTGAACACAACTCTTATTAACCATCTGAAAATTCACGCAGGTCAGAGGCCATATCAGAGAACTCGCACCAAAGACAATTCATTTTCATGTTCAGAATGTGGAAAGTGCTTTACAGAAAAATCAAATCTTATTAAACATTTGAGAATTCACACAGGTGAGAAGCCATATACATGTTCAGAATGTGGGAAATGTTTTATAGTGAAAGATCTTCTTGTTCAACATCAGAGAATACACACAGGGGAGACCCCATTTTCATGTCACATATGTGGGAAATGTTTTATATTGAAAAAACAGCTTGTTAAACATCAGAGAATACACACAGGGGAGAAGCCATTTTCATGTCACGAATGTGGGAAATGTTTAACAGAGAAATCAACTCTTGTTAACCATCTGAGAATTCACACAGGGGAGAAACCATTTTCATGTTCAGAATGTGGGAAATGTTTTACAGTCAAAGACCGTCTTGTTGCACATCAGAGAACTCACACAGGGGAGAAGCCATTTTCATGTTCAGAGTGTGGGAAATGTTTTACAGAGCAAACAAATCTTCTTAAACATCAGAAAAGACACAGGTAAGAAGCCATATTCATGTTCAGAATGTAGGAAAAGTTTTATAGTCCAACACCTTGTTAAACATCAGAGAACTCACCCAAGGGAAAAGCCATATTTATGTTCAGAATATGGGAAATGTTTTACAAAGCAAACACATCTTATTAACCATCAGAAAATACAGGGGAGAAGCGATTTTCACGTTCAGAATATGGAAAGTGTTTTAAAGCCAAATCAATTCTTGTTATTCATCAGAAAAGACACACAGGTGAGAAGGCATTTTTATGTTAAGAATATGTGAAATGTTTTAGAAAAAAAATGAAATTTTCTTGTACATCAAATAATTAACGCAAAGAAGAAGACATATTCGTGTTCAAAATGTGAAGAATTCTATGCAAACAAATCTTGTTACACCTGAAAGAAGTTACACAGGAAGAAACATTTTCATGTTCAGAATGTGGAAATGTATTGCACAGATATACAATCTTATTCCATATCACATAATTCACAAAGGGATCCAGACATTTTCTTTTTAAAGCCTTTTTATTGTCAAAAGGTAAAAGAAAAAATACAGTAGATACAGTCTACGAAAGAAGCGAATATAACTTACAATACTAACTGCTTTATAGTAAATATATGGAACTACCAATAAATATAATTTATTGAAAAACAAACGATACTTTTCATGCTCATGTATCAATCATATGAATAAAAATATTTCATATTTATAAATACAGTAGAGCTTCATTTTAAAGAATTTGTCCGATTCTGTAAGTGATCAGAACCATTGTCAAGTCAACAATCTGCAACGTTCCTGATAACGTACAGCATCGTCTTCTCATGGCTGATATCAACTCGGGTGCGAGAGGTGGTTGGACATCTGCATTTAAATTGTATATCCTTTTGTTGGGATCAGAACCTAAGAAAAAATACAGATCTAAAGTGTTGATCAGACTGGATTTACATTCCTAACAAGAATGTTATGCATTCATCTAAGGTTTAATTTTAGATTTTTGTTGTAACCATTTTTTTTAACCAATTGATGTTTCCTGCTCTGACTTTATTCCACAGATTGCTTTCTCATTGTAAAGAACTCTTGTCACCTATGAAGATTGAACATTTTTTTGCCCCAGATGAAGAGTGGGCCCCCTTATCTTTTAGAGGTAGTTTTAGAAAAGCTTTATGTAAGTTTTTTCTTTACTGGTTATTTATATACTTGTATAGGAAAAATATATCTTTTTAGCCAGTAGATAGGAAAATATTAAAATTTGAGTGTCCTCAATGGTTGACACCTTTTAACGGTAAATGAAAAGATAGTAAAACTCCTTATTTATGAACTGCTCCAATATTTACATCCACAATTGTTTCTCCTTTCCCATATTGATAGTTCGGCTTCACGTCAATTGTCTTATCTATTGCATTCTTCCTGTGCCCTGTTGTGTATAAAAATGTGTCTCTTCAGATTTTGTTATTCTATGCCTGTTGAAGAGACCTGAGTAGCCTAGAAAGCTTGCTATTTGTTACCATCTTCTCTGTTAGTTAGTAAAAGTTATCAACCACTGAGGCCTCTCAAACTTTAATATTTTTCCATACTTGTACAGGACATGTTAACCCAGTCCCACTTTTGATGTTTCTCTCAAAGACTAAATAAATTACATAATTTTAATCTTTCCTCCAAAACGAAAGGCACATTTATATTGACCGACTTCAGACCATTAAGAGACCACCAATCACCTATGTACAGAACAATCTTAATATGAGCATTCTGCACCCAGAGAATGTCCTATTTTTGGCAGTATATCGCCTGTTTACACAACTATTGTGCTGACAATAATGATTTTTTATCTGGACTAAATCCAATCACCATCGAATTAGCATTTTGCTTGTTTGTCAGAGGATTGCCGGAATGTTCACACTGACAGCATGAACTTTAAAATGAACTGTCAAGAGCTTATCAGCTCATCCAATCGTGCCCTTAGATTCTTTATGCTCCTTATTTAGCTTTTTTTTTGTACAAATACTGATAGATTATTGAGTTGTACCCACTTACAGTGCTGTGAAAAATGTTTGCCCCCCCTTCCTGATTTCTTATTCCTTTGCATGTCCGTCACACTTAAATGTTTCAGATCACAAAACAAATTTAAATATTTGACAAAGATAACACAAGTAAACACAAAATGCCGTTTTTAAATGAAGGTATTTATTATTAAGGAAAAAAGAAATCCAAACCACACAGAGCCATGTGTGAAAAAGTGATTCCCCCCCCCCCCCCCCCTTTAAATATAAATTAACTGTGGTTTATCACATCTTTGGGAAGCTGAGTTCAATTTCCCCAGCCTCACACAAGACTGATTACTGCCACACCTGTTCTCAGTCAGGAAATCACTTAAATAGGACTTGCTTGACAAAGTGAAGTAGGCCAAAAGATCCTCAAAAGCTAGACATCATGCTGTGATCCAAAGATATTCAGGAGCAAAGGAGAAAGATCTCAATTTCTTTCTATCAGTCTGGAAAAGGTTATATAAAGCCATTTTTAAATCTTTGGGACTCCAGCGAACCACAGTGAGAGCCATTACCCACAGATGGCGAAAACATGAAACAGTGGTGAAACTTCCCAGGAGTGGCCGGCCGACCAAAATTACACCAAAGCGCAGCAATGACTCATCCAAGAGGTCACAAAAGACCCCACAACAACAGCCAAATAACTTCTGGCCTCACTTGCCTCAGTTAAGGTTCATGACTCCACCATAAGAAAGAGACTGGGCAAAAATGGCATGCATGGCAGAGTTCCAAGACGAAAACCACTGCGGAGCAAAAATAAAATAAAGGCTCATCTCAGTTTTGCCAGAAAACATCTTGATGATTTCCAATACTTTTCGGAGAATACACTGTGGACTGATGAGACAAAAGTTGTACTTGATGGAAGGGCCTATTACATCAAGTGTAGAAGTAACACAGCATTTCAGAAAAGAAACATCATACCAACGTTAAAATATGGTGGTGGTAGTGTGATAGTCTGGTGCTGTTTTGCTGCTTCAGGACCTGGAAGTCTAGCTGTGGTAAATGGAACCATGAATTCTGTTGTCTACCAAAAAATCTTGAAGGAGAGAATGTCTGGCCATCTGTTCATGACCTGAAGCTGAAACGCACATGGGTTATGCAGCAGGACAATGAT